>NC_133658.1:151718178-152318178 GCF_037893015.1 Macrotis lagotis
GATTTTAGGATGGTGAAATGGGAGGGTGTCTTGCAGCTCTTCTGGCATGACCTTGAGCAAATAATTTCACTCTTCTGGGTCTCATTGGGATTGGATTTAACCTATGATTTCCTTCCAGCTCTAGGTATGGGACCTTTAAGACCCCCTATGGGGGGGGCAACAAGGTGTGCTATAGATGGAACATCAACCCTGTAGTCAGGAGAGCCTTAGTTCAAATCTGGCCTCAGATACTGTGTGACCCTGAGCAAGTCACTTAACTTTGATTGTCACAAATTCCCCCCCACACACACACACTTTGGTTTTGATGTTTTAAGATCCTCCCCTTCACTGTCTTTCTTCCCTCATTCTTCAGGTCTCGGGCATCTTCTGGCCAAACCAATGGTGGGAGTTCCTTGGAACTGGCTTCCTGTTATCAGGTAAGACATCCTTCTTCCCATCCCTATCTTGCCAATAGAAGTCTTATTGCCTGGGATGCTTCTTCCCTCACATGTTCTTTTCTCCCTTCAGAACCCTGTGAGGACTAGAACTGACAGCCAAACCTCACTAAGGTCCTCCTATTCCAGCCCAGCTTCCCTCAGCCCTCCACCATCCCGAAGCTCTTTTTCCACCCCACCCCCTGCCAGCTCCCACACCCTGTCAGGAGAGGTGGTGAATAGCAGCAGGTGAGATCTGGGAGATGAATCCACCTGGGACCAGTTTCACATTTAATTGGTTGGAAACCTCTAGTGTTTTAGTCCTTAGTAGATACCCTTGTTTCCAGCCCTTTTACCCATAATTTTTGCAGGGGGAGGGGATGGGTGACCATTGTCCTTACTTAACCCCTGTCTGTGATAACCAGAGTCAAACATTTCTCTTTTTCTGTTTCAGTTTCCAGAACTTGTCCTATTCCCCAACTTCTGAACACCTGAATTCTCGGGGTCAGCTTCACAGCCGGCAGGTAGGGAGGAGAAGATGGGTGGGGAAAAAGTCATGGGTTGTCTCAGTACCACCTGGGCCTGCTTAATCCTGGGGGTTGGGGCAGCCCTCTGGGAAAGAAAGAGATGTTCTTATGCTGCTGTCCTGTCTCCTGGTGACAGCTGCTCCCTTCTCAGGTGGAGAAATGAATCTCCTTTCCCAGCAGTTCTGCCCCCATGGGATTGGATCTCTTGTGCCAGTGTTGTTCAGTTCCTCCCCTTGGTTTTTCTCAATTCCCGAAAGTCTCAGCCCCCACACTTGTTGGCTTCCTCCCTCCTTTTGTGTTTCTCTTGGGCTGAGAGTGAAATAGTTTTGCTGCTGTTGTTGGGATGCTTCCCTTTTGGCTTCCACTCCATCCCCTGAGAAATTCCTCCTCTGTTCCAAGTTGTATCCCCTTCCCCCTGAAGTACTCCCCTCCCCCTGCTACATGGCTTGTTTGTCCTCATTTTTACACTGCTTCCCTATTTTTTTTTAATAGTTTAGACAGTTCCTGGAATCATCCTGTCCTTCCTGGGCCATATTCTGATTCTATATTTAGTCCTCACATATGTATTCTATCTATTCACCTCTCCTACCTCCCTGCTGTTGTCTAGTCATGGCTCTAAGCCCTCTTAAGTGGAGGGTAAAGGGTTGGGATGGACTTCAGCTGTTGGGGGTGAGACATAGTATATCCAGCTGCTAGGGTGAGGGTGTAGTATCTAGCTACTAGCCCCCCAGAACTGGTCTCTTATGGAGCAGAGAATTTCTGGAGGTGGGAGCATGGGGCAGGAAGGCCAGGCTTTTGTAAGAAAAGGTTGGTCAAATTGTTGATTATTGATTATACCTACCATGATGCAGGAGGGATATAGCGGAAAAACATAGTCACTCTTCTCAAGAATTTTTTATATTAAATTTAGTAGAGGTTCAGGGAAGTAAGAGATTACTATGTAGTCTGGAGAGACCATGAAAGATGTGGGACTTAATCTAAGTCTTGAAAGCTAAGTAAGCTTTAACTAAGATGAAGTGATCAGTGTTCAGAGTATTCGACAGTAAGAAATGTATAGGTCAAAACTTGCAGTTATTTAGCTAAACATGGAAAGCATAAACTTTAGCACCTAGTTACCAAGAAAAACTAGTAAAAATAAATTTCTGATAGTGGGCTGGAGCGAACTCCTCTCCTGTCCCATTCCATTCTTCAACAGTGCTTTGGAAGTTGCTTCTTGGAGGGGGTAGGTCTCCCTCTTTCTCCATGAGACAATATCCTATCTCTTCTCTCCAAAAGAGGAAGAATGCCTGGTTGTTTCAGGCACAGTTTATGGTAGCCTCGGGGATAGAGGCTTGGTCTGGAGTCAGGAAGACCCAAGTTCAAATCCTGCTCCAGATACTTACCAGCTCTGTGACTCTGAATAAGTCTCTTGTCTCTGTGTGTTTCAGCTTCCTAACTTGTAAAATGGGAATGATAAAAGTATCTGCCTCCCAGAATTGTTAGAATGATCAAATGATATAATATTTGTAAAGCAAATTTTGCAAATCTTAGTGCTAGCATTTATCACTAATAATAGTTATTGTTTTATTGTCTTAGTTAAGATTCTGGGTCCTAATGTCTCACAAGGAGCAAGTTTCTAAAGTTAAGGTGTTTTCTTGTACTTCTATTTGAATTTGAGACAGAAAGGTGGTAGGATGTTTCAGTGGAGGAAGCCCTGGTCTGTTATTCTGAGAACTGCAGTTTAGCCTCAGTTTTGTTATCAACTCCCCATATAACCTTGAACAAAATCCCTTTTCGTTTCTGGATTTTTTTCCTTATCTGGAAATTGAGACCCAGAACTAGATCTCTAAGGGAACTTCCATTTAGACCTGAGAAACTTAATCTATAGGGAAATTTTCTCTGGGTAGCTAAGGGAAAGGTAGGGAATTTCTGGTGTCCTCACCCCTCCTACCTGATGAAAGTAGGATTCTGCTTTGGCGTCATTTATGTCTAGAAAGGCCAGCATGAAGGGAGTTTTCTTATAGGTGCTGATGAGGTAAAATGGGAGGGAAGGAAATGATCATTTATTAAGTAGCTACTATGTAACAGCCATTGTGCTAAGTATTTAACAAATATTATCTCATTTTATCTCACAAAAACCCTTGGAAGTAGGTGTGGTTATTGTCCCTATTTCTCAAATAAGGAAATTGAGGCAGTAAGAAGTTAAGTGACTTACCCAGGTCACACAGATAACAAGTATCTGAGGCTGGATTTGAACTCCAGTCTTCCTGACTCCACATCCACCTAGCAGATTCAGAAACTTAAGCTTATGTTTAGAAGGGATCTTAGAAGATTTGAAGACAGAAGGTGCCTCAGAGTTCCCAATGGAGTTCAACCCCTTCTTCTATTTCTCCATCTACCATTTTTCAATTGAGGAGATTGAAGCAGCCAGAGGTTAAGTGACTTGTTTAGGGTCACATTGCTAGCAAGTGCCTGAGGCTGAATTTGAACATGGGTCTTCATAACTCCAAGTCTAGAGTTCTATTCCCACAATATTCTTTTGATCTGAGTCCAACTCAAGTATACAGGATTTCCAGAGTGAAGTGGCCTTTTCAGTAATGACTTTGAGCAAATGCTGTTCTGTTGTCTGAAGGGTTGACTTGACATTTCTACCTGTTTGCCCTGACACGCCCCCCCTACCCCCACCCCCAAACAGACTGGTCTTAAAACCCAAAATATCAGGAAAATTTTCTTGTCTCTCCCTATTCTCCTTTGTGAAACCATTTCTTCTTTCAAACCTTAGCGATCCTTTCAAACCCCTTGAAGCCTTGGTTGATCACTCTGGTCCAATACAACCTCTACCATTCTTTAATAACAACTGTCATTTACACAGTGATTTATAGTTTGTGGAAAATCTCATTTTTTCCCCTCAACTGTAGATCTTATTATGTGCATTTTGTAGATGAGGAAACTGAGGCCAGAGCAGTTAAATGACTTACCTATGGCCACTTAACTATGTTTGTTTCTATGATATCACATTGCCTCTATAGAGGACCAAGGTCCTTTTCATCTGCTGCCTTCCCCAGGGGTTTCCAAGTCTCCCAAACCTTTAGTCCTAAATGATCCTCTAGCCCCAAGCAGTCCTCTAAGGAAACCTGAATAACTTCCTGGTAGGTTAGCAGCCCTAAAATAACTGAGGTACCAGTGAATTGCCACTTCAGTATCCTTACCTGCATCTAAGAGGCAATTTATGATCAAGAATGGGCCTTGGGGTGGGGGGCAGCTAGGTGGTGCAGTGGATAGAGCACTGGCCCTAGAGTCAGGAGTACTTGAGTTCAAATCCAGCTTCAGACACTTAGTAATTACCTAGCTGTGTGGCCTTGGGCAAGCCACTTAACTCCACTGCCTTGCAAAAACCAAAAGGGAAAAAAAAATGGGCCTTCTCCTCAGAGTCAGGAAATTGGCTTGTAATCCTTACTCTGCTACTAATTGTGATATTATCTGTGAAATAATGGGACTGGGGCATCTAGGTAGTAAAGTGGAATAAAGCATTTGACCTGGAGTCAGGAGGGACCCAAGTTCAAATCCAGCCTAAGATACTTCATACTTAGCTGTATGACCTTGGACAAGTCATTTAACCCCCAGTTGCCTAAAAAAACCTAAAAAAGGAATGGTACGAAGTGGATAGAGCACCAGCCCTGGAGTCAGGAGTACCTGAGTTCAAATCTGGCCTCAGACGCAATAATTACCTAGCTGTGTGGCCTTGGACAAGCCACTTAACCCTATTTGCCTTGCAAAAAAAAAAAAACTTAAAAAAAAGGAATGAGGATGGACAGAGTGATTCCTTCAACCTTGACCTTCTAGGACACTGATATCAGATGACATAATCTCTGCCTATTTCACAGGGGATAAGCAGGCACTCCTTTACCCCATAGGATAAATAGTCTATAGGGTAAGCCTGACCTATAAATGTTATAAAGGAGAAAGAACTGTAGGGATCTGCTATACTTGCTAGGGTAAAGATCACATTCAGGTAGATCCTAGGTTATCACTAACTTCCTGATGCAGTTCAAGGAGCACTTGTTCTGAAATCAAAGGACCTAGCTACAAATCTTCACCTCTGGAAATTTACTACCTTGGAGACTCTACATTTGAACTAAGTGGCCCTAAAATCCCTTTAAGCTTGGAAACAAAGTGAGGGACCTTTCTGAAGCTATTGGGAGTGAATATAGTAAAGAGTCTAGGACTGGGAGCCAGAAGCCTTGGATGGACTTTTACTTACTGTGAACCATAGGAAGGAAATATACATTAAACACTTGTTATAGGCCAGGCACTGTGTTAAGCACTTTGCAATTATTATCTCATTGATCCTCACAACAATCCTGGGAGGTAGGTATAGTATTATCTCTATTTTATAATTGAGGAAACTGAGACAGGTTGAGGTGAAATGATTTGCCCAGGGATACACATCTAGTAAATGTCTAGACTGGATTGAACTCTGATCTTTTTGATCTCAAACATAGTGGTCTACTCACTACTTTCCCCTAGCTCATGTTCCTTATTTGGGCCTCAGTTCCCCCTTCTATGAGATGAACTAGATAGTGTCCTGGTCCCCTCAAGCTCTGACATTCTAAGAGTCTTCATTCTAAGGTTTTCCCTCCCTGCACCTGAAGAACATCAGTTTCCTTGGTCAGTGAGAAAGACCTGCCCTCTAGTGTTTAGCAGGCAAAGGAGCTGGCTGAAGACGAGAAAGGGGTGTGTTCCACCCTGACTGACCCATCCTCTTCCTGCTCCTTCCTCAACTCCTTCTTTTCTTCCTCCAGGCTGGGCTTGGTCGAGCTGGTGACTCTGCTATCTGGGTGCTGCCGCCTTCCCCAGGGGGGTTCCGAGGCTCCCAGTCCTCTAGTCCTAAACGATCCTATAGCCCCAAGAGATCCTCTAGCCCCAAGCGCAGGTATGGGGAGGGGTTGGGGGGTGAGCCTTGGGAAGGACTCTATCTGGGGTCAAGGGGCTGAAGTTTGACCTGAAAATAGCGAGAGGGAGCCTAGAGCCTGGGATCCTGAATGGGGTTGGGAGGAGCAGGGATAGGATAGATGTTTTCTCTTAAAGCAACTCTCTTTGATGGCTTGTTGGTACCTGTTGATGGCCCCAGGCTATCATTTCAGCTTTTTGGTCCCCCCATCCCCACCCCAGTTTCCTCCTTACCTCTATCACTTCTTGACCTAAGCCCTTGTCTGCTTCCTGCCTCATTCTCTGCAGTGTGGACTTTGAAGGGGGAGGGCCTTATCTAGAAGAAGATTCTGAGGTCTTCAAGATGTTACAGGAGAATCTGGAGGCTCGGACTGCCCCAAGGCAGTCCAGTTCTTTCAGGATGCTTCAGGAGGCCCTGGAGGCTGAGGAAAAAGGTAGGGGCAAAGCAAGACCTTGGGGTTGGGGAGGGGAATCCCCAGGTGTCAGAAGGCACAAGGCCCTTTTTGTTAGCCACAGGGGATACAAAGAGGTACAAAACACAACATCTGACTCACTGTGCTATTCATGCCTACCATTCAATCAAAATCCTGGTTGCTCTTGTCTATCACCCGAGTCATTCCTTTTCCTTCTTCAATAAGTTTGGTACCTGGATTTTCTCTCCTCCCAACTCTTGCCTTCCCTTAGAGGACTTCAGTATACATACTGTGACTCTTCCTCAAACACTCAACGTCCCTACTCTTCAGTCTATCCACTTCCCTGGCCTTCTCCTTCACCCCAATTCAGACTCACCAAAGATTTGTCCACAAACTGGACCCAGAGGGTTCCTGAGGAGAGAATGAGGCTGGCAACTGTATCCGTGCTTCACTTAAATCCAGTTCATTTGCAAGTCAGGACATCAGGACTTCCTGATGTCATTGGCTCCCCTAGAGGAGAAAGATCAGACAACCTCCAAATCTATCAACTCCATGTTTTAAGACTTGAGCATTTCCTTCATGTGAACATCATGCACTGACTTTCAATCTCTTCTTCTGTCTTCCCTTACTCTTTTTGTAGGTCAGTCCTTGACACCTTGGCTCTCTTCCAGACCATTGTCCTGCACTAGCCACTCTCTCCTCTTTTCCCCATTTTGATCTCTTGCTAAAGCAGCTGAATCTTATACTGTCTTCTTTGAGTCCCAGCCCTCTTATTTTGATGATTTCTTTCTACTAAGGCTCAGCCTTGGATCAACCTACTATCTATTATTTTCACACATGCTACTTAAAGAAAATTATGCAACTATTCTGCCCAGGTCCACTACAAATTTATGTTAACAATCTCAACTGGGTCCTCGCTGCTAGTAGGTAATCCTACATCCTTCATCTCCGCACTATCTCATTCTCCATGGTGGCTCTTCCAAACCAAGCCTACCATGGCTCCCAGCACCACCATTTCAGCTAAGAACCTTGCCTTATATTTTACAGAAAAAAACTGAGGCCGTTCACTATGAAGTCCCTGTTTTCTCATCTTTGTCTCATTGCTTGTGTCTTCTGCTATTTATCTTATAGAAAGAAAGAAGCGTTCTTTACCAAGGTTAATTCCTCTGGGCATTTTCTCTGGTTGTCCTCCATGTCTGGAATGTTCTCTCTTCTTATCTTTACCTACTACCTTCCTTAGCTTCCCTCAAGTTCCAACTAAAATTCAATCTTCTAAAGGAAACATTTCGTAACCCTTTCTTAATTCTCTCACCCTCCTCTATTAATTATTATTTATTCTAGATAGCTATTTGAACATAATTTGTTTGATTGTTCTTGCTTCCATTAGACATTCTTGAGGACTGTCTTTTGCATCTTTTGTATCACCAATACTTAATACAGCAACTGGTACATAGTAGGTGCTTAATATTTATTGACTGACTGTTCTCTGACATAATAGTATTAATAAATTATATAATGATAATAGCTAATATTTATATAGCACTTCTCATGTCAATGCCTTAACAATTTTCTTATCTGAGGCTCCCAACAACCCTGAGAGATAGATGCTATAATTATTCCCATTCTACAGATGGGGGAACTGAGACAGCAGAGGTAAAATGACTCACCTAGGGTCACACAACTAGTAAGTGTCTGAGACTGGATTTGAACTCTGGGTTTTCCTGACTTCAGACCCAGAACTCTAACTCCTGTACTACCTAGATGCCTGTAACTATGTGACCCTGGGTAAATCATTCTCAGGGCTCTAGATAACTCTCAAAGAATACCTTATATCAGTATACTCACAGCTCCATTCTTTAGCCACCACACAATCCCTCCCCCTTTTCCCCCTCTCTGCAGGGGCAGGGAAATTTGTTTTGAACTAGATTCATAGAATACATGGGACCAAAGGAAAAGGGCAATTAGGTGGAAGCCTGTCAAGAGTTAGGGATATATTGGGGCGGCTAGGTGGCAGGAGTACCTGGGTTCAAATCCGGTCTCAGACACTTAATAATTACCTAGCTGTGTGGCCTTGGGCAAGCCACTTAACCCCATTTGCCTTGCAAAAACCTAAAAAAAAAAGAGTTAGGGATATAAAAGGCAAATTCAGGGAATTAGGGAGTCCTCTGGCTCTGGGCAGAATGGAGGGTTCCTCATAAAGGGATAGAAGGAGTTATGCCTAGAAATGTGGATTGTAGAGACATTCAGAGGCTAACAAAGATGTATGAAACAATGCACATATACTTTTAATGTTCAAGTGAATGACTTTGGGGAGGTAGGTTTGGGATTTTAACCAGTGAAGGGAAATTATCTGGTTCAGAGGGTGAGACACTCTCTGTCTTTCTACTATAGGTGGAACTGCTGCTTACCTGCCCAGCTCACTGAGTCCACTGGCTTCCCGGTCAGTGGGTACTGCTCAGACCACACCACCCAAACTTCACATCTGTGAGAAATGCAATACCAACATCACGTGAGTGTGTCTGCTTGGGGAACTGGATGGTGTTCTTGGGAAAGGGCAGACACTCATCTCTGAGAAAGTGAGGGTGTCATTCCAACCAATTAAAAACTGGCATTAATATCCCCAGCTTTGGACTGAGGCAAGGTGAGGCAAAGCTAGAAAAAAGATCCACTTGTTTGGGGAGGCCAATTTTTAGCCCTGGAAATTTCAGTTCTGAAGGAACATCTTTATTACCTTGTCTTCTCCTCTCTTTCCTTCTCTTTCTATCTCCTTCAGAGGTACAGATTAATCACTCAGTCATCAAGCATATACTAAAGTGTCAAATATTATCCTGAGTCCTGGGAACCCAAAGAAGGAAAAAAAAAAAACAGTCCCTGTTCTTAAAAAGTGCCCCCTTTAATGGGGGAGAGACTAGGTATGTAAGTGGATATAAGATGCAGACAGTAAATGGAAACCTTAGCAGCCTTTGCAGCTGGGGAAACTCTTGAGAGATCGCCCAAAGAAGGTGGCAATGAGCCAAGTTTTGAAGGAAGCTAGCAATTCTAAGAGATGGCCATAAGATAGGAAAGCAATTCTGGTACAAAACCATGGAGAAAAGAGATAGAGGAGGCCATTGTCTACTGGATCAGGGTTCTGTGGAGGAAGTCAAGAAGACTGGAAGGTAGCAAGGGTCTAGGTTTGGAAAAGCTTTAAATCTTGGGGGTAATAGGGAGCCACTGGCAATTGAAGTGGGATATGATGGTCAGAGCTGTCTGTTGGTTACTCAGTGAAAGACACTGGACTGGTGTCTGGAGAGGGGAAGGGCACTATACTCTGGGGGATCAGGAAAGCTCTTTTGTATGAGGGGGTGGCACTTGAACTGAATTTTCAAGAAAACCAGGAATTTAGAATGAATCCATTCCAGGCATGAGGGACCACCAGTATAAAGCCAAAGAGAAGGGAGATAGAGGGCCATATGTATTAAAGTGACAGCAAGAATGCCATTTTAGTTACATTATTTCCATTCCCAAATTCTACAATCTATGAGAAGTCTGATATATGTAGGTTGGGGCCATGTCTGCTTTAAAAGGCAAATAAAGGAAGGAATAATAGATGTGAAAATGATTTGAATAGTATCAATCCTTAGAGCTTTACATGCAAGGTAATATGTATTTTATTTTCTTCAAAGGTCTTTATTTCTGAATTCTTTTTTTCTCCTCCCTCAGAATACTTCACAACTATTCCTTTCTACTGTGCTCTGTCTTCCTTTATCTCCTCCTTAAATGGGATAGAAAGTGGATTCAGTAATCAAGAGAATCATCCCAGTCCCCACCTCAGGCTCTGCTTAACTCTTTTGGGGAGGAGCACTTTTCATTTCTCTGAAGTCTCAAGATCATGAAGGGGGTATGGGTAGGTGCCAAATTTGTATGTATTTCAGGGCCAGAGTTTGTGACCCTGAATGGCCAAGGCAGTGTTGCCAGTTGTCCTCCCCTGTGAGTTTTGGAAAATTTTAGTAAAGGAAGCAAAGATCAATTTTGAGATCTTCTATTAGATATGGGTTTCCCAGTTGGACATTACTGCCAATAGATTGACATGATGATCCCTTTGGGTAAAGGAACTAGGACTCCAGTCTTTACCTCTGATCTTTTTTTTTTCTCCTCTTTCTCCCCACCCCATTGTCAGATCCAGTCCCTAGAAGACTAGGCTCCTGTATCAGTGGTGTTACTGATTATTAACACTTCTTCTGTCCCCCTGCAGGAACCAAGCTATACGGATACAGGATGGGCGGTATCGACACCCTGGCTGCTATACCTGTTTGGACTGTGGGCTAAACCTGAAGATGCGGGGCCACTTCTGGGTGGGTGATGAGTTGTATTGTGAGAAACATGCCCGACAGCACTACTCAACCCTTCATGCCCTCAGTTCCCAGTCCTGAAGGGCCCCTTAGGATCTCTTTCCTTTCCCCTACTCCTACATCTTTCATCTGAGGAACTCTGCCAGGGAATGTCAATGGGAAGCTTGTATGGAAGAGGAGGTGGTGGGTAATGGGATCCTGGGAGCTCTTGGGCACTGAGTTTGGGGACCATTTCAAGGGTTGGTATATTTTTCTTTTTTGCCAGGCCCCTCTTTGTCTTCAGGTGTAGGCAGTAAAGGCAAGCTCTTAAGCCCCATTTAGAGACTAAAAGGTTTGTTTTCTCTGTCAGGATGAGGACTGTGCCACAAGATGCAGTGGGTTGTGCTCCAAATACTGAGTTCCATGTCATACATAGGGTGAGGGCTGAGTGGGTTACAGTGCAATGCAAAAAATGATTTGTTTTGAAAGCCATTGTATGTAAAGATATGAAAAAATATATATATATACGTATAAATAAAGTAGATTTTATTGTATCTCCATCTTGACCCTCTTCCCTCCCAGAATCCTCTCTTTCAGTTCTCCAGTTCCAAAGCCACATGGAGAGGGTCCTAAATGTTTCCTTCTCACACCAGGAAAGATAGATGTGAGCACTGGGTGACTGAGAGGAGAGAACATTCAAAGTAGGAGGAAAGTTGGGAGGTCATGCAGATCAATTGCTGGTGCTAATTTTGCATTTGTTGAAACAGGCTCAGGGTATGTATCAATAATCATTAAATCTTAAATAGTCCATCTTCATATAATACTTTAAAATTTACAACTTCCTTGTAAAATTAGTAGTAAATGTCCTAGTGTCATCATTTTCAAATGGAGGTAAGGCTCAGATGCCTGTAGCCATATACTAGTAAATGCAGGACCTAGAATTGGAATGCATGTCTCCTAACTCAAAGTCCAGTGTTCTTACCACTGTGTCATTACTGACTCTGAATTTAATATGATCTCAATGTGGTATGAAATACAATGACTGCAATCTCGTAAACTTTAATGAAGTTTGGCCATACTGCTGTCTCTCTGTGTGTATGTATATACACACACTCTATCTCTAATCTAATCATCTTTCAATATTTTAGTTACTTAGTGCTTTTAAGTGAATGGGCATGAGTTCAAATATGGCCTTAGACACTAGATGTGACTCTGGACAAGTACTTAACTCTGTTTGCCTCTGTTTTTTCATCTGTAAAATGGGTGAAGGAAATGGCAAACCAAAGATACTGTAATGTCTTTGCCCAGAAAATCCCAAATGGGATCAATAAGAGTTCAATAAGACTGAAACAACCAAACAGTCTTTTAAGAGAAAGATAAAGTGAGATTGCTAGTCTTAGCCTACTGATTTGCAAGCTTAACATACATATACAACATGTAGAAGCTCTAGCATATAACTATATGTACAAATATCTAGCCACATATAAGCTTAGCATATATAATACAAACACAAATACATACAACAATATGGCCAGTCTTCATTAAAGTTGATTAACACCTATTTATTTTTGTCCAGAACTATGATTTCATCAGTGGGTGATTCCCAGTGTAGAAACTCTCTCTACTCCAGTAATAAGTGAGAAAATCATTTGTAATTTATGGTCATAGAGAATTGCTCACCTACAAAGAAGTTAAATTGCTTGGAGTATATCATATAGGTAAGAATTGAACCCCCAAGTCTTTATGATTCTAAAGCCAACTATATCCAGCCACCTTTCATATATATGTATGTTAGAGAGAGAATGTGTGTGTATGTGTGTTAAATTTATATAAAATAACTTCACTTTTTTTTTTTTTTTGGCAAGGCGATGGGATTAAGTGACTTGCCCAAGGTCAAACAGCTAAGTAAATATTAAGTGTCTGAGGTTGGATTTGAATACTGGTCTTTTTGACTCCAGGGCTGGTGCTCTATCAACTGTACCACCTAGCTGTCCTTGATTCCACATTTTATCTCAATGCAAAGATAGAGCTGAGTCAGCTGAGCAGAACTCCTATTCTAAACTCTGGCATGAGGCATTTGCTTGAAGTTATGTAGACTAATTGGTTCAGATCTAAATCACAGGAGGCATAAGTGTCATTCCTTTGCTGTGGTATCCATACCAGGTAACTTATCACTATTTCCCAAGACCAAGTCAAGTGACAGGTTGAAACTAAAAACCTTGAAAATGAGGCCCACTTTGGGTCTTCAGATAACAGTATAGTATTCGATTCAGAAGGTATCCCCATTCATGCTAAAAATAGCTCAGGTTGACCCAGAATTAGTCTGATTTATGTTTTCATTATGATTAACAATAGCTTCTTTGGCCCATTATTTATTGACTCAAAGATATTATAATCTAGCTGGACCATACATATAAATTTAGACCTGAAAGAGACCTAGACCTCAGAAATACTTTGGTCTAGCCTATTCATTTTTCAAAGAAGGAAATCTTAATAAAAATTTTTTCAATTAAGCATTTGTTTTCTCTCCCACCTTTCCTCCCACCAAAAAAGAATGAAAAACAACATTCTTGTAACAAATATGCATAGTCAAGCAAAATAGTGCCATTTGGCTAGGTTCAAAAATTTCTCTCATTCTACATATTTAGCCTGTCTGCTCTATTAAGGGTGGGGGTAACATTCTTCATTAGTCCTCTGGATTCTTGTTTGATCATTTCATTAGTTAGTCTTTAAGACTTTCAAAATTGCTCATTTTTACATTGTTGTCTTAGAACAACTCATTCTTATTTTGCTTACTTTACTCTGCATCAGTTTATATACTCCTCAGATTTCTCTAAAGCAGTTCCTTTCATCATCTTAGCAATAATCTGCTTCATTTATATAACAATTTATGTAGTTATTCTCCAATTTATGGATAACCCCTTAGTTTCTAGTTATTTGTCATTTCAAAAAGACTATAAATATTTCTGTATACAGTACATATTGTACATTTGTATCTTGCACATCCTTTCTTTTTGGGGTTGTCAGTCTAGCAATGGTATAGCTGAGTCAAAGGATATGTGCCATTTAACTAACTTAGGGGAATAGTTCCAAATTGGTTTCCAGAAGAGTTGGACCAGTTCCAGCTCTACCAACAGTGCTTCAATGCCTGTTTCCTGTTGCTCCTCCCAATATTTGTCTTCATTTTTTTTGGTCAATTTTGCTAATCTAAAAGAGGAAATTTGAGATTCAGAGAGGTTAAAGTAATTTGCCCAAGGCCACATAGAGATGAAGGAAAGATGGGAGTCAGATCCAGCTTCCAGTATTCTTTCCTATGCTTGCAACTACATACAGGGTCACCCTCCAGACTCAAATTTTGCTGAGGGAAATCCTAAGATTTCATTTTGACTCTAAAATAGCAGCTGGGGCTTGGGAGAGGTAGGCCTGAGTTCAGGGTATGGCCTAGAAATATATGGCCTTATCTTCCCCTTCCTCATCTATAGGGGTCAAGGATTGGAGGCAATGTTGCAGATTTAGGTTGTCTACTGGACCCAATCCCATCCAACTGTTGTCCCAGATTAAATCATTCTTGCTTATGGCTCTGGGACTAAGGCTAGGAAAAAACTCTAGGGGGTTAAGCTAGGGCTACAAGGCCAGAGAGCCTTTGCCTCCTTTTTAATGGAGTCTAGGATGATGGTATTGTGAGTTTTGCCCAGATAGTTTGCATGGAGGATTGTTGGCATTGATGTCTGCTCTTTTTATGGGAAATTCTCTTGTCCTTTGTTGAAGTGGATGCTCATGAATTGTGATTTACTTCTATATAAAAGCATTGTGGTTTTGTTGGTTGAATTTGAAACCAAGTTCAAATCTGACTTCTGGTATGTCTTACCTGTGTGATCTTATGGCAAGTCACTTAATTTCCCTCAATCTCAATTTCCTCACTTAGAAAATGAAGGGGATGGTCTAGATGACCTCTGGGGTCTTTTTCAGCTCAAATATGACCTGGAAGATTCAGAAGTGCTTGTCTATCACCACCACCTGGTGGCAGATTAATATGTGGTAGAAGAGAAGGAAAAGAGGACAAGTGCATGATAATAACACCTGTTGCTTTTATATTGCCCCACAGGTTACAAAATGCTTTCCCTACAGTATCCTTGGTAGATAGGTACTATTATTTTTATTTGATGGATGGACTTTAGGGAAGGTATCAAAGAAAGGACAGAAATCTTGGTCTCCTGCCTCTTCATTTCCTATAGAAAAAAAAATCCCAATATTTATTTCAGCATTTAAAACCTCATATAATTTGGTCTTAGCTTATCATGATTATTGCTTTAGTGCTGGATGGGACCCAAGAGACCATCTAGTTGAAATCCCTTATTTCACAGGTGAGGATCTTGAGGTTCAGAGAAAGTGAATAGTGGAGAGTAGGGAACTGAGGCTACTTTGCTAGGCACTATAAAGATACAACAAAGACCTTATCCTCAAAAATGCTTCTAGATTCAAGTGGTGGGAAAGACACATGGAAAGAGCAATAATACCAAAAAAAGTGAGGTTCTTCAAAAGTAGTTATGTGGCCAAGTGCCAAGAAGAACTGAAGATGGAGAGATTGTTTTCACCTGAGGGTTGGTGAGAATTGTCAAAAAAAAAAAAAAAAAGAGAGAAGGAAGGGACTTCAGAGCTCATTCAGCCTAGTAGCCTCTCAGCAGGAGAAGAGAAGGGCAATGCCGTATCTATAAACAGATATTAAGTAGCAGAACTGGGATTTGAACTGGGGTTCTTGACTTTGCTATATGCTCAGGTAACTTTGTATTTTCTTTCTCCCTTTCTCCCCCTCCCCATCCCCCAGAACTACTCATAGAATTGTAAAGCTAGAAAAAGACTTTAGCTTATCCTAGTCCTTGCCACCCAATAAGTATATATTAAGTGCTTTTGGAGTCATGTTATTTAATGATAATTGGATAATTATTCCCTCTCCCCCACCTCACCCTTATTCCTTTATGGTGGTAGTGAGGTGGCACAGTGAATAGAACACTGGACTAGGAAAGATTCGCCTTCATTAGTACAGACACATAATATTTGTGAGACCCTGGGCAAGTTATTTAACCTTATTTGCCTCAGTTTTTCATCTGTTAAATGAGCTGAAGAAGAAAACGGCAAACCACTCCAATGTCTTTGCTAAGAAAGCCCCAAATGGGGTTGCAAAGAGTCAGGTAAAACGAAACAACTAAACAACAAGAAGTGTCTGCTAGGTGACGGAACATGCTAGGTGCTGGAGATTCAAAGGCAAAAATGAAACAACCCTTCCCTTTAAGGAGCTTACATTCTACCAGATAGCTTGAGATGGACATCAGTAGTCTTCCTTGGGTAACCTTTTATGAAGTGATAAGACTGGTTTTTGGTTTTGCAAGTAAGGTTCAAATTTACATTCCGTTATTGTTATTTGTCCTTTGATCTCAAAGAGGACTATGACATCAGGGATGTGAGGTGCCATCTGGGTCCTCCCCTTCCAGAGCCGGGTTGACTAGAGATGGCCCTGGGTACAGATTTTTTTTTTAATCAGGTAGAAATATACGTGAATTTGTCCTTAAAGTAAAAAAAAAAAAATGTATGACTAGATTCTCCACCTAGCTCCAACCCTTCACAACTGGGTTATGCCTCAAATTCTGCAGTGTTGAAATGTGACACATTGGTAAACTTATCATTAGATGACTCCTTTTAATAAATTGTACCTAAGGAAGAAACTCTTGGAAATGTACTCAGACCTCTCGCCTACATAAGGATTTGCATAACATTTGTGATTTGAGGCTTTTATCATGGAATGGATTACCAAAAGTATCCCATACTTGGATTGGACTTTCTTCTAGCATCTTGGACTAAAATAATTCAGTATTATAGGATTGGCAAGCCAGCTTCTCTCTGGATAGTTCTAATTGTTCAGAAACTTTTCTGTAGATTTCCTCTTCAAATTGCACCAATTGCTCCTAATCCTGCCTCTAGGAGACCAAACTGAACAAGTCTGGGGGTGTGGGGGTGCAAGTGAGGAATCAAATTCAAAGCAGAGTTTCCTTGGCTGTTGGAGAGTAATGTCTTTAATATGAATCTGAAGAAAGATCTTGCAGTTAGAAAACGCAATCATGATTATCCAGATCTGAACTGGTGACTTCAATTAAACTGGAATTTTTTTTTCTGTTCTCCAAGTTTAGGAAAAGGAGACAAATTTCAACAGGATACTCTTTCAGGGATTTATCAAAAAATGCAAACAAATCTTTATTTGCCTTTAAATCTATATTGGGGTGGCTAGGTGGCACACTGGATAGAGCACCAGTTCTGGAATCAGAACTTGAGTTCAAATTTGACCTCAGACATTTAATTACCTAGCTGTGTGAACTTGGGCATGTCATTTAACTTCATTCCCTTAAATAAATTTAAAAACCCCACCTATACTGGTATCAGTCCTTCCTATTACTGCTAGCACAGTGAATAAAGCACTGGTCCTGGAGTCAGGGACAGACCTGGGTTCAAACCCAGACTTGGACACTAACTCTTTGATCCTGGGCAAAGTCACTTGACCCCTGCTTGCCTCTGTTTCTTTTTTAATACATAGGTTATAAATGTGTAGTCTTGTAAAACATTTCCATAACAGTCATGTTGGAACAGAAAACAGATACTGCCCCACCCCAAATCAAGGAAAATAAAAATAAAAGTATACTTCAAACTGTATTTTAAAAACTATCAGCTTTTGTTCCTTCCCCAACTCCCCCAGAGAATGTCTAGAGTCACCTGTATTCATTTTTTTTTTTTTTTTTTTTTTTTTTTTGTAAAGCAGTGGGGTTAAGTGTCTGAGTTCAAATCTGAACTCGGGTCCTCCTGACTCCAGGGCCAGTACTCTATCCACTGCGTCACCTAGCTGCCTATGTATTCATCTCTTGAAGATAAGGTTCTAAAAAGTCTAGAACCATGAGTGCTCCTTCTTGAAGAATCTTTCTTTTTCCAAAACACTCTTGCACTATCTCTGCCCCTCATAGAGCATCAAATTAGCTTTAATTCCACCAATTAAAGAGTTTCATTTTGCATATTCAGGAGGGTGAAAATATCTCAGGTTTAGCATCCTAGATCACAGCTAAATGGAATATAGCTAAGAAAAACCCCACAGTAATACCAGGGTGTATCACAGATCTTAGAACTAAAAGGGATCACAGAGTTTTAGAGCTAGAAGGAGCCTTAAAAGCTCTTATAATCCAGCTTCATTTTTATCACAGAGATCCAGAAAGACCTAGTAGATGTGGGATTAGAAGTCAAGTCCTCCAGTGCTTTTTTCCACTAATGAAGGCTCTCTACAACCTCAAGAGATCATCTGATCTGTCCTTTTGACTTCAGGCAAGAAAGGTTTAATTATTCCCATTTTATATAGATATGGAGTATCTAGGTTGTGTGGTGGATAGAGCTCTGGGACTAGAATCTGAATTCAAATTCCCCTCAGACCTATCAGTTATGTGACTCTAAACAAAACATTTACTCACAGGCTGCCTCAGTGTCCTAAATATATGTATATAAAAACAAATAATGTGGATAATAATAGCACCAACCTCTCAAGGCTATTGCAAGGATAAAATGAGACAATATAAAGTGCTTTGAAAACTCAAAAGTGCCATATATATTATTGTTATGATTGTTATAGATGAGTCAGCTGAGGATCAAAGAAATTAAGTGATTGACTACCTATGTGGTTTACTTGAGACTAGACAGGTGGTAAAGTAGGAATTAAAAACTAAATTATCAATATGGAAATACTTCTCTTTTTTTGAGAATTAAAGAAAATTCACATTTTATTTATGATGAAATAAACTATATAAAATTTTTTTCTCACCAAAAATAACTA
The DNA here is from genome assembly GCF_037893015.1 of Macrotis lagotis. Classification (NCBI taxonomy): domain Eukaryota; kingdom Metazoa; phylum Chordata; class Mammalia; order Peramelemorphia; family Peramelidae; genus Macrotis; species Macrotis lagotis. Next base: position 151,736,629 of record NC_133658.1, read on the forward strand.
ATATTTTCCTTATTACTCCAAGATAAACCAAGTTAGATTTACAAGTCAAGATGAGGCATGGAAAAAGGCAGAATAAAACACAAACAAGATTAGTTTTTTAATGTTTGTGCGATTGGCTTCAAGATCACAGAACGTAATATTTGATGTAAACCCCTGAGTTCATGAAACAGTTACTGTGGAGCCCCAACAGAGGAATGTAAACCACAACAATCACTCATTTATGAGGAACAGCATTGGCTCTATTACTTAAATTTTAAGTGAACTCATTTACATTCATTTGATGAAGTCAGAGTTGACATGGAAATGTGTATGAGGTCACGGTTTGGATAAATTCTTCTCCAATGTGTTTTTCCTTTCAATGGTACAACTTTAAAAAACAAAGAGGAGTCAGTGGTGAGCTTCATTTTAACTAAAACATTTTTCCCACTTCTCCCAATACTTTTTTTTTTTTTAGGTTTTTGCAAGGCAGATGGGGTTAAGTGGCTTGCCCAAGGCCACACAGCTAGGCAATTATTAAGTGTCTGAGACCGGATTTGAACCCAGGTACTCCTGACTCCAGGGCCGGTGCTTCATCCACTGCGCCACCCAGCTACCCCAACACTTATTTTTTTCCACAATAACTAAGAAACTCAAAACCTGATAGTTGAATTCCCTGGTAATCACAACTTATAAGTCCAAAATGAGGTTAACTAAAATATCTCCAGAGCAGTAGCTACTAGTAGAAATTACAAAGAAATGAAAGATAGCATTTCTACATTTCAGAAGATCAAATTTTAAACAATTTCAATTCATTTAATAGTTTACTGTACAGATTATCATGGCTAACATAGCTAAGTGGAGATCAAAAGGCAAAATTATCTTCAATGAGCAAGTGGCCTATCAACATCTCTCTCCCAATCCCCAGAATGTAAATTCAGGGAGAAAAAAAAAACTATCTTGGCCAATTTCCTTATGTATTTTCAGTTATCTTTGAATTACTGGTGGGAAGAACTTCTTCTTGGGGGTCCAATTTACTTGTATAGAGTTTGATGTAAGTGTCCATCCACCATTAAATCTAGGTCATGTTTTATATCAAAGTTTATGTTAAGTTACTTGACTGGTGAGCAAAGTATCTCTCAGGTATGTCTTAAGAGGTTTTTGACCATTTTCAAATCTCTCATTCTCAACCTTCATCACTGGGAATATGCAGAGGACTCTGATGCACACATATTAGGAAAAACTTTGATGTCTGGTAGACGCAGGGCTTCATAAATCGTTGCTGGAAGCTCGTTATCTTTCCCTCTGGGCTTCAGTTTGATCCTGCAACAGTGGAGTTCTGTAGAAAGTATGTCTGGATTAGATAGGAAGGTCTCTTTTGTACATATAAGCATGGTGTCCCTCCAATGTATTAAATTTTAGTTGGCCCATGACAGAGGGCACTAGAGACAAACATTTCAGTGCCTTGAAGTGCTGCTCAGAGAAGATAAACTTCAGCTCCTGAATGATGTGCTCCCCAGTTGGTACACTAAGAACCTCTTTGTAGTAGTTTTCAGATGCTACTTCAGGTTCTAGGTTAGCTTGCTGAGACCTGCAAAAATTTTCCAGGGAGTTTAATTTCTACATCTAGCTTAGTGAACACATTTGCAGCTTCCTCAAACCAAAACTCATGATAAACTTCAATATTCTCCATTACAAGGAAATACTTCTAGGAAGCTAGGTGGTGAAGTGGATAGAGCATCTGTCGTCTAATCAGGAGGATCTGAATTCAAATCCAGACTCACTTCACTAGCTCTGTGACTGAGCACTTATCCCTGATTGCCTCAAAAAAAAAAGGGAGGGGGAGAGGGAAATGTTTCAAATATTTGGACATGGCTTGGTGGGATACAACATGAGGATGGAATGTGAATAATGAAAGGTTTTTTTTTTAAAGTTATTTCAGCCTAAGTGAAGAAAGCTTCTGTTCAGAGCTCTTTCTACCATTAAGTCTCTAGGTCTTGGGGTGAGAAAGATAGAGGTTAAACATCCAGGTACTGGAGGTGGAATTTGAGATCTTTGGATGAAAGTAGTCTTCTTGAATTCATAACCAACATTTTGTCCACAAGTCAAAGCAGCCGCTAATCCAGGGCTTGTTCCAGAAATCAAGACAGGTAGCATTTTAAAGCCAAGCTATCCTGGAATGATCACAACACAATTACATTCCACATGCTGGTGATAGGAGGAGAAATAAAGACATCTATCATTCAGTTTAAGAAAAGTTTTTTTGAAAAATTTAAAAAAATTGACAAATTTCAAACATTACAGTAATTGCTCTATTAAAGAAAATGAAATTTTATGGCAGACTTGGCTCATTACCACAAGTAGAAATAACAAAGCAGGCATGCACAGGGATACTTTTAGAGATAGAGAAAATAATGGAGGGAGAGAGGCTGGAAGGGGAGCTCTTGTCATATTATATAATTAAATAATTCCTGAAAGCACCATTCCAGGACCGTAAAACATGCACGTAGGGGAGGGATAGGAGTTTCAGTGCAGGGGGGGAGGGAAGGAGAAGGGACATGTCTACATTTATGGGGGTGGGGAAAATATGGAGGGAGAAGGTTTGCTAGACAGACTCATGGTCAGATAAGCAGGCTTTAGGCTGCAATTTTCATCCCCACCCCTATACTCCTCTTGTCCCCACCAAAGCATCTATGGGATCTAGCCTTCCTGCAGGAAAAGCAGAGTCAACCCTTAACCTCCCCACTGAAGCTGGGATCCATTTGAAGGGGAACAGACTATAGATGATCCCTTAGAATTTTCCCAAACCTCCCAATGTGACCCCCTCCCCCTACATATTTCCTCATGTATAAGATGCTCCCATGTATAAGATGCTCCCGTGTATAAGATGCACCTTAATTTTGGGGTCCAAAATTTGAAAATAAATTACATAAAGTTATTGAACTTAAGTTTTATTCATCATGAAATTCAAGGACCTTCTGCTCATAGCTTTCGGGTAAGTCTGGTGTGTGGATCCATGCTTAATTCTTCTGGCCTCCTCCTGAACCATCTTTGTGAACCCAGGAATTCTACTTGCCCTTGGATCTTCAATCTATCTCCTTAATTCCCTCTCTAACTCAGGCCACTCTGCTGACTCACCTCTCATGGCCTTCTTTTGCCATGGTGTTTTCAGTAGGGTTTCTTTTTTCCCATAGCTAGTCTTGGATTGTTTTCTGAGTTGGAAGAGGACCAAACTGAATTCAGCAGCACGGATTTACATTCACTTTTTTATTTTTAGGCTTTTGCAAGGCAAATGGGTTTAAGTGGCTTGCCCAAGGTCACACAGCTAGGTAATTATTAAGTGTCTGAGGTTGGATTTGAACTCAGGTCCTCTTGACTCCAGGGCTCTGGTGCTCTATCCACTGTGCCACCTAGCCACCCCTACATTCACTTTTGCAAACTGAATCACTTTGAATTTGAATTCAGCACTAGATGAAACTCTTTTCTGAGCCATTTCTGGGCAGAACGTGGCAAAATGTAACCTAATATAGCAGTAACAAATGTGAAACAATGAGTACAAAATCAACAAGCAAGAAAAAGTGGGAAATGCAAGTAAAAAAATCTACAACCACTGTATAAAACACTCAGCTTTTAGACCCCAAATTTTTCAAAGAAGGGTGCATCTTATACATGGGGTAATATGAGATACTTAGAATAGACTCAAGATGTATCTTGTATTTAGATGTATCTTTTATTTCTCCAGTCCCCACCACCAACAAAAAAAAATGTATATCATTCAGGTGATGTCTGAATTTCAATCTAGCTATATATATATATATCAATGCCAGGACTTCAACTTTTATCTTCTGACTCAAAGGTCAGCTTACTATTCGTCCTTTCAATTATAATTAGATGGGCCAAAAAGAAGTTTGAATAATAATCTCTTCAAAACTCCCAAAACATTAAAGTGCTGTTTTTTTTTAGGTCAAGTGGTGAAACAGTGGGGCCACCAAGGCAATGAAACAATGATTTCAATGAATGAAACTGAACAAATTAGCCTTTACTGAAAAAGGAGGCCCTCATCCAAATTTTCTCTTAAAAAGCCTGGACATATGCCATCAGTTCATGACTAATGCACTTGCTTTGAGAGGTCTAATTCTGATTCACTAAGCATTTATTGATCACCCCAGATCTATGCATTTTGGATAATACAGAATATATAATAGGATCTCTTTCTTTATGGAGCTTATAATCTTTTTTGAGCAGAAAAGGCAATGAAATAGAGAACAATATAGGATATTCTATCCAGATGACCTGTGATCTCATCAATGTGGACATTTCCTCTAGTGATATAGATTGTCATTCACATGGCTGTCCTTCCTGTGCAATTCTCATCTATGTTCTCCCATAAGATTTGTATGGTTCCAATGGAGCACCTAACATTTCTTGAGTCTCAAAGGAACATTCCTCTTCTTGCTGCTATCTTTATATAGACTTGTAGACTTGTGTCCTGTTTCTGAAATGTACTCCTTTTTCCCTTCCAGCTCTTAGAACTCTTCCTTCAAAATTCATGTCAAGTACCTTCCTTTTACATAAAGATGTTTCTGATTCCCCTAAGTTGCAAGGGCCTGTCCCTTGAAATGACCTTATACTTACCATATATATATGTATATATATATATATATATATATATATATATATATATATATAATACTTATATAGGGTGTCCTAAAAGTTTTTTTAGGTTTTTTTGCAAGGCAAATGGGGTTAAGTGGCTTGCCCAAGGCCACACAGCTAAGTAATTATTAAGTGTCTGAGACCGGATTTGAACCCAGGTACTCCTGACTCCAGGGCCGGTACTTTATCCACTGCACCACCTAGCTGCCCCTCCTAAAAGTCTTACACTGAAAACTACACCAAGACTTTTGGGACACCTAAGCTTGTGTAGGTTTCTCTGATGAAATTCAAACTCCCTGAGAACAAGGTTGGCTTCAGTTTTGTCTTTTTTTATCCAGGGTGAGAAATTTTTAAAAATAAAATTTATTTTAATAAATGTTTATTAAACTGGAGAAGGAAATAGCAAGCCACTCCTGTATCTTTGTCAAGAAAACTCAAATGGGATCATGCAGAGTCAGACATGACTGAAAAAATGACTAAACAACAATGATAGCAATGAATACACATGTATGTATTACACACATATTTATGGATAGAGTAAAGTAACTTGCCCAGGGGTCACAAAGCCAACATGTATCATAGCAATGGGACTTGAACCCAGGTCTTCCTAAGTCCAGGAGTTTTCCATTACACATTACTGTCTCTCCTATGTGTGTTTGAGTGTATAACTATAATATGTGTAATATAATCTTTCATCTCTGCCAGGGGTGGGGAATCTTTTTTCTACCAAGGGCCATTTGGATATTTGTAACATCATTCAAGAGCCATATGAGAGGATTAATTAAATGTTTGATTAAATATGGATTTTGAGTCCTGTCTTAGCAATCTCACACCAATACGACCTGCTGGCTGGAACTTCACTGCCCCTGATCTATGCATATGCCTCCATGTATGTATGTATTTATAGTCTTAAAAACTATTGTCTAGACTTTGAGGAACTAAGTTCAAATCCTACCTGGGGTCTTGGCATGATGCTCTTTTCTCCTACAGACATCTTCCCCCAGGCCTAGGAATCTGTCTCTCCTCAACTCCGCCCCCTGGCTTCTCTGATTTCCTTCAAGTCTCAGCTAGTCTCGTCTGACAGGGCTGGAAGTCTCCCTGGCCCCTCCAAAGGTCATTATGTATACTGTACTCCTGACTCTGAGTTGTTGTAGTTCATATGGGTCTTCCTATGTCAACAAGTATTTATTAATCCCTAAGGAAATGGCAAGCCATGCCAGTATCTATTCCAACAAAATCCCCAATGGAGTCATAGAAAGTCAGGTGCAACTGAAAAATGAATGACAACAGCAAAAAATGTACTAGGCACTGTCTAAATGATGAGAACAAAAAGAAAAGTAAAATCACAGTGCCTGCCCACACGGAGCTTATATTCTAACAAGGGAGTCAACACACAAATAAATAACTGGCCAGACAAGATGCAGACAGTATTAATAGCAGGTATTAATTGCATTAAAGAGCACTGGGAAGGACTCTTGCAGAAGAGATTTTAGTTATTTTATGAAGGAAGTCAAGGAAATTAGGAGGTGGGGGTGAGGAGAAAGAGCATTTCAAGTACGGAAGCAGCCATACTCCAAGCTGGGAGTCAGGAAATTCTGCAGTCAGAAAATACAGTAAGACTGGTGCTGCTGTGTCAGAAATTATTTGGGCATTAGGTGGCACAGTGGATAGAGTGCTGGGCCTGAAGTCAGGAAGATTCATTTTTCCTGAGTTCACATCCAACCTCAGACACTAACTGTGGGATCTTGTTTTGCCTCGGTTCTTTCATCTATCTATTCATACCTAGATATAGGTAGGTATATAGAGATGGATAAAGATATATTTCTGTCCTCTGACACTGCCCCCACTCTGGTGCAGGTTCACCTCTCACCTGGACTGATGCAATAACCTGCTGTTGGGTCCACTTGCCACAAGTTTCTTCCTCACTCCAGTCCATTCTCCATTCAGCTATCAAACCAATCTCACCTAGAGGTGAATTTGTCACCTCTCTACTCAAACTCCAGTAGCTCCCTATTACTTGCAGGATGAAATATAACATTATCTGCCATTTAAATCCCTTCATATCTTTGGGGTTTTTTTTGTTTTTGTTTTTTCATTATTTATTTATTTTTAATTCTCATTTTGTACAAATGTTTTTTTTACATTAATAAAATATACTTGTTTAAGAGTAAACAAAATACCCCCCCCCTCATGAATATAGACTTGCTTGGGCAATAAAGTAAAGGGGAGAGAAAAAAAATAATAGTAATAATTGTAGGTATGGCCAGGTGGTACAATGGACGAAGCACCCAGCCCTGGAGCCACGAGCACCCGAGCCGTGTGACATGCAAGCCACCTGATCCCCACTGCCCTCCAAAAACCAAAAAGAAGAAAAAAAAAGACCCAAAATAAAATAAAATAGTAATAATAGTAGGGGTGGCTGGGTGGCAGACAGAGCATTGGCCCTTGAGCCAGGAGCACCTGGGTCCAAATCCGGCCTCAGACACCCAACAATCACCCTGCTATGTGGCCCTAGGCAGGCCACCCAGCCCCATTTGCCCTGCACCCTCCCCCAAATAATAATAATAATAAAAAATGTGCTTCAGTCTTTGTTCCAACACCAACAACTCTGTCATGGGTGGATCGCATTCTTTATGGTAAGTCCATCGCAAAAGTTGCTTCCATAATTTTCCAACGTTGCCATTGCTGATCGCTACTCCCTCCTTTCTTATTTCTCCACTACCATGTACTATATTTTCTCTCTCCTTTCACTCTGACTATGCTGTAGGGTCGCTGAGTGGCACAGCAGACAGATCCCTGGTTCTGGGGCCAAGAAGCCCTAAGGCCCCATACCACCCCTTAGGCCCAGAATCCACCTGGCCCCATGGTCCTGGACAGGCCTTCCAATCCCAGCCCCTTGCAAGAAGTAAAAAAGAAAATGTGTTATATCTGACCACTCTCCCTCCATGGTCCATCCCCACCCCTTCCCCCTCCTTCTTACTCCAGATGTCTATACCCCATTGAGTATATATGCTGTTTCCTCTCCTAGCCACCTCTAATGAGAGCAAAGTTTCCCTCATTCCCCCTTGCCTCCCCCCTTCCATATCATTGCAATAGCTCATTGTAATAAAAAAAACTTATTATAGGAAATATCTTGGCCTATTCCCCCTCTCCTTTTTCTTTCTCCCATTACATTTCCCTTTTTTTCTATTGACTCCATTTTTACACCATATTTTATCTTCGAATTCAGCTTTCTCCTGTGCTTCAACTATAAGAGCTCCCTCTACCTGCTCTATTAACTGAGGTTTATATGAGTATTATCAGTGTCATTTGTCTATGCAGGAATACATGCAGTTCATCCTCATTAAGTCCCTCATATTTTCCCCCTCTCCTCCAATCTCCATGCTTCACCTGAGTCCTGTATCTGAAGATCAAACCTTCTGTTCAGTTCTGGCCATTCCAAAAGAACATTTGAAATTCCCCTGGTTCATTGAAAGTCCATCTTTTTTCCTGGAAGAGAACATTCAGTCTTGCTGGGTAGTTCATTCTTGGCTGCATTCTAAGCTCTTTTGCCTTCCAGTATATTATATTCCAAGCCCTATGAGCTTCCAATGTAGTTGTTGCTAAGTCCTGTGTGATCCTGACTGCAGCTCCACGATATTTGAACTGTGTCCTTCTGGCTGCTTGTAATATTTTCTCTTTGACTTGGGAGTTCTGGAACTTGGCTATAATATTCCTGGGGGTTGGTGTTTTGGGATCTCTTTCTCTGGGGGATTGGTGGATTCTCTCCATTTCTATTTTGCCCTCTGCTTCTAGAATATCAGGGCAATTTTCCTGTAGTAATTCTTTCTTTTCCTGATCATGAATTTCAGGTATGCCAATAATTTTTAAATTATCTTTCCTAAGTCTGTTTTCCATATCAGTTGTTTTTTCAATGAGATATTTCACATTTTCTTCTAATTTTTCATTTTTTTTGGTTTTGAAGTATTGATTCCTGATTTCTGATAAATTCATCAGTCTCCCTGAATTCTATTCTTTGTCTGAAGGATTTGTTCTCCTCAGAGAGTTTTCTTATCTTTTTCCATCTGGCCAATTTTGCTTTTTAAAGCATTCTTCTCCTCAATAACTTTTTGAACTGTTTTATCCATTTGACCTAAGCTGGTTTTTAGCATGCTATTTTCTTCAGCATTTTTTTGGATTTCCTTGACTAAGCTGCTGACTTCATTTTCATGTTTTTCCTGCATCTCTCTCCTTTCTTTTCCCAGTTTTTCTTCCAACTCCCTCATTTGATTTTCAAAGTCTTTTTTGAGCTTTGTCATAGCCTGAGCCCAATTTCTGTTTTTCTTGAAGTCTTTAGATGCAGGAGCTTGTGCTTCCTCATCTTCAGACTGAGTATTTTGATCCTTCTTAGGCTCATATGCAAAATATTTCTCAATGGTCTTCCTCTTGTTTCTCTGCTTGCTCATTTTCCCAGCCTGGGCCTGGTTTTGGGGGTGCTTCCTGAGCTTTTGGGACACTCCCACAAGGGTCTCAGTATGTGAGGCTCTGTCCTCCCTCCTGGTTTGTGAATGACCATAAGCATCCCCCTCTGCCACGGGGCTGAGGTGGGGGGGGGGGCCCTGCTGTTCTAAGGTGGGGGGCCTAGACTGGGATCAGGATCTGAATGTGGTCAGAGCCCCACAGTCCTGTTCCAGGGGCAGAGGATAGAGCTCTGCAGTCTCTCTTCACTCCCCTCCCTCAGCTCAATCAATCCCTTCATATCTTGACCATTTTCTACTTTTGCAATATTGCTGCCCAGTTGTGCCTGACTCTATATGACCCCACTTGAGATTTTCTTGGCAAAGATCCTGGAGTGGTTTGCCATTTCTTTACCCAGCCCATTTTACAGATAGAGGCTCAGAGGTATTAAAGGTTAGTGCCAAAGTCAGTATACAAAGTCCGAGTCAAACATTCTTTTCACTTTCCACTATTGCTTCCCAGGATATGAATGAATGAAAAAGTAAAGAAAATGCCTACTATGGGTGGCATTGATATTGTTGTTAAATTGTTTCAGTAATGTCTGATTCTTTGTGACCCCATTTGGCTTTTCTTGGCAAAGATACCAAGTGGTTTGTAATTTCCTTTTCCAACTCATTTTATAGGTGAGGAAACTGAGGTAAACCCAGTTAAGTGAGTTGCCCAGAGTCACCCAGCTAATATATGTCTGAGGTTGAATTTAATTTTAGAAAGATGAGCCTTCCTGACTCCTGGACAGGCTCTATCTACTTTGACCCCTAGCTGCCCAGAGATACCTAATTTGCCCTCAAGGAGCTGGCATTCTAGATAGTTACTATGTAAGGGAATTCTGGACTAGAGATTTTTGTATCATGTGAATGGAGCCACAGGACAGTCAAATGCCATGCCATTTCCATCAATAAAGATTTATGGATTTTGTTACTCTTCTCAGAACAGGAGCAAAGTTAGGTACTGACTTATTGGAGAATGTCTGGATAAGATGTGAAGCAGGGTATAGGGAGATCTAGGTATGACCCTGGAATGTGCAGGGAATTGACCTTTAAACAGTAAAGTACACGTATGTCTTCAAGTCTTTGATTTGGGCATTGCTGGGAGCCATTCCGAGGTCAAGAAGGTAAGTAAGGGCTAGGGGTTTGGGATCTAGTTTGGGAGAAGGAAGTGAATTAAAGGGCAAGGTAAACTAAGCTGATTCCCAAGGGTCCCAAAGAAGATGTCCACTTTTCCCCCTAAGTTTGCTAAGGAGCTATGGTTATATTAAGGGTAGGAGACTCTGTTTTTTGTTGGGGTTTTTTTTTTCACTTTTAGGGAAGTTAGGAAGGGGACTGGGCAGGTTAGAGGAAGCCTGTCTGAAGCACATACAAAGCTTGTGCCTGAGATTGCATTCCTGCAGGCCCAGAGCTTCCTGTTCTCGGTCTGCTACATTCCTGACCCACAGTCACTACAGAGACAGCTGGGCCCCTCTAGGAATCTGGTCTCACATTCCCCAGATTCAGGGCAAGGATCTCACAGTCCTATTCTCTCTCTTATCTACTTCTGAGGGATTTTCTTTTCTTCTGTCCCTTTCTTGAGAAACCAGTGAACTCTGTTCTTGGCTCTAGGCATCTTCTCTCCCTCATCCATTCCAACAATCTGCTTCTTGGAATGAGAAGGGGAGTCCTTGGAATCTGAGTGGAGAGGGAGTAAAAGTGAGACTTGGGGGGTCTCCCTGTAGTTTTACTATTAACATAGTTACAGACTGGAGTCTTGCCCCCCTCTCTCCTTTAGCCCTTCTGGCTTTAGATTGGATCAACTCCAGTTCTGCCTGGAAAAGACATTTCTTCTGTCTCCTCAGTAGAATCTATTTCTCCCATCCCAGGGGAAAGGGGGTAGAGTGGAATTTGACCCGGCCTAAAAATAAGAATAATGTTTTGCATGTGTATATCAATCTCATTCCTCTAAGGGAGTCCTGGCTTATGTTATCATTATCTCCATTCTTCGGATAAGAGAAGTGTTAGGTCATTTCAAGCCTAGGTAGTTCCTAGACTAACAGGTCTTCTGACTGAAGAATGACATTAAGATATTTATTCAGGTCATTTAGTAAGTGCTTATTTTGTGCAAAGCCTCTGGTTGGAACTAGAGGGAACTATGTATTACCACACTCTTCCCTCCTGGAGGTCACAATCTTTCCTTTAGAACCACAAGGAACTCTAGGCTTCCTTCTCTTTACACATCTCTTCCCTTGGTTATGTTTATTCTAGAAGTGGATAGTGTTCTTTTCTTTTTTTATAGCTGAGGACACTTAAGTCCAGGGATGGGGGGGGGGGTTGGAAAATGAGGTTAGAATGCTCCCTTCCCCTGGTGAGGCCTATTAGGCACCATTAGGCCCACCCTCTATTTTAGGTCTTATTTTCTGGGTTCCAATTTCAGTTCAGCTTTCGGTTTTGTAAGGGACCCAGCTGTCTGGGTAGCTGAAGGAGTCCTTATCGACTAGGATTAGGCTAGCGGGCTGGAGAGGAAAACAGGAGTGTTTAATCCCGGGCCCACCTGCTTCTCTCCCCTCTCCCATCTTCGGGTTCATTCATCCACAGGCTCCCCCACCACCACCACCACGGCAGTTGCCTCAGGCTCACATTTCCCCCACCTGTCCCCAATTTTCCCCTTAAGCCTGAGGGGACCTTGCAGGATTCCCACTGCAACTCAGCGCATTCGCCTCCCCCTCCTTCCCCCAATTCTGGCCTCCTCCTCCTCCCCCTCTCCCCACCTTTCCCCTCCCCCTCCCCAGCCCTTCCAGGCTAGGAGTGTCCCAGGGCCGCACCCTGTCCGGGCAGCGGGGGCTCACTGCCGGGACTGGCCACTCTGTCCTCCTCCGGCGCTGCACTTGTGGCTGCCGACACTCCGAGCCTGGCCATGTTGGGGAGGCGCCGGGTCTTCACCCTAAAACCACTTGGCCACCAGGGTGAGTCACTAACCTGCCCCATTTCCAGCCCCTGCCTCTGTCCCTGTCCTCCTGCCCTGCCCCAGTCCCAGTCCGTGCCCCGCCTCTGCCCCAGCCCCAGCCCCTGCCCCTGCCCCTGCCCCAGCGCGGGGTGCCCGAGTCGGTGCTGCTGGGGTGCCGGGAAGCTCCTGGAGTACTCCTGGGGTGGGGGCGTCCCCATCCCATCTGTCTGTGCCCGTCTTCCCTTCGGATGGGGCTGTCTCCCGGGGCAGGTCTGGGACCTGCACCCTTCCCCGGACTCTGGTTTCGAGCTGAGGAGCTCTGAGCCACGCCCCAGAACCCCCAGGCCTCGAAACTCCCACCACGTTGTGGACCCCACGTTGGGGGGTCCTGGCTTATGTTATCAGATTAGACCTACCTGGATTTCTGGAACTAACTACCCTTCCCCCTTTTCTTTGTATCTCTTCTTGAGACACCCCCCACCCCTGCTCTAACTTCGAAGCTTACCTGTCCCAAGTCAAATAGGACCAGAATTTCCCTTGGCCAGTCTTTAACTTTGTGTTAATTAGAAAAATAAACAGCTTTGCGGGTTGCAGACTCAAAACCTCTTCCATTCCCTCCTCCCCAATCCCCCCCTGCCCCTTTGAGGGCCTCTTTTACCCATCCGGCCACGGTTCCCTAGTGCTGGGCTCTCCTCCGAGCTTTCCTCATTTTTTTGCTCGTCCTTGGCCGTGGGACCTCTAGGGTTTTTCACTTCTCTTAATTGCTCTCATTTATAATTTCATTCGATTGTTTGCGATAGCTTCCAACCGGCTCTCTTGCTACCCCTCCCCCCACGTACCCCCTTTCCCCAGCTTGGGGAAGTAAGCCTATTTTGCCGCTTCCTTTACACCATCCTAGCGCCTCAGACCTTCCAGCCTTCAGGAACAAACCTCTCCTCTCCTCTCTTCCCCCTTCCCTGCCCCCAAACCCACCAAAAGTGTTCCGAGAAAATTTAGCAGAGTATTTTAGAAGTGATGGAGAATTGTACATACAGGGATTGAGAATGGGGCAGGTGGGGGGAGGGAAATGACCCATGATTCATGGTTTGGTCTTACCCAGAGGTAATGTTTATAATGAGAGTTTTGTCTATAGTTATGTTTCTGGAATGCATAAATTTATTGCAAACCTCTCTCTGCTGGTGTCTAGAGTGGTACAGCAGAAACAGTGTTAACTAAGTCACAGGGCCTGGGTTCAAACCCCAGCTCCACCCTTCCTACCTATTAGACTTTAGACAAATCATTTAGTGACTCTAAGCCTCAGTTTCCTCATCTATAAAATGAGAAGGTTCACTAGCTAACCTCTAAGGTCTACTCCAAATCGATGCTAAACAATAAGTATATAAGACCTACTATATAGTATGATATAGCATGTATCATACTATAATCCATAATCCTAAAGTAACTAGACATCACAGAGGACAGAACGCTGAACCTGATGTCAGGAAGAGCTGAATTCAAGTTGTGACCTAAGACAACTTATTTAGCTGTGTGACCCTGAGTAGGGTACTCAACCTCTGTCTGACTCAATTTTTTCATCTGTAATATGTAGATAATAATAATATTAACACCTACTTTACAGGGGACAAAATGATGTAATATTTGCAAAGTGCTTTGTAAAACTTAAGGTATTTGTGACTGACCCTTTATGCCCCCATATGGGATTTTCTTGGCAGAGATTTGGAAGTGTTGACCATTTCCTTCTCTGGCTCTTATGCTTTTTTAGTATCGTTAGTGTTGTTGTTATATTCTGATAGCTGATCTGGAGTGGGGGTGACCCTTGATCTAGCAGTTGTCATCTGAGGACCAGCCAAGTGAAGCGTCCATTACCAAACGATGACTTCTTTGACCTCAGCCAAGAGCTGAAGATAGTCCTACATATAAAGGCATTTCAATTCAGGATCATTCAAGGGAGCAAATACATCTTTGAAGTATTAAAGTATTTATTAATTTACTTTTGGTATTTAATTGTTTTAGAGGCAAATAGGATTAAGTGACTTGCCCAGGGTCATAGCTAGTTAAGTGTATGAGGCTAGATTTGAACTCAAGTCCTCCTACTCCAGGGCCTGTGTTATATCCACTGAACCATTGAGCTTTCCCCCTGGTATTTAATTCAAAGAGATACAGCATAATGTGGTGAAGTGGATAGTGCGACAACTTTGCAGTTGGAAGTTTGAGGCTTAGGTTTTGCTACCAACACGTAGGTGGTAGCTGACTTCTCATATTCCCCCAGGCAGTTCTCTATGACATAGATCAGGACATAGACCTGGATAAAAAGAATTTTTAAATAAAAAAGGCATCATCTCTGTGTTGTCTAACTGAAAGTAGATAGTCTTCCTTTTAGCTTGGATGATTTTTTTTTTCATGGTAGATAAAAAAGTGGATACTTCACTTTACAAATTAGTTCACAGATAGAGAAATTGGAGAGTCAGTGCCTTAGACTATACCAGCTCTTAAGGAACTCTGGTGAGGAGATATGGGTTCCTAAAATCAGCACCCTTGGACCTGAGGGTAAGACTGACTAGTCTCTTTCTCCTCAGTTCTGTACAGGGCTGGTGAGCAGCTGGTAGATTTTTCTAGCTTTTTGGGCTGGATTTTCCAGCTGATTGGGATTAAGTCGTTCAAGTTCGTGAAAACTATTCTTAGACCTCTTTTGGAAATCTGTGATTTAAAGCTCTGGTTAAAGAAGCCTGTTGAATTTTTCTTTTTTCTTTTTCTTTTTTTTTTTTGTTAGGGGAAACCCTGGACTCTACACTTTTTCTTTCTCCCACTTTCATCCATGTGCATAAAAGCACTTTTTTTTTTTTTAAGATTTTGGCAAGGCAAATGGGGTTAAAGTGGCTTGCCCAAGGCCACACAGCTAGGTAATTATTAAGTGTCTGAGACCAGATCTGAACCCAGGTACTCCTGACTCCAGGGCCAGTGCTTTATCCACTGTGCCACCTAGCTGCCTGCATAAAAGCACTTTAACTCCAATCCTTATCTGCTCAGCTACTAGCATCTCTCTCTCAAATTGGGACATTTGAGTGGTGTCCTAGACTCCCAAGGATGTCCAACCTTTTAGCTCTTCTGGGCCACATCGCCTGACAAAAACTTGTCAAGTGTTGAATAATATATATTTATGACTACAATGTATCCTACATTACCAATGGGTAATGGGTACCAATGGATACGAACCTGCATGAATGGACTTTGGGTAGAGGCAGGAAGATGAGTTCAAAATTGGTCTCAGATATTTATTAGCATTCATTGGGCAAGTCACTTAACTCTATTTGCTTCAGTTTCCTCATCTATAAAATGAACTGGAGAAGGAAATGGCAAACCATTCCAGTATCTTTGCCAAGAAAACTCCAAATAGAATCACAAAGAAAAATGAACAATCTCAAATTGCCTTCTATCCTTCTATCTGTTTAGAATCTTTGCTTTTATTCATATATATATATATATACACACACACACACACACACACACACACACACATGTTGGTACCCCCAGTAGAATATAATGAATTCATGGAGGGCAGGGACAATTTCATACTTTTGTTTTTGCATCTCCAGAGTTTAGCACAATGCCCCACAGAGATCTAGTAAGTCCTTAAAAAATGCTTGATTGATGTAATCCAGTCTGACCTAGCAGGCATTTATTAAGGACCTAGTGTGAACAAAGCACCAGGATTAGGAACTGGAAATGTAAAGATAAAAATTTAAAAAAGAAGATTCTACCTTCAAGGAGTTTACATTCCATTTCTGTGTGTGTGTGAAAGAGAGAGAGAGAGAGAGAGAGAGAGAGAGAGAGAGAGAGAGAGAGAGAGAGAGAGGTGGAAGAGGGATTGGACCTAAGAACAATGAAAGTAGTAAGCTCTTCATTACTGGACATTTTCTGGTCAAGGCTTGTCAGTCACCAGTTGGCAATGTTCTGGAGCTACTTCATGTTCACATATCATTTTGACTTCATCCTAAGTCCTTTCCAGTTCAGAGATGCTGTCATCTCACTCAAGACTTCTTCCCTTAAGCAGTCTCCTCCCCTCGCCCACTCCTCCTGGGACACACCTTCCCATGGGAATGTGGTTTGGTCCAGGAATCTCAGGGGTGGGAACTTATATGGTCTCTGATGCTGGCTTTCCTCTGCAGATGGTGGTTGTGAGGAGCTTCTGGGTGGCTGTGTGGTGCTGGGTGCTAAGAGCATTTATCTTCATGTTCATGACATGCCCAGGGTACCCTCTAGTGAGCCCCAGGATGATGACTTCATGGTGAGATGCTCCAAGGAACAGGTTTCAAGGGACTCTGGAGTGGAAATGGGAGGAGGGGAAAGCCCTCCCTCCACTCCCCCTGGCTTTGCTCTGGACACTTCAAGCTTGGAGCTGGGTGGGAAGCCCAAGCTGGCCCCTGTCACGCAGGATGCCCCTCCGGACCTGGACCGGTTCCTGGCCAGCCAAAAACTAGAGCAAGTGGTGGCGAGGTCCCGCTGGCCTCGATCTTCAGCTACTACAGAATCCAAGTATTGGCAGCAGAGTGAGCAGAGACTTGAGGTGTCCCCAAAAGTAACTGAAGATCAGGGTGTAACTGAGGCAGAGGTTGGCTCACGGCCCAGCCCAGCAGAATCTGTGGTAAGTGCTGCAGAGGGAGATGTCAGGGAAGAGTTGCCAACTGTGGAGGGTATGGGAGAGACCCCTTTGCCCTTTAGCCTCTTTGACTCCTACTTCCTTCTCCATGAAACTTTCTTGGGGTGGAACCTGCTCTGAGGCATTTCCTGATCCTAATTGGTAGGTGTTGGCATAGCTTTATGACTCGACAGGTAGCTGGGGTTGTTTGCAACCTCCCCAAAGAGTGGGTGGGCAGGGGCACAGGTTCATCCTGATACTGACCCAGGCTGGGCAGTGGTAGTAGTGGGGAATGCTGTTTGACAGGGGTCTTTCATCCAAAGATTGATTCCCCACACCCTACTTCTCTCTTCCTTTCCCTGAAGCTAGGATTTTCTAACTCCTGGGGGGGGGGGGCTCAAGGAGAGGAAAGCAGATGTTAATACCTTACGGGGCTATGTCCAACAGGTAGTGGGCTGTGAGTCTGATGCCTGGGCTTGCCTCCCAGGGCAGGGGCTTCGATACTTGGAGCACCTGTGCTTGATGCTGGAGCGAATGGCCATGCTCCAACAGCTTCATCTGCAGCTCCAAGAGCAGTACCAACATATGCCAACTGTGAGTGAGGAGTGAGGAACATGGGAGTGGGGGATGACACAAGACCCTGGGGCCTGGTGTGGCAGGACATGTATCAGGGAGGGAGGTAGTAAAGCATGTTGGGGATGTGTCCAACAGTTCTGGGTAGGAACCTACATTATATTGAAAAGAGCAGTAGGTTCAGAGATAGGGGTGTCCCAGATTTGACTCCTGCTCCTGCTCCTGATTAGCTTTGTGGACTTGGAAAAGTCACGTAATTTTTCTGAGCCTCTATTACCTTTTCTATAAAATTGGAATAGTCATACCACTTGTCCTTACCAAATAGGGTTGCTAAGAGGACCAAATGAATTAATGTATGTATAAGCCATCAAGTGCTGTTTAAATTCCAGTTATTAATTGGATGGGGAGGCAGGGATTTTACAATGTTAGAGTGGGTCCCCTCACTGAAGAAAGGTTACAGATCTCTGTTTCTCCCTGGCACAGGACATGGAAGAGATGAATGAGAACTCAATTCTTGCTCCTTTACACCCTCGATGCTCTTCTGTACTGGGGTCTCAGGAATTTCAGAGTTCAGTTGAGAAGATAGGTAAATGGCAACTTGCTAAACATTTTCCTTTCTGGTCCACTGAAATTTCATATGCTAATCCTTTGCTCCACAGCAGGTCATTTTGGCTTCAAACCCCATAATCCTATTCTCATGTGCCCTGGTTAATCCAATGGCTTCCTCTTCCCTGCCCAGGTTAACCCAAGCCCCTTTCTTCACAGAGGAAGAGTCAGCTCTGCCTCAACGGGCAGATGTGCACAGTATGAGCACACCAAGTTTGCTAGAAGGACGAGCAGGGGCTGCCCACACAACCTCATCTTATGGACGGCACAGGGTAGGTGCTTATCTTGCTAGGAGCAAACCAATGGGAACTGGAGGACCTTGGAGCAGGAAGGTCAATATTAGGAATCCCTTGTAATAGCAGTTTCAGAAATGAGTGGTCCAGTGGGGCAAAGGATTTGTGAGGAGATAGAATATTTCGTAAGGTTCTAGATTTGAGGAAGGTGGGTCCTCACTGTGTCTTCATGATGATTCACCTTTTCTCCTATTTAGAATACTTCCTCCCATTGGAACAAAGTCAAAAGTTTGCTCAACAGGATCCGATGGAGGAGCCCTCGAGCTTCTGAATCTTCCCTTGCTCAAAACTCCCCTGCCCCCAGGTAAGTCTTGAGATCAGTTGGACAGTGGAGCTCAGCCAGAAGAGAGGAAAAGTGAGAGACAAGAGGAAGAACTAGAGTACTTGAAGTCTAGGCAATCACTACTCTTTTCAGAGCATGTTGCAGCTCAAATGGAACTTATAAATTGTCTAGAGATAGCCCAGCCTAGTGATCTGACCTGGGTTTGAATCCTGGCTCACATACCTAATTAGTTATGTGATATGAGAAAACTCAGTGAGCCTTAGTTTCCTAGCATATAAAATGAGGATAATAGTAGGCCCTTCTGAAGATCAAATGTGAGCTATTATTATTAGTCCATCTCACACATGATTAAACAGTGTTAGAGAATGTTGATGATGATGATAGCGATGACAGTTTGTGGTGGTTGTTCTGTGATTTCAGTCATGTCTGACTCTTTGTGACTCTAGGGTTTTCTTAGCAAAGGTATTAGAGTAGTTTGCCATTTCCTTTTCCTTTCCTATTCATTTTACAGGAAACAGAATAATACTCTATTGTGCCACCTAGCTGCCTTATGAAGATGATAGTTTGAATATTTAACATAAAGAATGATAGTAGACTATCAACTTACCCTTAGATTGTCTAAATTCCATTGAAGATAAGATGAGGAGGTGGGAATAATGATAATGATAATGATGGGGCAGAGCTCTGGGCCTGGAATCAGGGAAGACTTGCATTCGATTCCCACATCAGACACTTGCCAGCTATGGGACCCCGAGTATGTCACTTAACCTCTGTTTGCCTCGGTTTCCTCATCTGTAAAATGAGGATCATAACAAATGTGCCTCCCAGAGTAGCTGCGAGTATCAGATGAGGTAAAAGTTTTAAAAGTACTTTGCACAGTGTCTGGAACATAGAAAAAACATGTTAGTTATGATGATGATAAGAAGAAGAGACACTTAGGTAGCACTTTAAAGTTTATAAAGGGAGTTTAAGGCTCACAACAGCCCTGTGAAATGGGTTCTAAAGTAAAGTATCATAAGATGATCCCCCTTTTACAGGTGAGGAAACTGATGCTCTATGAGCTTCGGTTTCTTTACCGGTAAAAAGGTGAACAAATGTTCCTGGTTATTGCAGTTGTTTTTTTTCTCACCTGATTTCCATCTCCTTTCTTTGCAGGAGAAATTCAAAGGAACTTCCAGGAAGTCCTCTACACTACCCCCAACGGAGAGCCTTTGTGCCAAATCTGGTGGCAAAGAAACAGGGAGTCAAGAACTTCTCAGTTATTTGAATCGTCCTTCTGTCCCCCCTGGCACATCATGGGTGGAATAGCACCCCCCCCCCCCCCCCATGCATCGGCTTTTACCTGAGCTTAATCAATTCCTTACCATGATCGGTAGCTTGGAGCGGTGTCCTTGGCCTGAGAGCTGGATCTCCCCCCTTCAAGATCTCTGGGAAATGGGGCTTTCGGACGCTTCAGGGAAGCACGCTTCATTCCGTCGCTCCTCCACAGATCTCAACCCTTCTGAACTCGGCATGCTTTCTTCCTCGAGTTCCTTCGGTCGGGAGCCGTCACCGCCCTTTGGTCGAGGGGCTGCCGAGCGCCTTCGGGCACGGACAGCGGCCGGCACCGGGCCCATGCTCGGGAGGACCGCCGCGGAGGTGGGGTCCTGCGGCCTGCAGCACCCCCGCCGGCGTCCCTGGCGCTGAGGGATGGGAACGCACTCGCTGGTTGTCTCTGTGCGGAGCGCGTGTGTTGCTCCGACCCCACGGGCCCTGCGTCTTGTGGCGGCCGTGGGTTTCTATGTCATTACATGTTTATACGTGACCGGCGTCAGTGTGGACAGCCCCTGCCTTCGCCGGTTACACTTGGTTTCTTAGGTTTTTGCAAGGCAAATGGGGTGAAGCGGCTGCGCGAGGCCGCATTTGAACTCGGGTTCCCTTCGCCGTTCTGGGGAGACCCCGGCTCGGGGCGGCCCCACACCGCTTGCTCCGTCCGGTCCGGGGGGAGGGGAAGCCTAGTGGGCTAGGAGCGACACCCCTCGGGGTCCTTCTTCCTCCGTCCGGTGACTCCCGAGCCCCTCCCCTCCCGGACTGGGGGTCCTGACGGGGGGGGGGGGGGGGGGCGGGTGTGGGCGCGGGCGCGGCCGGTGAAGGGGGCGGGGGGCCCTTCTCCGGCCTCGCTCTCGGCCCGCGCGGCGCCTTCCGGGGCGGGCGCGGCGCCGGAACTAGGTGTTGGGGGCGCGGCGCCGCGCCGGACGGCTGCGGGGGGAGCGCCGAGGCGCCGCGCCGGGCCGGGAGGGGCGGGCGCACTTCCGCTGCTGGGCCGCCGGGGGCCCGCGGGCGGGCCGAGGGCCGAGATCCGGCGGGGCTGGGGCGGCCGAGCGGCCGTCGCGCTTCCGGTGAGGCGCTTCCGGCGGCGGCGGCGGCGGCGGTTCCGGGTGCCTTTGTCCCCCGGTGTCGCGACCCCGGGCTCACAGGTGGGTTCGGGCCGCTCCTCCTCCTCGCCCCCCGCCCGCCGCGAGGGGCCGCGGGGCCTCGGGACGCCGCCCCCCGGTTTCCGCGGTAACGGGCCTGGGCCGCGGGAGCCGGGGAGCGGACGCCGCGCCCCTCCCGCCGCCGCCGCCCCCACGGCCCCGGGCCCGGCCGCAGCCCGGTGACCCCTGTGCCATTTCCCTCCCCGAAGGTTTCTCCCAGGACCCAGCTGGGGAGCCGCCTTCTCCATGTCTCAGTTCAAGCGCCAGCGGGTCAGCCCCCTGCCGGGAGGACGCAACTTCTCAGGTTAGACCCTGCGGGCCCGGCCCTGGCCCCGACCCCGGCCCGGCCCGGCCCGGCCCCGGGGGGCTTGCGGGGCTGAGAGGCGTCTGCGGGGACCCCCGAGACGGACACCGCGGCCGTGTTGGGCCGACGGCATCCGCGTAGACAGAGCTGGATGATTTGTGGGACGCGATCCACACCCGCAGGGAACTTTTACAGAGGAGGAGACGGGATCTGGGAAACGTGACTTACTCCGGGTCTTCTGACCTGAAATTCAGTGAACTTTGTACTTTACGGGAAGCTTTATACCACCTTTTCACGACCCTGGGTTCTAGAGTGGGCGAGTCAGGCCGCCAACCCCGCTTTTGCTTTTATTCCCCCAGGCTCTGCATCCACCTCTCTCCTGGGCCCACCACCAGGTCTGCTCACCCCTCCTGTAGCCACAGAGTTGTCTCAGAATGCCAGGCACCTTCAGGTAGGCATTTATTCAGGTATATGAGTTCTTGCCGTAATGTGTGAATTCTGATGGTCGTCCCTTGATCTTTATAGGTCATTCTTCTCTTTTATCTTTTCCCATATTGGGAGAATGGTTAGCTAACTCTTTGACTAGAAATTCTATGTCCTTGGCTTGAGGATTATTTGATTTTTCTCTGTCCAAGAAGAAACCAGAGTCCTTACAGTTTGGTAGCTCATAAATAAATCTGATTCTCACCCATGACTGCATTACGTCTATTTTTTTTTACTGTTGATAATTATGTGATTATTCCATTCAAAGGACACATAAATTAACTAGACATATTGCTTG
This sequence comes from Macrotis lagotis, assembly GCF_037893015.1. NCBI lineage: Eukaryota > Metazoa > Chordata > Mammalia > Peramelemorphia > Peramelidae > Macrotis > Macrotis lagotis. The sequence continues at coordinate 151,758,600 of NC_133658.1, forward strand.
TAAAAGGCATTTTCTATTTCTATGGTGGATGTCCAGTGCAGAGTCAAAGAGTAAAATGGAAATTTTGCATGTTACAACCTTTTTTGTATATCCATTAACACTAAGTGTCTTTCCCTTTTCCTTGTGGAAGTCATGCCATCTTTTTTTTTTTTCAACTACATATAAAGACAATTCTCAACATTCATCTTTTGAGTTCCACATTTTTCTACCACCTTCCCTTCCCCACCCTCCCCATGGCAGTTAACAATCTGACATGAGTTGTACGGGTACAATTTTTGTTTAACATTTTCATACTAGTCATATTGTGAAAAAAGAATTGGAACTAAGGGCAAAGGAAATATGAGAAAGGAAAAACATAAAACTAGAAATTGTATGTTTTGCTCTACATTCAGACCCCATCGTTTTTTTCCTCTCACTGTGGATGGCATTTTCCATAATAGGTCTTTTAGGACTGTTCTTGATCACTGAACTGCTGAGAGGAGTTGTGTCCACAGTAATGATCAGCTCAGAATGTTGCTGTTAATGTGTACATCTATTTTTAATCATTTGATTTAAATTGAGATTTTCTAGCAAAGGGGACTTTATATTTTTTCATCTTTCTCTTTTACTGTGTATCTAGATGACTCAGGCTGTTGAGGGTGTTGAGTAGGGATGAGAAGGTAGTTTGAAAGTAGTTCTTTTGTGTTGATAGGGTTATGAGTGATAATTGTTTTCAGCTATTTTCCTCTTTATTTTGAGTACTATTTTATTCTACAGGGTGGAGAGAAGCAACGTGTTTTTACTGGCATTGTCACCAGCTTGCATGACTACTTTGGGGTAGTTGATGAGGAAGTCTTCTTTCAGTTGAGGTAGGCTGAAGGCTCTGATGGTTTCCCCAAAGAATGAGGATACTTTAGCAGAAAAAAGTTTAATGGGTTAAGATTCAACATCACGATGGTAGAGAAATCTCTGAGGCTGCCATTTACACTGGACCCCAGGAGATTTTGTTGCTGTCACACAGAAAATATATGGGGGAAGACCCTTCTGGGGGAGGGGAGGGAATGGTCTTTTTGCAGTGACCAGGGGGTCTGGTCAGGCCCCTTTCCTCAATGGGCACTCTTGGATTTTGTACTGGCAGTGTGGTGAAGGGCAGGCTGCCCCAATTGGGTGAGAAGGTGCTGGTAAAGGCTGCATACAATCCTGGCCAGGCAGTGCCCTGGAATGCTGTCAAGGTTCAGACACTCTCCAATCAGGTACTCAGTCCTTGTCAGTATGTGCATTGGGGAAGGGAACCCATATGGCCTTAAAGCCAAGAAGGAATCATATTTCTTGGGAGGGGGATGTTTTACCTTAGGGTGTGTGAGTTCAGTATTAGAGTTCCCTATTTTCATTTCTCAGCCCCTGCTGAAGTCCCCAGCACCTCCCCTTCTACATGTGGCAGCACTGGGTCAGAAACAAGGCATTCTGGGGGCCCAGCCCCAGCTGATCTTTCAGCCTCATCGGATTCCCCCACTCTTCCCTCAGAAGCGTGAGTATGATTTGTAAACTCACAGGCTTCCTGTTCTAAACAGAGAATTGTGGACATAGGATCAGAGAGATGGAGTTGTGGAGATAGCCAGAGAGATTTCTTGAGTCTTTTGAGTTATAATGTATTTTCTCTCCTTAGCACTGAGTCTCTTCCAAACATCCCCTACATTGCATCTGAGCCATCTGAGCAGGTTTCCCGCTCGTGGTCCTCATGGCCGACTGGATCAGGGTCGAAGGTAAGAAGATAGGACGAGGGGAATTATTGTTTATGTGCTTCTCTTTCATGGTTTTCACTTTTTATCATTGATACTGTCTTTGCAACTGGTCACTTTACCTTACTATTTTTCATTATAGTGAGATGTAATCGTAAATGACTATATTTTGTTTTAGTAATTAGATGCATGATGTGAATTGGTCTTCCAAAGTATTTCACGTAATAGACTAGATATAATAGACTCAACATTTCAATATTTATTAAAATGACATTGCCATATGTGTTTTTAAGTTAGTGATTTAAATTGTACTCATAAGTGTGTAACAAAAGTTATTTAGATTTATGTAAAATCAAGGAAAACAAAGGTCTTAGGTTGCTTAATGTGGAGAGGGTGTGTTGAATTGGGTCTTTGGTATATTTTAAGTATGTCTTGTATGATATATGAGTAGTGTTCTGCAAAAAAAAAAAATTATTAGTTCTTTGCTTGTTATCCTCTGCTGTTTTTTTTACCTATTCAGAGGTTTTCACTTTGTTCCCTGAGAACTAACTTATTTTTTACATGGGAATCATAATCTCAGATGTGGAAGGGATTTTATTTTGATACAATCCCTTTCTGAGCAAGAATACTTTTTTTGTAACCCTGACAAATAGATACCTAACATTAATGAATGTAAAAGGATACTTGTTATCTGTCAGGGCAGTTCATTCCATTATTGGGATACCTTTAACTAAAAAAGGTTTTCCTTTTCATTTCACCAAAATTTAGCTCTCTGAAACTTCTATTTTTGCCCTTGAGGGCCAAGTAAAAGAATAATAATACTTCCCACATGATTACTTTTCAGATATTTGAAAACTGCCATCATGATCCCCCTAAATTTTTTTCAGCAGTACCTTTCCCTGTTCCTTCAACTGATCCCTGTTATGGCATGATCTTGAAGTCATTCACCATCTTGTTTTCAGTTTCCTGGATATTCTCCAAGCTGTCAATATCCTTTCTAAAATATAGTGTCCCAAACTGAGCATGATACTCCAGATGTAGTCTGATGAGTGCAGAGCAGAGTGGCACAAAATCTCCTTTATTTTGGACACTATGTTTCTGTTAACGCAGCCTCAGATCTGTGTGTGTGTGTGTGTGTGTGTGTGAGAGAGAGAGAGAGAGAGAGAGAGAGTGAGAGTGAGAGTGAGTGTGTGTTTTAGGCTTTGCTCAAGCTCTTTGAAATGAAAATCAAAGAGTGATAAAAGCCTTATATCTTAAATGTCAACAGGGTTATAAGTAACAAGGAAGCCATCTAGAATCCTGAATAAAAGCTTAAGGCAAGGTTTTACCATATTTATGACCAGCAATAGGCCAGGCTGCACAGTCAGTGCTTAATAATAATTCTTGAATTCTCAAATAAGAGGTAAACCCAGCCTTCAGAATTGTTTAGCAAAAGGCTTTTATTTTTGCTTCCTTTGATTTTTCTCAATCACGTGTGCTGGAATATATGTTTAGGTCAAGTCACATATACAGACTTTTACTCCTCTAACACTGTGAACTAAAGTGACCTTAATTATAAAATGAAGGGATTAAACTAGAGTGATCACTAAAGGTTCCTTCTAGTTCTCATATTCAAGTAATGATTTTATTGAACCCTTAAGGATGATCTAAATCAGCTGAAAAATATGTATTGTTAAATTTTGGCGGGGGGGAGGTTCTTTTTGGATTATAAAATGTAGCTCTGTTATGGTGTCCCTAATATTTATTTTATATCCTTTGCATGTCAGTCATTGGGGTGCTTTGTGTGACTTTGACCCTAGCTTTACAGTGATCTAATTTGAAGTGGAAGGAAATAATTGAGGATGGTTGTTTTATGAGTTGAGAAAAAATAAAATATATAGGGTAGGAAAAGAGGTGGTAGAAATTAGATGCTTTCAGAGGATGTTCAGTTTAAAAGAGCATCAGTAACATTAATAACTTTGCTGGAAGGTATGTTTTTCTGTTTCCACTTTTAGGAATAAACTGGTGAATGTCCAGAGGATGGTAGTTAGGATGGTGAAGTCTTGAATTCATGGCAGGGTTTCAGTTGTTTTTCAGTCTCTGACTCTTCATGACCCATTTGGGGTTTTCTTGGCAAAGATATTGGAGTGACTTGACATTTCCTTCTTCAACTCATTTACAGATGAGGAAACTGAGGCAAACAGGGTTAAATGATTTGTTCTGAGTCATGCAGCTTGTTAGTTGTCTGAGACCAGATTTGATCACAGGAAGGTAATGATTCTTGATTTCAGCCCAACACTCTATGCAGCACCTAGCCACTCTATGTCATGAGTTCATGTCAGATGGGGATATATCTATCAGTGGAAGGAACTGGGGATATTTATCCTGGAGAACCGAAGACTCAAGTGACATCCCAGTCGGCTTCAAGAAAGACTGTCATATGGAAGATAAATGGACTTGTTCTATTGGGTTCCAGATGATTAGCAATAGGTGGAAGTTGTAAAGAGACAAATTTAGGCTTGATGTCAAGAAACACTTCCTAGAAGTAGAATGAACTGCATCAGGAGGTGATGACTGGATGACTACTGTTTTGGAAATGGGTTATACTGTATGAATGCTTTAACTCCCTTGCAAGCCTGAAATTCAATGATTCAATAAGGATAGCTTCTCTTTTGGGGCCGTCCCATTCAACTTTTAGTGTTATTCCTCATGGAGTTTTGAGTCTAGGCATATTTCTGCTTATTGTTTCCTGTTACTAAGGTTTGCTTTTTTTTTTTTTCTTACTAGTAATGAATTGTAACTAAGTCTTCATTGTTCATTGTATTAGGGAAAACCTGTTTTGGATTATTCTAAATCACAGTGATTTAGTAAATGATACAATGTAGCTAAAAAGTTATGATTTTTACTAAAAGTTGCTTAAATTACTAGTCTAGTTGTGTACAAGTGTCCAAATAATTTCAAAGCTACATCATAGAAATATTGAAATTTTTGTAGAGACACAACTGAGAAGGTATTCTTGTCTTTAAGTAACTCAAAAAATTGTTTCAAGAATTAGCACTTGAAGCTCTGATTTTGAAGGTCAATGAGAGGAAAAGGAAGCAAGTCTGGTATATATACAGCTGACACTCAGTTATTCTGGAGTGAGTAATTTACCTCTGAAAAACTGAGAATTAGTTATGTTTGTACCAAGAGATGGAGTTTTCTTGTTTGAGACATTTTGACAATGTAAGTTACTAGAGGACAGGGGATTGTCTTTGTTAAACTCACTTAATACTATATCTAATATATTTGGGTATTTAATACTCTAATGATAATTTTTCAACCTTCAGTGATGACTATGACACCAAGAAACGCAAGCAAAGGGCAGGTGGGGAGCCCTGGGGTGCTAAGAAACCAAGACATGACTTACCTCCTTATCGGGTCCACCTTACTCCCTACACTGTGGACAGGTGAGCATACAAAGCTGTGAGGTAGAAAGGGACTTTCTGGGGGCTGAGTGGAGAGTTTGATGATAAGGGAAAGGCTATGACCCTGTTTTCTTTGCTCTTGGCCTACAGTCCCTCCTGTGACTTCTTAGAACTCCAACGCCGTTATCGAAGTCTTTTAGTACCTCCAGACTTTTTAGTTGTGCATCTGAACTGGTTGTCTGCCTTCCCTCTGAGCCAGCCCTTCTCCTTACATCATCCAAGCCGGATTCAGGTGTCATCAGAGAAGGAACAAGGCCCAAGTACTGAGCCTGAGGCCACCCCACCAGATCCAGACATGACGTACAGTGCTAAGGTGAGCTGGCAGCATCTTGTTGCTTTTCCTCGTGGTTTAGGAGAATTTCCACCACATCTGTTTGATTGTTGTGCTTGTTTCACTGCCTCTGCTCAGGTACTTTTGCTTTCCTCCCCGGGAATAGAAGAATTCTATCGTTGCTGTCTGCTGTTTGTAGAAGATATGGCTGAGCCAAGGGAGAGTCCAGAGCACCCTTTGAAGCAAATTAAGGTGAGAGTTGGAATGATGTGGGATCTGTGAAGCAAAGTCTCACAGCTTTATACTTTTTCCTTCCCCTAAGACTTCTTCATTGATATTGTCCCCCTCCCACCAAAGGACTGATCAAAGGATCATGAGGACTCTGCCTTAGAGTCATGGGGGATTTGTAGTTCTGTTGATCTAGAGCACTTCCTGTGAACCAAGCAGGGTGCTGAGCACTGGGGAACACCAGCTTTTATGAGGTGTAATCTGAGCTTCTCCCTCCTGGTCTGCCCTGCAAGCAGTACAGCAACTCATTGTTCTTGAATTGAAGAATGTTAGAGCTCAGAGACCTGGAGGTGATAGAATGAGAAAGCTAAAGGCTGCAAAGCCCCAGGTCTGCACCATTACACAGCAAAACTGGGACTGAAACCCTTGTCTTTATTCACTTTTCACTCTGTATCTGACTCCTTCCTGGCTAATAATATATGTAGGTTTGTTGAGGATGAAATGGGGGAGGACCCACTTAATCAAGCTTTTACACATTCTTCTCACAGTTTTTGCTGAGGAGGAAGGACGATGAGGCTGTGATGGTTGGGGGTGAGTGGTCGCCCTCCCTAGATGGTCCTGACCCGAAGGCTGATCCCCAGGTATTGGTCCGAACTGCCATCCGTTGTGCCCGAGCTCAGACAGGCATTGATCTGAGTAGTTGCACAAAGTGGTGAGTGTCCTTTCTACAGGTTTTATTCAAGAACATCAGTGTTATTGGTGAGAAGATTGGGTTTAAACTGAGATAACAAATTCAGACTCCATGTAGACTTGCTAGCTTCCCACCATTCTGTAACCATAGAATACACTTTTGACCCCAGTCTTGCAGATAGTTGGTACTGACCATAAGGAGGGGCTTGGTGACTATGTTTGTGTGTGTTTTAGTGCCTGTCTGTCACTCCTGGCTCCAGAGCAATGGTCAGGAATGTGCTCCTTGTAAAGGAATACTAGTTTTTTAACTTGTGTTTCAGCTTAGGGAGCTCAGGGTAGATATGGGGTTTGCCTGGTCATTTGGACTGCAGGATTCATCAGAGGGTACAGTCTCAATGCCCCCTTTTGCTGGGACCAGGTGGCGAATTGCTGAGTTCCAGTACATACAGCTGGGACCCCCTCGGCGGCAGCGAACAGTAGTGGTGTATCTGCCGGACATCTGGACTGTTATGCCCTCCTTGGAGGAGTGGGAGGCCCTTTGCCAGCAAAAGGCAGCTGAGAACGCTGCCTCACTCCAGGAGGCTCCAGTGGTAAGTATGAGTCCTGGGAGGGAAAGGGTCCAAACATTTGGACTAACAAGTGACGACTTTTTTGTTTGCTTCCTAGGATGCAGAGGCTTCTCCAGAAGAAACAGACTCGTCTGAGCTTGCAACAGCAGAGGCTTCTGAGCAAGAAACAGAGAATCCTGAACTCAGTCTGCAGCAGGAAATGGACTCTTCACTCCCAGAGGCCCCTCCTCCTCCTCTGGAGCCTGTTATAATAGCCCAACCTGGCTGTACCAACCTTTCCCTCCATGCCATTGTGGAAGATCGGAGGCCAAGAGAAAAGATCTCATTTGAGGTAGATCTGGAAGGTCTGGGAAATGTGCCAGTCTAATGGAACTTAGAGGAACCCTTTCCACTTGATATTCATGCCCCTTCAACTCTGCATTAACAGGTAACGGTGTTGGCAGCACTGTTTCAGGAGATGCTGCAGCGAGACTTTGGATACAAAATCTATAAAATGTTACTGAGCCTGCCTGAAAAAGAGGTGCCTCCACCAGAGCCGGAAAAGGAGGAAACGGCCAAGGATGAGGCAGCCAAGGAGGAGGTGGCCAAAGAGTCTAAGGATGAAACCCAGAATGAGGGAGCATCTGCTGAGCCAGACTCCTTGTTGGTGAGTGCTCGAGTTGGAGAGGGGAAGTGGTCAGAGAAGGTCATGCACCAAGGAGCTTTAGGTTAAGGCTAGGAGACCTGTAGGTGACTGGCAGTGGATGGTCTGAGGCTTGGGCTCTGAGGACAAACAACAGAGTAATAGGATAGACAAGGACATATACATTTTATATAGTGACAGTGCTTAAGCATATCAGTGCTTAAGAATCTTAAAGGAGAAGAACTCTCTGAAGCAGAGGTAGAAGTAGAGAAGGACCACATTTCAGGCATGGGGGTAACAGTGCAAAGAATAGAAATGGAGAGTTCTTTGTGAGGAACTGAAAAGGAATGATGGCTAGTGAGATTGGAACAGAGGTTGTTCAGGATTGGAAGAGCTAAATGGAGGAATTTCTAGAGACAGTGGAACTCGGGATCTTGTTGAGGAAAGGGGTCTCATGGGTCATATTTGTGCTTAAGGAGAATCACTGGTAGCAGTATGTAGGGTGTACTGAATGGGTGGAGGCTGGAGAAAGGGAGACAATTAGGAAGTGGTTGCAAGAGGTGATGAAATCCTGTACTAAGGTGGTGGCTGGGTTAAAGGACAAAAGCACCACATGGGAGAGAGAATGGAGGTGGAAATACCTCCATTTGACAGTCAATAGGTCTGGAGAGAAAGACGGAGGGAGGGAGGGAGAGAGAGAGACACGAGACAGAGAGAGAGAGAGAGAGAGAGAGAGAGCGCCCAGGAGAATGCCTGGAAGGGCGGAGCTACTTTTGATAGAAATAGGGAAGTTAGGAGGAGGGGAGGGTTTAGGGGGAAGAGAATGAATTTGCTTTAAACAGGGTGAGGTTAAGATGCTTCTGGGACATCCAGTTGAAACATCCAGTAGACAGTTTGTGTAGGACAACTGAAATTTGGGGAGAAACTGACTGGTTCTGTAGATCTGAAAGTCATCTGCAAAGAGCTGGTAATTCAACCCTTGGGAGTTGATGAGGTGACTGAGAGAGACTAGAGGGAGGAGAGGGCCTCAGCCAGGCCTGAGGGACCCCACAGTTTAGGGAGCATGACGTAGATGATGAGCCAACAAAGAGCAACAAGGACAAGAGAGACGAGGAAGGGTCAGAGCAGGGCAAGACATTCTCAGGATGTCAGAGTAAAAGAAGTATAGCTGAGGAGTCAGAGTACAGAAAGATGTCAGCCTGGATGCTTAGGGAATAGGGCATGTGGGGCATTGTTCTGATTAATTGAAAGTTAGCCAGAAATCTGAGTTTTAGCCTTTGTTGAAATACATTACTAAAATGAGTGAACAATTTTTACTTCAGAATATGGTTTAATGAACATGATTTCACTATTTGAGAATCTTGTACTACTCAAATGGAACTTCTCTTTGAGAGGCATTGATGAGCTTTGTGGTGCAAGAGACAGAGAGCTGGGCCTCGAGTCAGAAAGACTGAGTTAAATCAGCCTCAGCTTCCTCAACTGTAAATAGTGGGGATAATAGTAACAGCTATTTCCTTAGGGTTGTTTTGAAGACCAAATGAGGCACTTGTTAAAAAAAAAACATTTTTTTTAGCACAATGCCTGGAGCATGATAGGTACTAATAAGTCTTTCCTTTCTTTCTCCCTTCCCTCATTGTGTAGTATCATGAATGTGGAAGGGGTATGAAAATTACTTACTTTGTTGGAGCTATAATTTCACCATTGTTTCTGGTACTTCCTCCACTGGTATAGATCTTAAGCTATCCATGCCTTATGTATCCTCTCATTAGTCTTCCGAAAAGGATCTCTCCAGGATCTGAAGATCTTTCTATAGGTTTTTTGAGATATGTGGATACAAGTGCCTTTCCTCTGACAGATCTTTCATGACTATATGCTGTTGCCTACTCAGACCCACTGACAACAGTTTTCATTCTTTAGAGGCTGTGGTGGTACATGACTAAGCTATATAATAGCATCATTGGAAGAATATTAGTGTGAAAACAAGATTGTGTGTGTGTGTATGTGTGTGTGTGTGTGTGTGTGTGTGTGTGTGGTGTGTTAGGGAGCAGTTTGGTATTGTTGAAAGTAGTGCATTTCCCCACATAAAATAGAGATTACTTTCCTTCTGATTCAATTCTGGGCCAAGGTAGTTGCCTTTCCAAAGTGTTTTCAAGACATGCACTGTGGACTAGCTCATGGGGGTACCCATTCACAGCATCTCTTTATCAGGACAGTAGGTGCTTTTCATTTCAGCTTGATAAACATTGTTTAAGTGCTACTGTGTTTAGGATACTGAAGTAGGTACTTGAGAATTCCAAGAAATACTTGATTTTAAAGCGCTAACTTTTTGCTTTCCTTATGACCTTGTTTTTTACTGTGACTCAGTTGTTATGTTGAATTCTTTTGGGTGGTTGTAGATCTTATTGAGGAGGTCCTATAGGATTCTGGTGCTTGATGTAAGTACCATAGGGTGAATTGCAAACCGGGTCATCTAGAGAACCTTGCACAGAAGATCTTTCAGGATAGTTAGGAACACTTTTTTTTTTGTTGTTGTTTTTGCAAGGCAATGGGTTTAAGTGACTTGCCGAAGGTCACACAGCTAAGTAACAGCGTCTGAGGCTAGATTTGAACTCAAATTCTACTGACTCTGGGGCCGGTGCTCTACCCACTGTGCCACCTAACTGCCCCTGGATAGTGAGGAACACTTTGTGGGTATTTCATTTCTTATTTCATATTTATAATTGGAGGATTTTTAAACAATTGATCTCTGGTCATATCTATTCAAGGAATTTTATATTTGCAGTGGAGACACCTATTTGAGGTTTGATTTCTGAAATCTGATGCTTTTTTTGAATCAATAAATAGGATTTTATTTTCTATACTTCATGTGATTTTTATGGCTTTGAAGATGAGGTCTGCAAAAGCCTCCCTTATATTTTAGTTCATAAAGATTTCATGCAGCTGAGAAACTGGACAACTCGGTAGTTCCTTATCTCTTCTCAGACAACTTTCAAATAAGGTTGCCTTCTGCACAGATGTCTTATATAAATTTGGTTTGATCTAGTTACTTTGACTTTTTGTGACTTTCAAGTTTTTCCTATAGCACATTTGGTTTTGAGGTGTTAAAATCCAGATGTAATTTCACTATCATCTATGATAATAGATTGTTTTTAACACACATCCATTTTGCATGTATATGATTTTAACTTAACAGTTTCATATGCTTTTAGCTTAGTTGGACCTCATGTCAAGCTTTCAGGAAACTTGTTTGGCTCTGTATTGACTATTACCAAGGCAGTGGGGTTGAATGATTTGCCCAAGGGGATACAGTTAGGTAATTATTAAGTGTCTGAGGCTGGATTTGAACTCATGTCCTCCTGACTGCAACAGTGCTCTATCCGATGCACCACCTAGCTGCCCCCTATCATTGTCTTTTGCAATGATATACAAGGGAGATACTTTTGAATGTGTGAATACTTTTGAATTTGTGTCTCCCTGGGCATATATACGCTAAACCATGGTGCTCTTGACTCCTGTTTCCCTTCCTTGAAAGGAGTTGAATATGCTGGTTGAAGTGGTTTCTGGGTCCTTCTGATTTTCCTTTCCCTGTGGTGGTGGCTACTTTCATGAGTTAAACTTCTATAAGAATTGGTGATAATCTGAATCAAAATTTTTTTTATTTTTCAGTCAGTAGGTGGTTTTGGAACAATCCATAACTTAACACAGAATTTTCTATCTTTATCCTTTTCTTTGATTTTAGTGTTTATTTTGATCTTTAATTAACATACTTTCCAGAATGGTTTTCTCCTTCCTTCCTTCCTCTAACTTTCATATTGAAATGAGATGCTAAAAGGTAGAGAAAATTGTTAGTGAAAAGAGCACTGGCTCTTGAGTTCAAATCCTAACCCTTGCATTTAATAATCCTTGTATGATTTTGAGCTAATCACTTTAAATTTCCCTAGAGCTCAATTTGCTTACCTTAAGGAGACTGGACAAGATAATTTCAGAGATTCTTTCCAATTCAAGAGACAAAAAACTATACTGACCCAGGGCCAAAAAAAAGCAACCTGGAATTTGCTTTAAAAAAATCCTTTAAAGCAGTTTTTCTTGTAAATTTCCTCCTCCTCTCGAGAGTCAAGTATAAGATGAAGTTGTAGGTAAAGAAGCAGAGTAGGCAGAAGGACCAAAAAACGAAGATGGATCATCAAATATGTTATAGTCCAGGGTTGCCCAAAATACAGCCCCCTATGAGTTTACTAAAAGCTTTAGTAAATGAAGCTGAGTTAATGAAGCTGAGTTACCGAAGAGCTCTTGCTAAAATGGCAAATCAAATTGATATATTGTCTATTGTTTCAATAAAAACTTGTCCAAGGCCACACAGCTAGATGATTATTAAGTGTCTGTGGCCAGATTTGAACTCAGGTACTCCTGACTCCAGGGCCAGTGCTCTATCCACTGTGCCACATAGCCGCCCTCAATAAAACCTTTTTAAAAGTAAGATTGGACAGCTCTGTTTTAGTCAGTGTAGCCTACAGGGATGAAACTAGGTTTTAGTTATAGATCTTAAAATAGGGTTCATACTTGTCTCTTAGTTTACAAGGGAAAAGGGAGTTGTAGTGGTGGGAGGGGAATGTTTATTCCCCGTGATCAAACAGCCCTGGCTTTCCTTTGGGACTGAGATCAAATTACATAACAAATCTCTAGAATTTTCCAGGAGCACCTTGAACCCCAGTTAACATATATAAAATTGTTTTGCAAATGTGTAAGTAACATATAAATATGAGCTGTTATTAGACCTCGTCTGCCCCACACAGAAGGAGGATGGACTTTTGCCCAAGCCTTCAGCTTCTGGTGAAGAGGAGGAAGAGAAGGGCCGGGGTGAAACATCTGAGGACCTTTGTGAGCTGAGCTTGGATGCAGAACTACTGCTGCTAAGGGAAGATGTGGAGGAGGATTTTGGTATGTTGGAAGCCTGAGAGAGGAAGAAGGGAATATTGGCATACACTAGGGTGTTAAGTGGTTTGGGTCTGATGCTTTCCCTTATTGTCTTGGGACTCTTCAGCAGGGACAAAGCTCGAAGATGCTGAGGTGCGGTCTGTTGCCTCAAACCAATCAGAGATGGAATTCTCCTCACTCCAAGACATGGTGAGGAGCTCTTTTTTCCTACTTCACTAAATAGGATTAGTTTTCACAGTTTGGGGAGGTCTCTGATCTGAGCTACACTTTGAGGATTTCATCAGTCTTGGTGGATACTTAGCTTTTAGCTTTTTCTGTATGACAGAAGAATATGCACTTAGGAAGAAAATTTGTGTGTGTGTGTGTGTGTGTGTGTGTGTGTGTAAAGACAGGGCCAATAGAATTCAGTGCCTATAAGACATTTAATCTCCACTTGATAATTTCAAAGCCCCTTAAGGGTTTTTCTGACAATTCACACTTTAGCGTTACTTTCAGAACAAAAAAACTTATCCATAGAAACCTGGTAACTATGGAATTCCTTTACTTGGTCTGACAGAGCCCAGATTCAATGACTTTTCCAGCTTACCAGCCCGTCCATGAGGCAAGAATCCAGCGACGTAGTTGAGCCATAAACAGCTATATACTTTTCCTGGTTCTCTCTTAGCCCAAGGAACTCGACCCCTCAGCTGTGTTGCCCCTGGACTGTCTTCTTGCTTTTGTGTTCTTTGATGCCAACTGGTGTGGCTACCTGCACCGGCGGGACCTAGAGAGGATCCTGCTCACTCTTGGACTTCGGCTTACTGCAGAGCAGGTATCTTTTTCTCCTCTGTTGCATGACTTCTTTTGTTTTCAATGTGCTCTTTCTCCCTGACTCAAGTATTCCTGTAGGCCTTGATTTTTATATTTATTAAGCTAGGCAGCTTTCTGATCCTTGTGCAGTGATGGTTTGCATGTTGTCTGTAGGCCAAAAAGCTGGTGAGCCGGGTGGTGAGCCAGAACATTTGCCAGTACCGGAGCCTCCAGTACAGTCGTCAAGAAGGCCTGGATGCTGGGCTCCCTGAGGAGGCACTCTTTGGTAAGCAGAATTTTACTTCATTCTGGGAGGTGGGGGCCTTAGCTTTTTCCTCAGATCTTCTAATCTTTTTGTCCTTTCAAGGAAACTTGGATCTGCTGCCCCCTTCCTCTGGGGAAAGCACAAAGCCAAGTGCTTCTCAGGTGGAGCACAGGGGCCTGGTGTCTCATAATGGCAGCCTTATTCATGTGGGGAACCTGCTGCAGCGGGCAGAACAGCAAGATAGTGGACGGCTTTACCTGGAGAACAAGATCCACACCCTGGAACTGAAGCTGGGTGAGACACCTGCAGCCCCAAATCCCTGCTTGTGTTTGAATATCCCATAGGCTGTGCTCTAGGGGTGACTCCCAGGTCCTAGAGTTGCAGGGAGCAAGATTTCTGCTGTTTTCTTTCTAGAGGAGACCCATAGCCGTTTCTCCACTACGGAGGCTACCAATAAGACGCTGACAGCAGATATACAGGAACTTCGGACACGGCTAGCAGAGGCTGAAGACATGGCTCGAACAGCGGAGAGGCAGAAGAATCAGCTGCAGCGTCTGCTTCAGGAGTTTCGAAGGCGTTTGACTCCCTTACAGCAGGAGATGCAGCGGATGGCAGAGAAGGTGGGGGCAGGGGGGGTAGCGATTAGGAGGGCTCTGGTTACTGTGGAAATGAAGCTATATACAAGGTTACTGTTGGAGGCTAGTGACAGCTCCCTCCTGGCTCATTCCTAATTCCTTGGGCCTATTTATAGAGACTCCTTCCAAGTAGCTGGTCTTTACCCAGGCCTCTTGCTAGAGGTACACAGACCTGTTTTTTTCCCCCTTTCCCTGCTCTATCCAACACCAAGACCCCTTTTCCCTCCCATTACATCCTCCTTCCTAGGGTTCTAATCCTTGACATACACCTGTGTTTCAGGCTGATAGCTGGGGAGAGAAAGAAGAACCAGCACCTAATAACTGAGGCTGAAGGTCACTGCACAGCAACTGCCACCCAGTGAGCTCAACGATGGAGTCTGATGAAGTTAGACCCTCTCAGCACCAGAAAGCAGCTGGAGCAGGGCCTGGAAACACGGGCAGGGGAGGCTGTCATTGCTCAGCATCTCCAAGGCAAATAGAAAGGGAGGGGCCTGGGCCATGAGGGCAAGTACAGGGACTGGTTCTCAGGCTATCAAAGCAGAGAGGGACCCAATTTACACCTACCACCAATAAGAGCATCTTTACTTCTCACTCCTGAAATATTTCTCCCTCTACTGCGGCTCCTCCTGGAGCCCTTTTAATCTTGTGCTTCCTTATATACTTCCAGTGTAGAAAGAGGCAAAGGAAGGGAGGGAAAGACATCTTAAGAACCTGTAACCAGGCCTAGCACCAACAAACTTTCTGGAGAAAGGGTCAGGGAGTCCAATTGGGGGCATCGGATCCATGATCTGATCAAGCTGCAGATCCTCCAGGAAAAGGAGCTTAGCAGCTCCTGTATAATAAGGACTAGAGCCAGCAGCAGGGGCCAGTTGTGTCTCAGGCTATTTGTCTATAGGCTGGCACTCTGCCAACCCCCATCAGCTCTCTTGCCAGGTGAAAGCCGCTTTCTCTTCTGCTCTTTGTTCAGAATGTGGTAATGGCTTGGGCCTGGGAGGTCAAGCCTTTCTGTTACCTTTGTAATTCTCACCTCTTTCCATAACCCATGGTTCCAGTTTGACTTTGTATATAAAGTTGTCCTTTTTTGGCTTTTTGTTTTTTAAATAAACCAAAGTCAAAAACACAGTGTGTGCCTGCAATCCTTTAGGGCCCCCTTCCCTTGCTGTCTCTTGAGTCTTCATGTATTAGGACCCAAGCCTTCTTGCCTCATTCAGGTTTCCTGTACTTCTTGAACCTTCCCCTACCCCTTCCAAGTGTAGTAGGTTAGGTGCCATATACCTTACCAGGTAAGGTAGTGAGTTGTGTCAACTTCTTCCTGTTAAACAAGTGTCAGACTAAGTCAGCTAGCCAATATAACCCCAGGAAAGCCAACTTATAAAAAGATTTATCAATGAAACATTTAGTCCTCCAGAGGGCAGCACCACACTGTTCAGAAGATATCAGACCTCCATGAAGCAAGGCTACTCCAATTATTTAAAAGCAACCAGCAATATTGTGTAGGCTTTATTTTAAGTTTCCTTGAAAAAATATAATACCCAGTATTGAAGTCAGGGAAGTTCAGAATTTTTGCTCTTTCCATGGAGCTCCTGAGTTGACAGATGAATAGAAAAACAGCATTAAATTTACATTTTAAACTAGTTTTCAGACCCCAAGTTATCTCCAGTGGAAAACTTAGAACTCTTTGCTTGATTGAGGCACAGGATGAAAATAAACTAGCTTTTTCTTAACACTTGGAAGCTGGGACAGGTTCCTTTGCTATTACCTGGGCAGATCAAGGCAACAGCTTTGGTTTGTCCCTTCGAGTTATCGCCTTATCTCTACCTCAGACAAAATGACACGTGAGGTGAAAGGTTCACCACCAGAAGCAAGGCTAGAGCACTGAGGCAAGACAGTAAGACAAATCAGTGTATTGTAGATAAGATGGCCTAAAATCCAAAAATCTCCTGACTTGAAGACTTCAATGTTCTGGCCCAGTCTGAGCTGACTGGCCCATACTTGTTGCTGTTGGACTGTTACCTTCTGCTCTAGACTGAGGCAGGAAACAGCTATATGGCGGACCACTTCGAAATAAAAGCTCTCGTGCTGGCTGTTCCTTTTATACTAATTATCCAGTTTCATTGTCTTCTAGTGTCCCTCTCCAAAGGAGGCAGTAACTTGCTTGGAGCCAGACATTCTATGGCATGGCACTAAAATGAGACCAACTGCAACTAGAGGGTGTGTGTGTGTGGGGGGGCTCTCCCATAAGAGGGTTAGACTTGGTCAAAGGGTCAGTGAAAGGTAGCAGATGCTGTTTTTCCTCCCTTTGCCAGTAGGTCACGTAGCTACTGTCCTTTACCACAGAGTTGGCTTTACTGGGTCTGACAGTGGCTATGGCATGAGGATCTCTGCCCCAGGGGGGATTCGGTGTAGAGTTCAGTCATCAGCCACAATGGAGAGGGCTCGGAGCTCGCTCAGCTTTGCCTCATTCTCCTGCTCCCTCTGCTCATCAGTATGACCAGGTTGGTCGAGCTGTTGGGTTAAGTCTCTGAAGATCTTGTGCATCTCAGTATAGTATACAACCTAGGATCAGGTGAGAAAAGGAAGATAGGTTGGCAAGATCTGGGGCTCCTTGGAAAGAAACCATATCCCCCCCATCATAACCCCTAGGTACCAAAAGGCACACAATACAATACAGGCAAAGTCATTAAGTGCTTCTTAAATACTTACTATGTTCCATGTCTTGAACTATGGTGGGGAAGATTTGGAGGTCACATGTAGGGTTAAGGTTCAAAATGGGGAGAAAAGAATTGGTTAAACTTGGTTCTGGCTCTGCTTCCCAACAGGTGGCAGTAGGAAAGCTAAAAGTGGAGGATAACAGAGTTTCCTGAATTTATTCCTACAAGAGGAAAACCTTGGGCCTTTTTCCCTTTGTAGAGAAAAACAGTGGTAGGCTGGTGTCCTTCCTATGAAGCCCAGAAAACTGGGAAGTAAAACCTAAGAAAACAAGAATCTGCCTTCTGGCCATCAGTCTCCCCAGTTTAGTAGAGGGTAAAGAAAATGGTGTGGGACTGCTTGCCACTTTTCCTCTTGAAAGTGCAGGCAGAGGACAGAAGTGGGTAGTCACTATCCTCCCCATGATATCGTCAACATCAATAAAAACAGTGTGGAGTTGTTTAAGTAGAACAGCTCTGTAATCATTTTGAAAGACCTTTAAAAAGTTGGTTTTTTCAGTACTGGAGGGTGTATATAGAGATTCTTTTATCTCAACACTGGTTCTCACTACTACAATTTTATATTAAAGGCATCTGAGCTAGGTCCACCTATCTCCCCTCCCTTTGGGAGAGGGTTGCAACCCCCAGTTTAGAACCTGGAAATAAGTGAGGCCTAAAGCATAGGTCTCCTCACAAGAGTTTGATCATAATACCCCAACCTAACTGGCATTCTGCCCTAGTGGGGTCTGGGGTTAAGAGCAGATCCCAAGAAAAGCCTGTTTCTTTATTCCTTATAGGAGCCCAGAAATAGTCAAATCTGGAAGTTTCCAACTCCCACTATCAGCTCATCATATCTCTAGCAACCTTGTCACAGGCTTGCAGGAAAAATAGGGGACCTTGTGGGCAGCCTAGTGGGTGGATGGGGGTGGAGGATGGTCCCCCCCACACAAGCCGCACTGCGCTGGGTGAGTCACCAGGAATGCTCACTTTTACTATGACTAATGGCACCAGAATGCAGGCAGGGGGAGGGCTAGAAGTCAGTATGAAAGACGCTAAACAACCCTCCAGGTCACCACAAGCCTACTCCAGTCAGAGGTTCTTAGAGGCTATCCTTCTAGGTCTGGGAGCCCTATGGATTTCTTTTCTGACAAAACTAATCTGGTGGGAAGTCAACTTGAAAGGTATTAGGACAGGAGGAAGAACTATGGAGGAAACAAAGTGTAATCCCTACAGAGCGGAAGCTGTGATTTAGTTCTACCTTCTAATTTCTCCTGACACACACCTGTGCAGATTTGGAGAGATGGAGATGGCTATGAGGCTTGGGCTCATGGTGTTAGAGCCATTAGGATAATGAGGTGGCAGCAGCAGCAAATCACCTCTGTGGACTTCACTCTTTCATGCTACCCCTGGATGCTTTGGGAAATCTGACAAATTCCACTGCAGCAAAATCCATATCCAAATGTGCACTAGGATGTCATGGTCAGCAGGTGTGTTTAGTAAGACTGGCCAAAGGCACTGATGGTCTTCAGTCATTCCTTCTCCAGTCATAACTGGAAAGAGCAGCAGGGCCAAGGACTGCAAATCCTGGGGTTCTCTCCAAATACTTAACTGCTTCAGTTTTCCTGTTTGGGGCCTCCAAACTCTACTACCTCCTAAACCCTTGGTTACCAGGCCATCCTTAGCAGGCTGTGGTATATGCCTTAAGCCAGATAGCAGGTTGAAAAGTGAATGTTTTCCAAATGTATATGGAGCATGTTATGTACTATGCTGTCCACTAGGGGGCAAAAGATGTCCAGGCCATGAAAGAACAACCCCCGAAAAAGAAAGATGGTTTAACCTCATGAATAAGAAGATGGTTCCCCCAAATCAATTTTCCATAGCCTTTGAATAGCCCGAGGTCTGGTGGAGGGAAGTTGGGCTAAATGTTCCCTGCCTTGGGCTACTCACTATTCTTCTCAGGGACTGACTTTCCCTTCTGTTCAGTGAGAAGAACTGTCTCCAGACTTGCTAAGGCAAGACAGAAGGGGCCCCTGGGAGAGGATCAAAAGAATATATACATAAATGTGGTCTTTCTTGATCACTTCGGCACTCAATGTGTTTAGAGACAAAGGGTTTCAAGTTTTATCACAACTCTAAGGTTCAGAAGAGGCCAAGTCTCTCCATCCAGTGCTTGGTATTATTAAATTTACTTCACCTTAAAGCTACCTTTTTCTATTCCATTGACAAGTGGCAGAAGGGGCTGTGGCCAAGGCATCAGAAGGCAGCAGCAATAATATAGTCATCTCATTAAGCAAGTGTGGGGGGAATCTTGCATTTAGTTCTCATTTTGGCAAGAGAAGAGATCAATTTAAAAAAGGGTTCTGCCTAAGGGGTAAGGTAATCTAGGTCCTCTAAAGATGCCATTACATTGATTTCTTTTGGTGATCCCATAAGCTCACATATGTTCATTTATCTCTGCAGCTGATTTCTAAGCTCATATATTAAGCTTTCATTTATTGGAACTCCAATCCCATTGCCAACTGCCCACTGGACATATCTACTTGGACAGTCAAATGTCACTTCAAATTCAATATATCTCAAACAGAACTGCTTATCTTATTCTTATATCTATTCTTCCTCCAAATTTCCTTATTTATGCTGAGGGTATTCCTATACTTTTAGTCTCTCAGATTTGAAACTTGAGTCATCCTTGACACTTCTTTTCTTTCATATCCAATCAGATGCCAAATCTTGTCAGTTCCACTCTCTCAACGTTTTTTCCAAATGTCCCATCTCATTGCTCATTAGGACCACTGCCCTGGTTAAGGTTTCACTACCTTTCATCTCAACTAGTAAAACAACCTCCCTGCTGATCTACCTTCAGTTATTTCCCTCTCCAATCCACTAGACAAGTGCCAAATTTATATTTCTAAAACTGTCATGTCTGATCATAGTAGTCCCCTTCTCAAAAATCTTGATTAATATTTATTACTTCTAGGATGAATTACATTTAAAGGTTGGCATTTAAAGACCATTACAATCTGTCTCCTAATTACCACACCAGACTAATTTCATATTAGTTCCTTTCACAATGTTCAAGTCTAACTGGCTTCCTAGCTCTTCCTTAAACTACTAGCTAAATCCTCAACTTAACTGGCAATTTCTTGCCTCCATGTCCCATGTTTGGGATGCATTTCTTCATTCTTTCTGCCTTTTAGAATCTCTAGTTTTCCTCAAGACTTGGCTCAGGTGCTGGTTGCTAAACAAGGGTCCTTTCTGTTTGCTCCTGTTCTCATCTTTCCCTTAAAATGACTATTTATTTACATCTCCCCAGTAGAACAGAAGCTATTTAAAGACAGGGCCTCCATTTGCACCCCTAGAGTCCAGCACAGATGAGGAAAGACTGAGTTCTAATTCCAGTACCACCACTTCTTAGCCATGTGATCACACATATAAATCACTTGGACTTTCTGAGTCATTGTTTCTTCTCTATAGAATGCAGACAACACCAATCATGGCAGTAGGATACAGTAGATGAACCATGGGTAAGTCACTTAATCCCAAGTGACAGACTGAGCTGCTGGTCTAAATCAGTGAATGCTGATGAAATCACAGAATGGACCAAAAAGGGAAAAAAACCCCACTGATGTCATCTACCTCACAAATGTGAAGAAAAGTAAAAGTGCAATATAAATGTTACCATCATTATCCTAGAAGAAAAAATAAAGGGTCTTTCACTGAATCCCCCTCCCCCCCAAGATCTAAGCCTCTAGGTCTTAGTCCCCAGGGTATCTTTAAGCTTTAGAGTCACACAAAACACCTTAAATGCCTGGGAATGCTATTGGTTCCATCAGGTTTGGAAAATGGGGTACTTCCTTCTAATTCTTACCTCTATTTCTCAGCCATAATACATAACTTGAAATCCAAACAGAAATCATTCCAAACCATGCCAGTCTGGGCTACTCTTGGATGGTTCGAGGATGCTGAGAGCTATTTTCCCTAGACTGGAGTCATATGGATGTCCTTGCTCTTACTCTATTGCTTAATCTTCCAGTAGGAAGCCCTGGGGGCGAGAGGGCTACTAGAGTTTAACCAGGACCTCAGAAAGCTCAGTCTTACCTGTGCCCGGATCAGAGACTCAAAACTTGGCTGGAAGTAATCAAGGCGACTGCTGTAGAAACGAGGCATCTCCTCCAGGAGTTGTCTGTTCTTGGCTTCAAAATCGTCCTTCACAGGCCGGAGCTCTTCTCGTACCTGTCCATTATGGGCTCAGTAAGGGTCCCAGGATGGGCAGTGGGTATGGAGTTAGGGAGGGCAGACCTATATTTATCCCACTTTCTCCTCAGAGAGACCTAATTCCCAGGTGAGGGTGGAGAACCCAACTTGGGAGCTTCTCCACTAATGGTTTTAGACAGCCCCCTTTCTTACCTCCTAAAACTGTGGCCCTGATTTTTTTTTTTTTTGTTTCTAATGTGCTAGTACCTGGTGGAGTTTGGCTAGGACTGGTCCTGTTTTTTCCTTTTCCTCATACTTTTCCACCTTGGACTGCAATCGTTTGTAGTCCTGTAGGGCCTGTTCCCGTCTCTTCACCGCCATGTTGAGGCTGGGGAAGACACTACCAAACCTGCCAGAAATAGGATGGGAAGATTATAAGAGACTGCACGGGGAAAAGGGTAGCATTTCTCTTGCCTGGATGGAACCAGGAGAAGAGGAAGAGCACAGGTTAAATAGAGTCTAGAAAAGGTCAAATCACTTGGTCATAGGAACAATGATACACTGGAAAAGAATCTTGTAGCTTTGGTCAGAGGGCCTGGTGTGAATTCCCATTCTAACTTTCATTGTAATTGGGGGCACATTACTTATGATCTGATCTGGGTTTTTTCCACTATTCAGAGTTAAGATGAGATCCATGACCCTATTAGACTCTAGAATATAAACCTATTTCTAGAGACCTTCTAGAGAAGTCATCTATTTACCTCCAGGATCTTTTGCCTCTTAGATATCAACATTGGAGGCTATGCATTTCTCTGTGACTAAAAAAAAGCGCTAGATAAGCCCAGAATTTTAGTATCATTTCAAAGTAAAGGAATCACTTATTAATTGTTCTGAGCTGACAATCTCAAAATTGGTAGCCCAGGGCTGATGTTCAGAAGATCCTTGAAACATTTTAAATGTTCTTCAGATATTTATGTTGAAAGACTGTGAAGATAGAAGCAGAAATGACTTTTGTCCCCCCCGCCCCATGGGCAATCTAGAAAGGCAGTTCCTAAGGTCTCAACTCTTTTCAGTAAAACCTATGAGCTCTGGATTTCTCATTACTAACATCTATGTGGATCCAACTCAATATATGCTGAAGAACAAAAATGCATGCAATAATCATACTGCTGAAATTTCCTCCAAACTTGGAACATGATCACCACTTAAACAAAAAAATTAAGAAAACATTGTAGGGGTGGCTAGGTGGCACAGTGGATAGAGCACTGGCCCTGGAGTCAGGAGGACCTGAGTTCAAATTTGACCTCAGACACTTAATAATGACCTAGCTGTGTGGCCTTGGGCAAGCCACTTAACCCCATTGCCTTGCAAAAAAACTAAAAAAAAACCCCAAAAAACATTGTACATGAAGAATTATTCAATGATGAAACTCCCCAAAAGAAAATATGAAGCTGACCAAGATAGATGAAATGATCAATTTTTTCACATGAGGTTATTCTGTAGGAAAAGAAAATATTTTGAATAAACCATGTTCCTCCACTGATAACTTTACTCTCTCTGTGTGTTTGTGTGTGTGTGTGTGTGTGTGTGTGTGTGTATGTATGACAAACAGAAAATGGGAGAGGAAGGGGGAGAGCAGAATGATGGACAATGTCAGCAGAAGAGTTTATGATCTGGCAGGACCTATACGGCTGGGGAAGTTTCTGAATGGCACAGTAAGAAATTGCATGCCCAGATAGCTTAAAGGGCAGCCTGATTGGTAGAGAGAGGCCTTTTCTTTTGTGGGTGGTCATAACCACCCTTGGAACTATCTTCTAAGTTACAGAGGATCATAAGAAGTGTTGGTGGAGGGAGTATCCACTCCAATAAAATGATATTTTTTAAGTATAGAAGTGAAGTAAACCTCAGCTGAGGTTCATTCCAAAAGCAAAGCACTCAAAATTTCACTTGCTTTAACTGAACTGGGAATGCCAAAGGTGTAGTGGTCTCTGCCCTCAAAACCTAGTGTAATGAGGTGATTCCAAAACCCAGGAGCCACCATGGGGTGCAATCTAGAGGGGGAACTGATTTCAAGGGGATCATCTCCTTTCTTCTGAACTGGCATCTGAGGTTGTTACTATGAGGCAGGCTGAGAGAAAGCTCTCTTCCCACCCCTTCTCTTCCTCTCTGAGGGACTCTGGCGAATCACATGGTTCACAGAAGGCAGTGTAGGCAGAGCTGTGAATCTACCAAGGTGCTCCCACTGGGGAAGAAGCCATTAGAATAGCCCCACAGGAAAGATCTTAGCTCTGTGGCTTCCATCAGTTCAGGGTCTCTGACCTCTGATGTCAACTACGGGCACAGGGAAGGCATCTGACACAGGAGAGTCGAGTAGTCCTTCCTGTGTTCTCCCTGACAGCCTACTTTTCATTCTACTACTTCAGGAAAGAGAAGTCATCTTCTTTGGAAGAGATAAAGGAATGTGAAAACACTTTAAAAGCAGAAGGCACTCAATCAAGCCTCAGTATCAGGAGAGGAATGTGGTGGAGTGGAAAAGGCACTTGCAGGACTTGAAGTCAGGGGAAAACCTGGGTTAAATCCTAGCTACCAAAATCCTGGGTAAGTCTGGCCTAGCCTGGTTCATCCAAGATCCCTTCTGGACCTTTTTACAAAACAATACATGCATTTGCTGCCTCCCAGATTTATAAACCTTTAAGCCTGGTAGAAATGTGAGTTATTCTTACCCAAAGAGAAGAGACCAATCCAGTAAGGAAATAGTTAATGGTCCATCCTTAAGGAGCATCAGCTTCCCAGCCCACCAAAATATTCCTCCTCCCTCTATAATTTATCCTATAGCTTGAATTTTCCAAAGCTTATGTTCACACAATCCAAGGGGTGTCTTGGAAAGTATCCTGTGGTCTAGCAGCATAAAAGTTTCGTTTAGGAGCAGGGAGAGGGAGTCTTAAGTGCCCTAACAAATTCACAAGTTCTCATCTTAGGCATTAGCCCAACCTCCTCCACAGAAGTCAAGTGACTACTATTCTGGCAGTCAATTCTTTTTTCTGATGCTTGTTTTATCTCCCGACATTGATGTCCCTACCCCAAACCAGGATGCCACAGGTGGGGCAGGTGGAAAAAAGCCAAGATGGTAGACAGGATGTTACCCTGAAATCTAATTTGAAATGGGTGGGAACAAAGTGTATGCTACTTTGTATAGCCAAGTCACAGTGGGTCTAAGTGATTCTTTCAGAGGAATCTAGATGATGGGATATTAGCTTGCTGTCAGGCAGCAAGGAATGACCAATACTTCTGGGACTCTTCTCAGCTCTTCCTTTCTCTGGGATTTTCAATGGTTCACTGTAGATTAATTATGAATACATTTCCATTCATATGGATTCATTCAACTTAGGTATTTCTCTTTGGGGTTGATTCCATGTCTTCCTTTGAGTAAAGAAACTAAGGCAGAGCTGGGATTGAGGGGAGAACAGCTTAAACCAAGGCTTCTGATAAGTCAGTGGTGGGACCAGGAATCAAGAATTCCTGGCTCTCAATACTGGCCTACTCAGCCCCCACCTCTCTACTCTCTATTTATAGGAGATGGAACAGCCTTCACCAACTCCCAAGTTGTGGGCAATATAAATAACCACAGTGTTGCAAAAGGAGTTGGTTTGAAAGCAGGAAACCTCAAAACTGGCCTTCTGCAGTTTGGAAGAACACAGCTGGGGGGGGGGGAAGAGTGTGGTACAAAGGGAAGCACACTGGATATGAAGTCAAGAGAACCTGGATTTGAATTTTGACTTTGCTACTTAACACCTTGGTAAGGGGTGGGGTAGGGGATGGGGGTATACACATCATTTAATGTCTATCTAAATTTCCTCAATCTGTAAAATAAGAGAATTGGATCAGATGACCTTAAACTCCTGAGGATTCTATGAGACTAGGCTAGTTCCAAACACCTGAGCTTCCTTTCAGCATTGGTCCAAGATAGAACATCATGATGGCTTTTCTCCCAGGAAAGATACAGACTGGAACCCATCTCTTCTATCTTCTGTACCACTATGGTACCACGTTGCCTTCATACCTACTATACCATGGCATGCTGTAGTGGTTAGTTTTTTTTATCTTTACTACATTTTCTCTCCTGGAGTATAACTCCTGGATAACACTGCACACTCTAGGATAGGATTCTTTATTTTGGCCTTCTATGCCTGTCCCAGGGCTGGTTGACAAACTCCCTCCCTGGGTAGGTGTGGGGTAGGAAGAGAAGGAGAGAGAGAGAGGCCGGCTGGGAGGTGGGTTGGGAGCAGCCGGCCCTGGTGGGGAATGCCTGCCATTCCTCAATCTGTGCCCACACAACCGGGATCTTCCACCCACCAGGAAAGGGAAATTAAAAGCATCCCAATCCAACTAGAGCCCGGAGGAGCAGAACACCCAGCTCAGAGAATGGGGGATTAGAGGCCGAGTCCCCCGGAGGTGGGAAGGAGGCTGTGAGGGGGCAGCCATGTGGCCATGTTCTTCATTAGGGGAGGACAGGAAAGCTACTGTTTCCTGCTTCCGGTCCTGGGGTCCTCAGGAGGCTCCCCACTACCAAGACGGAAGCAGAAGGGGAGGGTGGAGAGGGGATATAGCCAGTACAAGTTTGATGTGGTCAAGGAGATTGCATGTTGCCTGGGGTGGGGTGAGGAGTTAAGTCTACAGGCTCATGGGGAGGTCAACGGATCTGCCCAGGGAGATCTAGGCTCCTTCCACCCCCCCCCCCCGGGCCACTCGCCCACCTTCCTGGCAGGTGGTGGGCTGCCATGGTGGTGGGAAGCAGCCGGGATTTCTCTCAGTTGGGCACCAGCTACAAAAGTCAGGGTCAGGGATTGGATTTCAAGGCTGCTTGGTGCGTGTGAAATTGAGTCAGAAACTCCCAGGGCTGAATTTTCTTGCCTAGATTTGCCAGGCCCTGAGCATCTGGTCCTGTCCTTCCATCCTTTTCCCCTGCCACAGGCCAGCTCAAATATTGTGTGCAGGTTAATTTACCTCGTCCTTGGTGGCACACGGTCTCTGGGGTACAGCTACTGCTCTGCTGCCCACCTGCCTTCCTGACTCTCAGTGAAGTCTTCTCTCAGGAGGCTGGGGTGCCAAACCACAGAGCTCCCTGATTTATTTAGATACTGGCTTCCTGACCAGTGCAGCTGCCTATCTCTTGACTCTTCACAATAGATCCAAACAATATAACTTGTTCCTTATCTTGACCTGGCATTTTGGGTGAGAGGTGGTTGTGGCAGGGAAAGTAATTAACTTTGGTAGTAGGAGAGAAACTGCTCTGACTTATAAGCTACTGCCTTGAGTCAGAAGGCTTTCAGTCATTTCCTGGAAAAGCTGGTGATCAGGACAGATCTGAAAGAACCCCTACCAGAAACTCCACCCCCGGACCTGGGTAGAGATGGATAGCTTATGATTCCCCAAATACAAAGGGTTAGGATCAAAAAACTAAACTTTTTGGGGACCCTGATCTTGCCTTAATGATAATTTAGCAGATCCTGATTATTCAGGTCCCAGATGAGTCAATTGTAAGGGACCACCATAGAAGAAGTAATAATATGCAGCTGTTGAACTGGAGCCTGGATCCTTTCTAGGTCAAAGCCAGTTTGGGAGAGGCCAGAGAAGATGAAGTGAGGTGGGAACTTCAAGGCAGCTTTCCTGTCTCCTACCACCCCCACACCCACTTTTTCCCCTCAACTTAGGGGACCTAGGGAGCAAGTCTGTCTCTCTGATCATCAGCTGGAGACACTCCCAACAGAGCAGATGGATCCCACTGCAGAATTTATGAGCCTGATGGGTCATGAATTATGAGACCTTTCTAGTCAAACAATCATACTGGTGCTCCCCCACCCTCATGTCTCCTGCTCAGCCGCTCCCTTAATTCAGAAGTAGAATACTCCAGACAGCTGTTCTTATACTCCTGACCAAAGATGAAAGGCCTCCTGCACCTCCAATGAGGGCCAGCCAAGAGCTCTGCTAGCTTAGTTTGGCAAGTTCAGGCTTTATTGGGTCTGAGGAAACAGCAAAAGAAAAACAGTCAAATGATCATAGTTGAAATGGCAAGTAGAGGATTGGCTACTTCAGTTTTTGCAAGATCAAGATGCTGAATGACAAGGACCAGAACTTTGAGGAGAATCACGGTCTTATAACCTACTAGGATTGTCCCTTACCAGTCCTCTTTGGTCCTCAAGCTGCTGCCAGCCTGATCACCTCATCCCTTGCCTATTGCCAACTTCATTTGAGTTTTCCCCTTTATACAGTCAACATCAAAGTCTTTAAAAATGTCAACCCTCAGGTACTCACTTTTTTAAGGGTTCAATCACTGTCTTTTGGATCTGATTTACCTGTCAAAAATAAAACACAACAGGGTCAAATTCAGAGTGGTAATGTGATTGCTCAGACATTCAGGTTGCTATTCCTTTGCTATAGATTAGAAGGTCTGAAGAAGATTAGGCTCTTTACCTTCTTCGCAATCATATGCCCCATCTGCTGACTTGCCACTTCCTAGAACACCAACGTTCTTTGGGGGCAGGGAATAGTTTGTGTCCCCAGGATCTAGCCCAAAGTCTTACATGTAATAGGCTTTTAATAAATATTGATTGAATTGAATGAAAAGAAAGTACATGTACTCTCTGCAGGGAGGTCTATGTAGAATCACAGAGATCCATGGAACTCAAGTAAAGACTTCTCATCACTAGGTAAGACTAAATGGCTCATTCTGAGGGTGGCACTGCACCTGGCAGCAGGCACAGTGTTACTGATCTCAGCTGGCACCTTAAACAGTTATCAGCTCAGTGGCCTTGGAGGCTGAGTAATAAGAGGATCCTCATCAAGACCAAGCCAGAGAACTGCTAAGAGACATCCTTGCTTGGGCAATCACACAGTAGGGATGTTGTCTCCAGAGGGTAGGGTGAACCAGAAATGACAACTGGAGCCTACTGAGGATTCTACAAAGCTACCAGGAGATGAGAGAAGAAGGAATGCCCTTGGCTGCAGAAGACTGCATCACCTTTTCCTGGTTGAAGGCATCCATCCGTTTCATAGCTGTATCGAGTGCAGTCACCATGTTTAAAAATTCCTGGTCTTGATCACAAAGGGGGTTGGAGAGGAGATCAGAAGATATCTTCACAGCTGATTTGGACATGGCTGTGGGAAGGGAAAGCTTAGAAGTTGAATGGAAGGCCAGAGAGAGAACAAGGTTATTTAAATCTCTACCCTTCTACAATCCAGAAGACAATGACCACTTTCACATTAACACTTCAAATTTTGCAGCCCACATATCTGGTGGCTAACTTGCAAGCCATGAGAAGGGCAGGAAGAGGGAAAATAGCAGGCTAGAGACTGAGAATTAGAAATGGATACAAAGTGCTTTTCATGCAATAAAGTACCTTTTGTCTTTACATGCTGATGATGACCCTAAGAAGCAGGTAGTGCAGGTATTATTTTCATTTTACAGATGAAGAAACAGGCTCAGAGAGTTTAAGTGACTTGCTCTGTATTACATAGTTAATAAGTGGCACAGATGGAACTTAAAACCAAAATCTTTTGACAAAATTCAGAGTTCTTTTCATTATCCCTACAAATGGTTTCATGATGGTCCTAGAGGAAAGCTGGCACAGCACAGGTCACTTGGATCCTCCCAGCATGGGCTAGAATCCAACTGATACCCATTTTCCCTATGTTTTCCTCTATATGGATCAGAGTCTCTGAGTCAAAAGATTCTTAAGTGATAATAGATAGTATGTCTGATAAATGGTCAAAATCTCTAGCTTTGTTACATACAGTAGTCCTTTCAATTTAAATTATACCCATTGGTCCTAGTTCCAAAATATGGGGCCACAAAAGTAAGTCCAAGCAATTCATCTTGCATTTGTTAATTCTAAAATACAGCCATTACTATCTCTTTAATTCTTCTCCAAGCTAAGCTTTCAGTTGCTTCTCCTATGACATGGCTTTAAGGATTTATGTCATCCAGTTTTTCCTAAAATGTGGTGCCTAGAAAAAAATACACTATTCCACACAAAAATGAATAGCTGTTAAAATGGTGACTATGTCAGACTGTCATTTAAAAGTGAATGGAACTAGAAATCAGGAAATCTAGCCTGTAGTTCCAGTCCTGACCTTGGGGAAATCATCTAACCTCTGTATTTCTTCAATTATAAAATAATAACACACTATCCACCCCAGGATCACAGTATCAAATGAGATGAATGATGTGACTAAGTTTTGAAAATATCTCACCATATACCACATTTAGTTTTATTATATAATACTATCTTAAGTGGCTAAATTTATAAAATTTCCTTTGGGGATTTTAATGTGAATGCCCACTAGGTAGGATATAGTTATGATTGGATCTAGAGGCAAGTCTCACTAAGTTTACTTTTTTTGTTCAATGAATCTATGAAAGAACAGAATTCTATGAAAGAACAGAATGTCCATATCCTTCATTAAAACATACCAGGGACAGGGTGGCAAGAATGGTGACACAACAGAATTCCTTTTAACTGTTTACTGAACCTGCTTTTTTTATGGAACAAATCCTTACTCCAGCTCTCAGTAAGGAAAAGGGAGGTAAGAGAGACTGTAAGGAAAAAGGTGCCAAGCAGGACACACCTCTGTGAAAGATCATGACCTCTTGTTGTTGTTTGTTTTTGCAAGTTAGTGGGAGTTAAGCGACTTACCCAAGGTCACACAGGTAAGTGATATTAAGTATCTGAGGAGGAATTGTAACTCAGGTCCCTCCTGACTCCAGGGCCAGTGCTCTATCCGATGCACCACCTAGCTCCCCACAGATCATGAACTCTTTAAAATTAGGACTTAACATAAACATCTAGGGCACAGAGGTAGGGGATAGCTTTTTCCATGTACAAGAAGAGAAAGTGAAGGTCCATTCTTTAGAGTCCAGGGTTAGAATACTTGAGATGCAGGGATTTGAAGGCTATAATGCAATTTCTACAATCTAAAGGAAGGGAAAAGCTCTGTCTTGATTGATTACTAGACACAGTAACTGTTCTGTGAGACAGTAGATTGAACTTCCAGGTTTTTTCTTAGCTGAGATGAATAGAACCCAGGGGACATCAAGAAAGGGAAGTATGGATTCATCAAATTCTATAGCCTTTGGAATCAGGACTGCAGACAGCTAAGATCAAAGAATAGTCTTCTTTACTTTTATTAAGCCTTCAAGCTCTCTGAGGCCAGAAATTCATTTCTGGGATTCTGGAATTATCTGTATGACCTTAAAGGATGTGGACTATTCTCTGCATTTTAAAAGTTCTTTATTTGAGGAATCAAGAGTCTTAATTCCAGCTATGAAAATTCAGGAATGTTAATATCCCAGAAGGAACGGAACTATTGAATCACAAATCCAGTAAAAGAAGTAACCTGAGTTATCCATCATTTCATCAAATCCCATCCAATTCCTATATGATATAATATAGCCTGGAATTTATGTGGTATTTTACAACTATTTTTAAAGCAATTTCCCAAACATAACAAAAGGCCATACTTTAGCATTTAATGATCATAAAGTACTTTTTCACAATAGTCTGAAGTTGACACAGAAGAAAGTATTATTGTCTCCATTTATTGAAAAGAAAATTTAGACTCAGAGAGATGACATTATTTGCCCAAGTCACAAGGTAAATGAGCAAGAGTCAGGCTTAGAAACAGTATTAGGATTCCTCTATAAAGGATAATGCTCCAGACCTTCTCTCTGTTTCCAATCCCTACCTCCTCTCTACCCTGTTTTGTTTTTTTTTTTTAGTTTTTTGCAAGGCAAATGGGGTTAAGTGATTTGCCCAAGGCCACATGGCTAGGTAATTATTAAGTGTCTGAGGGTGGATTTGAACTCCAATACTTCTGACTCCAGGGCTGGTGCTCTATCCATTGCGCCACCTAGCCACCTCTACCCTGTTACTTGTTGAAAAGGTAAAGGAAAAAGGAAAATGAGAAAAAAGAAATGCAAGTTTCAACTAAGTTGAATTATTTTTAAAATCTAGCATTTTCTGTAAGTGCCAATTTTTCCTTGGTTAGAACCAAAAATAGATGCTAGGAATGAATTATGAGTCAAGTATGGACCAACTCAAATAATCTGGATTAAACTGGTGTGAATTTCCCTGGCATAAATCAAGGGGTAAAGCTATAGACAGAGACAGTTTATGTCAGGACTCCTGTTACTGCCACTGTTTTGAGGGAAGCAGTATCTCATTATGATCAAATGGGAATATATATATATATATATATATATATATATATATATAGTGCTTTGCAAACATTAAAACACTATATAAATTCAGTTATTAGTGATTAAAGTTGTTATTACTATTACTATCCTTAGTAAAATACAAAACTCCTTTACATATAAGGGTATTCCAAAAGGCTTAATGCAGTCTTAAACTATTAAAATACACTCTGTACTCTACTCAGATCTCAGCCAAAAAAACAAATTCTACCAAGGTTGAGAGTATCTGATATTGCAGAACAGAAATACATGGTATGGAAATACTCCTCTTGTGGGAAGGAAGGAGTGGGATCTAGAGAACCATAATTGTCCCATAGAATTGACATTGCCCTGGGACAGGAGAAGGAAAATGATGAACACTGTGCTAATCCAGTGTTGGTTCTGGTCTGCCTTTCTCAGGAATGTCTGGAGCTGGCAATCTGTAGAAGGCAGGATCCTCCACCCTAAATTCTAGGGACCCTGACTGGAATGCCTGAAGAGCAGCCTAAAACTCCAAAGGACATATCTTACATGGGTGGAGTGAGCCCCACTGAGCAGCTGCCACTGACCACTCCCCACAAACTCCCAGCATCCTCTTCTCTGTTCCATGAAAAATAGTCTCACAATAATATTTACTATGTGTGACTTGAGGAGTAAAGCAAGTTTGGATTTCCAATTCTCTTGGCTCCCTGTAGGACCGGATATGTATTACTTCCCCTCTTGTGTCTCTTGGTATGGATGGGTGCAATAAGGGCAGTCTAAGATGGAAAACTCATTCAGTTTCATCAAAGAACTGATGAAAAAACATCAATGGCTAACAAAGGCCTCCAACTGGATACCTGGTCACTGGATAGTCTGGTCACTATTTCAGAAAATGCTGCCAAAAGCCATTAAGAGAGTCATAATGGCCCAACAAAAAAAGGCTTCTTATTGATTAACTTTTACCTTCTTCGAAATCTTCTGATTACAAAATGATAAGGCCAAAGAATGTTAGAGGGAGACCAGCATCTGGGGATTATTTAGTCCAAGTCCATCATTTTACTGAAAGGAAAACCAGTCTCCTTAGGTGTTCCTCCTGTTATTTCTGGAAGGAAAAACTTGATGTACAAGTTAGATGGGACTCCTTGAGAGAGAAGCCTCAGTGAGTAGCGATAGACTTCTTATGTATTCCTCTATTACAAGAAGAATGCTATTGCTAATTAGTACAACAATGTTAATTATCTTTAAGTCGTTTGGTTTTGCTTTTTGTAAATGTTAAGAGCTCTAGTATATAGTTTCTCTTCATTCAAAGAAATTTACATCTCCAGGAATTTTGATCTGGCTCCTGTTAATTTCCATACACATGAACCCCTTTCAGACCTTTCATAATTATTAGTAAATGAACTAAATACAGGATAGTATTAATGCATTCTTAAGCCTGTCATAGAAGTATATGTTTTAGTCTATACTACTTTCCTCTTCCTCTGCCCTTCTCAAATCCACTTTTTATAACTCTTTGCTCCTGAAAAGCAAATCACCTACTTCCCAGGGTCCAGTGTAACATTTGACAAACTTCATATTGATAAGAACCTGAAAGAAGACAGGAGAGAGCAGTTTATATTACAATTTGCTGGAAGCTAGCTAAAAGTCGAAGTTAACTGTGACAGTATTCCTATCCTCCTTGCAAGTTCATCAAACTAGGCATCAAATCCAAGAGGACCCAGAAGTACAAAGAGGGACTCCTGAGAAATTAGGGAAATAGGATAGTTTTCACAAGAACAGTAAGTTTGCTCTGATGAGGGACAGTGAACCTAGAGTCAACTGTCCGTCAACAGTTTTCTGAGAAGTCATCTCAAAGTTAGTCCCCACAACAAATAGACTCGAGGTTCTGTGGGAAAGAAACCTATTTATTCTCTGCCATTCGCTAACCTCTAACTCTTGTTTGGTCCCTAGCAATGTGAGGTGGGACAACCTACCTAGATCTGCATCAGTGCTCTTCTTCAGGTCCTTCTGCAGCTTCTTGGTCTGATCTTCCAGCCTGCAAAGGAAATAAAGAAGGCTGAAATTCTGGAGCCCTTGAATTTCTTTTGATTCCTAAATCTGACCTTCTCCTCTAAGATGCTGCTAGGCTGCACACTTGCTATCAAGATTTTCAATCTAACCTAAAAGATCCCCCATTCTACAAGCTTCCCTAAACAGAATAACAATGAAGACTGAGGAACAAGGAGATCTGGCAATATACTGAACTGAACTGCCCTGACAGTGTACTAATGGGGGTGTGCTCCAAGTCACTAATAGAGCATCAAACAAACGTTACAACCAGAGAAATTAAACAAAATAGAGCTCCTCTCTCTCTCTCTCTCTCTCTCTCTCTCTCTCTCTCTCTCTCACTCACTTTGGAGTCCCTCCACTACCTTCTCCTGGAGTTGATCACTTACTGTTGGAGTTTTCCATATTCTCTTTCAAAATCTCTCTCCACCTGTAATGAAAGACAATTCAATCATCAAAGAAATGACAATGTTGGAAAAAAAAAATCAGCCCTTACTTCAAACAATATAGGATAATCACCCCCCACCTGAGCCTCCAGGAAGCAACACTGTTTAGTTTATACAAGTACTAACAGTTCTACAATGACAAGTTCTCTTTGTGTTCCTTGACTAATTAACTGCTTGATTCAGGGATGAGACTCCTTTCTTCTATGGGCCTTCCAGGCAAGTACCAGCAGATTGTGACCTTATTCTCCCACTAAAAGGGGTAGGGGCACAAAATTCTTTCCTTTCTACTCTCATAGCAGAGAAAGAAGAAAATCATGGAAACTACCTGAGGAGATTAAGTCAAACTTTTGCTTAGTTTTTTTTTTTTATACACCAGGGAGAATTGGATCTACTTGTATATTGATAGTTCAGGTACCTATATGCCAGATGAAGTTAAAAGTCCTCCTCTGTTTTCTTGTGAATTGGTTTCCTCATTGAGAAAATGAAAATAGCCTAACTTCTTGGTGAGCTTTCTATGGGCCATACTCAGCTTATATGAGATGTTATAATGTTTGAAAAGGTGCCAGGAGATACTAAAAGAGAGCAGTGAATAATATATTTTTATTCCAACCACTTTCATGTGGAAGAGAGAAATAGATGTCCCTGGTTGGATAAATAAATGTCATATTATGACTTGATGAACTTTTATGTAGTCTCTTAAGAATAAGAGAATTCATGTATACCTCTCTCTTATCAAATTTAGTCACTTACCAAATTCCTCTTTGGGAGGATGATTTGAGATTTTGGTCTTAATGGAATTGCCTTTCTTTATCTGTCTAAAAGTAGAAAACTTTAATCTGGACTTTCACTCTTCCTTGACTTCCAAGTGATATTTTTTGAGCAAAAAACCACCAGGATGTCAGGAGTCAGAAAGAAGGGCATGTAGCTGTCAAACTGACACCTGCTTTTTGTCCACTTCCTTAAAACTCATTACTTCCATGGAGATCAGCCTGATTAAACACTACCCTAAAGCTGCATCAATTTTATTACATAGGCTAGATTATGGATTGATACAGATTCAAGGTAAAGCTCAACATAAACTATTCAGCCAGAGAATGTCAAGACCTTCTAGTCAAACTCCTCCCTTACAGATGAGGAAATGAGGGCCCAAAGAGAGAGAAGTGAGTTAGCCTAAGGTCCCAGAGCTGGTCAGAGTCAAAATCAAGTTTAGAATGCAGGTCTCTAGAGCTCTCTCCTATTTCTTTTATGCTTCTCTTTTGATAATTGTCAAATTGCCTTACCTTATCTCTTCTATGTTGATTAGTTTAGAGGACAGAGTAATTTCCTTGCTTACAGACTGGCAACCAGCACCTGTGCCAGATCAAGGTCAAACTAAAATCTTTGGGCCCCTAGCATTCCAGGCTTGCATGCTTTTCCCTCTGCAGTGAGAACCCTCATGTTTATAAAGTGTTCCAAAAATGTCCTCATACTCTCTTTCCTTCCCTGTTTATCCCCCCCCCAAGAAAATCTGTTCTCAGGGGAATGAGTTGAAACTTATTAAGGTATAAATAAGTGATAATAGCTTCAATAGTGTTGTCTGTCTCAGGGGAATATGCATTTTTAAAAACCTGGATCAAATGAGCTAATGAATGTACAAGTGCTGAGTAAACTATAGAGTGCTTTGTGAAATATAACGTGTTATCACTGTTTTAGTAGGAAGTCTTTTTTTTTTTTTTTAGGTTTTTTGCAAGGCAAATGGGGTTAAGTGGCTTGCTCAAGGCCACACAGCTAGGTAATTATTAAGTGTCTGAGACTGGATTTGAACCCAGGTATTCTTGACTCCAGGGCTGGTGCTTTATCCACTGCGCCACCTAGCCGCCTCAGTAGGAAGTCTTAAACTAAAGTAATGATGCTCCTGTGATGAATTTCTGATATCAATGAGTCAGTGGGAAAGATGTTTGCGGAGAGGTCTTGCTTATGCTCCTGAAATCACATAACAGTTACCTACTTAGAAAGGTAAGATGATAGAATTTAAGTACAAAGTTTACCACTATTACTTAATAGTTAATAATAGCCAGCATTTATATAATTGCTTTAAAGTTTGCAAAATGCTTTATATACATTATCTCTTTTGATCCTTACAACAATCCCTGGAAGTGGCTGCTGTTATTTTCTCTATTTTACTTGAGGAAACTGAGGCAGAGAGAAGTGAAGTGTCTGAGGCAAGATCCAAGAAAACTTGAGCTCAGATCTTCTTTACTGCAGGCCCCAGTGCCCTCTGCATGGAGTGGTCTCTATCTTGACTAGTTTTGTGACCATCATGACAGGTCTGCTTAGGACAGTCTTAGTAAAATTTAGTAAAATACTGTTAAGGGATTTTGCAAAGTTTTTTTTTTTTTAAAGGGAGAACAAGAACTTTAGGGGTGAGTGGCAGGTCCCAAATTCCACAATAAGCTTGTGGCTAGGGTTATACTTGTAGTCTAGAGCTTTGCTTCCAGTCAAGCCACCAGGAGGTGGCAGGTGAGAGGTGTGTCATTATATGTTAGGTCTACAGATGAATTTGAGTGATTTCACTCTGCCAGAATCAATCCCTGAGAGGGTGCGAGCAGAGTGCAGGTGGTTTCTTGGAGAGGAGGCAAAAAAGTATGTTGAACTCCTAGAGATGTGACCTTTGGCTTCCACTCTTCTCTTTTGCAATCCCACCAAGTGTGCTGCTGTGTGGGATGCCAAAGAACACCTGGATTCTCTGGATTGAGATTGCTTGGACTTGTATGGAGCAGGACTCTAAGCTTCCAACTAGGTCGGTTCATCCTAGGATCCACATGATCCTAGGCTTGCACAGGGGCTAGAAGTTGAGAAGGGCAGTCAGTGGGAATTCATACCTCCATCGAATGCCAAGAAAGGATGTCCTAAAGCCTATGAAATGCTAGAGAAACTATTCTGTCCCTGGATCTCTAGTTCTGAGTTACTTCCATACCTCATCAGCTAAAAGGTCTCTTTGACTTCAACAAGGGAAAACTCTCAAGGAGGTCCTGGGGTATTTCAGTCCCTCAGACAGAGGGCACAAATTTATTTCCTTATTCTGAGGGAAAGATCTGACCTGGAAAGATCAGAATCCATTTAAATGCTTGTTCCCTCTGCCAAAAGAATAAATGGATCTCAGTCAACAATGCTAGAGTAAATAGACAATACATGGATCATAGGGTATCTGAAAGGATTAGGTCAGGCTGATGAAGTGACTCATGGACTGATGAGCTGGAGGCCACTGACCAACACTGCTTGGCTGTGTTCAACATTCTCAAAGTTTGGAACTAGTGTCCATGTGAAGTGTGACCTCTTATCAAAGAAATTAGAAAGTTTCTGGCAAGGGTAGAGAGGCTGCCAAGAAGACATTCCAGCAATAGGATGCCCTAGTTCTTAAAGAGAAAGATAAGAGGGTACAAGGCCAGATGGGACTCATGCTAGAAAAGTGGTAGAAAAAGCTGTAAACTCCCTTCCCTTCCAGGAAGCTAAGGTCCAAATAGTATATTCTAGGATTGCATTACAGAATTGGGTAAACACTCAAAAGGAATGCAGACAAGGCACTCTACTCTGCATGTAAGAACCTTTCATCAGCAGAGGTCCAAATGATAGGATTTTTTCCTTGCCTTGACCATAGAGAGGGGGACTCCCTTAACTTAACAACTCAAATGAGCTCTTCACTTATCTGGGGGTTAGGAGAGTAAAGGAGAAAGAAGCTTTGGATAAAGATTCCTTCTATTTGCTCTTAAAGTACAAGGGCTCTCTAGTCTTTCCTTGGGGGATGTTTTAGCCACTTTATGAGATTCTGGAGATTATCAGGGGACCAAATAAAATGACAGCATTTGATAAGGATATTTTTCTTCAATTTCAGTTTGTCATTTCTCTAGAGAATGTGCTATTCCAGCAAAAGTCCCAGAACTTTCTTGAATAACTTGGGTGCAGGAGAACAATGAGAGCCAAGACACAATGCCCTCTTTGTGTCTGAAGGTGCTCTGAGCCAAAAATTTCCTGAAACTCCCTGAAGATAACATGAGCATTTATTCCCATGACAGCGCCTCTGTGACTTCCAATAACCTAGCTATCCACATCTGCTCCCCTCCCAGAAAGCATGCAGGCAAGAAAAACAGAGTGCGTCACTGGTGTTGAGATGGCAGTTACCAGAGATGCTGAGACAACTGTACAGCCTGGGCCTTTTTGGAGAGTTGGGGTGAAGGTGGTAGTAGGGTGTGGGGCAGTGGAGAGGAAGAGTTGGTAAATACACCTAGAAAGTTCAGGGCATCAGGGAGTATGGACATCAAGAAAATAAACCCAATGTTTCTTAATCCAAGCTGAGGGCTGTTCGGACTCCTTCATTAGAGATCAAAGACTGATCATAATCTCACTAAGCTGGAGTGCTAGTTGCTTGGTATGGGCTTATTTCTTAGGAGTTTATAAGGAGACACCAACTATCTCACAGGTCTTCTATTTCAGTAAAAGCAAGGCTGTTTGTGGCAGTTAAGAGTGTGGGAGATTTAAGAGGAAAATAATTCTTTCCTAAATGAAGCAGACCCAAGCAAACCTTGAGAACTGATAAGGGAGATCGACCCAGGCTGGTATGGTTTTAAGCGGGTTTTCCAAGCTCTACACACCTACCCTTCCTCTATAATCTTGGTTGCCCAGGGAATCAATCTGCCACTTCAAGTAGTCTGGCAGGCCCAGGGGGTCCTTCCAGCCAAGAGTTTTACAAACAAGCTAGATCTTAGCAGTGAAGCTTTCCAGGGAGTAGCACGTTTCAGAAGGAACAAAGTTCATTTTGGTAAAAGCAGTAGTAGTTTTGTTTTTTAATATCAATGATAGGAATATAAGACCCTTTTCAAAATCACTTCTCTTTCTGATCTGCCCCGGATTAAGCCTTGGAAATCTGAGGCCGCACCTTCTCACTTCCTGTAGCTGGTCAGGGCTCAACATCTGCACACCCAGATTCTTTGAGTTCTGGCTCAAAGTCAGCCTGTACAGATGGATGGCCTCATTCAAGTTTTGAGGTCTCCAGTATCCTAACTCTTGATGGAAAAGTGGGAAAACTCTTCTTAGGATCTAGGAATGATTTGTTCCCCTGGCCTCCTTCCTGAAAGCTCTTCTCCCCCCCCCAAGTTGTTGCGATATTTACTCTGAACTTCATGTTGGTTGGAAGAGATGTTTTGCTTTTGTTTTAGTTATGTCAGATAAAGTGAGGAGAGAAAGAGAGAAAGAGAGAGAGAGAGGAACTTGCACGAGTGTGCACCAACACACACATAGAACTTAGCAGCAGAGAGGGCAGGAAAGGGCTTTAGCACACAATGAAACTTGAGAGGTTTAGATTCCCAGAATCAGAATTTCAGGGTCTTCAGTTGCTAGTTCAATTCATACCTGAAAGATTCTTGATGGTTTTGAAAACTAA
This sequence comes from Macrotis lagotis, assembly GCF_037893015.1. Classification (NCBI taxonomy): domain Eukaryota; kingdom Metazoa; phylum Chordata; class Mammalia; order Peramelemorphia; family Peramelidae; genus Macrotis; species Macrotis lagotis. The sequence continues at coordinate 151,797,770 of NC_133658.1, forward strand.
ATTAGAAGGACTTACTCAGATGGGAAAGCCAGAAAGGTCTCTTTCTTATGGGGCTTCCAAAAATCTTGCAAAGTGCATATGACTTTTCTCTCCAATTCTGGGCATAAAATGGGAGTGGGAGAAAGAAGTCACAAAATGGGGCAGGATCTAACTCTAGCTGAAAATCTCTTTATAGCCAGAGACTAATGAACAGTCAAGGAATAAATCTCCTGCAAGGGCCAATGTTTGAAGCTTGCTTCTCCAGAGCTAACCTATTCTCTAGATGTTAAAATGGTTTTAGAGCCTAATCCAAAGTAAAGGACACACTAGTATATGTAGCTGGTAGAGAGAAGCAGAAGGAGAGGATGGCACAGGAACTAGTGGGGAAAAGCAAAGTCCCCCAATGAAGTCAAGACAATAGGAAATCACTTTAGTAGACAATCATATTTTTAGTTGATGCACAGCTGCAGTGGCCACTGGACAAGAGAAATGGTGAGGGCCTAAACTATTGGCTTCTACTTAACATAGAATTCTCTATGGGAGTACAAACTCTATCTTGATCTTCCAAATGGGTTGTTGGCATGTTAACTTTTTTTTCTAGGAAAATGAACAGAAGTTAGAGGGAAAGTTTTTAGGCAGTAACAAAGAAGGGTTACAATGAAGAGATTATATTAGTAAGAACTGGATTTCCTAAATCAAATTAGGTTAGGATCATTCTTTCTATCCTATTTCTAGAGACTGGCTTCTTTAGAGCTAGTAATTTTCACCAGATCTTCTGCAATTCCTCCTATTCATCTGCTCTTGAGAGGGACAGAATAGGTTGATTTAAAGAAAGAAAAGATCTCAGAATTTGTTGATCTTTGGGTCCTTAACTTGTGCCATACTTTAGATCTACAAAAGTGGAAACAGAGTCAAAAGCTGCTTTTCTTTTCTACCCCCCAAAATTAGCTGGTTCAAAATCATGGCTCCACTAGAAGGCCATGAGCAGTAATACTGGCTCTTAGGGAAGAAATAAGGTTACTCACTGTCTTGGGGACAATCTGTTTCTTGGGTTGCCCAATCTTGAATGGAATCCTACAAGAGAGAAAGAAGTTACAGGACACAGGGAAGAATGTACTACTATAAGGACAGGGATAAAGTCAATTATTGAAATCTATGTAACTCTCTTTTACAATACAAGGAACACTGGTTTTTTAATCAGAGGATATGGGTTTGAATATAAGTGCTGTCAGCTCAGTGACGATAAACAAATAGTTATTTTTGTGGACCTTGGCTTTCTTATCTGTAAAATAATAGGATTTGGATGAATGTAAAAATCTCTTCTAGTTCTAAATACCCTGACCCTATTTCTGGAGTAAAGAGAAAAAGGACAGGTAGATTACCACCTGAAATGCTATCCCTAACTCAGTTCCTTGTGGCTACTTACAGCAAGGTTTAGTTTTAGGGCAATGATCTTCTAATCAATAGTTTTCAAATCTAGGCTCGAGAGCATTCTCCTGTCCCAATTTTTGCTGACAGTCACTGTGGTATTAAATAAATATAAAGGGGTTGGGAAAAGGAACTGTTTCATGAAGCATGAAATCTTTATGAGCCCCCAGAGCTATGAGCACTTTCAAAAATAGTAGTTTCAGGCTAGTGGTCATCACACTTAAAAATTCTTATATTATTAAAAACAAAAACAAGCTCTGCCAAGATGCCTAATGACTAATAAATCTGTGGACCTAAAGTTTTCTTTTTCCTGGACAGAGGTGATGGATTTCAGGTACACCAGAAACTGATAAGATCCAAATGAAGCTCAAAATAGAATCTGGGATTCAATCTGAAATCTGTCTTCAGGTCAAGTCAACATTCTTCAGAATGTCAAATTCTACAGAAAAAAAAATAAAAACAAAAAGAAAACCACTGTCCTCAAGGAGTTTGCATACCAATGGGAGAAGACAATATATGATACATAAATGGCAGCTGAAAAGTGGGGAGGAGGGCACAAGCTAAGTATTCACTTGTGGGCCTGGTGATGAAGTTTGGAAAGTCACAGGCAGAAATGGGAGGGGAGCAAAGGACAGCAGTCCGGTGTCCTTCCTTGAAATGGAGGCTCTGTGAGAAACTCACCAATGAGAGAAAGGTATTTCAGGAGGGGAAGGATGTTTTAGAGACCTGTTTTGGACCCATTATGATGTTCTGTACCTCAGGTTCTCTACATGAAAACAGAGAATACTTTTTTTCTTTTAGGTTTTTGCAAGGCAAATGGTGTTAAGTGGCTTGCCCAAGTCCACACAGCTAGGTTAAGTATTAAGTGTCTGAGGCCACATTTGAACCCAGGTACTCCTGACTCCAGAGCCGGTGCTTTATCCACTGCACCACCTAGCCGCCCCCAGAGAATATTTTTTTAAAGTTTTTGCAAGGCAGTGGGGTTAAGTGACTTGCCCAAGGTCACACAGCTAAGTAATTATTATGTGTCTGAGACAGTATTTGAACTCAGGTGCTCCTGACTCCAGGGTCAGTGCTCAATCCAATGTGCCACCTAGCTGCCCCAAACAGAATATTCTTACTGAAAAGTGACATGGTATAATGGAAAGAGAATTAGATCATGAGTCACTTTTACCCTTCCAAGGTCTCAGTTTTTCTCACTTTTAAGATGAGGATCCAAATACCTGCCTTGCTTATCTCACAGAGATATAGAGAGGAGCAAATCAGAAAGGCTGTGAAAGTACTGTGAAAACTATGAAGTGTTATACAAATGGAAAACATGATTATTATTTATAGATATATTCTACACATATATTATTTAAACATTTTATATATATAAACATTAAATCATAAACACACATTCCATCAGATTGACAAGAGAATCAAAGCAAAAGTCAGAACCCAAATTCAGACTGGAAAGCAAAAGACATTTCCTGGTAGATTTGTTGAAACTGTAGATATGTCTTAACATCAGATAGGGTAGGGAAGTCACTGGGATCAGCCCTAATAGATGAGCAAATTCAAGAGAGCCCCGGAGGCACGAGAATGAACTAATGACTTCTTACCAGTCAGTTCTACTCAGTTTTATTGAGTATACATTTCCTCTAATGCAAACTTCCTTTATTCAAATGTTGCAACTTTTCTGTTCACTCACTGCTCCTAACCACCCCCTTCATATTCCTTTTTCTCTGTACCTAATTCTATTTGGTCCAAAATGACCAACATTGCTTCTAAACCCAACAGTGTAATTAACCACCGATAATAACCCCAGACGTGGTCGATCTGGTGGAGAGGTCGGGCCAGCCTGAGTCACAGCGGTTAAATTTAATTTCTGGAGGACATCCTGTTTATTGTTAACCCAGCCCAGTAATTTGGGAGGGTTAACCCTTTGGGGACTGGTTGGCTCTGGCAGCAGCCAAAATTCACGTGGCTTCTATAAACAAATAATTCTCAACTTTATAATTACTGAGGAAAAGATCAGGCTGAGGAATAAAAAAGAGAAGAGAATTAGAACACTGCTTCTCTTTCTCAGTCTCCCTATGAGGGACAATGACTAAGTAAGAAAATTCCTTAGATTCTTCTCTAATTCCTAATTTTTCTTCCTAAAGGGTAAAGATTAAAGCTCACATATTGGTTTTGGACAGATGGCAAGTATCTTTAAGGATCTTTCTGTGATAGTGCAAATAAACTCATCAGAGTAGCATTATGAGATCAGTCACTGTTTTCATTGAAACCTGCAGTGTGGAAAGAACTCCATGCTAGCAATCAGAAGACTTGAGTTCCAGTCTCTAGATCAGAGACTGACACCTGTGTGATCCTGGCCACTTCTCTTCATCTCTTTGAAATCTAGTTTCCTCATCTGTTTAAAGACAAAAAGATTTGGAGCGGCAACTGAACTAGAAAATCTGTAAGGTTTTGTCTAGACCATATTAACTTTTTTTTCTTTAGGATTTTGGAAGGCAAATGGGGTTAAGTGGCTTGCCCAAGGCCACACAGCTAGGTAATTACTAAGTGTCTGAGACCGGACTTGAACCCGGGTACTCCTGACTCCAAGGCCGGTGCTTTATCCACTATGCCCCCTAGCTGCCCCCTAGACCATATAACTTTAATCTGAGAACCCAGCAGAAGAGTGGAAGAAGTAAAGCTGGTTCATTGAATTTCAGTGTGGTTTTCAAATGGATTTGCACTTAGAGGTGTAGTGCTCTTGACAAGGGACTGCTAAGCTAGGAATCTGAGTTCTATTCTTTTTCATGCTATCATCAATATCTGGATTATAATTATAATTATAAAAGTTTTAGAGTTTAGAAGGCCATCATCTTCTAATCTATCTACTTTATTTAATGAGAAAACTGAAGCCTGGTGATTTATCTAAAGCACACAGTTAATGGAAAAATGAGGATTAGAATACAAGTCTGGACTTGAAAGCAATAATAATTTGGTTTCTGATTTAAAAAGTATTTGTCACTATTTTAAAAACAGGATAGGAAAAGTCACCTAGTAAAATACTTCAGATGAGGGGGAAAGAGGCTGTTAAGATTACCGTGAGTAGAAGGCAAAATCCAAGAGAAGAGTTTTTTGGTAACAGGGCTGCTGCAGGGTGTAATAGTGATTGCCAACAGGAAGATTCATATGCCTGAGAAAATAGTCATCTCTTCTTCCTCAATACTAAATTTCAGGCCTTATGTCATTTCTGCATTAATTGCAATAGTCTGATTGGTCTCCCTGATTTTTTTTTTTCATATTTCCATTGATCCTGCTTCACTGCTACCATATTTAAACATCCTAAAAAAACTATCAGGCCACTCACCTACCCAGAAAATGTGATCCCACTGCATGCAGGATAAAGTTCACTCCATGCTCCCTAAATTGTCATTTAATGTTTCAATAGTCTGGGTAGGGTTCCAAAGCTGAATGAAGCATCATCTCTGGCTGTAGTATAGAGGGCTGGCAGGGATTAGATTTAAGACAGACTGAGGTGTTTCAAAAAAAGCTCTGGCTTCAGTCAGGAGGCCTGAGTTTGAGACAAGGCTTACTTAGGCACATCTAGTGAGTGGCACTAAATTACCTCTATGGTCTTGTCCAGCTCTAATATTCTTTTGATTTTAGTTCCCAATCTATTTCTCTCTGTTCTTCAGTGAAAACCTTCTGTTCTAGCCATGCCTACCCAGTTACTCACAAGAACTTCCTGCTCCCTCAGAAAGCCTTCCCATTTCTTTTCTGTCTGCCCCAATTCATCCTGGAAAATCCCTCTCAAGTCAAATCTCTCTTATCACACGAACCTCAGTGATTCTCTTCCTTCTTTTATGCCTAAGAACTGCCACTTTGCATTCATCACATGACTTGCTTGATTTTGATGTGCACACATCTTGTTTTCTTAACTAAGAAATGTAAGTACCTCAAGGGCAGGAATCAGCTATTATGCTTCCTTTTCTTTTCAGTCTTATATAGTGCTGTGTGTGTATATGCTGAATAGCTATTTCAAAAAAAAATAATTTAAGTGAATCCAAGTTATGTAGTTCCATTAGTAATTCTGTGCTAGTGAACAGCTGCTCCCAGGTAGGGTTAAAACATTGTGACATCACTATATTTGGGGTCTTTATTCAAACAAAAGAGAAGCAATAAATACTGAGAAAGGATGGTTCTTTTGGGATTTGAGGACCAAACACTTAGCTACTACTCAGGGCAGGGGGCTTTGAAATAGGAGAGCTGGTGAAATCATCAAAGTAAGACAAGGAAAATCATATAAAAAGATTTAAGAGAGCAAAAATCCAAAAAAACAAAACAAAACAAAACAAAACAAAACCCCAGAGGAGTACTCTTGGTTCATTCAGAAGCTGCCAAATAGAAAATATAATCACATTTTGTTATAGGTCTGGCTTGAAAATGGGAATATATGCCTTGCTATAGAGAAATTAGAACTCTTTTGCTAGAGAAATTGACTGGTAGTAGTGGTGGTGTGTCAAAAGAAGAAAAGAAATTGAGATAAAGACCTCACTGGTAGTAGTGGTGGTGTGTCAAAAGAAGAAAAGAGAGTACTACAGATTCAATATGACCTTCTATAATTTCCTCAATCTATCTCTGTGGTTTCCATGGTATCTGAAGTGAAGTTTGACTCTGTTCTCATGTGGGAATGCAGGATCTTCCTGATGAAAAACAGCTGCTCTAGAAAAAAAAATGTGGCTGAGGTGCAAGCATCCCAGGATTCTGGGGAAGAATGACCAGGCCTGACACAGCTAGAACACATAAGAACTTTAGATGCTCATGGCAGGCCTTGAAGGAACACACTCACTCCAGTGTATGGAGCTCATAGTAATTCAAAAAACATTATTTATTCATTCTCACAACATTCAAGGAAAGTAGAAAAAGCTCACAGATTCAATTACATTTAATTCAACAAACATTTATTAATTTCCCAACATGAACAAGCATTAGGAATGTTTTTTCTTTTTTTAAGTCCCTGCCTTTAAAAGGTTTACATTCTACTTCCATTTTCCTCTTCGTGTAACAGAAGAGGAAAGAGAAGCTCAGGAAGAGAACACAGCTTGCTATTATCTAGAGAACTTCATTGGACTGAGGAAAAATCAAGAGCTCCCACATGAGTCTGGAGTAAAATTCCCTCTCCTCCCTTGCTCTCCAGTTCATAAATATGGGTTCCAGAGGGTAGAGCAAGTATTCAACAGGAAAAACATTTTTCACAACTATTCCTTATATCCCTACCCCTTTCCTAAAACAAAACAAAAAAAACCAACTTGCATGTGTGCAGAGAGGGAAAAGAGAAAAAAGAGATTCTATTTTCTTTCAAAACAAAGAAAAGTCAACAGGATGTTCTCCAAAGCTACAAATATACTTTTCAAACAGTAAATATCTTTATTAGCAGCATGATGCCAGTTGGCTAATTTTGTCTGTCTCAGTAAAACCATTCCAAAAAAATTGCTCTTGTGTAATGTCTATTTACAAAAACAGTTCTTTTGCATTCTCAACTTGTGGGGTTTCTCAATCATTTTGCTTGTCCCCTCCTTTTTCTTTTCTACTGCAGAGGCAGGGACAAGAGAGATGCTCAGACAGTATATGATCTCAAGCTGATTTCTTGATACCTATATTCTTTGGAAAATTCTTCTTTCTCTTCATCAAATGTCTTAATTTTTTAAAAAAAAGTTATTTAAGGCATTGGGGTTAAGTGACTTGCCCAAGGTCACATAGCTAGGTAATTATTAAGTGTCTGAGGTCAAATTTGAACTCAGGTCCTGCTGACTCCAGGGCCAGTGCTCTATCCACTGTACCACCTAGCTGCCCTATCAAGTGTCTGAATAAGTTATTAGATCCTAACCATCTTCTCCTGGTTTCTACTGGCTTTTGTTGTCATTGGGCATGAAATGTCCCTTAATTTGATCTGGGAGTAAGGAGCATCCTAAAATTATTTTTCATAAAGAAATGGATGATTCTAGTCTATCTTATCCTATGAACTTTTTTTCTGTCCTTGTAATCCCCTTCTCAGAAGGGGACTGAGCAAAGCATATGAGATAAGTCTGTAATGGCTGAACATTCTGATTGTTCCAAAGGAGTGATCTGGGCTTATTCACCAGGAACAGGAAAGTGGGTAAGAATTAGGTTGGAGAATTAGGTTTTTCTGTCTGGACAAGATTTCTACCCCTTGTTACCCACCCTTTCCTGACTCTCCCAAAACAAAGCTAAACAAACCTCAGGGTTACTCTTATCTTTAGGTTTACTATACATCTTTGGTTCATAACAAATAACTTCTTTGATAGCCTTAAGGTTACTTAAAAGAGGAGTCATCTTCAAACCAGGGTAACAGCTATCTATTGGGTTCCAGCTTCCCTATTTGAAAGCATTTGCTTGGCCAGACTTGCCAAAGGAATGAGAAAAGTCCAGCCACCCCTCAGTCAGAAAAGTTTTGATTGGAAATAGATAGTATCATGCTCTGGGGCAGTCCATGGCAACAGCAGCTAAAGCATACCTCAGCTCCCTCCCCCCCCAAACAACCACCAGTCTGATGTATATCCATGGCAAAAAGGAACATTAGTCGTTTTCAACAAATGGAGGTAGAATATGCACAAATTTAAAAATCAGGCACATGGTCTTCTGTGACCCATCTCTTTGTGAATTGGCATATGGGTTGATTCAGAACAGTCCTTCTGCTCAGCTATGAGCCTTCCTTCTCAAGGCTGACCAAACTAGAAATCATAGCCAGAATCATTATTATCTTCATGATCATGGTTGACATGTACTTAACCTTTTGGGATTGCAAAGTATTTAATGAATATTACCTAATTTGATACTCACAACATTCACACCCAGTCATCAAATCAACACTACAGATATTAGATGAATATTAGATGAAGAAGCTGAGGATCTCAATAAATATAACTCTTTACAACATGCAGCCTAGAACTGGAAGAGACCTTAGCAATGATCCAATACTGAGGTTCTTAATCTTTCAGCAATCTGGTGAAATTAATGGATCCCTTCTCAGGGTAATGTTTTTAAAAGCATAAAATCAAGTATATAGGAACAGAGGTCCAAACAGCTTTAATGACTTGCTCATCTAACTCAACTCATTGGAAGACTTAGCCTACTGATCTTGATGCTTTGTCCTTTGTTCTCAAAGAAGACCATGACCATGACCAGGATGTGATGCCATGACCAGCAAATGAATTGGATTTGAGTGAGGGGGAGCTGTGTTAAGTTACCAGTCTCATTTTCTCCTCCAGAGTCATCTGGGTCCAGTGACCAGTGAATCAGGATGACTAGAGGTGGCCCTGGATACAAGGCAATCAGGGTCAAGTGACTTGCCCAAGGTCACACAGTTAATGTCAAGTGCTTCCTCTGCACCACCGATCTACCTGACTCACACTCTGAAGCTCTTTCTGTAATGTCATGGATGAGTTAGGTTCAAGACATTATGAGACTGTCAACAGGTCAACTAGTTCTTATTAGGGGTCTGACATAGAGCAGATTATCTTGTTTCACAGATAAACATCCCTGGGGCAGCCAGGTAGTGCAGTGGATAGCGCACTGGCCCTAGAACTGGGAGGGCCTGAGTTCAAATCTGACCTCAGACAAGTTACCTAACTCCACTGCCTTGCAAAAAACCGAAAACCAAAACTACAACCAAAACCAACTGTCCCAGAATTCACTATTGCCTGTCCTAAACTAACAGGTTTGAAACAGAATGGAGACTGCTTCCTAAAAAAAGTCAGGTTAATTTATTTCACATTATATCAAGGCAGTGTGCTACAGATGGGGGAGAGGAAAGATACAAAGATGAGTAAGATAGTTCCTACCCTCATGGAGAGCATAGTATAGCATGTGAGGAAAAAAAGCTCATATATACATAAGGAAAAAACAAAGCAACTCTATCTAAAGGAGACTTACAAAAGGTTTTGAGGAAATATAGCACCTGAGTTGATCCTTGAAGAAAAGATGGATTATAAATCAGATTGTGGCATAATGAGTAAAGATGCCCAGAAGTGATAAGAGCATTCTAAAAAGTTCAGTTTGGTCATCCAAAGTATGTGACATGAAATAATGTGAAATAAGAATGGAAGGTAGACTGGAATCATACTATGAAGAATCCTGAATGGCAGGCTATGAAGGCTATTTTATATTTAGTAGTCAACGGGGTGGCTACTAAAATAGACTAAAGCAAGGGGTAATGAGGGCCTGAACTAAAGTAGTGACAGTGGGAAGTACTGGAGAGAGACTGCAGAGAGAAACAACAGGATTTGGCAACTGACTATGTAAGGAGTGAGGGAGCACTCAAAGAGGGCTCTGAGGTTTTAAGTCTGGGTAATTGGAAGGATGGAGGTGGCAGTAACATGCTGTTCTGGGGTGAGTGGATGAACAATGACCAATTCAGTTTTGGACAGGTTGAGTATGGAGTAGCATTCAGCCAAGGATATTCAACAGGAAGTTGAAAATAAGGGACTGGAGCTCAGGGAAAAGGTCAGAGGTAAACTAGAGCTTTCTGAGTCTTCTTAGAGTTGGTCATTGAAGCTATGGTTGTGATAAAAGAGACTACAGAGAAAGAAAATAGCTATTAACAAAATTTCTGCCGCTGGAATTACCAAGTGGGAATGTCAAGATGTGAAGAAAATTAAGGAAGATGAAAAATCCAGACCACTAAAAAAAAAAATGGTAATTTGTGGTTTGTGGTGGTTTTCTTAAGAAAGTAATAGGTATACAGTGTAGTGCAGAAATGTCAAATATGTAGACTGCAAAACTCCTGAGTGCAACAGAACCAGATTAAAATGTAATTAGGAAATAATTAACAAAATTAAAAAAATAAAACATAGATAATTTTACATTATAAAATTAGGTCAATAGATGGCCCACAAAGATCCTTATGTATGGTTTAGTGGCTCCCATTTCTATTTGAGTTTCACACTGGTGTAGTATATAAGAGTGCTGTTCTGGAGTCAGGAAGACCTGGGTTCAAATACTATCAGATATTCTGCAGTTATGTAACCCCTTGACAAGTCACTTAACCTCTCTGGACCTCAGTTTCCTCACCTGCAAAGTGAAAGGTTTTGAGTCAATGACCTCTCAAGTTGCTTCCAGTCCTAAATCTATGATTCTATAAAAATGATCATAATTATTCTTACAACTCTAAGATAGAATATCTATGTGGGAAATATCTTGTATACAGAAATTAATTCTATGGAAAAGGAAACAAACAGGAATGAGGTTTCTATTGTAGAGTCAGTTCTGGAAGCATGTTTGTGGCACACACCACAGATCTAACATCTTTCCTTACCCCGACCCTGGAAATCATATTTGATTTAGCCAGGGTTGACTTACAGGACCTGAAGCCAGCTCAGAGCAGTAAAAGAGTCCAATCCACACTGGTCATTGAAGGCTTTCTTCAAGATGACTGTTCATTTGCAATAAACAAGAAATTCGGGTGAAGAATGTTGCTTGTGAAACTGGAAGACAGTCATCAGGAACAAACCTTTTGGTTGTGTGGTTCTTTCTTCTCTCCATCATTAATATTCAAAACAACAATAAGAACAATTTTCCCTGAAACCATACGTTCATTTAATTGGTGTCAAAGGAGAGAGATTATAATCTAGACTAGCTTCCTGAGTAGTCTGCCTGTTTCTACTCACTGCAATCCATCCTACACATACTCCCAGATTATGAATGAGTGAAAAGCATTTATTATGAATTTATTATGTACTGAATTCAATACCCAGTTTGTATTACACTAATTCCATTCTAAAAAATCTTCAATGGCATTCCAACATCTATAGGATAAAGTCCTAAAGAATCCTGGCATCTGAGACCCTTGACAATCTGACATCAATGTATCTTTCCAATGTTATTTTCCACTGCTCTTTTCAAATTGTCTTCAGCTCAACCTTGTCTAGAGAAGCTATGTGGAAGAGTAGAAAGGCTACTGGATTTGGAATCAGAGATATTAAGTTCATATCCTTGCTCTTCTACTTACTATCTGTGTCACCTTTTATGTAATGCTTTAAGGCAAGGGTAGGGAACTTTTTTCCTGCCAAGGACCATTGGTTATTTATAACATCATTCACTGGCTATATTTGGTCAAACATTGAATTAATTCATCTGTAAAAAGCTCCTAGATTTATTGAATTTTTGAGTCCTGCCTGCAGTTGCCTTGGCAATGCCAGACCAATATGACCTAAGGCTGGAGATTCTCCCCCTCTGATTTAAACTATGAAACTTTATTTCTTTTTGATCTTCATAATAACCTATAGGATAAATAAGAACTGCTATTACTCTATTAGGAAACTGAGGCTTAGAGTGAGTAAGTTGGCAAGGTTAGGGTCACATAACTAATAAATTTAAGAGGCAGGATTTGAACATACATTCTCAAGTGATAATAAGTTTAGTGCTGTTGCTTTTATAAAAAAAAAATGCCTTTCCATCTGGCTTGAGCAGAGAGGAATGTTGAGTAAGGTAGCAAATCCCTTGGCTTCAGTTTTTTTTTATCAGCAACATGAGTAAATAACAAATGATCTCCAATGTCCCTTACATTTCTAAATATAATACCTCACTCTCCCTGATATTTCTTTCATATTCCTGGTCACCCCTCCAAGAATGTCCTTCCTTCATCTCTCTCTCTCCTTATATAAATACTTCTTGTTGTTCAATTCTTTTAGTGTCCAACTCTCTGGGATCCCTTTTGTGATTTTCTTGGCAAAGAAAACAGTTTGCCATTTCCTCTTCCAGATCATTTTATAGATGAGGAGACTGAGGCAAATAGGGTTAAATGACTCACCCAGGGTCACATGTGTCGTGAGGCCAGACTCTTAAGTCAAGAAGATGAGTCTTCCTGACTCCAGGCCCAGGACTCCTCCTACTGATCTGGCTGCCCCTACATTAATACTACCTGTCATTTAAACCAATGCAGCCTCTCTTGCTATTTGGCATTTGGTAATACATCTTGGGGTGGTCAATGATCTTTTATATCTATGTGAGCAGGTTCTCTAAGGTAAGTTCCCTGAAGCCCAGGATCATTTTCTCCTTTGTATCTCCCATGACTTGGCACACAAAGTAGGTGCTCAAAAGTCATCCATTCAACATACACCATCTGCTCAGGTGTGTTTTTTGATTGTTCCAAGCTAACTGATTAGAGAAATTGGCTGGAAAAGCCTCACAGTACAATGTATTTATATGCAGGGGACATGAGTTTGAATTCTAACCCTTCTTTCTACCCACAGGATGATAGATTTAGATCTGGAAGGATCTCCAAAACAATGAAGATTGGAGGCCCTGAAAGAGGCAGTGTAGACAAGAGTGTGAGGCCTAGTGATGAGCATTTATTAATGGCCTAGTTTATGTCTAGCACTGTGCTAAGCAGCTGGGGATACAAAGAAAGCAAAAGATAAGGATACTGATTACAGATGAACAGAAGGACTCAAATACTTTGGTTACCAACAAAACAGAAAAGAATACACTAGATTGGGATTCGAAGATGGGGAGAGCTCAAAGGCTGGACTGTTGAAAATTTACTGGAGAAGTACAGGACAAAGCTCTTCTCTTTCCTACTTTAACTTCCTCCATAGGCAACAGTATATATTCATGGAATATTAATATTTATTGTGCACTGGATGGGTCTGTGCCACAATAATAGGTTTTAGGATAGATTCAGGGTTACCTTTGGAAAGGACTTTAAGGTCTGTATCTATTTAACCATATTACCACTCAGTCCACAGTTTTCCACATGACTTACAAGGATATCAGGGACAACTTGCCAAATGCCCTTCATTCTTGAAGAAGACCATGACATCAGAGAGGGGATGCCATGGCAAGTAGATGAAGTGGGTTTGAGTAAGGAGGGTGCAGTGCTAAGTCACCAGCCTCACTTTTTCTTCCAGAGCCATTTGAGTCCAGTGATTAGTTATGGATCAAGAAGACTGGAGATGGCATTTTGATTTGAGCAAATGATTTTGATGGCGTAAATGATTTGCCCAAGGTCACAGTTAGTATCTGAGACCAGATGTGAATTCAGGGCTTCATAACTACATATCCAGCATTCTAATCATTGTGCTACCTAGCTGACTAAGGTGACTGGGTCTCAACTCTTAAACATGAATGTTTGGTATTAGACTTTTTTTAATCAATCTAATATTTTAAAGAGGCAGATTTGAAAACCTACTAGTAATTATCACTATCAGGATTGATTTAATCCTCTAAGGAACTAAGAGCATGCAGATATAGTCTTGTTAATTCTTACAAACAGCACATGAGGCAGAATCTGTCAATCAGTAAATATTTAAAGTGTTCCCCATGTGCCAGGTACTGTGATAAGTGTTGGCAGAAAAGCCAAAAGAAAAAAAAAGCAGCTTCTGCTCTTAAGATGCTCAGTCTAAAATCTGGTTGACTTACCAAGGGCCCACACTTAGCAGCTAACTCTGGGATCCAGTCCTTGGCCTCCTATTTCCCAGGGTAACACTTCACTCACACTACACAAATACTCTTGAGTTAACCTTCTTGGGCATACATAAACCTTTGAACAGGGCAAATCTGATAGTTTACCCTCCAAGATTTCTTGCTCCTGATCTTATATGAGATCTTTAAGGTTTCAGAGACAGGTATGATGGTAAACTCAATAATAAAACTTAATTCTACTCAATTCCTTAGGGAATTCTACTCAGTCCTTAGGGAAAAAGTATTAACTCTGTACCAGAAACATTGGAGAGATGAGAATCTGGTTTGGGAAGTAGAGACTTGAGTGCCCAATGTCTTCCTCTCAGCCAGATGCCCAGATTCCTGAGCCATCTTGATTAGAAATGGTCTTTGAAAGAGGACACCCATCAACTAAACAAACAGGGGGTAGGCAGGCCGCCTGCACAGAGGAAGCTGGGAACAAAGGCCAATCGTTCTTTATACAAAACTCAGTGTGCAAAGGGCACTAATGTTGGACATTTTTCATCATGACATTTTGAAAGCACAGCCTGGTCCAAAACAATGGCTTCCCTCAGGGAGCCATGCTCAGAATGCCCTATGTCTCACTCACCAGTGGTTGGCACATCCCCTGAGCTTGGTGAACTTGACCCTGGGCTAATACTTCCCATGGTGGCCGTACGTCACTCTGGCCATTTTTCCCACCCCCTGGAATTCCGTGCTTTGGTGAATGAAGAGATTGATTCCAGGAGCAGGAAAACAGTTCCATGCATGAATCAGATAGACCAAACCCTGGTCCCCTGTGCCAACCATTGAGCCAGGAACTGAATGTGATTGTGTGCCTGGTCACCAGAACTGCTCCCCTTTCAGGGGTAGAGGGTCAAGGTCCACGCAAGAGATGACGTGGGCCAAGTCTAAAAGGAAGAGAGATACATCTCAGTTTTGGGAGACAAAGCTGGTCTCTTTAGTGGCCTCCTATATTAAAAGCCACAGTGGCTTGAAAATGTGGTAGAGCAGGCAGGCCTATGACAACATTCTTTTCAGTCTCTACAGCAGCACTTACTTCTGGACTTCCTCTTCTGAAAGATCTCAGAAACCTGGGGCTACTGCCTCACTTTTATAGAATATATAGAATAGAATATATACTTTCATAGAATATATAGAATAGATAAAACAGCCTCCTTGAGAACTTCCCCAGAGTACCTCTCTCACTCTAATCTTCCAGGTTGATTAGTAAAGATGAGTTCTATTTGATTTGTAAATCACACTCAGTGCTTCTAGAAGGCTAAGGTCCTTTTTGGTTCTAATCTGAAGAAATTCATAAAGTGCTGAGTAAGGGAAAGAGGACCAAGTTACACTAAGAAACTGATTCCCCTGAGGAAGAAAATCCCTAAGCTAGCACTATGTCTGACTGGTAGGCAGAAGAGACAATGTGATTTGGTTCTAACAGGACTAAAACATTAACTTTTCCAGTTAGAGGTCTGCAATTGGCTTCTAGTAGGAAAGGACATTAGAAATAGGAGCAATTCCTAAAGAAACTTAATAGAATATTGCTTGGGGACTGTCAATTCAATACTTGCATATAAATCTTACTGGAGTAAGGAGAAAGGGAATCATAATGGTTTGTATATCAAACTACAAATATGTTCCTGAAGTTAACTGGTATCTAAGGCAGAGAAATAATCAACAAATAGCTCTTAAAAGAATGCACGTTCAAATTCCTATGTAGTCAGTGGACCTATCTCAAAATCTTTTTTTTTTAGGTTTTTTTTTTTTTTTGGTAAGGCAATGGGGTTAAGTGACTTGCCCTAGCCCACACAGCTAGGTCATTATTAAGTGTCTGAGGTCTAATTTGAACTCAGGTCCTCCTGACTCCTGGGCCGGTGCTCTATCCACTTCACCACCTAGCCACCCCTCTATCTCAAAATCTTAAAGGACAAGTCTTACACTCTCCGTACAAAGGTCGTGGTCAAAAGGCAAGGCTCAGCAAAGCTGACAACTAGGCAGGGAGGTTCCTGAGAGTCTCAACAAAATATAGCAGGGCAAAGGATTTCTCTTCCAACAATAAAAATCTTATTTCAAGAATAAAAATCAATCCAGTCTACTTTGCTCAAATGGAGTCTCAAAGTCAATCATCAGCATTTACTATAAAACATTATCAAGGGCTAGAAATATTGCATAATAGGGTACCTGACAGTTATTATTCAGACCTCTGACACTATATATATATATATATATATATAATATGAATGTGTGCATACATACATATATATAGATTATGATGTTGAAAAAGCAATTTAGCTGGCACTAGCATATGAGTGTTTTATATTTAAGAATATGATATTTAGACGAGTTTTCCTTTCGTAAATGATTAGTCCGCTTAGGAAGGGTGACTTTTGGAGGCACAGCTAGATGAACGCGGGTCTAGGCTCTGGAGTCGCGGAACGGTGCCTCCTTCGGGGCACGCTCTGGAGCCACTCCGGGGGGCCGCGGTTCCGTCGCGGGCCCGCCTCCACCCAAGGGCCGGGGCGCGCCACTTAAGGCCGCGGCCCCGTGAAAGGCTTCCCGGGCCCCTCCCGGCGCCGGGGCAGGGCCGCTGCACCCTCGGGTCCCGCTCCCTCGGGGCCGCGGCGTCGGCCCGGCCGGCGATTCCCGCCCCCCCCCGGCCCCCGGGGCCCGGCCAAGCCTTTCCTCCACTCCCATCCCGGGCTCCTCGGGGAGACTCCGCAGAAGCGCCCGAGGCCTCCTCCCGAGCGGGGCCGCCCTCGGCCGCGGGGGACGACCGAGGGACCCCGTCGAGTGTCACTCACCAGCTCATGGTGGCGGCCCCGGCGTCCGCGCCGCGCCTCGCGGCCCCCGGCCCAGGCCTCGGCCCGCTTTGCCACAGCCACTTCCGGATTCGGGCCGTCTCCAGGAAGTGACGACACACACTCCCGGAAGAGAGGCTGTGCGCGGAGGGCGGGGCGCGTAAGGGCGGAGCCCAGCGTAGTTGCCTAGTAACCGGGACTGCGCTCCCCCTTCGCAGGCGCCACTTGGCTCCTTTAAGCCGCCCCCGCCCCGGGCCCCCCCCAGAGTCTCCCCCTTACGAAGCGCCTACTGTGTGCCGGCCAGAAAAGGCCGCCCTGCAGTCTGAGCCCGCGCTGCGGGAGAGCCGGGGATGAGTTCAAGTTCTTGTAGCAGCGCGGCCTTGGACGAGACCCCGGCCCCCGAGTCTGTAAAATGAGGATCATAACGGCTGGGCGCATCGAATGACTTATCATGGGCATCATTATTAATCATGACTAATGATTATTGTCGCTGCCATCCATCACCCCGGGGTTCAGAGGTCGTTCATCGATGAAGTGGAAGGGCGCCAGCGCTGGGCCCGGAGGCTTAGGGACTGTTAGATTCTTGCACAAGCCGAGTCCTGGAAGCAGTGGCTCGGACGGACGCAATTATCTTTATTCATTCATTCGGCTGATATTTGCAGAGGGTCAGACACTGTGTTAGGCACTAAAGTCTCAGAACCAGCCCCAGCCTGAAGGCAGCCCAGGGCTCCTGGGGACGGGGAGCGGGAGCCGGTCCGGTCCGAGAGAGAGAGAACGCTGATCATCGGGGGTCGGGGCGGTGATGGGCTCGAGGACCGCCACAGAGGGGCTGGAAGGCTGAGGATGGAGAAAAGGCCCAGAGAGAGCAGATGCGGGTGAGGACCAAGGCCTGTCCCTGGAAATGATACTTCGGTCCAATCCATCAGCAAGAATTAATGAAGCACCCTGTTATAGACTGGGGAGGCACAAACAAACGTGATCTAGTCCCGGCCTCAAGGACTTTCTGTTCTATTGCGGGAAGCTCGCACACCTCTAAGTCTACAGAAAATATACATACAAAGCAAATTACAGCCTACAATAACAGCTGGGGGGGAGCAGGAAAGGTCTCTTGGTGGGAGGCGGCAAGAGAGCTGTGCTTTGTAACAAGCAAGGAGTTTGTAGAGCGGGAATGAGGAGGGAGAGCATTCCAGGCCTGCAGAAAACCCTGAGCCCAAGGTGCAAGGGCATGGCCTGCTTAGGCAACTGCAAAGAGACTGACCTAGGGGGTGGCAGCTCCTGGTGGGGCAGGCAGAGCACTGGGCCTGCGGTCAGGGACACAGTTTTCTAAAGTTCAAATCTGGCCTCTGACCTTGGGCCAGTCACTCCCTAGCTGTGTGACCCTGGCTAAGATACTGCTTCTTTGTCTGTAAAATGGGAATGATAATAACAGTGCTTGACACATCATAAGTGCTATGTAAATGTGAGCCATCATTATTACTAACAATTATTAGTAATAGTATTACCACTATCAATATCATTATTAATAATTTTACTAATTATTTATTACTATTACTACCACTAATGTTATCATCATCAGGATCATCTTCATTATCAAATGAGAATGCTTAGCACATTGTAAGCACCATGTAAATGTTGCTACTGCTAATATTTTTAGCCATATTATTACTACTATCAATATCATTACTAATAATTTTACTAATTATTTATTACTATTACTACCACTAATATTATCATCATCATCATCAATCATCTTCACTATTATTACCTCCCAGGATTGTTGTGAGGATCAAATGAGAATGCTTAGTACATTGTAAGCACCATGTAAATGTTGCTACTGCTAATATTTTTAGCCATATTATTACTACTATCAATATCATTATTACTAATAATTTTACTAATTATTTATTAATATTACTACCACTAATATCATCATCATCATCATCTTCATTATTATTGCCTCCCAGGATTGTTGTGAGGATCAAATGAGAATACTTAGCACATTGTAAGCACTATGTACATATTACTACTACTAATATTATTAGTAATATTATTACTACTACCAGTATCATTATTAATAATAACATTTATCAGTAATCAGTACTAATATTATTGTCATTACCATCATTATCTTTATTATTATTATCTTTATTATTATTATTATTATTATTATTACCTCCCAGGCTTGTTGTGAGGATCAAATGACATAATAAATGTAATGTACTTAGCACTAAATAAATGTTGGTTATTAGTGGATGCCTGGGAGTAAAGAAGTGCCAGGTTTCAGAGATGTTATGGAATATAAAGATTTAAAAACTCAATAGATGTTTGGTTAGTGAGAGTGAGGAGCCAAGAATGATTCAGATTAGGGACTTGGGTACCTGGGAAAATGGTGCTATCTTTTATAACAAGAGAATTTGGGAAAAGGTGGGTCTTCAGGAAAAGGTACTTCTGTTTTGGACATAATTGAGTTTGATATATCTATGGGACATCTGTTAGAAATATCTGATAGGCCAGCCATTCAAAACTGGGGCTCAGAAGAGGGACCAAAGCAAGAGATCTAGATCTAAGAACCATCTGCATAGAGATGATAATTGAACCAATGGATATTAATGAAATCTCCAAGGGAGAAAATGTAGAGAGAAAAGAGAAGGCCTAGGACAAAGCATTGGGGTACACTTACAATTCAATTCAACAAGGGAGATTGGAATGGAGTAACTGAGCAGGTAGAAAAAGAACCAAAAGAAAGCAGTGTCACAAAAACCCAGAGAGGAGAGAGTATCCAGGAGAAAGGGGATTAAAAGTAGTCAATGCTGTAGGGAATTTAAGTAGGATAAGAATTAAGAAAGGGTTCATATAGCAATTAAGGGATCATTGATAACTTTGAAGAGAACAGTTTCTGTTGAGAGATGAACTTAGCCAGATGTAAGAGACTGAGAAGTGGATGAAATGAGTATATACAGTTTTTTCTAGGAGTTTGAGAGGAGAGAAATAGAATGACTTGAAATTAATGGCTCTACTAAGAATTTTTAACGGTTTAAGGAGATTTGGATTGCAAAAATATTAGTAATCAGGTGGGAAGGAACCAGAAGATGAGGAGAAACTGAAGGTTAGGTAGGGAGAGAGCTGAGCCTCCAAGGATGCTACTCCAAGGATGCTAATTCAGAGGCAGAGGTGAAGAGGAAGTATATTTCATCCATGTGAACAGCTCCACAAGAACTTGGGTAATGTCATTGGCATTCCTGGGCTCCTCACCCCACATCTCCAGTTATTTGCCATATCTTTTTATTTCTACTTTTTAAGGCATTTCTTTCAAATGACCCTTTGTCTTTATTCATCCAACAACTACTTTTAGCTGAGCTCCTCATCACTTCTTGCCTAGATTATTTCAACAGCCTCCTAACTGGTCTCCTTGCCTCAAGACTCTCACCACTTCAGACCTTCCTACACACAGCTGGCGAAGTAATTTTCCTTAAGCACAGATCTGACCATGTGACTCTCCTACTCAATCTACTCTACTGGCTTCCCACTGCCTTTAGGAAGAAATATAAACTACTCTGTTTAGCTTTTAAAGCCCTGCACAATCTGACCCCATCCCATCTTTCCAGACTCACTGGATACCACTTTGTTTCCAATCCCTTCAACTCTTTGATCCAGTCCTTAGGCCTTCTCCCTGCTTCTCTCACTTAATACTGCATTTCTCTCTCCCTGTCTATGTACTGATCTCTCCTCCAGCCTGGAATGCATTTTCTCAGCATCATAGAGACCCTTTCTTTCTCTAAAACGAAACTTGGGCACCCCTTCCTGCATGAAGCCTTTCCTGATGCTTGTCTGCTAGTGCCTTCCAAAGGACTTTGTATTTTAACTTCTCAGTATAAAAGTGTACATAATTGTATTTATTTTATATTCATGCTATATAGCAACTACATTTAACTATAAATACTCAGACATGTGTGTATATATATATATATATATAGACATATTTGTCTCTCTATATATAAATATACTTATTATATACCCTTTGGAATGTAAGCTCCTAGAGATTAGGGATTATTTCATGCTTTGCAATTTTTTTCCCTAGCACTTGGCAAAAATCTAGGTATATATACAAGATTGTTGATTGATATTTCCATCTTATTACATGATTGACCTTCCTTTTCTGAGCATACATTTCATTTATGTGTGTGTACATAAATGTGTATTATAGATGTATATTACTATTTCTTGCCTATAGACTATCCTTAGAAATACTTTGAAGGCTGCTTATTACCTCTGTGTAACTTATGTTCTGTGGAATACCTGTACCTTTGATTCTTTAAAGATTCTATGAAAGTTTTCCAAGATTCACAGCTAAAATCATCATTGGGAGAATATTTTAACAAGATGTGCAGGGGATCTGCTTGTTCTCATTGAAAGAATTACCCAATTTCCCAAGCTCAGTCCAGCCTACTCTCTTCCTTTAAATTCAAGTGGGGGTCCAACTGGTCCATTTTTATCACTTGTCCCAGTAGGCTCTGATACATTAATTCAATAAATATTGTAATCTATGCATTAGGTATTTTTTCATCCATTTAGTTTTCTCAGTATGGACTGTTTATCTTTTTTTTGCATGAGGAAACCTGATGGAGTCAGCAGGTCCTTTGCTCTAACTTGAGTAGAAAGTCTTACTTCATTTAGACAACTTACTGCTATGACTCCCAACTGAAACCAGTGGTTATTGCTATTATACAACAGTATATTGTGTTTGTTAGGAAGACCAGCTCCATTTGTTGTGCCTTAGTGAGGGCAAAGAGGGGTATATTTATTTGTTGATTATACTTCTATAAACTTGCACCTGCCATCATTATATAATAGATCACATTTACATGGTACTGCAGAGTTATGAAATTTTCTATGTATATGGTCTTATCTGATATCATTTCAGAACTGGCAAAATACTCTATTAGCAGTCATTTAATCCAACTCCCTCATATAACAAAAGATCCTTACAATAAACCAGTAAAATATATAGTACAAGTATTTTCTCCATTTAGACAGAGGGAGACAGACTCAGAGTCACACAGTGAGTGAGAGTGTTAAAGCTGAGGCTAGAACCCCTTTGTTGATGTGTAAAACATGCTCAGCCCCAGGGGAGATACAGATGTAATTAGGGTCTGATCTTTACTCTGTTTCCCTGGGCTTCATCATCTTTTATTCTCTGCCCTGAGATCTCCTTCTATTCATGAATCTCCAGAGCAATGGGTGCTGCTTGGGTATAGTTATAAGATGTATTGTTGTCTATGGTAAAAGCTTTCTTGGGACTTTAGACCAGGTAGGAAGTATCTGTCTTGTGTCGTTCCTGAGCATCAGTCTGATGGAAACTGTGTTTGACAGGATGATCAAGAGATGAATCCAGTCACTAATCAGTCATGCTTTTGTGTGTATGTTTCTCTTCCATGATTTCATACAAGTAAAATTCCAGCATCTGTGAAAGAGAAAAAAAGGAAAGGGATATCACAAAAAGCTCCATGCGGTCTAGAGCAGCCTCAGTGTTGTGTCATCCAGAAAAATTCTCTGGCTATGCTTTGGTGAGGGAGGAAAAACATACTGGAAAAATATTGCCCAGAGATAAGCACCTCAGGTCATTTGGATCATCCGATCCATTACTATCTACCACTTTAGTCATTGCCCAACCATCCAAAGTTTTTTTTTTTCTGTTTTTTTACTACTTTTACTTAGTACCCATAATATTCTAGAGCAGTTTTCCCTCATTTGCTATGCCTTCAGATTTTACTTATTTTACTTTCTTTTATACTTATTTTACTTTTTGCTTATTTTCCTCACCTACAATCAGATCTAAAAGAGTTCCTAGAAATTAGCTAGTCATTGTGTCATATTGTCAGAGGTTTAGGGTTATAAGGGACCTTGAAGAAAATTTAGGCCAACTCTCTTATTTCGCAGATGAGGAAACTAGGACCAAAGACTTGCTCAATATCACTTTGGTCCTCTGATTATAAATTTGGTGGTTTTCCCATTACACAACACTGCTTCACAATCAAAGCTTCATTCAAAATAGCATAAATACCAGACCCACAACAACAAAATCAAAGTAGCATCTCTTTTTAAAGTATTCTACAGAAAAACCAGGTCATATGATAATTATACTAGGAGTCCCCCTAGAAATATATCCCTTAGGACCTTGGTGTAATTAGAGAATAGTAGAAGCTGGTTGCTATTTCCAAGGTATCTATGAAAAGTTAGGGGAAGGGGCCAATGTTATTTTAATCAGGGAGCCAGGGTATTGATCCATGGGGGCAACATCTGGTACTAATAGACCTAATACAGATATCAATCTCTCATCCCATTCCAAAGTTCTCAGCCAGCAATAGGTAAGGAAACAGGGCTATTCAGAACCTTGGGGTTAGTATTTGTTTTAGATTAGCTCACCATAATGTGATTGTATAATTATCTTTGGGAAAGAAAGAGTTGGAAAGCCGGCATCAATCGGCTGGATGAGATCTCTTCAAAGCCCAGGAGTGTCAGGGACTCTGTGGTTCCTTCATGGCTTTCCTTCTGTGTCACTATGTTCCCTTGAGTTGTGTTTTCTGTTGGGTTGTTCATTGATGGGCTTGACATTAGCATAGTAGGCCCTTGATATTTAGTGATCGAGGTTTTCTTAGGCACAAAGAACAGTAAAAGGATGTATGATGATAGCTTTGGGTCTATCACAAGATCACTCACCACCCCCTCTATCCTTGAAAATATTTTCTAATAGCTCTTCCAGATATTTCCAATCGGCAGCTTAGAACTCATATAGGTCAGAAATGGAAGAACCCTGCTAATCAGTGGCAGGAAGAGGGAGATACACCCTAAGACCCGAGTTCCTTTGGGAATGTGAAGATATAAGCTACCCCTCAGGGACCAAATTCAAATCCATTTTTCCCTGGGTTGCAAAGTGCTGACTGTTATCTGCATTACTTTACCCAACTGTGGGTTAACTCTCAATGAACACCATCTGCACATCTGACCAATTCAGCTTCAAAGGGAATTGGGCCAAAAGGAGAGGGGCCGCATCAAGGTGAGCCCTTCCTCATTTTTGAGAAGAATAACTTAAAATGCAGACTTTCCTGATATTGAGTCAGAGATCATGTTTGTAAAATGCTTGGCACAGTGTGCCTGGTCCAAAGTAAGTGCTTCAAAGTCTGCACACCCCCAACACTCTTGGAGTCAGGATGTCACCACATTAATATTAGATGCTGGACACTAAAGGAGTTGTAGGGGACAAATAAAGACCCCAAATAGAATCTGGAAATGGAGGAACATACATCATGAGGCAAAGGAAATGACTCAGCAAGGACTCTCCAAAATGATGGTACTTCTAACTGTTTGGAGGAAGAGAACCATTTCAGTTTGTCTTTTCCTCCTTCCTGCCTCTATTTTATACCTGAGCATGAAGATGCATCAGAATGTTAATGGTTGTGAATGGCTGAGAAATGTAGGTAAGGAAAAGGGAGAAGAAAGGTAAAAACCAAGAGTATACTAGGCTTGCAGGACTGTGCTGGCATAGCCAGTCATTATGCTGGGTCAAAGAACCCAGAAACATAAAGGAATCAAGAGGTGATAGAAACCATGCTGCCTGATGGGAACCAGAAGGATGCAAGATGGCTCAGGGAGGTTCTCAGTAAAGGACAGGTTGGTGTG
This sequence comes from Macrotis lagotis, assembly GCF_037893015.1. Classification (NCBI taxonomy): domain Eukaryota; kingdom Metazoa; phylum Chordata; class Mammalia; order Peramelemorphia; family Peramelidae; genus Macrotis; species Macrotis lagotis. The sequence goes on from NC_133658.1 coordinate 151,822,096, forward strand.
AATCCTGACTGGCTTCCAGGATTCAAGACTTGAGATCAGTTCTATTCCCTGCAGGAAGCCTTTCTGGGCATCCCTAGCTGAATCACTCTCCATCCATTCTGTAGAGCTTGTCCCTTATTAGAATGTGAGCTCTTTGAAGGCAGGGCCTATTTTTGCCTTTCTGTGAATCCCCTAGACCTTTTGCAGAGTGACTTGCATATAGTAAACACTTAAAAGACTTGTTGACTAACCAAATGGATTCAAAATCCTCTGTTGCTTACTCCTTGTGTAGTTTTGGGTAAGTCATTTAACCTCTCTGGGACTCCCATTCTTTAGTCACTAAATGAAATAAGTGACCTTTGAGATTCTAACTCTACAGTTTATAATCCAAGTCATATAAAACAAAGGGGCCAAAAGTTTCAGTAGATAGCTACCATTGCAAGGCCACCAGTCACAAAAGCTCTGCTTCAGCCAGGGCATTTTTACCCTGGCCTTTCTTTTCTCATTAATTAAGGACCCCCATCCCAAGTGTGACTTTCTTAGGACACACATTAAGGAGAGTACCTGATGAGGGAGGAGTGCATAGATCAGGAGGAAGAACTAGGTCCCAACCCAGAAAACTTTAAGGAAAGGAATCTGTCCTGAAGAACTGAGTAGAGAGGAAGGACAAAAGAGTTAACAGTCACAAGTGATTGAGAGGGTTGGAGGAAGAGATTGACCACAGTGTTCTCTGGTGCTCTGCATCCTGGAGAGCCCTGATGCTGAGTATTGGCTGCTTCTTGTAGGATTCCTAGCTTCCATTTCATGTTGCTTGCTGCGTGTATGTGAGTGTGTGTGTGTGTGTATGTGTATGTGTGTGGTTTTTTTCCCCTCTGGAGAATGACTAACTTTAAGGACTAAAAAAAAAGTGTTTTGATTACACTGCCTTTTTACCAACTGGGAGCATTAGTCACTGTGGATTGCTGCAGATAACGGGTAGAGCTTACAGCAACCCCCCCCCCCTCCTCCTCTCTGACTTGCTTGCAGCACCCGGTGAGAAGGCAGCGAAAGAGAGGGGGAGAGAAAGGAAAGAGAGAGCCCAGGTTGGAGAAGGCAGTGAAAGGTGGGGGGGGGGGGAGGAAAGAGAAAGAGAGCCTAGGTTAGAGTTGGAAGGGACACTCCCATGGATTGGCAATTGCCAGAGGTGTCCTGAGAGGGTCAATGTAGAATTTTTCTGTTTCCAAAACCTTGACCCCTCAGTGGGAACACTTTCTTGGGAAGGGACTCTAGGTTGATGGAGTCCTTTTTTTTTGGTTTGTTTTTTTAGCCTTTTTTTTTTTGCAAGGCAAATGGGGTTAAGTGGCTTGCCCAAGGCCACACAGCTAGGTAATTATTAAGTGTCTAAGACCGGATTTGAGCCCAGGTACTCCTGACTCCAGGGCCGGTGCTTTATCTACTGCGCCACCTAGCCGCCCCGATGGAGTCCTTTTAGAGTCCTTTTTCATGGATTTTAGATCATGAGCAATTTATAGGAGATATTTCCTCTTCCAAAGTTCTTTACATCATTCAGTCGATTAAAACTGGGGAAAGAATATCTGGTCACAGCTAGTCTGCATAGAAATTTAAGAGAAATGAGAAGGACCTTTAAAAGATACCACATCACTGCTATCCATTGGAGAGGGAGATGTTTATAGGTTAAAGAGATGAAATGACCAGATCCAAATGGATCCAAAAGCAGTTGGTTTGGGCTGGTCCCCATAGCCTGAGACTAGGTCTTAGGAGAAACTTCAGAACCCCATTCTTTGATCTTTAATCTTCAATTTCTATTGAGATCATGTTTGCTTTTACAATTTCCTGGGCATCCCATCCCAGAGTTCACCTATATCTAATAATACTTTTGGGTCCTATCAACAAAGATACTACTAGTACTGACATCTAGCAGTTTGAATTGTTTTTCCAGTAGTGGAGAGGGATTTAAATGGACATAATTTACTCTGGAATATTGCTCTGTATTTCTGGAGGTTAGAGATATATAAGATCTCTTGAGATATAGACTGAAGCTCATGGGCCAACCCAGGAGAGTATGGAACTGAGTTCTTGCAAATTAAACCCTTCATTCCAGACCTCTCAGCCCTCCTATTCTATGGCTTCTGCACCTTTAAATGTCCTACCTTTAAAAGAATTCATTTTTCTTAGGGCTCCTTAAAGGGTAGCAGTAAAGGACAGGATGGGACAAATCCTGTTTCCTTATGGGTTTACAGATAGTAGGGAGAAATTAGAGGTCAGAATATGGTAGATTATAGAGGATCAGACTAATTTTGACTGTTAGAGATTGCACGGCATAATGGATAGGGTGCTGGACTAGGAGTGAGGAAGTTCTCAGATTTTTATTGTTGTGTGGCTCTATCTGCCTCAGTTTCATCAACAAATGTGAAGGTTGGATCAGGTTACTCTTGAAGGCCTTTCTAGCTCAATCTGTAATCCCATCAAAATCTTCAGGGAGATTTTATTTAATTTAGTAGGGTTGTATCATGTCATTCTTCAGAAATCTTCAGTTGTTTGCATTACCTACTCCATCAAGCTGTTTCAGGAATTCAATAGCACAAATCATCTAAAATAATGATTACTGCATTGATCAGAGTTCTTAAATTTGTCTTTACAATGTTGTTCTCTTAGTTCTATTCACTTTACTCTAAATCAGTTCCTACAAGTCTTCCTAGGTTTTTTGAAACTATCTCCTTCATAATTTGTTATAGTAATATAATATTCCATTAAATCATATACTGCATTTCCCCATGTATAAGACACACCTTAATTTTGGGGCCCAAAATTTGAAAAAATATATTACATAAAGTTATTGAACTCAAGTTTTATTCATCATAAAATTCATATAACTCACACCATTGCCATCATACCTACTCTTCCTAATGTATTGCATACTTTAGTCAGCCAAAGTAGATGACACTTTGTCCCTCTCTACCTTCCTATTTTCATTTTTGCTAGTATTAAGTCCATAAGAGGCTTCATGTTTGGCAGAGAGTTTACAAAGATGAAAAAGGATACAATCCTTGTATGGAATGTCCTCACTTCCTTTAACTTGTAGAGTTTCTATTCATCATTTAAAGTCCAACTCAAGTGCCTCCTCCAAGTTCTTTTCTAGTTCTAAATCCTAAGTCCTTTCTTGCATTAAATATTACGGTGCAACAAAATTATTTGGAGAGATCTAGCTATCATATAGTATATGTACATATCTATATCTATATCTATCTGTATCTATATATCTGTCTATATCATCTATCTCTATCTCTATCTCTAACTACATCGCTGTATAAAGTTTCCCTACTAGACTGTGAGCTCCATGAGGGCAGAGAATATGTCTTAAAATATTTTCCCAATGAATCTCTACAAACAATAGATAATTACTTTTAATCAAAGGAAAGTTTTCTCCAGAAAAAGCCTAATAGTTTCCATGTTAGGTCCTATGGTCCTCAGCTTGGAGGAAGGGAGGAAGGGAGATTAGCTTTCCTAGCTGGACAGCCCCTCCTTACCCTTCCTTACTGGAGACAGTCCCAGACACTAGACTGTGGCAACCTACTGGAGCAGGTAATTATCTCTGAACTCTGATTATACCACAGGGTTGAGCAGGGAGACCTCAAATAGTCCAGCAACATTCCCTAGAGACATCAGTCAGTCCTGTACCAGAAAAGAGATATAAGAGTGGAAAGAGGAGGGAGTTGGTTTTCTGCTGAAGCTTTCAAGCTGACACCCAACCCTTATGGTGACTGGATGCTGGCACTCAACTCATTCTTCCTGGGGTACTGGAAATTGGAGATTAATTGTTCCAGAACAAATAAATATAGTGATCAACTAAAAATTAAGTATCTATTAAGTAAAATACACTGCAGAAACATTTTAAAATAATACAGTTTCTATATGGAAGAAGTTGTTTCCCTTCTTGATACCAGAATCTGGTGTACCCCTCCAGCGATGACTGTGGAGGACTCTCCAAGACAGACTGGGGGAGGCTGTGTAGCACAGTGAAGAGAGTTCTAGAGTCAGAAGATCAAATGTCATTTGTGAATGTTTACAATCTATGTGGGTACATCTCTTAACCTACATGGGTTTCAGTTTCTTCATCTGAAATAGGAGAGGATAAGTCTTTGAGATTTCTTCTAGTATTAAATGTATGATTTAAGGGTCAAAGAAGGTAAGGGCAAGAGGATTATAAAAATGTGACTTCTGGAGAAGTAGGGAAGGACTTCTAGCATTTTCATCAGTCAGCCACAGGGCTATATTCCTTAATCCCCTCTCACAGCTTTCATCATCCTTTCTGGGGATCCTTATCCTAGAGCTGGCCAGTGAGATCAAACTGGGCAAGGTTCTGGCTCTTTGTGTGCTATTGTCTATAGTAGGCATGTGGATAAAGAAACAGAGATTAAGAAATGGAGGTGGAGAGGAAGGAAGAGAAGATGGAAGATATGGGGAAGGTAAGAGAGAAGGTGGTAGGTCTAAATGTGGGACAGTATGGATAGCCCTGGGCTATAAACAGGGATACTTATTTTTAGTGCCAGCTTTTCTTCTAATTTTTCTATATGACTACACTCAGCCTTAGTTTCTCCATTTTTGAAAGAAGGGATTTAAACAACAGGGGTTCCTCACTTTTTTGTGACATGATCTTTTTAGCAATCTTGTTGAAGTTCATGGATTAATTCTCAGAATCATGTTTTTAAATGCATAAATATATAGGAACATAAGGAAATTATTAATATTGAAATTCAATTATTAAAATTAAAAAAGCCTATAGTCATGATTCTTCTTGGAATCTAAAAACCTTGATCTGCAAGGGTTCCATGGACTAAATGACCTTTTAGGGCCCCTTCAGTTCAACAACTCAGACTCTGAAAAGGGAGATCAGGGTGGGGCTGAGTAGCAGTTGGGGTAGGGTCCCAGGACAACAGGAGAAAGGATGTCTTCCTTTCTTGGGAGCTTTTCAGCTCTCTAGCTTGATTCCTATTGGATCTTCTCAGGAACTTGCTCTTTGCCATAATGAAGAAGAATGTCTGGGAAATTATGTGGAGCACAAGAAGTCACTGGAGGGAAACAGTTCTCCCTTGACCAATTTTTCCTCTCTGGTAATCAAAAATGCATCTATGTTCATCCCCTTCCTCTCATTTGATACTATAATTTCCCCCACACAGCAGAAAGCAGAGGGACTTTTCTGAACAAGCTGAGATAGGAGCGCCGCTGGCTTGTTCCTTGAAATGAGAAGTCAATGATGAGCAAGAAGCTGAACAGAGGAATGTTGGTCCCCCAAATCATTCTGGCATGAGGAAGAGTGGCAGGCATTTTGTGGGAAGGAAGGTAATTGAAAGGGGAAACTAGATTTAATTTAAAAGATGGGTTCCCTGAAAGATGTCATGCTCAGATATAATCTGTCTCTGTCTCTCTCTCTTTCTCTGTCTTTCTCCCCCCTTCCTTTCTTCCCCCCCCCCCAAACTGGCAACAGATGGTTCCAGGCCCCCTATTAGTCAGCTAGTACAGGGACAGAGAATGACTCCTCCAGTCAGTGGTATGGTGGCTCCCTGCCACCCTACCCAGTAAGTTTGCTTATAGAGAAAAGGCAGTGGGAGGAAATGATAGTTTCAGAGTTATTTTCAGAAAGGAAACAGAAAAATTTTTTTAAAGGGTGAGTGTCCTATGTTTTGGTACAAAATCCAGGAAGTTTGAGGAAAAGCACCTGAATTCTTTCCTTTTCCTCCAGCTCTCATCACACAGCAATAAGGGATTGACCTGACTGGTGATGGCAGTTTCTTTGCTTCTCAATATTTTTTCTTTCTTTTTTAAAATTGTGTGTGTGTGTGTGTGTGTGTGTGTGTGTGTGTGTGTGTGTGTGTGTGTTGGACTCAGATAAATGGGAAGAAAATGTAAGGCAGGAGGAGGTTAGAAAGAAAGCTGGAATGCCTTTCAGGACCCTTCCCACAAAAGGCAGCTGCATCCAGGTCTGGAAAACTGGTGATATCTTTGCCTTGCTGGTCAGTGTTGGTTCCTCCCTTTGAGGGTGTGGAAGGGTTAGAGGAGATGGGGCAGAAGAATTGAATAGGGAAACCATGGAATTCTTGAGTTTTTGCTTACATGCATAGCCTATGTAGGATTGGCCAGGATAGAAGGGTGTGTGCAAGGAGAGGAACACAGAGAGGAGAGAGAGGGAGAGGGGGAGGGAAGGAGGGAAAGAGAGAGGGGTGTGAGCGTGCACGTGTGTGTGTGTGTGTGTGTGTGTGTGTGTGTGTGTGTGTGTGTGTCTGCGCGTGCGCACACACACACGCCTGCTTGTAGGAGAAATGTGTAGGGCTGCTAAATGTGATTGTGTGGAAAGATGAGTATATGCGTAACCAGGGTTATGTTTTGAAGAGATAGCCAAAGTTGCTTCTCTTTGAAATTCTAGGAACTCAGACTACAGATTGATTGATTTAAGGTCCAAAGGGATCTTAATGGCCATCCCTGAGATTCTGTAATTTAGCCCAGCTCCCTCATTTGAGGTATGAGGAGTCTGAGGCCCAGAGAGAGGAAGCTGTTTGACTGAGTCACAAAGTGAACAGCAGAATCAGGATTGGACCCTGGATCTTAGACCTGAAATTCAGCTCTCTTCTCATTTCATAGGCCCTGAATCCCCCTCCTACAAAGGTCATGGGGGACATTTATTAATTGGTTTCTGGGTTTTAGGAATATTTTGTATTTCTATAGAAGGAGAGAATGTCAATGGCCTCTAGCCTTTAGGGGATACAATGCTTGGGGATACAATGGAATGGAAAATTACCTGGTCTTGCTTAATTGAGACCACCAGGATTTGCTCTATAGTCCTGGATAAAAAATGTCAAGAGAAATAGGGGGATGGGGTGGGGAGGAAGGGAAGGTGGGAGGGGAGTTGAAGATGAGGGAGAAAGAAGCCATGGTGGCCAGTACTAGAACGGAAGGCAGAGAGAGCTGTTGTTGTTTATTCTTTGTTCTCAAAGAAGACCAATGACATCACAGTGTTGGGTTGAAGGGACAGTGTGTTTGACTGTGGCTGATCAGTCCAATTTGAGCTCAGAAGGTTCTACCATAATGGGTCAGGCACAAAGAGTCAGTTTGAACAGTTGGGATGAGATATCTCTAGATTTGATCATCTGCCATTTCCTTTGTTCTATTGTGATTTTGATAGAGCACTGCGCCATCTTTGAAATGGGCATGCCATGCTGAACAATCTGGTCCTATGTCCCATGATTAATATTAAAATTCTTCAGAGAGACCTTGAGAGTGTCCTTGTACTGCTTTTTCTGACCTCCATGTGAGCACTGGCCTTGTGTGAGTTCTCCTTAAAATAGTCTTTTAGGTAAGCCTAACCTTGGCATTCAGGCTATTGTGGCTAGCCCATTGGAGTTGCATTATCTACAGGAGAGTTGAAATTCTTGGCAGTTCGGATTGAGAGAGGACCTCAGTATCTGGTACTTTTTTTTTTTGCCAGGTGATATTTAGAATTTTCCTAAGACAATTCAAATGGAAGCGATTCAGTTTCCTGGCATGACACTGGTAGACTGTCCAGGTTTCACAGGTATAAAACAGTAAAGTTAGCACAATGGCTCTGGAGACCTACAAGATTTCTTCGGAGCTTCCAAACACTGAACTAGCTTTGGCAATACATCATCTATGTGGACATCCCTGGAAAGGACACTGCCAAGGTAAGTGTACTTATCCACATCATTCAAAATTTCTCCAATTACTGTAACCAGTGGTTCCATGTAGGGATGGTATGGTGCTGCTGTTTTCTTGGTGTTGATTGTCAGGTCAAAATTAGCACCAGTGGCAGGGAACTGATCCATATTCTCTTGCATCTCAGCTTTAGAGGCTGCATAGAAAAGAGAAGGAAGAAATTCTGGGTTATTACTAGTAGTTCTACTAGTCATTTTCAGGATAATTGAATAGTGAGTGGTTTTGAATAAGGTAGACAGAAAAAAAAAGAAACAGGAAAGAGAATTGTAGCCAAGATGATTAGAAGGACCTCAGTTTGATGAATCCCTCTAATTCACTTGATGAAATTACAGGTCATGGACCTTTGCCCAAAAGAGAAATTTCCCATGGAGTTGGGTATGTGGACCCTGAGGCACAGAAAGAGGGATTCTTATTGGAAGGAATCCTGCCCTGCCTACCTCCCCCTTCTACCCTCCTCCTACTATAAAAGAGCAAACAGTAGAACTGGCTTTGCCTCAGGGATTCTTTTCTATCATTTTTTTTCCTCCCCTGGACTTTCAGTGGAACAGAATAGGACTTTTCTCTTTCTCCCAATTGCAATAGAGGGGCATGGTACTAGTTAGAAAACCTTGAAGAAAAAGATATTTCCAGCCTTGTCAACTATCTCATGAGCCAAGAATTCCTGAGTTGGGGATTCAGGCCAGTGGAGATTTCCATGAGTATATATCTAGGAGAAGTGAACCTCTACCAGGTTCATTCTGTACCTCAAGGATCAAAGAAACTCTTTGTGTCCAGGGGAACTCAACCTTGTGAACTGCTCAGATGGTGCAATGCAGTGAAAATGAATATCTACTTATCAGGTCCATAAAATTGTCTTTTTCTTTCTAGGGGGTGAATGATAAGACATAATGAGTATAATGGGCCAGTTGAATGTTTGATGAGAATAAATATGTATTTCTTCATGTGAGCCTTTGAGGTCTTATATCATCTCCATGGTGGAGGAAATAAACATGTTATTTCATCCCTGAGTACTTTTGTAAGAGGTAACTTTGTCATCCACTTTTGGGAAGATGCTAGACAGAAACTTCATTTCATACCTAAACTTCATTTTAGAGATTTACCTAGAGTTTTAGTTCAATTGGAGGACAGAGTTGGAGAGAAAAACTGATGCTCCAGGGGGTTCAGGTCCCCCAGAATGACCCTAGGTTTGTGTCTTCTGAGAACCACCTCTGTGTCAAAGGTGACATAGTCATAGCTTTGGGAGCTGAAAGGGCCCTTAAAAAATCTTTATTTTTTTATCCTCAATATCACATTCATTTTACAGCTAGATCAAGTGAATCCTAGAGATTCATAGCATACCAGAATTCATAGCATCATTTCTAAACCCTCCCTAAAGCATGAATACCTTCTATAATATTTTTTGAAAGACTTGTGATTCTGCTACATTTAACCTTTGTCTGGAAACTTCTAATGATTGGGAATTACTTTATCCCCCCCCATTCCCCCACCCGCACCCTTGGCCTTACTCCATCTTTAGACAGTTCTAATTTCTTTATATTTAGCTGAAATCTTCATCCCTGTAACCTCTACCCATTGTTCCTGGTCCTGAATTTTGGGATCAGAAAAAAATCAAATCCCTCTTCCCCATGATCATCCTTCAAATATTTTAAGACATGAACCCCTAAGTTCTCTTACCTAGATTAGTATCAACTTAGCTAAGCATCAACAATTATTTTAATCAATCACTGCTTGGTTACAAGTCTTCTCACCATCTTGGTCACCCTCTTGGACCCAATACCATTAATCAATGTTCTTTCCAAAATATTAGAACTGAAAACAATATTCTATATGGGGACTGCCAAAGACAGAGCAGAAAAGGACTATCACCTCCTTTCCTCTGGACTTGACTGCTTTTATTAATGCAGTCCAAGATCATATAAACTTTTTTTGGCTGATATATCACACTTCTGACTCATCTTGAGATTTCAGTTCACTAAATCCTCCTTGTTTTTTTTTCCTTCACACAAGCCACCCCCATTATTAGTTGTGTGACTTGCTCAGGGTCATACAATTACTAAGTGGTGGTGGCAGGGATGGTGGAGTGATGTCCTAGAACTCAGGTTTTCTGTTTCTTGTTGTAATTCTTCCTAAGGGAATATGAAGTTAAGAAATCTGGGAGTACTCAGTAGGATTAGGGAGAATAACAATTTAAGTGAGAAAAAAAGTTGGACTGAAGTCAGGAAAATTCTGATATTGATGAGGGCCATGAGGCAGAGCCAACCCATCCTCCTCCCTCCATTATCCAAAATGAAATGAAGGAAGTTCTCTTTTCCTGCTAAACCTGAACAAGCCCTGGAGATCTGGGAGGGTATGGGGAGGAGATGGAGATGATGACTAACTTATCAAGCAGATCCTCAAATAGAGAGGAGGAGCCACACCCTCACAGAGGGTAGGTTGGGTAATAGAAGCTAGAGTTGAGTGAGGAATGGAATAAATTGATGTTCCAAAAGACAAAGAAGACAGAGAGTGATGAGAGAGTGTAGGATTTGTTCTCTCTACCTCAGTCTTGGAAGAAGGAAGGGATGGATAAGTAAATTGTGAGAAGGTTATTTTTATCTCTGGTCAGGAGCTCTGAAAAATTTTCCAAGATGAACCCACAGCCTTTGCTATAAAGGAGGGGAAAATAGGAAAGAAAATGGTGATTTGCCAATGAAATTAAGATTTGAATCTTGAGAGACATCCTGGTTCAGGGTGTAAAGGCCTCTCCTGGGTTTGACTGTTTCCACTGAACTGGAGGGACAAACTTACAGGCTGCTAGTTGAGGAAGAATCATTATGACTTGCAGATCACTGGGGTAATGCTTAGGTATCTTCTGAGATGACCTAATGACTTCTACCTTCCATCTAAAGAGAAATGAGGCTACTTAATGCTATCTCAGAGAAGTAGGTGCACATGGGAACTGTCAGCAAAAGAGAAAAGGGATATTTTATAGAGATGATCTTTGCTGAACTCTAGAGGGAATCTCCTAGAACCTAGACTCTCCTGGACAGTCGGGAGGTGGGTAATACACTATAGTAACAGCCTGAGCAACATGTCTTCTACTACTACTATAGGGAGAAGGGTATTTTGTTCCTCTTCTTTTCCTCATAATTTAACAGTTAGGGTTTCAGACAAAAAGAGCCCACAAAGACTTTTATGGCATGGCACTCTGCTTCCCAAACTGAATGCTCTAGGCCTGGGGCTTGAATTATATTGGTGAAATTCATAAATGCCAGTTTGAGGATGTGAAGGTCTAGAATCTCTTCAGAGATAGAGGTAATTCAAGGAAATTTTGAAGGAAATAGATTTAAATTAAGCCATTCTTTTTTCACTGAATAATACATAAGTATTTTTGATGTTTGCATAATTTAATATTTAGTACTTCAAAGGAGAAAATTTCCCCATTTATAGTTTATCATTGACCTTTATTCACATAATATAGAAGTTTGGGAAACACCTCCCAATAACTCAGGGAGTTTAAGCAAATAAACAAGAATAGAAACAGAGGAAGTCTTCTGTCTCAGCAGCTTAGAGAAAACTATCTTGAAGTTTCAGCAAAAGGAATCAAAGCATAAATTTTTAAGAATAAGTTCCATTCCTCAGTTGATAAATGGTTGAAGGATATGAAAAGAGGAAGAAACACAAATTATCAAGAATCACTTTAACAATTATTTGGGAAGAACAATGAGAGAATGCAAGCCCCCCTAAAACTCACCAAATCCCAACTCTGAGATATTATCTTACACCTATTAAATCATTAAAGATAGCTGAAAATGATAAAATTCAATGTGGGAGTAGTTATGAAAGAATAGCCACACTACCACAATGCAGGCAGGATTGTGAATTAGGATGTTTGGAAAGCAAAAATGACAATTTGAAAAAGAAAGAGCTACAAAATTATTCATACCTCTTTACCAGGGGTCCTACTACTGGACGGATGCCCTAAATATAAAATGAAAGAAAAAAAGGACTTATTTATCTGTACAAAGATATTCATAGCAGCTTTATTTTTAATAGCAAAAAGCTTCCCATATGTCCAACAATTGGAGAATGGCTGAACAAACTGTGATATATTAACATAATGGGATATTGTTGCATTATAAGAAATGACAAATTTGAGTACAGAGATATATGGGAGGACATATATTAAGTGATGCAGAGGGAAGAAAGAAGCATTTGAATTATATATATATTATATATATATATATACATATACATATATATACTATGATTATGCAAAATAATGATATTAGCAATGAAACCTAAAAAATATACATAGAAGAAAAAATAATCGAAAAGGAATGTAGAATCAAATAGTATTTTTTAAAAAATTAAACTCCTTGTAAACCTTATGTAAATGTCATCTTAGAAACGCAGGAAACTGTAATATTCTGGGACCTAATATAGTCAGCTAAATGTCATCCACAAACAAGAACATCTGGGGGACCTTCCCATCTACAGAAAATCCTTCTTTACTTTGGACCCTTGCTAGGCATTCTCTATTTTATTTATTTGTTTGTTTAATTTTATTTAAGTTCATTCTAAAATTTTGTTTTATTTTCCCTGGTTACATGCAAAAACAGGTTTCAACACTCACTTTTAAAATCTTGAGTTCTGAATTCTCTCCCTTCTTCCCATCCCAATCCCCCTTATTAAGAAAGCAAACTATTCGATATAGGTTAGAAATGTGTGGTCATGAAAACATTATCACAACAGTCATGTTGTAAGAGTAAATATAACCTCCCTCCCTGCAAGAAAAGAAAAACATCAAGACAAATAAGTTTAAAAAGAAGTATGAATCAATCTGTATTCAGATACCATCAGTTCTGTCTTTGGATGGATGGTATTCTTTAACCATCAGTCTTTCAGAGTTGTCTTGAGTCACATTATTGCTGAGAAAAGTTAAGTCATTCACAGCTAGCTGATCATCCTACAACATTGCTATTGTTTTGTATATACTCCATTTCTCATTGTATCTGCTCATGTAAGTTTTTTACTGAGAGCATCCTGTTCATCATTTCTTATAACAGAATAGTATTTCATCAGAATCACATACCATAATTTATTCAGCCTTTCCCCAACAGATGGTCATTCCCTCAATCTCCAGTTCCTTGCTACCAGAAAAGAGCTGCTATAAATAATCTTATACTTATAAATCCTTTTCCTTCCTGTTTTTATCTGTTCTGGAATATAGATCTGGTAATGACATTGCTATGTCAAAGGGGAGGTATGGTTTTTTTAGTTTTAATTTTTTAGTTTTTTTGTTTTTGCAAGGCAATGGGGTTAAGTGACTTGCCCAGGGTCACACAGCTAGGTAATTATTAAGTGTCTGAGATTGGATTTGAACTCAGGTCCTCCTGACTCTTGGGTTGTTGCTATATCTACTTTGCCACTTAGCTGCCCTGGTAGGCATGGTTTTATACCCTTTTGGCATAGTTCCAAATTGCTCTACAGAATTGTTAAATCACTTCACAACTTCTCCAATAGGGTATTTATCTCATTTTCTCTCATCTCCTCTAACATTTGTCACCTTCTTCTTCTGTTCTATTAGCAATTCCAATAGGTATAAGCTAATACCTTAGAATTGTTCCAATCCACATTTCTCCTGTATTGAGTTAGGATAGTATTAAAATTATTTAAGTAGATAGCACTAATAACTTCATCTGAAAACTGTTCATGCCATATGTATCAGTTGGGAATGGTTCTGATTTTTTTATAAATTTGACTAAGTTCTCTATATTTGAGAAATAAAGTCTTTCTCATAGTTACTATTGCTAACTGAACTCTGCCCTAATGAATGAAAAAGTTCATGTGAGTTATTAATATTATCTTCCCATGAAGAAGTATAAACAGTTCAACATCATCAAGTCCCTTATGATTTGCCTCTCCTGTTTACTTTTTTATGCTTCACTTAAGTCTCAAATTTTAAGATTAAATTTTATATTTAACTCTGCTTGTTTGATCAGGAAAATTTAAACGTCTCATATTTTATTGAATGTCCATCTTTTCCCCAGAAAGAGTATGTTCAGCTTTGCTGGGTAGTTGATTTTTGGTTGTAATCCAAGCTCTTTTGCATTCTGGAATATCATATTCCAAGGTCTATAATCCCTTAATGTAGAAGCTGCTAAATCTTGTGTTATCATGACTATGACACCACCATATTTAAATTGTTTCTTTCTGACTGCTTGTAATATTTTCTCTTTGAGCTGGGAGCTCTGAAATGTGGCTATAATATTCCTGGCAGTTTTCATTTTGGGATCTCTTTCAGGCGGTGATGGGTAGATTCTTTCAATTTCTATTTTACCTCTGCTTCTAGACTATCAGGGCAGTTTTCCTTGATAATTTATTGGAAGATGACATCTAGGCATTTTTTTTGATCCTGATAGTCCAATCCTGGTAGTTCATCCAGATAGTCCAATAATTTTAAAATGATCTCTCCTGGATCTTTTCCCCAGATTACATAAACTATCAAAGAGATAGTTTATATATTCTTCCAGTTTTTCAGTCTTTCAATTTTGTTAAAGTCATCAGCTTTCCTTTATATTTTAAGGAATTATTTTCTTTGGTGACTTTTTTTATCTTCTTTTCCATTTGACCAATTCTGCTCTTTGACTTTTTGGACCTCTTTTCCCATTTGGCCCAGCCATGTTTTTAGTATGTTATTTTGTTCAGTATTTTTCAGTATCTCCTTCATCAAACTTCTGACTCAGTTTTCATGATTTTCCTGCATCACTTTCATTTCTCTTCCCAGTTTTCCCTCTACCTTTCCTTACTTAATTTTCAAAATCCTTTTTGAACCCTTCTATAGCCTGAGACCAATTCATGTTTTTCTTGGAAGCTCTGGATGTAGAAACTTTGACTTTATCTTCTTCTGAGTGTGTATTTTAATCTTTCTCATGACCATAGTAATTATCTAAGGTCAGATTTTTTCTTCTTCTGTTGTTTACTCATTTCCCCCAGCCTATGACTTTATTTCAATCTTTGTTAAGATTGGGTACTGCTTCAAGGTTGGAGGGTGCATTGTTCCAAGCTTTTGGGGATTTTTGTAGCTGTTTTCAGATATACTTCTAGGGATCTGCAATTTTTCAATTCTTTCAAGGTCTTATGATCTAAAGAGAAGTTTTGATTACTCTTGACCTGTGTGCTTTGGTCTATGGGTGACTATAAGTAGTCGTTTCTGCCCTGGAACTGTGAGGAGGGTTCCTGCTCCACTGTAACTGTAAACTCTGTTATGCTTTTGTTCCCCTTCTTGGTCCTGGGCCCCCAGACTGTAACTCAGATCAGATATGGGCAAAGTCACAGAGTCCCGCCTCAGAGATAGCAAAGAGACCCTTGGAGTCTCCTTTTGATCCTCTTAACTGTGGGTGGGCTGAGAGCTCCTGAAGCAGTGCCTCTGTTGATTCAGTGGCTCCCGAGGCCTGTTCCTGGTCCCCTGGGGCCCAGTGGACTGTACTCCACTCTTACCTTAGTATGGCAGAGATTTTCTGTTGAACTTCCAAATTGTCCTTAGCAATTCCTGGGCTGAGAAGTCCAGAAACCTCTACTTCTGCCACTGACCCAGTCACTGGGGTCTATTCCTGGATGGCTGGCAAGATCAGAGCTGCCTCTCTCAACTTCAGGCAGCAAGACCCTTCCCTCAGATCTTCCAAGTTGTTTTTGACTAGAAAATTGTCTTATTCAGTTTTTTGGTGGGTTCTGACACTCTAGAATTTGTTTAGAGTCATTATTTAAAGGTATTTGGAGTGGTTTGGGGGAGAGCTCAGGAGAATCCTTCTTAGTTCCACCTCACCTGCTGGATGGTGGCAAAAGTCTTTGGCTAGAATATATCTCCCTTTTTTAGGGTTTTTCAAGGCAATGGGGTTAAGTGGCTTGCCCAAGGCCACACAGCTAGGTAATTATTAAGTGTCTGAGGCCGGATTTGAACTCAGGTACTCCTGACTCCAGGGCCAGTGCTCTATCCACTGCGCCACCTAGCCGCCCCATATCTCCCATTTTTATGACTTATTTGACATTGATAATGAGAGGGTCAATGGTCAAAGTTAGTTCTGTTATATCTCTCAAATACCCCTATTTGATTCTGATATATGTGTGGGAGACATCATCTTGAAAGACAGCCTATAAAGTAGTATTTTATGCTATTGAAGTAAATTTTATTTCATAGTCAACAAAAAAATAAACATGGTGGGACTTTGTATTCTATAAACCTTTCAGTTCAGATTGTGAATGAATGTCTGTTATGATGATTATTATTTTGAGGAATTAGAATTATAATTTAGTTTGTAGTTTTATGTATATGCATTAAATGTGATTTATTTATTTGAATGTGTTAATGTTGACAGTTGTTAAAGTTATCAGCCTCCCTCTTCCTTGCCCCCTCTCACCTCAAAAAGAGTCAAAAACCCAAGGTTGTCTTTCCAATTCCACCCTTCCAGCTTGGGGCTTCAGTTCTGCCATCTGTGAGTTGGTATTAATAATTCTCACTGTATAATTTTTGTTATTGTGTTCTCTCATTTCAGACTTTTCTTGACCCCATTTTGGGGTTTTCTTAGCAAAGATATGAGTGGCTTGCCATTTCCTTCTCCAACTCATTTTACAGATGATGCACTAGGAGGAATGAGGTTAAGCTAACTTGCCTAGAGTCACATAGCTAGTAAGTGTCTAAGGCTGGAGTTGAACTCAAGAAGATGAGTCTACCTGATTCTCATTGCTTTATCTATTGCTGCACCATCTGGATAGTTCTCATTGTATCTAGTTCAAAACAGTCTAGATTGTGGAAACAAGTTCTGGGACACTGTGAATTTTTCCCAGGTCCAGTCAATAGATTATAGGACCTGATTGGAGTTGATTACCTTGAACTTTGTTGGTTTTGAATCCACCTGAATTGACAAATTTTGAATTTCTGCAAATATGTAAGTAAAACAAACAAGGTGCATCCTAAATCTTTCTTCTCATCTAATCTAATATGAGATCTGTTTGGAGGTAACAAACTATTCAGGAATTATAGTTTCTTCTCAGTCCCTCCCCAGAAGAACTGATGTACATTTTAACATCAGGCATATGATCATTTTGATAGGGGGAAATAAAGGAACTCGAGTAGTAGTCCTTCTCATCCTTAGGGTTGGTTTGACTTTTTAGAGAACAAGAGATAAAGAAAGAGGAGGAGTGGGCTTGGAAGTTGAATCCTGAAGAGGTTTCTATGTACTTAGAATAAGGGAAACTAAGTTAAAGTTGCTCAACTGCTATCTCTCATTACACAGGCTTTATTTGTTCCCTAACCACCAAGACCTCATGGCCTACCATTTTTATGATGTTATGCCTAACACCAAAGATCACCTTCCACTCTCATTTTATTAGTTTCTAATCTCTACTATCTACTCTCTCTACTCCTGCTGAACATTGCTGGAAAAAAAAATCACCTAAAATTACCTGTTGACTCCACAATAAATTCAGGCCATCTAATGTCAGCAGGGTTCTTAAGGCAGGTCAAGCAGTTCCTTGAACTCATCTCTTACTGACCCCATCACATTCCCTAGAGCAATCATCTACTTTCATCAGAACTCATCCCCAGCCCTCTCATTCTTATATGACAGTTATGAACTCCTTCACCTTTTCTTCTTTGCACATCAAAATATCTCAGCGTCTTGATTCATCATCTTCTTTTCCCCTCCTGTGTCAAAAGAAAAAGAGATCATCTTCCTTGCCCACGTTAAGCTCTCTACCTGTGCCTTTGATGCCATACTTTCTATTCTAGAATCCTATTCCTTTCAACATTCCTTCTCTCTGTCACATCTTTAATCTCTCCCTGTCCACTGGTGCCTCTTCCTATGCTTACAAATGTTCTCAACTATCCTTGCTTCTTAAAAAGGTCTTCTGTTTGACTCTGTTATCCCTTCTGGTGTTTCCTTTCTTTCTGTGACATATTTTTTGAAGAGTCTGTACTTGATGTCTCAACTTCCTAGTCACCTTTCCTATTCTCAGCCCTTGAAAGTTTTCTCAACAGTCATTTACTATCCATCCCCTCAAGGTCCTTAACCTCCCTAGAGGGGTAAAACATTACTGTTGGCCTCTTCATTCTTAAAACTCCAAGTCTTTGACTTTTTGTGACACTACACTCCCATAGTTAACTCTTACTTAACTTTTTTTCCTCCTTTCTCATCATTTTCTCACCCTTTAAACATAGTAAATTCACCCAAGTTCTGTCCTTCTTGCCCTCTTCTCTCTCTACACTCCAACCCTTAGAGATCTTATCCCCTCTTATAGCTTCAATATCACCTATTCATAATTTCAGAATTCATATATCCAGCTCTGTTCTCTTTCTAGAGTTCTGGGCTTGAGTCTCCAACAACT
This sequence comes from Macrotis lagotis, assembly GCF_037893015.1. Taxonomy (NCBI): domain Eukaryota; kingdom Metazoa; phylum Chordata; class Mammalia; order Peramelemorphia; family Peramelidae; genus Macrotis; species Macrotis lagotis. The sequence continues at coordinate 151,840,165 of NC_133658.1, forward strand.
CAGGTGACTTCTCTACATGGATCCATCACATCCATCAACAGATAAACCAAACTCATTTCCCTCTAAATGTGCCTAAACTTTAAAACTCAGTTCCTAAGCACCTACTGGTATAGGCCACTTTGATAACTTAAAATTTAATAATCAGTCACCAAGAATTAACTATCTTCTATGTGATGGGCATATTTTTGTTTGCTTTTTAAAATATTTCCATTTATTTATTTATTTCATTTATTTATTTGTTTATTTATTTATTTTATTTATTTATTTAAGGGTTAAGGTCACACACACACACAATGTCCGAGGTCATACAGCTATACAATTATTAAGTGTCTGAGGTCAGATTTGAACTCAGGTCCTTCTGACTCCAGGGCTGGTGCTCTATCCACTATACCACCTAGCTGCCCCCTTTTGCTTTTTTTTTTTAAGGGAAAAGGGGAATTTATAGTAAAATGTGATGAAGTGACAGTGATTTCTGCTGAGTTTCTGCTTCATATTCTTATGTAGAGCATAAGGTAACTGAATTTATAAAAGCCCAAATAAAAACAATGGTTCAATTATGTAGACTTCTTCACTTTAAAATGTTCTTTTCTTGATAATTTCTGGTTTCCATCTGACTGGAGCACTGAGGATTCAAAGACAAAAAATAAACTGAAATATCTGTTCTTGAGGAGCTTATGTTCTACCAGGGGAGACAATATGTCTATATGTAATTACATTCAGAATAAGAATAAATACAAAATTAATACAAAATAGTTCAGGAAGAAGGGTACTAACAGTTGGGAGAAGGGGAAGGAAAGACATTATGTAGAAGGTAGTGCTTAAACTCCATTTTGGGGGAAGTGAAAGAATCCATCTTAAGCAAAGAAGAACAGAGAGATGGCCAGCTTGACTAGACTGGAGTTCAGCAAGGAAAATGGTAATAAAGCTGGAAAGAAAGGTTGAAGCCAAGTTGTGAAAGTCTTTAAAAACCAAACAGAAGAAATCATATTTTGTCCTAGCGGAACTGGGAACCACTGGAATTTAATGAGAAGAGGAATATGCAAAATAAAATCATTGGAAAATAAAAGCATAGGAGAGGTCAGATGAGCTGAGATTCAAGGAGGGAAGGTTCATTTCTAGCTGGGAAGGCATTAATTGAGGAGGTGGCATCATGGCAGAAAATAAGCATTGACTAGGAATGCTCAGATACCACCTTGACATTTTCATTTCTGTTTTATGGTTACTACGATTTTCAGTTACTTAGACTGAAAACTAGTTATTTTTCAGCCTTCCCTATTTCTTATAAGCTACATCCAGGTCCAGTTAATTCCACATAATGTCTCTCTTGAATTCATCCCTTCATATCCACTATCATTGTTTTGATCCTTGATCTGTTCCCTTCTCCCTTAGACTGGCCTCTGAAGGGTCTTCCTATCTGCAGTTTCTTCCCCACCTATCCACTGGGCACATAACTACCTAAGTAATCTACTTCATGTGGATTATAGCTTTGGTCCCATCATTTCCTACTCCAAAAATTTCTGTGATTCTCAAATGACTATATAATAAAGCTCAAAAGTCTCTTCTGACCTAAATCCCAACTACCTTAGCTCATATCTCCAATTCACTTATACCCTATATGTCAGCCAAAATGAACTGTTTGGCATTCCTTGGGCTTGTTCAGTGCTTCCTTGCCTTTGTTCACACTGGTTCCTCCATCCAGGGTACCCTTTGCTTCTTTCTCTGTCTCTTATGGTTTTACTCAAACTTCAAGGCTCTGTTCAAACCACATAAACCCTCCCTGATCTCCCTTCTCCCTAACCCCGAATGATCCTTTCTTTCCCTGAACATTATAGCACTTTGTGTATTACACAGTGAAAAAGTATTGGATTTGGAATCAGAGGATCTGTCTCTGTTTCTTACTACGAGACCCTGGGGAAATCCCTTAACCTCTCTGAGCCTCTGTTTCCTCATCTATAAAATGAGGGGGTGGACTCGATGGCCTTTGAAGACACTTTCAGCTTCCTGTTATCCTAGCACTTACCACATTCTGCCCTATTCTAGATCTATTTGTATACTTGTCAAAATGGTAAGAATAGCTGGTATGTAAATGGATTTTAAGGTCTGCCAAACAGTTCCCATACATTATTTCATAAACTCTCTGAGGGTAGGGACTTTTATTTTTGGTTTTGTATCTCTAACACCCAGTATAATGTCTGGCACAGGGTAGGCACTCAATAGAGGTTTGTTGATTGATTTGAGCCTTAACCACAGTTCTGTGAATTAAGTACTATGGGTACTTTTTTATAGATGAAGAAACTGGGGGTCATAGGTTCATGAAATTAAAGTTAGAGCCAAATTGGACCATACAAGTCATCTACCATTTTACTAATGAGCCCAGAAAGGTTAAATGCTTCCTTGTATCCAGTTACATGTCTTGTTAGTGTCAAAAGTGGGACTCAAACCCAGGTGTCTCCAGACTTTAAATCTAGTACTTTGTCCACTCAACTATGGGCTCCAGTATGATTCTCTTTTATATACCCAAATTGATAATGAACAAAGGGCCTTGCATGTAATAGACATTAGATAAAAGCTGGTAGTATTGAATGATACACCTTTCTCTAGCTCTCCTTCCTAGTCCAAGAACTGCACAAATATGAGCCTAATCTGTAAAATGAAAGGGTTGGATATTTTTGATCAATCATTTTAGTTGTGTCTGACTCTTTGTGGCTCCATTTGGGGTTTTTTTTGACAAAAATATTGGAACCATCTCCTTCTCGAGCTCATTTTACAGGTGAGGAACTGGGGCAAATGGTAAATTTGCTCTGAGTCACATAGTTAATAGATGTCTTAGGCTGCATTTGAATTCAAGAAGGTGAGTCTTCCTGACCATAAGTTCTATCCTCTATGGCACCACCTAGCTGCCCCAGGGTTAGATTATATGACCTTTAAGGACCTTTCTAGTATCCATGATATATGAAATGTGAGCTCTCACAAATTATAGGAGTGGATAGAGCCCATTCAGGTGCACAGGAAGCAGATGAAATAGCTTAAACACAGATGTTCCTCTTTCCTTTCTAACCCCGCCCCCCAAATAGGCATCCTAAAGGAGGAAGGAATAGGTAGGCAAAAAATGACATAGCAAGTGTCATAAGATTAGGACATCTTCATCAAAAAATTTGAAGAAATTCCTACCATGCCAGGTCATAGAATAGCCCAGGGGCAGGGAGTTGCTGCTTCCTATTCTTATACCCCCCAAAAGGACACATTTGTCTTCTTGAGGCACAAAAATAGGCTTTAGGGATGGAAAAGTCCTTAGAGATCATTTAGCCCAATGTTTTCATTTCACCAGAGGAGAAAATTGGCCCTGAGGAGCTTAAGAAACTTATGAAAGGTCACACAGATAATAAGAATAAACAGGACTTTTAACTCATGTCCTTGGATTTCAAATTCAGTTCTTTCCAATTTAAGGTGTTTTTGAAAGTCTAAGGGTCTCTAAGGAGTGCCACATGGTAAACTGAGTCAACAAGACACTGAAAATGGGAAATGGTGGAGCTTAGGCTCAGAGGAAAAGCCACATGAAAGTTTATGGGGATAAAATTTTGCAAGTTGGCCCCTCCCCTTTTTGGCAGATGCTGGCTTTGCCTTTGGGAAGAACCTCTGACCTATAATTCAGACCACTATACTATTATTTTGTTCCTTCCCAAGGAGCCGGGAGTAGAGAAGGTGAGCCTAAGAGCTATTGGTGGAGCAGAGGACCAGTGTTTGCTTACTGCTTTAGGTTGTATTAAGACACTGCACAGTGAAGGCAAGTTAAGGTGGAACTTGGAAGGTTTTGGTGGGCAAAGCAAGGAAGAGTGGTGGGAGGTTCACATGGCCTATTAGGAGCGATGGAAAACTTAGGAATTGGTGAGATCATGCTGTCCCAATTAGCCCAAATTTCTGGGGGTTTCTCCATGTTTTCTTTGATTGTTTGAGTACCTGGTTGGTGGAGAGGAAGGTGTTAGACCCTCTATTCCCCTATTCTTTCTCCTTGTATTTCAGGGAGCAGGTCTGAAAGTAAATGGTAAGCATGCCTCGGACTTAACAAGTATCTTACTGATTTTCTTGTATGTTGAACCAAGCAAGTGGATTACTTGTATACTGTAGAAAGACTTGGTTGCACTGAATGGAATTTTCTAGACAAACAGGGGTGGGAATTATCACCAACTAGAGACATCCATAATTCTCCTGTTTCAGAGTGCTAATCTCTTGACTTTATTCACAACCATAGATCAGGACCAAATGAGGCTGTACTGAGAGGTATGAGAGGTCTTGAGGGGACAGTGAGGGGGTCACTGAGCAGTGAGAACACTACCACCTTTAGGGAAACAAGCACATGGGCACTGGGCAGCCTCTGATAAAACCACATGGCTAATGTCCAACTATATATTTTTAATGCATTTTTAATGCTTAATCAATCAATTCTTTAATTGACAACCTGTTTTTCTTAGGCCCATGGAGAGCAGGGAGCAAGTCAGATGTGGATGGCTCCTGCTACTGGTATACCCGGACACCCACAAAATGTATGGATAACTCAGACCACTATCATGGATATAAAATACAGGAAGTTCTATAATTCTGGAAAGTTCTAAAGGAGGAACTGGGGAAGATGAGATTTAAGTTTCAGACACATTCAGACACATTATAGAATCATAGATTAAGAACTGGAAGGGACTTTGGTGGTGATCTATTCCAACCACTTCATTTTTAAAGAAGAGGAATCCTCAGAAATTAAGTGACTTGCCCAAGGTCACACAGCTAATTAGTGACAAAGGCAGAATTTGAAGTCAGATTTTTTGACTCCAGAGTTAACATTCCTTTGAATGCCTTTTTAAGAAGAGGAAAAATGAATTCCCAGTAAAGGGAAGTAAATTTGAGGAATACAGCTAGGTGGTAACAATGGCTTTAGCACTGGGCCTTGAGTCAGGAAGACCTGAGTTCAAATCCAACTTCAGATGCTGATTAGCTGTGTGACCCTTGGCAAGTTATTCAACCTGTCTTTGCCTCACAGGGTTCTCAATGGTAAACTAGGGATAATAGTACCAACTCAAAAGAGATAACTGTAAAGCAGTTAGTTCCTTCCTACATACCCTTCTCTCTTTGCTAAGGCATAGAACATTGTAATGTTGTTTCAGCAAACGTATAAAATTCTTGCTGTGCTACAATCTGCTAGGTGCTTGGTATAAAAAAAAGACAAAAAAATCAAAATCTTTCCTTCCCTCAGAGTTTAGATTCTATTGGGTGGAGACAGAAAGGACAGGATACAATAAATGCAGGAGTCAGTAAATACAAGTAATACATAGTCAAACAGGAAAATTTCAAGAGTGACTATGTTGACAATTGGGGGTGATCAAGATAGGCCTCCCAGAGGAATGGGTCTCTGAGTTGGGCTTTCATGGAAGCTAAGAATTTAACACAGGTGTGGCAGAGGTGGGGGGATAACCTTCTAGACCTAGGGGACTCTGAGGCCTAAGTTCTGAGAAAAATTCTGGGCTAATATTCTTTAATTCAATTGAAATTCATTTTGAATTTATAATTTGAATTCAAATTGAATTAATTTCTCACTTTGGATAGGACACCAGGCTAAATTCTAGGACAGATTATCAAGATGAACAATGACTTAATCTTTACAACTAAGTACTTAGTGATTAATACTAAGTGATTAATAATAATGATTGACATTTACAAAGCATTTTAAAATTCACAAAGTACTTTATATACGTTATTTCATTTATTAGTAGATCTGAGTCATTCTGAGATCAGTTATTATTCTGCCCATTTTGCAGATGAGACTGAACTTTCTAGAAGTTAAGGATTTACCAGAGATCACAAAACTAGTAAATTCAGAGGCAGGATTTTATTCTAGGTTTCATCTGTCTCCTCCAAGATGTAGAGTTCTTTCCATTGCACCATACTGGCTCTCTAATAATGAGAGAGGCCCACCAATAACTGTGCTGACAATGTGAAGATACATGGAAAAGGAAAAATAGTATATTGATGGACTTAAGGAAGGAGAGATCATTTCTAGTTGAAGTGATCAGGGAAAACCTCAAGGTGGGGGCAAGCCTATAGCAGTTATTGTGTGACCTGGTTAGAGCTAAGATCAAGAGAGCTGTCTAGGAGAATCTTGCATAGCTGCAAGTTTTACTTACACTGGTCACACTAATATATAAACGGTCTAATGATGTATTTTTAACTGGGTATATGGGCCAGTCAATGAATGGTGTTATAGATGGAAATTTATATCTGGTGTGCGTGCGTGCAAGTGTGCATGTGTGTCTGTGTGTGTGTGTGTGTGTGGTGGTGGTAATGGTAATAGTGAAGGTGTTAACTTCAATCTATGGCTAATCAATGGGAAATAGAAATTTGTAAAGTATCAGGTATGAAAGAATACTGGCTGAATTTGGGCCCAAACCTTTCATAAATGTAACAAGGATTATCTTTTTTAACTGATAGTGAGTGGAAGAGGAGAGAATTGAAGTGGGGTGGGATACTGATTGATGCCCCAGAAAAAATCAAGTTGAAGTCTCAATATCAGTGGAATTAACCTTGGAATTGCCTGTTTTTGTTTTTTTTTTACCTATTTCTTCTCTCCTAAGATTGCCAAAAACCTTGGGTAGAGAAAGATTCTGTAAAACAATTAGTAAGGACAGAATGTGCACTAGACTTGGATTAATAAGACTTGTGTGACTGAACAAGTTCTGTTACCTCTGGTAGCCATAAGAAAGAACTATACTTGTACTACCTTCCTCATAATATTCTGAAGAAAGTGCTTTTTAAACTATAAGATATAATGTATATGTGAACTATTATTTATATATTATTTAGCATGTAAGAAGTGATTAATAAATACTTGTTGCCTGCTTATTATTTTTGTTGTTGCTGTTTTTGATTGGAGGGAGATAGGCACTGGGAGACCAGCTGGAGTAGCAAATGTTCAAAAGAAGGGTGGCATCAAATGAGGTTGAACAGAACCTTGGAGTCAAATTGGACTCTGAAAATTTTAGGTTTCCTAAACCCAGATTTGGTTATCTTTTAAAGTAAAATAAGTAACAAGACAAAAGGGATAGGGTTAAATGGGAAACTCTGCCATGATCCTTCTAGAAAATATAGTGTTAAGTTTTAGGAGGTTAAGAGGACAAGGAAGTACTGATCCTCTAGATTTTGTGTGATGGATCAGAATCACTTGGCAGAAATGATTTTTATGCTACTTTCAAATACTCAGAGTTCATAAAAATGTAATGATAGGATTCTGGGATACAATTGCCCTAGGAATATGGACACCTGAGTTATATGATATGTCCAGTCCAGTACCACAAGCATGATCAAGAATTCGACCCAAAGAGAATACTTGGAAGAAGATCCTGAGAAAAACTGAGGATTTCATTAATTTCTGGAAGTCCTGACAACCTATCTCCACCTCAGGGTAGAATCAAAATATATTTAGCATCCAGATCAATCTTTCCATTTGGAATAGGTAATTCTGATTAGTTGGGTTTTTCCATTCCTTGGTATCTCCACTAAGATGGACCTCTATTCCTTCATATCAAAATCAAGAATACAACTGGTATAATGGAGAGAAGGCTGGATTTGGGAGTCAAAGAACTTAGATTCAAATTCTATCTCTTTCACTTATTACCTGTGTTATTTTCTCAGGAGCTCAGTTTCTGCATATGTAAAATGAAGGCATTGTATTAGACATTCTTCTTTTTTTTTTTTTTGCAAGGCAAATGGAGTTAAGTGGCTTGCCCAAGGCCACACAGCTAGGTAATTATTAAGTGTCTGAGACTGGATTTGAACCCAGGTATTCCTGACTCCAGGGCCGGTGCTTTATCCACTACGCCATCTAGCCGCCCTAGACATTCTTCTTAGTCTAAATCTATGATCTTTTGACCCTAGGTTCTTGAAGACTATGCTAATGGAAAGCAAGCACTGGCATGTCCTAACAAATTGGAAAGGCTTTAAGAATAGGCTGGCAACAGACTTTCTGTCTGTCATCCAAGAACCAACTAAGCTGAGTTCAGAAAGGCTCCTCACCAGAAGGTTGGCCACTAGATGATGAATATTTTTTAATCAGTGCAACTCATGAAACTGTCTATTAAGGCATGAGGAGGAGGGGAACTTCCAATCTTTTTTGGTGGTAAGGATCATCCATAACAATAAAATCGTGTCTCTGGGGTAGAAGCATTCGAAGTAGGATCCTTTATAAAATTAATTGTTAACAAATTCAAACCACTTGTGGGTTTTGTCAAGGGAAAGCAGCTGGTGTTTCTTCTTAAGGTCTACATAAAAAGGATAGGTGTATTCTCCAATTGTCCAAGTGTGATGATGGCAGTCATCTTTTCAGCTCCAAATCCTGGAGAGAGTCAGTAGAAGGGGGAACAGAGAGTAGGGAATAGTGTCAGGGCCAGCTGGAGACACCAGCACTTTTTGATCTGCATTACTGGCTAATTGAAGCAAAGTGTAAATTTTCTTTTTTAATTGTCTAAAACTATGTCTTTATTACCTTTTGCTAAAAATAATAATTTTAATTCAAATAAACAAAACTTGCTTTGTAAATTAATAAAGGTCTTCCCCCACCCCCAAGGGGGAACTTCAAAGTAAAAAAATGGCAAACATTAAATGGACTTAGGTCATGGAATTACATCATCTAACCTTCACTAGAAGACCTCTAGTAATGCAAACTCACTTCTCAGGGAGCATATTATCCCACTCTTGAACAGTTTTAATTGTTAAGGAGCCATTTCCTTAAATTGAGCTTAGATATGTCTCTCTTGTGCTTTCTAAGCATTGCTCCAAATCCTGTCTTCCAGGCCATGAAAAACAAGTCTGCCTCTCTGCCATGTGACAGCCCTTCAATTATCTGGGCTATAATGCCTCCCTGCAAACTTTTTCATCTTTAGGTCCAAAATCCTCAATTATGGCCATGATTTTCAATTCTTTCACAATACTACATACTTTTTTCTGGATGTGCTTTAATCTTCCCTAAATGAGATACCCAGAGCTGAACACACATCATTCTAGATGTGATCTGATCAGGGCAGAAGACAATGGAATGGCCTTTCATATCCTTGCAGGCACTATACGTGATTAATTCAGCCTAAGATTGTTAGGGCTTTGTTGGTTTTTTTTGACACTCTAGTCACACTGTTGACTCACATTGAGTTGGCAGTTTATTGAAAATCCCAGAGCATTTTCACATGAACTATCTGTCTAGCCCTGTCTTCTTCATCTCATATGTGTGAAGATGATTTTTTGAACCCAATTCAAGTAAAATTAACAAACATTTATAACTCAAGTGGAGGACTTTTTATTTTTTTAGGAACAGATAGTAAGTTTATTTGGTGAAAGCAAAGGGCAAATAGAACAAAGAGGAAATATGGTAGGAGGTTGGAAGTTAGGATGCTGGTGACCCTGAAAATGTAGTTAGTTGCTTCAAAGGCAAGAGGATGATTTTCACACTGAGAAAGATGGGAGATTCTTTGTGAAAAGGGGAATTGTTCTCAGCCATTCAGCACCAACAGACTACCTCTTCCCCTTTACCTCAGGATATGCCACACAAATACTTCCTAGTTGATACAACTGTTGCTGTCCTTATGCTTTGCCACCAACACTTTCACCTCTTCCTCTGTCATCTTCTCACTCAAGGTGATGAGGACAGGTATATTTCAGTCCCCACGACTGTGCCATTCCCTTCCATTTCAAACACCCAGAGTCCCTCAACATAGTCTTCATGTGTTGCCTGGTTCTTTTTCTTTTTGTTTGTTTGTTGTTGTTATTTTGCAAGGCAATGGGGTTAAGTGGCTTGCCCAAAGTCACACAGCTAGGTAATTAGTGTCTCAGGCTGGATTTGAACTCAGGTACTACTGACTCCAGGACTGGTACTCTATCCATTGCACCACCTAGCTGCCCCCTTGGTCCTTATTCTTAGGTACCATCTACAGCTTTGGCAGAAGTGTTCAAAGTCCAGCTTCATCATATTCATCTCATCATTCTAGGGATTCCCTAAGACGTAGAACTCCTCAGCATTGGGCTCCCTTCACGTTCCCACACTGAATGTACAAGATCTTTCCATCCCCTGTTGGGTCATTCCCTTGAACTCTGCCGTCTGATCTTCCATGTAATCACACATCTTGGCCAGTAGCTCAGTCTTACTGTTATTGCTGCTGCTCTATGTAAGTGTAGGAGTTTTTACATTAATCTCTATTACATTTCTTATTAGGTTCATTGATTGTCCTAGCATGTTGAGCTCTTTTTATTTCCTCACTCGTTTTATCATGTAATGGATTGGCTATTCCTCTTTAAGTTTTGTGCCATCCACACATTTGATATATGCTGTCTGTGCCTTTACTTAAGTCTGTGCTAAAAATGAAGAAAAGACCAGGACCAGGGACAGATACAAATCCTTTCAATACTATACTCCTCCAGATTGACATTGTTCCAATAATCATTACTTTTTAGGGGTCAATCATTTAACCATTCATAATCTGACTTATATGATCCTTCATCTTGTTCATAAGAATACCATTAGAAACTTCATATAATTCATCAAAATCCAGACCTAGTATGCATACAATATTCTTAATAGACTGTTAGTCTAAAGATCTTGTCCAAAAAGAAAATAGGTTAAGTCTGACATAGCTTGTTTTTTGGTGAACCTGTGCTACTTCTTGGTGATTACTCCTTTTTTCAAATGCTTACAAACTATATATCTGTATCTTTAGTATCTATGTCAAGTCACACAATTTGGAAAATCCACTCTCTTCTTTTTGAAAATTAGGACATTCTCTTTCTCTATGTAGCCACAACCCAATTTCCCAAGATTTTTCAAACATCATCAATAATCATATCCTCAATATCGAGGGACATAGTTCACTCGAGTCTGGTGATTCAACTTCTCCCCCAACCCTCTGCAAGGCAATAGGGTTAAATGACTTACCCAAGGTCATACAGCTAGGTAATTATTGTTTGAGGCTGGATTTGAATTCAGGTCCTCTCAACTCCAGATGGCTCTATTCATGGTGCAATCTAGCTGCCCTATCTTCAACTTCTTGAGGGTGGCCAGGTGCTTTTTCTTATCATTTCATTTCTAATATCTTATCTAGTAATTCTCTGTTAACTAATTTTATTCATTGCCAGTGTGAAGATTGTTCTCCTTGTTAAAGAAAACAAATGCAAAGCAAGAATTCAATTGTTCTCTTTTCTCTGTCATCCATTATTATAATGCCTCATTTATTCCTTGTAGCAGACATGTCACTTCTTTTCCTTCCAATATAGAATGAAAAGGTTTTTTTGCTGTTAGCACTTATCACCAGCCCCAATTTGTTCTGAACATTTGTTTCTGATAGTATCCATATAGAACTATGACACTCTTTTGTATTCAATATTAATTTACCTGTCACTTGTTTTCATCTTAAAACTCAAAATTGATGACTTTCCTGAGTATATACTACCAGACCTTTGAGTTTGTTGTTGCTCAGTTGTTTCAGTTGTATCCAACTCTTCATGACCCCATTTAGGTTTTCTTGGCAAAGATACTGAAGTGAATTGCCATTTTCTTTCCCAGTACTTTTAGAGAATCTCTTATTTTCTTCCTCATCAGAATCATTTGTGTTTGTGTCAACAGAATTTCATCCTTGAGAACTTCCCACTTCTGTTGGGATAACTTTTTTACTTCATTTTAAGCCCTAGGAAATCTATTGATCCTTTCTTTAATCTCTTTGAAACTTTATCTTCCAAACTCTAGGGTGCTGTTAAACTATGAGGAGACTTCCATACTTTATCATAAATTCTAGAATAGAGTTGTCATTCTCTCTTGAGATTTCTTTCATTTTTATTCCTGAAATTAGTTTTTCCATAATTCTCATCAATTACATCCAGAAAAATAAGTTCTCTGTATTGATACCTTTGATTTTTGAAGAATGATCAACAAATGTCTTCATAGTTCAAGACAACCATTATTACTGCGTCATGTTTCCATGCTAGGTTTGTTTCCCAAATTCATCTTCCATTTCTTTCTTCTTCCAGATGGTCTGCAGTAAATTTCTACCACAATATTGCTGCTTTCTCTCTTTATTGATCCTCCCCAAAACATGCTTCACTTTCCTGGTTATTGTGTTTCCCCACATTAGTAGGTGTTCTTAATAGGTAATGGTATTTTGCTACCCATTATTTTTTCTGCTCTATTTGAATAAGGTAAGGTCATATGATTATAGCAAGATACCTGAGGAGATATCTAGCCAATTTCCTCACTTGCCATAGCCATATTCCAAATGAGCCATATATCACCAAGCCTCAAAAAAACAGATGATTTTATCTTGTGTAAAGAGCTTGAGTTCACCTTGTTAAATATTTATTCTGTGAACTTTTGTGTGTATATATAAAAAATCTGTAATCATTTATTTTATTACTATAAGTTTTCTTTAATATTACCTACCATAGGGGCAGCTAGGTGGTGCAGTGGATAGAGCACTGGCCCTGGAGTACCTGAGTTCAAATCCAGCCTCAGACACTTAATAATTACCTAGCTGTGTGGCCTTGGGCAAGTCACTTAACCCCATTTGCCTTGCAAAAACCTAAAAAAAAATTACCTACCATGAATTACTGGTCCTCTTCCCTAATAAAATTCTTCCTTTGCTGTATCTCTTGCACAAATATCCCACTCTGCCTTATTCTGACATGGGGATAACCCTGAGTTATTGAAAACTGTTAGCAGAGTTCAAACTCTGGTAGATTCTATTAAGGTGGAAAGGTTTCAAGTCTAATCTTTCTGATAGATGTATTGGCTATCCAAGAACCTAGCCTAGTATGGAGAAGCTCATCATTGAGTGTTTTATTCATGGGTCATGTTGGCCCATGAAACAAATAAAAATAAAATACATGTTGGCCTCCAGTTCTATCTGCTTTGTTGTGATTACCCCAGAGTTGCAGGACAGGGGCTAGAGGATCCTAAGAATAGCATAGTCCTGAATCTTTTACTAACATTAATTCAATTATTGCTTCTCTTAATGTGAGTTCTTAGTCTAATGACTCTGCCACTGATAGCTGGAGAATTGGAACCAGATACATGTTGATTTTCTTGGCTATAAATAAAACAGGAAGATGTAAAGAAATTGTGGCTAAATGAAGGAGGGCTCAACAGTTCTCCTCAAAGGAGTAAATAATAAACTCAGAGTAGCTGCTTTCATTTTCTACCCAAAGGCAAAGAAAAAAAAACAAAACATTTCAGAGAATATCTGGCCATCTCAACTTGTAGTGCTCATGATAACATAAGCTAATGAATCACCATGAAGACTGGTGAAGTTTATGGCAGAGCATGAAGAGTTAAAGGAATGATATGATAAATTTGATAAGTACTATCCATAGTCTGTATGCATATATGTGTATGAGCATATATATATATTTTATACATGTATAAATGTGCATGCATAATGTATGTGCAGATATGTATGTGTACATACACATGTATCTTATACTTGGTGTATAGTGTATATACACTATCTTTAGTGTAAAGATAGGAACAGTGTAAAGATAGAAAGATGAAAAATGTTTGAAAAGATGTTTTCAGATTAAGAAATCAAAGTGGCCAATAGTTTGAAAATAATGAATCCATACTATAGAAAAGATTTGTATATCATGAATACCTTTTCACAATGAGTCAAAAGGTGCTTGATATGGCAAGAACTGAACATCTCAAAGAATGGAATTGAATATCTTTCAGCAAAGAGGGAATTACCAGCCTCCACTGTGTTCATTGTTTTAGAATCAGGTGACTCTATAGTCACATCATATACTATTTGTATCAATTTTTAAAAATTAACACAAAATTGAAGAAAATTTTAAAAAGAGATCAATTACATTCAATAACAATCTCTCCAGGTACAGAGAACTACTAAGTTGGTCAAATTAGGAAAAAGAGAATAGGTTAAAATTCCATGCCAATCAGTATTGATATTGGGTCAAATGAGCAGGATGGAAAAAAATAACACTCCAAAATGGGGATGGGGTGGGGTGGGAAGACAGATCTGAAGAAAACTTGATATTAGGCCCAACTTAGCTTGACTATTTCTAGAGCATTTACTGGAAGGAAAACAACAAAGAGATCTAAAATGGAAAAGGTCTGCCAGCATTTTCTAGCAACCTATGTCATCATCAATGACAGTGACTGATATTTAAGCCAGGTAAATCATCTTGAGAATATGTATTGATGAAAATGGAGGGAGGAGAACAAATGGATGTGAAATGTAATAGGTCTATCAGCCTCTTTATAATTATCTAATCTTATCATTACTCGCTCTGGAATATAACCTCAGTACCTAATGTAGGTCACGGGAGGAAGTAGAAATGACCCTTAAGAAGACGAAATCAGGAAGTGTCTGGGCCGGCTATGCTTTTCAGGACTGGAATTTAAAGTAATAGAGACAAAAATTTCACATCAGATTGATCTAATCAATAGTAGATCTATTTTTGATACAATCTGTTAATAAATAGAACTGCTAGTATAACTCACAAAAGGGATACAAGATGTGTCCACCTGCTTCACTGCTATTCCAGAAGGTTCCTTCTCTGGACTAGTTTGAGGAGATGAAGGTACACACATACGCAATCTAGGTACCCTTTATCACAGTCTAGGTCATCAACTTGTTCTGGGCTACAAGTTTTGTAGGGAGATAAACAAAGAGAAAAGGTACCAGTCTTTGGGAATTAACTACACTTGACACAGGCTTAGCAATTATATCTCATATTCCAAATTTGGTTAAAGACACATTCTGGGGTGAGTACAATTTCTTTGGTCCTAGTAGCTTCATGAACCCCTTTGAAGAACCCCTGTGGAAGAGGGAGAGAAAATGGACTGAATCTGAAGCAGTCTAGTTAACTGACCACACATAGAAGAAACACATAATGTTCCCTCAAACTGTACTATCTTGGTGCATTTTTAAACATTAGTAGTTTAAAAGTGAGCTAAGATTTGTGGGACACTATATGTGTGTGTGTGTGTGTGTGCTAAATTGACACAATTTTAATATCAATCAGGATTGATATTCAAAGAAATGAGAAATCATAGAGTGGTAGGTTTTTAAAAAACCAATAAAAGATGTCAAAGATGACATCAGCAAGTCTTTACACACTTCTAACTTGCTAATGTCTACAAAATGCAAATGGTCTAAGCTCATACAACGTAAACATCCTCAATGAAAACATCATAAAGGCATAGGTAAGCTTTTGAAGACAATTTTCTATAGCAGACCATATTTTCAGAGGCCCACAATTGCATAAGAATAATAAATTCAAGAATCCATTGTGTTTATTGCTTCTGACTACATTTTTCTTGAGTGGTTACCATCAGGATGTCTCCCATGCAAAGAAGATTATATGAGATCATGACAGATATAACCATATAGATGACATCAATGGTAGTGGAGTACCAGTATCATTCAAGAGGTACGTAATCCTGAGACAGCAAACATCAGTAGTTTCAAACTCATATGGAGATGGATATCTGAAGGTGTATATTGACCCTGAAAACTACAAATGGGCATTTTCTGTATCTATATGTTAAATATTTTCCAGAAATCTGAGTGGCTTGATTCAGGAGTTTTTGTAGGTCAATTGCATCTATGGTTCTGAGTTTGACACCTCTAGTATACAATACTGCTCTGGAGACTATCTTAAGCAAAGACCAAGTCAAAGAGGGATTCTGTATAGATGATGTATTTCTCTGGATGTTTATTTTTGATGATTCCATCGAGTCCTGGAAACTCATGGGATCCTCTCATTGTAAACCACAGTCAAAGGAGAATGACCTAGCAAACTACTGAGGGAAAAAACCAACAACTAAGCAGATTAAAAATGACTGTTGTGGGGCAGCTAGGTGGTGTAGTGGATAAAACACCGGCCCTGGAGTCAGGAGTACCTGGGTTCAAATCCGGTCTCAGACACTTAATAATTACCTAGCTGTGTAGCCTTGGGCAAGCCACTTAACCCCGTTTGCCTTGCAAAAACCTAAAAAAAAAAAATGCCTGTTGCTCAGATTATGTAATGCAGTTAGACTGAATCACTTTATTGAATTAGTTTATCAATACTTACATCTTGAGCTGTAGGTGGATAAAGAATTAGGATCAGAATTGACTAGGAATAGTTTGCATTTGGGAAATTGCTAGGTGTTTTCAGTGACCCCAAGCTGCTCATTGCTGCTCAAGTCCATCTTTTTTAATACCAATATTCTCTTGGTAATATTATATGGCTGTCATAGTGGAACCTGTTCCAGATGTCTTGTATTTTACTCCTTATCCAAACTTTTTAAGTCACAGTGGCCTAAATGTTGTTCCTCACTCATGATACTCTGTCTTCTGATTCAACTCCATGCATTTTCTCTGGCTGTCCTTGAGCCTTAGAATGCTCTCTTCCTTCATCTCCAACCCTAGTTTGCCTGGCTTCCTTTAAGACTCAACTCAAATCTCTCCTTCTGCAGAAGGCTTTCCCCGGCTCCTTTGGAGACCAGTTCCTGAGATGAACCTCTATTTGCATTGTATATATCTTGGAAGAATGTAGTTATTTGCATGTTGTCTTCCCATTTAGAACCATGAACTCCTTAAGAACAGTGACCATGTTTTAACTTTTCTTTGTGTTCCCAGTCCATAGAACAGCTCTTGATATATAGTTAACTGCTTGATTGGTTCTTGTTCTTTCTTGAAGAGGATCAAAATGGCATCATATATTAAAGTCCTACATATGTCCAACTGTGGCTGATTGGACCAATACAATGCTCTACCACAGGTTGGACACAAATAGTTCATGGGGGAGGCAGTTAGGTGGCAAAGTGGATAGAGCACTGGCTCTGTAGTCAGGAGGACTTGAGTTCAAATTTGGCCTTAGACACTTGATAGACTTACTAGCTGTGTAAACTTGGGCAAATTGCTTAACCCCACTGCCCCACAAACCTCCCCCAAAAAACAAAACCCAAATAATCCAATGGGAACACGCAGGGTAGATTTTCTAAACTTGTATATCTCGCATTTCCTTTGTACTACTTCCATTCTGCCTTGTTCATAGAACACAATACCCTCTGATAAGCATCCACCATGCTGGGAGGTCCTGTCCCAGAGTCTCCCATGTCGCACAATTAGTTCCAAAGTTCTTGAGACCTTGAGAGTGTCTTTGTTCTCTTTTTCTGACCTCCCTGTGAGTTCTCCATAAAAAGTCTTTTTAGTAATTGTACATTTGGCATTCAAACAATATGACAAGTACTAAATAAATGCCTAGCCAACAACATAAACTGAATAAAAACGATAGGTGATCCAAAGGAAAATGGAAAGACACATTATTGTTGTTCGGTGTCTTACCTGGGGTCTGAACTCAAGAAGAGCAATATTCCTGATTCCATGCCTGTGGCTCAAGCCACTACACTTCCTAGCTACTCCAGAAAGTCAAGGGATGTTCATCCACAGACTGTTGTTGTCACCTTACTAATCAGAACAATTTTGGCTCCTGGGACACGAGACATAAAATTTGCCCAAATACAATTCAATTAAATAAATATCTATCTAGCACCTGCTTTGTGCTAGGTGCTACCTATACAAAAACAATCTGAGAAAACAGCAAGTCTTTGATCTCCAGGTACTTATTTTCTGTTAGGGGACTGGTGAGGACACAGCATGTAAAGAGAAGAGTACTAATAATTAAGGGGGATCAGGAAAAAACTTATGGGTCAGAGATGGCACAAAGGAAGGGATGCTGAAGGGCAGTGGTGAAGCTCAGTGTACTCCAGCTTTGGAGGGCAGGTTTCTGCACGGGTACAAAGACAGCAGAGATGGAATAAAGGTTTACTTTGGAGAATAGCAAGTAAACTAATGGGCCAAAGCATAAAATACATGAAAGGGAATAATGAAAAAAGTGTAAAAGGTAAACCGGAGCCAGATGATGAAAAATTGTAAATAGCAACCCAAAGAATCTGTATTTTTATTATGAAACAATAATCACTAAAAGTTCTTAAGCAAAGGAGTGACAGGGTCATCTGTACTCTAGGAACATTATTTTGGCAGAAGTGTGGAGATTGAATTGAGGCTAGGAGTCCAAATGCTACAATGAATGAATCTTAGCAAGAGGTGATCACGAGAAAGCCTGAAATAGGGTTCTAGGCATGTAACCCAGAGAGGGGAATGGATGGATGTGAGAGAAGTTGTAGTAGAGGAAGACTGGCAAGACTTGGCAACTGAATGGATAGAGAGTGTGAAGAAGAGGGAAGAGTCCCTGCAAACCTGGGCAACTGGAAGTAGAGTTGTACCCTTATTAGATACAAGAAAAGTCAGAAGGAGGGAAGGAAGGAGAAGATAATATATTTTGTTTTTGACATTTTGAGTTATTCTTGTTGGAGATATCCAACAGGTAGGTTGGAAATATAGAGATTTTAGGAATAGAGACATTGGTAATCTGTATAGAAGGTAAATGATAGACCCAAAGGAATAAATGGGGTAGCCAAATGAGGGAGTTTAGAGAAGGCGGCATAGGACACTAAGGAAGTTAGACTCATAGAGATCATAACACAGATTATGACACAGTTAAGGAGACCAAGGAGTGGTCAGACAGGTGGGAGGAGTAACAAAAAAAAAAGAAGAAGAAGAAGAGGCAATTCCATGAAAATGCAGAGGGGAGTAGTCATCAATGTCATAGGCTTCAGAGAGACTAAGAAGTCTTATTTGGCAATTAAGAGTTCAATGTTAACCTTGAGCAGTTTCGTTTGAGTGATGAGGTCAGAAGCCAGATTGCAAAGGGTTGAGAAGTGAGTGGGAGGAGAGGAAGTAGGGATAAAGGAGTATGGAAGGCTGTTTCTAGAAGCTTGGTTGAGAAACAGAGAGATATACGAGAATAGCTTGAGGAAATGGAAGTCAAGTGAAGGTTTTTTAAGGATAGAGGGGAGGGGCATCTGGGTGTGGTTCTAGGTAGTCTGGAAAGAGCCAGTAGAGAGGGAGTGATTAAACTGAGTGTATATGATGGCATAAATTCCCAGAGAAGGATGACCAAGGGCAGAAGTACAGAGGTTGACTTTTGTCAGTGGAGGACTACTTCTTTGTCAGAAAATGAAACAGGCTAGGAACGAATGGGGGATGATGCAGAGGAGTTTTGAAGTACATACATTTAAAGCAGGGGAGAAGAGGTAATACACATTAGATGATTTTTATTTTCTCAATAAATAGAAAATAGTTTCACTACAAAGGTAGGCAGAAGAAATGATATGAGGCTTGAAGAAAGATAAGTAGGTTTGAGACAACCACTAGGTGGAGTGTGATAGTCAGGGAAGAATAAAAAGATTACTGTACAGTAGTGAGTGTCCATCTGGGACTAAACTATTTTCATGGTATTCCTTGATTATCAGATTCCTGCTAGAGTCCTAATGCAAACTTAGCTGCCCTTAGTCTTTGTTAGAATGTTTTGTGTAGAAATATACTTGCCAATCAATTTTTCCCCTCCTCAGCTCAGATTTCAGTCTGCCCTCTTCCTTGCCTCACCCCTACCCCATAAGCTTTTCCTGTCTTGTTAAAGAGTGATCTTCAAAAAAACGAAGGCCTGGTTTTGTTGAACCTGGCCCTGCACAAGTTTTTGCTTCACAAATGATGGCTGATTGGTGGAAATTAAGGTTTTAGTTGAAGTTGTTTGGAGGTATCTTTGAACTGCCTCCAATCAACCCACAAGCTTCTGGCATTAGCTCAAGGCCTTTAGAAAGGTCTCTTTCTCCTTCCTTTTCTTACTCCATCTCTTCCCATCAACCTCCAGTGATATATTTCCAAATGAAGACCCCTTGGATAAGAGATTATGAACCTATTTTTAAACCACATATGCCCTTTTAGAGTCATTTCCTTCTGGTCTTTAAGATAGCTTCAATATAGTTTCTAAACTACAATCCCACAAAAACCTCCTACTTGAAATTAGAATTGTTATTTTGAAATAGAGGAAAGTCAATCATGAGCAAGGAAAACAAAAGTCAGTACTCAAAATTATTTTCTCAAGAGTGCCCTCATTTAGGCCAAACCTCCATCTACTTACTCAAGTCCCAAGTTTCAGAGTTGAACCTTCACTCCCATCTCATTTCTACCTAAAACCTGGCAGGTTGGGATGCAGGTGTGATCCTATCTGGGGCAACCTTATCTGTTTACAAAATGTCAATCATTATTACACCATACAGGACTGGTGCCAGTCAGGCAGTCTGCCATATTGCCAAGTAACCCATTGGTCAAATCATGTTGAGTAATACCTACTAATGAGAAGCTCCAGAACATACATTATACAGTATTCTCTTGAATAAAAGTACAAACCTGAAGGCTTAATTGGATCAGAAAATATGCTCACTAAGGCAGCATGCTAACTAAGAGCGATAAATCACCTATTATAATGTAGAAACCAACTCTTAACAAAGAAGAGGTCTTAATGAGGTCCAAAGGCATAATGTACTAAGCAGGAATCTAGACTATGGGAAAGCAGACAATAGTACTGAAATCAAGCCTTGGTGGTAAATATTATGTCAGGTGAGTTTAGATAGTTACTCACAGGTCCTGCCTACTATGGGTAATGTCAGTAAAAAACTAGGCCCTTTACCTATGTATCATTATGGAAAACTACAGTTCAGATTATTAAGAGTTTCCTAAGATGAAGGAGGAAATTCAAGATGGTAGCCAACACTGGCCTAGAATTGTGTGGGTGGGAAACTTTACAAGATTCCATACTGCATTCTCCTTCTGTGCCTCTCACTTCAAAGTCATTCTGCTCTCAGGCCCCAATGCACCTGCTCCACCCAGGCCTGGACTGAGCTCTTTGGTGACTTGCCAAGGGAAAAAAATACCACCCACCACCTCTTCATTGAGTAGGGAAGTGGGGGGGGGGGAAGGAGACGGAGAATTGTCCCGTTAAAGAGAAGTCATAGAACATTTTCCATGCTGATTATTTACTCTTGTTTTTGTTTTGGAGGCTAAGATACTTATTTACCCAACATTTCCCCCTTCCAGTCAATGCCATGTTAACACACTGTCCTCAGTCAGACCAAAGTTATAGACAATTCTCAACAAAGATGTTCAGAAGAGTTTTTCCAGTGGGTAGAAGACAGAGAGAGAACTTATTAACTATCTAAAAACTCTAATATGATGCCAGTAATAAGCCTCATTCTTCCATAAGAACAAAAAATGTTAAGAAAATAAAAGGAGATAGGATAACTAATGTGAGAAAAGGAGTTGAGTGGCAGGGGGGAGGGTGGGGAGAACATATTTTTCTGTGATGGCTCAGTTGGAGAAAAGGGAAAGTCTTCCAACTTAGCAAATATTCTGATTAAGAAGGGGATGGGGAGTGCTGGTAGAAAGCTTGTTGAGGTGAGAGAAATGTGTGTTATGGAAAGTGATGAAATGAAGGGAACCAGTAGGCAAAGACAGACCTTTGGCTATCCACTTTCTTCTCTTCTCCCCCCCCCCATTCTTACTTGGGGGGGGGGGGAAGCACATATCAGACATATATTTCAGCAGAAAACAAACGTAAACACAAAAAAAGAGAACCTTCTGTGTTCTATTTCTTTGGTGAGTCCATATGAAAATTTTCCAAAAGCCAGAGCACCTTCAATTGAGGCCACCTGCTTCATATGAGATTTGAATCAAGCTCCAGGAGTCCTGATGCACTAGGATTAGGGCTGCTTCATTTAGCTCTCCTCTCCCCACCCTGCCCACCCTCACCTTTTGAAGCTGCTGAGGCATTTAAACCCTACCCAGCATACTACTTGACAGCCCTAGATACCAAGCTTACCCTCCCAAGTCTTCAGTCAAGTTGTAGGCAAAGCAATCCTCCCATTTTCTGTTTTCACAAAGCTTCAAGCAAGAGATAGTCTCAACATCGCTGCAGAGAACGTTCAAGGTCCTATTCTTTTTTCTCCATTCCCTGGGTCAAGGCTTCAAAACCAAGAGGGCTCCCCCCCCCCAAGGTTACAGATTGGAAGAAACCCAGGGGCAACAGAGTATAGATTCTAGGTATATCTCAAGACTCTAGTGGGTCAACTCTTTCCCATGAATTCATCCGTGAGTGCTTCTTTGTGGTTCTCACCTCTAGACAGACTGAGGTGTCCTGGCAACACAGAACCCAAGTCAACTAAAGCCGAAATCCAACCAACCAACCAAAAAACCCCAAAACCAACAATCATCAAAACCCCTAAAACCTTGATTCCAAATGACTCTAGAACCCAGACAAAATTCACCCTTTTCCCACTTTACATTTTCTCTATTAAGGTTTTCTGAGCACGGCAAGTAAGACCAAAAACAGAACCAGTCAAAACAAATGAACCAAGGCAAGAAACAAAAATAAACATGCTCTATACAAAATTAAAAGATCCAAAGGCGAAATGAAATTTACAGCCCAGTTGATTGTCAGCAAACACAATATATTTACTGTATTAGCATTTGCTCACAGTGCAAATGGTACAACATTACACCATTTCAATATTCTGGTTTTTAAAAATGCTGTTTGCATTAACTATATCATATTGGCATTACAATGTGACAAATGAGCAAATGAAATGCTGGTGAAGAATTTCACCTTTTCACAATATCAAGCATACTTTTGGTTACCTTAGTATAAGGTACTATAAATCCAAGAAATAAAAACATCCACAAAATATATTACATCTGGTTTGTCTTTTTCTAAGTACTCAACTTTATACAAAAGTCTTTCAAAAAATATCATTCCCCTTAGGTTTTCCTGTTTAAAACCTGATTTTGTTTTGTTCCTCTCAGTTCACATAAATTAAGAGTGCATTTTCTAGTTGTTTTGTTTTTACATGCAGACATTAAAAACCTGGATAGCACAACCTTTTGGCAACAAAGTTTTTTTTTTTCCTCTTAGTTTAGCTTAAATGTCTGAGCACAGTTTTATTAAAACAAAAGAAAACTCAGAGCTGTCATGCAGTGACATGCATATACCAGAAGGAGCAAGAAAAAAATATTAAGGGATATCTGATTCCTCCTTCCAGCTTTGAAGTGACCAAAAATTTTGGTTTTTTTTTTTAAATAAGTATCACATTATAAAAAGTATTCAGCAAAATACTGTCTCTGCAAAGAAAGATTTTACCCTTCAGCTGAAAAAAAAAATGTGGGCCTTTCCCAGACCTTTTCTCTCCTCTTAGGAATTAGGAAAAGGTAAAAAAAAAAAAACTCCCCTGAAATTTCACAACCCTTTGCCTTTCCATTTCCTTCTGTCTCAAGTCCTTTAGTATTATTATTAATTATTTTATCTACCATTGAAAAGGTGCTTTTTTTCTTCTTGAAGAAAAAAGAGAGGTGGGAAATGCATAAAGTGACTTTAAAAAGCAGACCCACACTGTAAACTCCAGACCTAAGACCCTCTCTCAGCAGCTTCCTAACCACAGGAGAAATAAATCTAATAGGTACATTCAATCAGACCTGTGCTGAAAGCTGTTGGGGAGAGCAACTTCCCCTCTATTTCCACTTCAAATGAGCCACCAGAACACATTCAGAGCTGCTTTGGGGTTGGGTTCAGGGGTCTAGTTAGGGCAAGAAGAAAGACTTGCGGGTAGGGGAAGAATAGAGAGGTTAAAGTTGGGATAGTAGGGGAAGATCATCCAGCGATAGAGGTCAATGCAAAAATCCCCGGCTTCCTCTGAGGAAAGTTTGGATATAAACACACACATATACATACTAGTTATGTATATCTTATATATATGTATATATAATCTCCTCCACGGTTAGCATTTCTTCCAAAAATAAAACATTTAAAGCTGTATATTTCAAGATCATCCATGTGCACTGCACCGGATAACCAAGTACCGTAGTGATATTATCCGGCTAAGGGAATACTCTGTGTGTGTTTTCACATATACACACATATATTTAAGTTCAATTTGTTGTACTTTTTTTTTTGTGATGACTAGGACAGAAAAAAAAAGGGGGCCATCTCTCTCTTTCGGGGAGGAGAGGTGGGAGAAGTGACTTTTCTGTGTCTGTGAGAAACAAGGGCACAAGCACATTCGGGGCGGGGAGGAGGGGGCGGCCAGGCCGGCCAGCTAAGGTGGGAAGCCGGCTGGGCCTGGCTTTCCCCGGAGAAGGAGAAGGTGGGGATGGGGGGTGGAGGAAGAGAAAGGGGGGCTGGATCTGCTGAAAAATCAGTTGTTAAAGAAAAAGGGGAGAAAGAAAAGGTAGAGAGAAAAAATGCGTGGAAAGAAGAGAAACAAGCGAGGTGGCAGGCTCGGTCCTGGCGGTCCCCTCCTCCAGGCGGGTGAGAGTGGGAGCCCTGAGGGCCGGGAGGGGAGAGGCTGGAGGGCCAGGCGCGCTGTGCGCGAGCGGACCCAAGAAAGCCCGCCCGGCCCCGCCCCGGGCCGCCCCGGGCCGCCGCCGCGCTCTGCACCTCCGCCGGGAGGCCCGGGGCGGGCGTGGGGAGGGGGTCGGGAGCCCAGGTGAGAGCTCCGTCGCACACGCGCGCACACACAGACACACAGACACACACACACGCGCACACACCCCACACGCGCGCACAGAGGCGCGCACACACGCGCACGCAGGCGCGCCCTCGGCGGGCACAAGCACCGCGCTCCGGGGCGCTCCTCGTCTCCCCCCCTCCCCGGGGGGGCGGGGGCGGAGGCGGGAGGCGGCGGGGGGCGCGAGGGCCGCCCTGGGCCCCTCAGCCCGCCCGCGAGTCTTCGTAAGGTCCCTGGTGAGTCCCGCCGGCCCCCGCGGATCAAGGCGATCCGGGCGGAACAAAGCGGGCCGGACGCCGCCTCTGCGCACCCCACCCCACCCCGTGCCCGGGAAGGGCGGCGGCGAGACCCCCCCCCCCCTCCCCACCGCCCGGGCCCCGACGCCCAGGCCGGCGCCGAGGGGCTGGGTGGGGGGCGGCGTGGGGGGGGGGAGAGGAGGAGGAGGCCGGGGCGCGGCCCCCTCGCCTCCGCGGCGGGGGGCGGGGGGCCCGTCGCTGTCAAGGGAGCGACGGGGAGGCACTGGAGGGGAAAAGTGGGGTCCGGGGCCGGAGCCGGGTCCTCAGGCGCAGGTGGTGACGACCGGGGCCAGGGACACGGGGGGCGCCGACGGGGCGGCGGCCGCCCCGCCCTTGTCGGCCTTCTTCTCCTTCTGCTTGAGGTGGATCTTGGCGTGGCGCTTGCGCTCGTCGCTGCGCGCGAACTTGCGGCCGCAGAACTCGCAGGCGAAGGGCTTCTCGCCCGTGTGCGTGCGGATGTGGGTGGTGAGGTGGTCGCTGCGGCTGAAGCTGCGCATGCAGATCCTGCACTGGAAGGGCTTGTGCCCGGTGTGGATGCGCAGGTGCCGGGTCAGCTCGTCCGAGCGGCTGAAGCGCCGGTCGCAGCCCTCGGCCGGGCACGC
Organism: Macrotis lagotis; assembly: GCF_037893015.1. Taxonomy (NCBI): domain Eukaryota; kingdom Metazoa; phylum Chordata; class Mammalia; order Peramelemorphia; family Peramelidae; genus Macrotis; species Macrotis lagotis. The sequence continues at coordinate 151,865,535 of NC_133658.1, forward strand.
GTGCGGCCGCTCGTGCAGCGGCGTCTTGCTGGGCCGGTTCGGGTACTTGCGGGGCCGGATGGGCTTGAGCGCCAGCGGCGGCTGGGGCAGGCCGCCGAAGCCCGGGTGGATCTGCTTGTCCTTGAAGGCCTTGATGGTCTCCAGGGGCGTGATGGGGGGCGGGTTGACCCTGATGGGGTCCATGCTCTGGAAGGGCTTGTGCTCCGCCACGGAGCCCATCTCGTTGGGGTGGTGGTAGAGGTTGTAGTCGGGGATCATGGGGAAGAGGTTGCTGTCCAGCGCGGGCTTGGCCGACGGGTAATCCTGGGGCGAGTAGGCCAGCCCGGGGTTGCCCTGCGGGTCGTGGAAGGCCACGGGCTCCGGGTAGAGGTCGCTGCAGTTGGAGTAGGGGGGCAGGGCCGGGTACATGGGCTCCACCTCGGCCTGCGGCTGCACCATGCTGGCCGTGGAGGTCTGCGTGCTGAGCGCCCCGGAGGCCGGGGGCACGCCGAGGATGCCGGCGCTCATGAGGCTGATGATGTTGTCCTGACACCAGTTGGAGGGGGAGTCGAAGGCGAACTTGCCCAAGTAGGTCACCGTCTTGTTGCCCGGGGCGGGCTGGAAGGAGCCGGAGTAGGAGAGCTCCTGGCCGGCCTTGTCGCTCGCCAGACCGATGTCCATCACATTCTCTGTGGAGAGGGGGGGGGGGGAGAGAGGGGGCGTCAGTGGACCCGAGCGCCAGCGCCGCCGCGCGCGCGGGCCCGGGGCCGGGGCCGAGCCGGGGCGGGGGGGCCCCCCGGGCGGCACCTGGGATCCGGCGAGAGGCGTCCTCCGGCTCGGGGTGTGGAGGACGGGCGACACACGCACAGGCGCGCGCGTACAACACACGCGCGCACCACGCGCACACACACGCGGGCTCATTGTCTCCCCCGAGGAGGGGCCGGCAGGTAGCGGCGGCCGCAGGTGGAGCGGGAAGCGGAGCGCGGCGCGGCGGCCTCCCCTCCCCCTCCGGCCCTGCCCCCCGCCCCGGGCGCCCCGGCCCCGCCGGAGGCTTTGTCTCCGAACCGAAGCGGGGGGGGGCCCCCGCGGGGGGGGGCCGGCTCCCCGGTGCGGCTTCTCCCCGCCCCCACTCCTCCCCGGGGCCTGGAGAGGCTCGGGCTCCGCGCGGAGGGGGTGGGGTGGGAAGGGAGAACGGGGGGGGGGGGGGCGCGCCCGGGCCGGCGCGGCCTGGACCCGGGCCCGGCCCCGGCTCCCGCCCCGGCCCCGGCCCCGGCCCCGGCCCCGGCCCCGGCCCCGGCCCCGGCCCCGGCTCCCGCCCCGGCCCCGGCCCGGCCCCGGCTCCCGCCCCGAGAGGCGGCGGCGCAGTGCCGCTCCCCGCCGCGGGGACTCGCGGCTCCGAGCCCGGGGGCAGGGCGGAAAGAGGCGAGACCCCCTCCGCGCGCCCGGGGGAGCGCCACGCCTAGCGCCCCCGGACCTGCCTCCCTCCGCGGCTGCGGAGCCTCCGCCGCGGCGTCTCCCGGGGGGCGGGGAGGTGGCAGAGCAGCCGGCCCCCCGGGAGCCCCCGCCGCCCCCCCGCCCCGCCGCTTACCTGTAGCCATCTGGCCGTAGTGAGCCGCCGCGTCGCCGCTGCCGGAGAAGAGGCTGAGGGAGCCGGGCACCTCCTCGGGGTACAGGTTGTCAGGCAGCTGGTTCAGCAGACTGCTCATGGTCACCGGCAGCTTCTCGGCGAGTTTGCCGGTCATAGCAGTCCCGAGCCGCCGCCGCCGCCGCCGCCGCCGCCGCCGCGCTCAGCACAGCTCCCCGGGAAGCGGCATCCGAGAGGCGATCCGCGGCGCGGGGGAAAAGCATGCGAGAGGGAAAGTTCGGGGGGGAGGAGGCAGGGGAGGGGGAGGGGGCGGGCGGAGGGAGGAGAGCCCTTTTGGGGGTGTGGGTGGAGGAGGGGGAGGGGAAGGGGTGCAGCCCTCCGCGCGCCCTCGGGCGCTGTGGCGCGGGGCGCGGCGGAGCGGCGTGGGCGGGGGGCGGGGAGGGGGCGCCTCGGCCGCCCCTGGCCCGGGCTCACGCGCACACACACACACGCACACACACACACACACGCGTGCCCGCTTCCCCGGGACCCCCTCCGCGGGCGCCGCCAGCAGCAGCCGCCGCAGCGCCGCTTTGCAAGCTCAGTGCTGCCCAAATGCTCCAGCCAGGGAACTCCAGCAGCCTATTTATCCGAGCCCCGGGAAAGCTCCGTGACGTAGCTGCCCATATATGGACAGACAAAGCCCAGCCGAAGGGGCGCGACGTCACAATGGAAGCTCCTCACAATGGAACCTTAGAAAGCAGGAAGCGCTGCAGCCGGGGCTGGCGCCCGGGGCCAGCGAGCCGGAGAGAGCCCGGGGCGCGGGGGGGCGGGGGGCGCCAGGCGGCCCGCGCGTGCTGGCCGCTCCTGGCCGGCGTCTCCACGCGGGCCCGCCGCGCAGCCCGGGCTTCCTAAGTGCCCCGGACCCCGCCGGGGGCGGAGGGAGCGAGCCCACGGGGAGGGGGCGGGGCGAGGGAGCAGAGGGGGGAGGGAGCCCCGGCGTCGCCCGAACCCCGCGACCGAGTGCGGAACCTTCCCGGGGAGTCGGGGCTGGGCGGGGAGGGGTGGGGACGGCGAGGGAGAGGAGGGCAGGCGCGGCGGCGCCTCGGGTTTGAAAACGCCGGAGCCGCGTGTGACTGCGCGCGCGCGTGTCCCCGTGCCCCGCGGCGCGGCGGGGCCCGGGCGGCTTCCCCGAAGCGGGGCCGGGACAGGTAGAGCCCGGACCGCCGCGGCCCGGGGAGACCCCGCCGGGTACGGTGTGCCCCCTGCCCGGGGCCCGCGCGTGCGGGGGGACTTGGGGGGCCCCACGTGCAGCCAGAGCCCCACGGGTAGCTTCCTGCAGAACTCCGGGAACTTGTCTAAGGGGCGTGCGGGGGGACTTGGGGGGCCCCACGTGCAGCCAGGGCCCCACGGGTAGCTTCCTGCAGAACTCCGGGAACTTGTCTAAGGCCCGGCCCCGGGCCGCCTCCTGGGCCCCGGGGCCCCGGGCCGCTCGCGGGGCTGCGGCCCGTGGCGGGGGGCAGCAAGGTGAGGCTGGGCACGGTGCAGGGGCGGGGCGGCGTGTGCCCAGTGCCCCCCGCTGCCTCCGGGTGCAGGGGCCGCCCCTGACCTGTCACCTCCCCAACACTGGGGCCCCGGGGGAAGGGCCCGCCTCGGGGTCCCTCCCGCAATGGGGCGGGGGGCATCTAGAACCCAGCTGCAGGCTACGGGGTCTGGCGGGCCAGTACCGGCCCACGCGCGACGAGGCCCCTGGGCGCGCTCGGGGGTGTGGACGGCCCGGCTCTTTCCGTGGGAGGATTCCCCGCTCGGGGGTGCGGGGTGGGGGGACGCGGGCAGAAGGGCACGGATTTCTCCGGTCGCGGGGGCGGGACAACGAGAGAGATTCCCGCTCCCCGGCCCGGAGCCGGGACGGGTGAGCGGGCGGAGCTCCCGAACCTCCCCTGGGGGGGCGGCAGCCTGCAGGCCGCTCCGCTGAGGAGGGGCTCCCCGAGGCTCCCTCCCCGCCCCCAGGCAGCCCGAAGGGGCTGCCCTTTCCCGGGCCGTGGGCGTGCGGGCGTGTAGCTGCGTGTGCGCGCGCGCGTGTGTGTGGTGTGTGTGTGGTGTGCGCGCGTGGGGACGGGAGGTCCGGCGGCTGCGAGGAGGGTCGCGGGGCGCCGGGCCAGGCGGGGAAGCTCCATACAAGGAGAGGATCCGGTGACGCGGCGGTCGCGCCCCTTCTCTGCTCGATTTGGTGCCAATTCCGGTCTCGCATTTGCATATTTTGGCTGCGAGTGGAAAAGGGGAGAGAGCGGAACCCGCAGCCTTTAAAGGAGCCGCAGAGCCCGGCGCGTCAGCCCAGGAGGCGGGCCGCGGGGCCCGGCGCCGGGGGGAGGGGAGCCGCGCGGGCTCCGCCTGCCCCGGCCAGCCGAGCCTCCCGCCGGGGGCGCGCCAGGGTGCCCCCCGCCCCGAGGAGCGGGAGCCCGGGCCGGGCCCCGGGGCCTGGAGTGCAGAGCCGTGCGGAAGCGGGCCGGCCCGGCTCCCCCGGCGGCCCGCTGCCCCGGCGGCCCGGCTCCCCCGGCGGCCCGCTCCCCCGGCGGCCCGGCTCCCCCGGCGGCCCGGCTCCCCCGGCGGCCCGCTGCCCCGGCGGCCCGGCTGCCCCGGCTGCCCCGGCGGCCCGGCTCCCCCGGCGGCCCGGCTGCCCCGGCGGCCCGGCTCCCCCGGCGGCCCGGCTGCCCCGGCGGCCCGGCTCCCCCGGCGGCCCGGCTGCCCCGGCTGCCCCGGCGGCCCGGCTCCCCCGGCGGCCCGGCTGCCCCGGCGGCCCGGCCTCGGGCTCCGCGCACGTGCCGAGCTTGGGAGGGAGGGAGAGCGCCGGGGCCGCCGCGCGGATCTCCGGCGCGATGCCCGCTCATGCCTGGAGTCTGCCCGGCGTCCCGCCGCTTCTGGAAGAAGATGCGAGGCTTCCGGGAGCGCCTTCAACCCTTTTGGGGGGTGGGCATTTAAGGCAGCTTATAAAAAAACCCCCCACTTTCGGGCCCGTTGGGGCGCTTGGATGTGCCGGGCAGAGGTGTGTGCCTTGGACTAACGGGATTAGACCCAGTCCCACTCCCCGGCCTCTGTCCGCCCGGCCGGGCCAGGCTACAATAACAAAATGACTAGCCGAGGCGCTCTTCCAAAAGTGCTCTATTCGCGCCGAGCTGACCCAAACCAGGGAGCAGAATTCAGGAGGGGCGGGTGGTGGGAGTTTTTTAAGGACTAGCAGAACTCTTAACTGTCCCCTACCTTTATCAGGAACCAATCAGAGAAGGAAATGAAGCACACCCCCCCCCCCCCAATCCCCAGGGGCTACTTGAAGCCTTGATCCTTAGGAAACACCTCTGGATCCAGGGAGGTGGGTCTGAAAAGGGTCTGAAAAGGGGGCCAGGGAGGTGCTGCATAATGAAAATGACCCCGACTGTGAAGTCAAATGGCCTTGGTTTCAAATGCTATTTCTGCAATTCCCTTTTGAGTTAACAATTTGTCGGATTTTCTTTTTCACAAATAAAGGTCTAGGTTAGTTTGAGGAATTCTTCACTTTGGGTCCATGAATTCTCATGGGTAGAATTCATGAGGTCAATGAACTTGGATGGCAAAAACGAATTACATTTTAATTTTCATTGACTTTCATTGAAACTTAACATTTGCCTCAATTATTTTTGTTTTTGTTTTTGCAAAGCAATGAGGTTAAGTGGCTTGCCCAAGGCCACACAGCTAGGTAATCTAGCTACCTAGGCAAGTCATCTGAGGTCAGATTTGAACCCAGGTACTCCTGGCTCCAGGGCTGGTGCTCTATCCACTGTGCCACCTAGCCACCCCCTCAATCATGTTTTGAGAAAGGATCCCACAGGCTGCACCAAACTGTCAGAGGAATCCTTGACACAAAATGAGAACCCTTGTATTAGATTAGATTTAAAATCCCTTTCTAACTTTATAATCCTTTGAATGAATGATTATTATAGGTTCTTAGGTTGCCTTTTTCCTCTTAGGCATTTTTTGGAGCTGCTGGAGATACTTTGGTGAAGAGTCTTCAAATCCAACACAGTTATCACCCAATATCTAGTCTAGGTTTGGTCTGCCAAGGTCATGCCCACCACTCACAGTCCTTTCTCCCCAAGGATATCAAGGAAGAGTGTTAGTTCAGGGGAGCAAAAGGGGCGCACCTATGTGAGTGATAGAGGCTGCTCTAGTAGACCCTGGCAACTCAGTTTCCTTTGGTGCCAAGGCCTGAGTTCCTCATGGAAAAATGCTGCTCATACCCTCTCTCCAGTGGAGGGGCCAAGGATGTTTGTCTTGGTTTCATTGGCAGGCCCTGGTGAGATTGCAAAGGGCCTAATTACCTGAGCTTGAAGTCCTGAAACGTGTAGAAGAGCAAGTAGGCACTGGCTCAAAATGTCCTCACCCTGGGAGATGGTGAAAGGCAAACCCAGCCCCTTTGGGACCAGGTGCCAAGAGAACCCAACCCCTGGCTCCTCTCTCTCCTCTTTCAGTATGCCAGCCCAGCTGTACCTTGGAGGTGGCATGGATAGATATAAGCTCAGGTGAACCAGGGGCTAGTAACTTGTTTGCCTTAATGAATTCAAAGCAGGCCCTTGGATCAGGGCTTGGCAAGATAGCAGTGCTCCAGATTCCAAAGCTTCTTCCTTCTAGTCTTTCAGTTTTGTAGTGAAATAAAATCTAAAAGAGGGGCAGATAGGGTGTTATGACAGCATCTCACTTCTGGATAGATTTACTTTTCCTCTCCCTATTTTCACTTATCACCTTCCCCTTTCCTCAGGTGTCCAGGTGATTCAGGGGTACCTCCTCTCTCAGAGGAAAGTGTTCAGATAAATTCCTTCACCCTGAAATATTGACTAAATGTGTTGGCAATTTAAAAGAATACCATGAATACTTTTACTGGAGAGGATGAAGCTTGCAAGGGTAGAATCTTAGGTCTGGTCATAGACTGTGGGATAGCTTTTGGCGGGGAGGGACAGGGACTTTCCATGCCCTTTATAACCACCTATATCAGTCAGCATAAGACTAGTTCTGGATGTGAGGGTCTCATAGTTGAGAGACCATCACTAAAATTGCCAATTAATGGACTCCTACTGTGTTTTCATTTCTCCTGAAAGTTCTTCAGTAGTCCTATTTTCAATACTAATTCTTGGTATCTCTGTGCCAAAGTAAGGGTCTAAGGTGAATTCAGAGTTAGAAACAGTGCTTGGGGCAGGAGAACAAAAGATTTGGAGTTAGGGGACCTTGGTTTAGACCTTCCAACTCTAAATCTGTGGTATCATGATGCAAATGGTTCCTGTGGTTAATATTTATAGAGTACCCATGATCTATTATTCTTGAAAATGCAAGTGATTTCTGACCTCAGAGGGCCAGATTTAACACCCAAAATGTGGGAAAAAATGGTGAAAGAAGGTGAGATGAAGAAGGTAAGAGAACAAAAACTGGAGAAATGAAGGGGGGATCTTTATCACTGTTGCTAATATTACAACTACCACTGCCACCAATACAGCAATAATAACTTATTTACTTTAAAGTTTGCAAAGCATCTTGAATATATGCAATCTCATTTGAGCCTCACAATAATCTTTCAAAAGAGGTGCTATGTCCACAATCACCCACCAATTCTGCCATTATAATAATCACAATAAAAATTCAAAATCATATTCATAGAATTTTCAAGGTTTTCAGAGTATTTTCCTTCTAAAGAATGAAGGCCCATCAACAACCACCTCTTCAAATATGATGATATTTTTAGGTCAGTAATCTAAGGGTCACTTTTCCATGGAGAAATAGATTGAGAGAAATTTGATTTTTGAGTTTCAATATTTAAACTGAAGTCTTCTGACCCCAAGATGAACATCCATTCCTGTCCCACTCCCCATACCTCCATCAACTGGCATCTGCCAGGTGGAGAGCATGATGTTGCTTAGTAAGGCTATAAGGACAGATTCCATGGCCTTTGACTCCAAGAACACATAAAGAGATGCATAACAGTTCAAAGCAGCATGTATTGCCCACTTCCTTTGCCCAATGCCCAATTGAACCACTTGCTGGCTCTTTATCTTTCCTCCCCTTCTCCTCTCTTCATATATACATACATATATATATATGTGTGTATATATATATATATATACATATATATATATATATATATATATATTTAAGGCAAGGAGGTTAAGTGACTTGCCCAAGATCACACAGTCAGGAAATTACTAAGTGTCTGAGGCTGGATTTAAACTCAGGTCTTCCTGACTCCAGGGTCGGTATTCTGTGCCACCTAGCTGCCCCATCTTCATATATTTGTGCATACTATCTCCAATTATTAGAATGGACATCCTCCTCATCTTCACTTATTGAAGTCCTTTTCAAGACCCAGATTACTGGTCACCTCTTTCTTTGAGCCTTCTCTGACTTCTCTGAGCAAGAAGCTGTATCTCTTCCTCTTTTAATCTGTGTAGCCCCCTCTCTTTAACCTTTCCTCTGATCTTCGTCATTTTCTAATTTTGAATGATGAGTATCTGTCTATGTGTCTCACTTTCCCTTGCTCTCTTCATCTCTTTCCCTACTGTGGTGTAAGCTCCTTGGGGGAAGAAAATAGATAATTTTCATCTCTTTATATCTAGTGCCTTGAATAGACTCTGTGTTCAATTAATGTTTGTTGAATTGATTAGACTGTCAAGAATGGGGTACTGAAAGCCACTAGGAATTAGAAGACTATCATTCTCCCCTGGATTCTGTTATTTAGTTGAATGAGTTTGGGCAAATCACCTTCTGAGCCATTAGTTTTCTTGCCTTCTTTTTTAAGTTGTTGTGAATCTCAAATTGTAAGGTAAATTCTGTCAGCATAAAGTATTATTCTATTAACTCTTTGAGGGCTGGCCCAGACAGTATCTTGTTTACTTGTGTATCTCTATACATATTTGTTCAATACACATGCTGGTGTCAAATGAATGGCAGTTCAGGTCAGAGGTATGAGAGAGATCTCTGGAAGATAGAGAAAGTAGTACTGAAGATGTTTGCTAAAGGATGGGCAGAATTTTGATCATCAAAGAGTCCAGATGGTACAGATTCATAGAACTTAAGAGCTGGAAGAGACCTTAGAGGTTCAAAAAATGATCCCCTAATTTTACAAATAAGAATATTGAGGCCCAAAGAGATGTTAAATGACTCACAGGAAGTCCCATGACAAGTAAGGTGCAAAGCCAGAACTTGCCACCCAGGTCTTCTGACTTTAAGTCTAATGCTCTTTCTAATACAATGGATGAGGAAGGAAAAAGAGCTGGAAAGGTGTTAATAGGAGGTCAGGGGGTTCACTGGGAAGGCTGACAGTGTGATATGTGTGGTTTCCCAATGCAAATATAAAATTGTGCTCAAGTTCTAGGGCGCTCGGGTGGAGAAATGGTGGCTCAGGGGATCAAATCTCATGACCTGAGGACTTACTTTATTAGTTCAGAGGCACATGGAAATATGCGATTGAGTCATGTGTTCAGGTGGGTGTCATTCTCCCTGGGGGTCATGGTGGGACATCCCCTCTTTAGAGTATGGGAGGGTGAATATCTATGTGAAAGGGACCCTCAGGGCAAGGGACTTGTGGAAAGAGGAACTTTGAGGTTGTAAACCAACCAGAAAAAGAAAAAGTGAATGAGTGTGAGGTAACACAAAGAAAGGAGAGAGAGAGAGAGAGAGAGAGAGAGAGAGAGAGAGAGAGAGAGAGAAAGTTGGAAAGAATTAAAAAAGGGGGGGAAGGATAGAGAGAGAGTCATAGGAGGGAAGAGAAACAAATACTGGAAAAGAGAAAACAAAGCTCAATATAGAGAGAAATCGTTGGATATTCAAACCTGTTTGGGTTGGAGGGAGGGAAATGGGGAGGGGAGATAGACACATAGAAAGACAGAATGATAATAAATAGGGGAAAGAGGGAGGGAGAGACAGAGAACTAAAGGAAGAGAGAGAAGACAGGAAAGAGAGAAGGCAGAAAGTTGGAGAAAGGGAAATAATATGAAATACATGTTGGAGAAACTGCAGTACAGAGCTATTCATTCTCATCATTTTCCTAGTAAATTGTCCCCTTTGCTAGGTGTGAGGAGGAGCTGCCTAGGCCCCACCCGTGGGACAGGTGCCTGAATTCCACCTTACAGGTTGATCAGTCTCCTCCCCACCCCGTAGGGAAAAACAATTGGGAAACCTGGGGATTGCAGCCTTCTGTAAACCTTGCAGTCCTATCAGCTTCCAGTTACAGGGCCCTCCCCTGACTGAGAAAATCTCTGACCCTTTCTCTCATTAGGTGAGGCATCTGAGGCTGCCCATTTGGTTTCCTGGGTGCAGATCAACAAGGTCAGAGATCTGGGAACTAAGAATGAGCCAGGCAGTACCTCAATCATTCTTCACTACACCCTCTGCCTCTCCTTAGTAGCAATCCAGGAAAGGAAGAATGAGAGAGAAAAATATTTATTTTCACTGTGTAGTAGGGGGTGGAGGAGAAGAAATAGATAAAAACAAAAAGGGATACAAGAAGACACAGGGAGCTATAAAGGCATATCCATCTCTCTTTCCATATATTTATGTAGGTGCATGTTTAAAACTTCTCTGAGACTTTTGGTGCAACTTGTGGTAGGTATATATGTGTGTGTATATGTTAGTGTATGTGTTTATATATGTAATATTCATGTACAGAGACAGAGAAAAATAGTTTCCTCATGGGACTGAGATAACCCAAAACATTAACAATGGAGTAGGTGATGATGTTTGTCCTTTGTTCTTGAAGAAGACCATGACATCAAGGAAGTGCTGCCATGACATGCCGGTGAATTGGATTTAAGTAAGGGGGGCGGTGTTATGCTAAATAGAAAAAGGCCATGGCAACTCTTTTTGAGACATAGTGCTGGTAAATAAAGAGGATGAGATACTGTTTCTTTTCATCTTCCCCCCCCTCCAATATTTCCTGTCTTGTTGAAATTCTCTCTCCAGAAGATGAATGGATCCAATATAGCACAATGCTGGGTAGGGGGTAATCACCTTCTTTTTGAATTTTCTTGCCTTCAAGGGATAAAATTTCTTCATTTATTATTGTTTAGTCATTTTTAGGTCTTGTTAGACATAAGTGACTAAGGTTGGATTTGGACTCAGGTCTTCCTGACTGCAGGACTTCAGGTACTCTATTCATTGTGCCACCTACCTGTCCTAGTATAATAGAAGGACCATGGGCTCTGGGATTAGAGAACCTGGATTCATTTCCTGTTCTGATGTTTACTGTCTATATGATTTCAGACAGGTCACAATCTCTGGCCTTTTTTCCCCTTTGTTTGTAAAAATGAAGGGGCTAGACTAGATTTTACTGAGGACCTTTCTAGTTCAATTTCTAGATCAATTACGATGTTCTCTCACCATTTTAACATTTTTATTCACAGTCTCTTCTGGCTTCAGATTTCCAGAGCAGTGTCCCAATTAGGAAGGAAGAGGATTAAGGCAGGTTGTGTAAAGCAACCAGATGCTGGAACGGGGAGGGGGTGAGAGGGTTTCAAGTAGGAACCCCATTTATTGAATGGTAGAGGCTCCTGGCACTTTCCATCCTCAAAGTACCAAATTCACTTTAATTAAACCTGGGTGTGTAAGTGGAGAGCCTGAAGTTCCACAGTTCAGAAAGAGAAACTGAGTTCAATGAAGATAGGAAAGTGTTCTAAAGTTGTGAGGGAGATAAGAGGTGGTAAAAATAGTGGAGTTAAAAAAATACCCCATCTTGGTTGGAGTCAATTAGTCTGTTAATTTATGTGGCCATATGACTGTGGATGCTGAATCGTCATTTCCTCAATTGTAAAAATATAGATAATAATACTTTACTACTTGCTGCCTGTAATTGTAACAAGGAAAGCACTTTGCAAACCATAGGAGGCTAAATAAATTTGAAGTGTAATTACTTCATGGATAGTTAAAAAGATGAGGGCCCATAATCCTTCCAAAGTCCTCAAACTACAAGTTTGAATTTTATTTACAGCAAGGACACCTCCTGTTGCCAATTCAGAAGATGAGGGAGTGAGGTTGACGGACATGTGAATTACTTTTGGTTCAGAAAAATCTAAATTAGTTTGGATGTAGTTAAGGAGGGCTTTTTACAAGGACTTGGTTAGGCAGTTGAGCAGCTAGAGACCTACTTTGCTTATGGTATTAGCTGCGCTTAGGAAGCTCTGCTTCCTAGTTATGATGGGAAAGGTCTAGAACCAAAATTCCAAAACTGACCTCATCTGAGTCAATCAGTTTCATTTCTACTTGATCCATGGGTTCTGTCTTCACCCATCCCAAGGATCCCAAAAGCATCAAATAAAGCCCCATGTATTATTTTTTTATTGATGTTACCTTTACTTTTATTTTTTCAATTTCATGTGCAAACTTAACATTTGTTCTTTTTAAAATTTTGCTCCTCTTTCCCTTTCTTAAGAAAGCAAGCAATTTTATCTAGATTGTACATATGAAGTTATGCAAAAATTTACATATTAGCTATGTTGCAAAAGAAAAAATATACCCCCCAAAAAAGAAAATTTTAAAACTATATTTTGATCTACATTAAGACTCCATCTGTCAGTTCTTTCACTGGAAATGGATGGCATTTTTGACATAAGTCCTTAAGAATTGTCCTAGATCATTGTATTGCTCAGAGTTGCTATGTCAGTCACAGTTGATCATCAAGTAATATTGCTGTTACTGTGTACAATATTTTCCTAGTTTGATTTGTTTTACCTCAGATCAAGTCATATAAGCCTTTCCAGGTTTTTCTGAAACTATCCTGCTCATCATTTCTTATAGCACAATGGTATTCCATCACAATCTTATACCACAACTTGTTCAGCCATTCCCCAATTCAAGGACATCTCCTTGCCCAGGTTCTAGATAATGGACAATGCTCTCAAGATTTTCCTGTCACCCAAGGAGTGAAAAGGATATTTTCTCGCTCCCATGTTTTCTAGCATGATGTTTTCAGTCATGTTATCAAACATCTTCACTGAGAATGAACATGGCCTCAAGGTCAACTATTGCACTAATGGCAAATTCTTCAACTTGAAAAGGCTACAAACCAAGACCAAAGTGGAGGGAGTATTGGTGTGTGATCTTTCGTTTGCAGATGATTGTGCATGCAGCCTCTGAAGCTGAGATGTAGCAAAATTTGGGTCGATTCTCTGCTGTTTGTGCTGATTTTGGTCTAACAATTAAAACAAGAAAACACAGGTGCTCCATTAGCCAGCACCATATCATCCATATGTGGAACCATCGATTACAGTGAATGGGGAAGTTTTGAATACTGTGGATAAGTTCACTTATCTTGGCAGTGACCTTTCCAGGGGGGCACATATTAACAATGAGGTTGTGGGGTGGCTAGATGGTACAGTGGATACAGCACCAGCCCTGGAGTCAGGAGTACCTGAGTTCAAATCTGACCTCAGACACTTAACAATTACCTAGCTGTGTGGCCTTGGGCAAGCCACTTAACCCCATTTGCCTTGCAACACCCCCCCCCAAAAAAAAACAATGAGCTTGAACCACACATTGCCAGTGCTAGCTTTGTATTTGGGAGGCTCTGAAAAAGTGTGGGAGAGAAGAGGTATTGACTATTAAACAGAAAGTCTACAGAGCCTTTGTGCTGACCTCATTGATATATGTCTTTGAAACTCAGACAGTCTACCAGCATCATGTCAGGAAACTAAATCACTTCCATTTAAATTGTCTTATTAGGAAGATTCTGAAAATCACTTGGTGGAAGAGCCCAGACACTAAGGTCCTTTCTGGAGCTAAACTGCCTAGCATTACAACATTACTACAGAGAGTGTAACTATGATGGGCTGGTCATGTTAGAATGCCAGATGTATGCTTGCCAAAAAGTCTATTCTATGGAGAACTCACCCAGGGCAAGCACTCACAAGGGAGTCAGAAGCAATCTCATTGAAGAACTTTAGAATTGATTGTACAGCATGGGAGACATTGGCACAGGACTGCCCAGTATGGTGTGCCCTCATTAGTGAGGGGACTATATTCTATGAGAAGGGCAGAATTGAAGAAGCTCAAAGGAAATGTGGCATACATAAGTTTAGAGTACCTATCCTAGGTGTTCACATAGACTATTTGTGCCTGACCTATGATAGAGCATCCGAACTCCTATTGGACTGGTCAGCCACAGTCAGACACACTGTAATTGTCTCAAACTTAGACAGCTCATTTTGGTCTTCTTTGATGATGAAGGAAAAGAACCAATTTTTTGTCATTACAAAAAAAAGAGTTGTTAAATTTTGTTTTCTATAGGTCATTTCCCTTTTTCTCTGATCTCTTTGGGATACAGACCTTGTAATGATATTTCTAGGTCAAAGGGTCTGCACAGTTTTATAGCCCTTTGAAGCCCCTTGTGTTGTTGATGTCATCCCTATCTTTACTAGGAAACTGAATGAAGAAAGATGAAATAACTGCTCCTGTTTTTGTTGCTTACTGTTTACAGGTGGACCACAGAAACTGATCTCAAAGCTGAGAAAAAAGAAGCCAGGAGTCCTTTGCCCCAAGTCTTTGACCTTGGGGAACTCAACAACATCTATATATACACTAACCATGAGTCACTAAGGCACTGAAATACCTTCCAGTTTCCTCATCATACTGGTAGGCCTTGTGGGGATTTTTCATTATTTCAATAATTAAAATAGGTAAGTATCATCAGTAACTGTGGAACCCAGCTTTCCTTTGAACTGAAGCTCAGGTTCAGAGCCTTATGGGTATGTTGATTTACTGTTAGGTTCCCTGAAAACTCATTCTTCAGATATCTAGTCCTTCATTCCATTAGTTTATTCCACCCTGGATCTCAGCTTCTTTCTGGGATAGTCTCCCATAATTCCATTCTCCCATTCATATTCTAATAGAGTCTGTAAGGAAAGACAGAATATGTGGAGCTTTCTGAATGAATCCATCCTTGGGTTGAGGATTAGACTTGGAATGAGCACAGAGGAGTTTGTTCCTCAATTCCTTGTATTCTGATAATCTGTTTAGTCCAGGTCTTTCAAAAATCTTAGCAGATTGGTTCTCACAAGACATCATAGTAAAGGATATTAAGGTCTTAGGAATTTTTGGAGGACTCAGTTCGTGGAACTAAAAATGGGTAGATATAGAATAGGTGGTCTCTGAGTAAACAGTGAATGGATAGCCACAGGAGAACCTGGGGTATTGACAGATGCCCAATAAGCATCTCTATGTCAACCAGTCTCCCTGATTTTGAGACTTATATTGAAAATCCTGAGACTTTCTTCTGAAGACTCTAGACTTTATCATTCCAATTTCTGCCTTATCCAGGTTTTATCCCTTCAATCACTCAGCATTCCTGATCTAGCCACTCGAGTCCCTTTCTGATCCTTCCTTCCTTACAGTTAGGGAGATGAGCTTGATTTCCTAAAGGTCACGCCAGTTGGAGCACAGGTTTTGCCAAGTTAGGAAGGGCTTTGCATCCAAGTGTGGTGATAATGTTGGCCTAGCTAAGGTTGGAAAAACTTTATTCCAGATTGACTGCCTTGTGATGAAATTTTTGGCTCTAGAAACTTATGAAAACTGTTTATTAAGGTGTGCTAAAACTGTATGGGTATTGTGAGCTATATGAGTGGAGAATGTATTCACATACAACATTTTCAAAACAGTGAAATACTAAAACTTGTTTTCATATACATTATCTTGTTTCCTACTGGTGGAACATAAGCTCCTTGATGAAAGGGGGTATTTTAATTTTGTCTTTGTATCTTCTGTGTCTAGCATGGTGATTGGCACAGAACTGGATTGGATTCTTAATTGAAAAAAAAAGAGGTTAGATCACTTGTACAAAAATATTCATAGCAGCCCTGTTCGTGGTGGCAAAGGACTGGAAATTAAGTAAATGTCCTTCAATTGGGGAATGGCTTAACAAATTGTGGTATATGTATGTCATGGAAAATCATTGTTCTATTAGAAACCAGGAGGGATGGGAATTCAGGGAAGACTGGAAGAATATGCATGAACTGATGCTGAGTGAGATGAGCAGAATCAGAAAAACATTGTACACTGTAACAGCAACATGGGGATGATGATTGGCCTTGATGGACTTGCTCATTCCATCAGTGCAACAATCAGGGACAATTTTGGGCTGTAATGGAGAACATCATCTGTATCCAGAGAAAGAAATGTGGCGTTTGAACAAAGACCAAACACTATTACCTTTAACTTAGAAAAAAAAACTTATCTTATTATGTAATTTTGCTATCTCTTATACTTTCTTTTGCTTCCTTAAGGATATGATTTCTCTCTCATCACATTCAACTTAGATCAGTGTATACCATGGAAACAATGTAAAGACTAACAGACTGTCTTCTGTGGGGGGTGGGGGGAAGGAAGCAAGATTGAAAAATTGTAAAACTCAAAATAAATAAAATCTTTCTAAAAAATAAATAAAAAGAAGTTAATATTATGATTTGTATTTTACAGATAAGGAAACTGGCCAAGAAATGTAAAATAGCTTGCTCACAGTCAAAACTAGTAACAGAGCTGACATTTGAACCCATATCTTTTTTTGGGGGGGAACTGAGGCAGGTAAGGGGTTTTAAGGGATTTGCCTGAGGTCACATAGCTAGCTATTAATTATCAAGGATCTGAGGCAGAATTTGAACTCAGGTACTCCTTACTCCATGGTTAGTGTACTAACTACCTCCAGCCCACATCTTCTAAGTCTGATTCCAATATCAAACAATACTATATTGCTTCTAAAGTCTGTGGAATTATTTCTGTGGGGTATATATATATATATATATATATATATATATATATATATATATATATATATTTGAAGCCTTTGGGATTTGCATTCCACTCCTGTTGCTTCTTTTCCTTTCCTCCCCCAGTGTTCTCTCTCAGTCCTTTAAATCTTTGTCAAATTCTACCTTGAATCAGTTATTCAGGTCCCTATTTTATTTTCCCACTAATTAGACTTATTAAACCTGTTGAAGACAGGGACCAGGTTTTATTTATCTATTTTTCTAAACCCCTCCCCAGTTTTGAACATGGCCCTGCACAAAAAGATGCTTTCCAAAGGTCTAATGAACACAAGATTTGGAGTCAGCAGAACACTGGCACCTGCCACCAGAGTACCTTGGTCAATTATTGTTACTTATATGTAAAATGAGGAGGCTCAACTAAATAATCTCTAACATTCCCTTTGTGATCTTCCCTTATATCCCCTAAACAATAAGTTTCATCCTTGGGGAAAAAAATCATGTAGAGAAATAGAATGTTAGAGGTGCAAAGGGTCACCTAATCCAAAAACTGGTCATTTACAGTTGGTAAAGTCAGATTAATGAGGTTAAGAGATTTGTTCAAGGTCACACACACACACACACACAAACACACACACAAACACACACACACAGAAACAAGATGCTAACCTGGTTCTCAGACTCCAAATCCAGTGTTTTTTTGACTATACTACCCTGAATTTTTGGCAATAGAATCACACTTAAGGTACTCTGGAGGTTCTCTCTCCTTGAAGAAACTAGAAACAGTGAAGTCTTCTGCAGAATGAATAATCAATCCCTCTTATGGATCCTGGCTCTTACTTTGTTGGCATTTCATCCCCACTTTTAGCAAATAGATTTATGGGAGGACATATTCAAGAATGGCCAGAAAGGGAAATCGGGAGGAGATGCAACCTGCGTTTGGCCAAGGATGGCTAGTGGAAAGGAGAGACTAGACAGCGCCCTGGAGTCACCCCCTCTGATAGCTGGCGGTTTCCAGAGAGATAGAAGCTACTTTCCTCGAACTAAGGAAGAGGGTGTGGGGGAAGGGCTGCTCAGGAGTCTATGTGTGGGGGCAGCTAGGTGGCGCAGTGGTTAGAGCACCGGCCCTGGAGTCAAGAGAACCTGAGTTCAAATCCGACCTCAGACACTTAATAGTTACATAGTTGTGTGCCCTTGGGTAAGCCACTTAACCCATTTGCTTTGCAAAAAATCCTAAAATAAAATTAAAATAAAAAAGGAGTCTGACTATACTTCGCCTATACTTCTTGAGGGCAGGGGCCGGCTTGTCGCTATTATTATTATTATTATTTTGTGTTTACAGCGCTTCGGTAAAAACTTCATAAACATGGACTCAGGGACCCTTCTCTCTGAAACCCTCCCCTCCCTCCTTTTCCTCCTGGAAAGAACTGGGCACCTGCGGACTGCTCGGGCAGGGTGGGGGAGGGCGGGCTGAGTGGGGGGCCGAGCCCCAGTCCCAGCGCCGCCCGCCCCGCCCCCTCTGCGGCGCCCCCCAAGCAGAGCCGGCCCGGCTTCTCCCTGACCTCGAGCGAAACACAAAGTAGCCGGGGCGGGAAGTCGGCCTGGCCCGGGCCCTGCCCCCCCCCCCCCCCCCCCCGCGCTCGGGGCGGGCTGGAGGGTATTTTGGGTTCGAAAACAAAGCGTCAGATCTATTTGGGGGACTTTTGTTCCGTCGGGGCCGGGCTCGGGGCGCTGCGGCCGCCGCGGGCTCAGCCACTTCCCCCGGGACCTGACGCGTTTCCCCTCCGGCGCGGCCCGATTTAGCCGGCCCGACGCGCCACTTTCGGCCTCAGCTTCTCCTTTCCAGGCCCGGCCAGGGCCGGAGAGGGGGCCGCGGGGCGGGGGGCGGGGGGCGGGCCGCCGCCCCTCAGTGGGAAGGGGAAGCTGGGGAGAAGGGCGCCCGCGCCTGTGCGGGCAGGCCTGCGCTTCGGGGCTCCGGCGCCCGCGGCCTCGGCCCAGCTCGCGGGGGCCCGGACTGCAGCGGGGGCCCGGACTGCAACGGGGGCCCGGACTGCAACGGGGGCCCGGACTGCAGAGGGGGCCCGGACTGCAGCGGGAGCCCGGACTGCAGAGGGGGCCCGGACTGCAGCGGGGGCCCGGACTGCAGCGGGGGCCCGGACTGCAGCGGGGGCCCGGACTGCAACGGGGGCCCGGACTGCAGAGGGGGCCCGGACTGCAGCGGGGGCCCGGACTGCAGCGGGGGCCGGGTGCGCCTGGTGCGGGCTGCCGGGGCCGCGCCACGTGCCGCGCGTGTCTGCGCGTGGGCCGCCCCGCGTGTTGCGCGTGCGAGGGGACGCGGGAGGCGGCGGGGCCGAAGCGCGCCCTGAGGCCCAGGCATGGGGGGACCGGCCCGGCCCAGCCCCAGGGGGCTGCGGGACGAGGAGGCTGGCGGCAGCTCCGGGGTTGAACTCGCCTCCCTCACGGGGCCGACAGGGCCTGGGGGGCGTCCGAGCCCCAGTTTGCATCTTAGTCAACTGAGGGCCACAGACACTCTGTGCCTCCTGGATTCCGGCAGTGGCTCCACGGCCGGGTCTAGCGGAGTCCAGGTCCAGGGTCAGCCCTAGGCCCAGGCTGCTTTCTGTAAAGTGAGGGAGGAGGATTAAATCATGGGGACTTTCGGCTCAAAAGTCCTGCGATGCCCGTGGCCGTGGCCCTCCACAGCCAAGAGAGTGCCCTTGTGTGCATTCCCCCTGTCCTTCTCGGTGACCCCCGAGCTTTCACAGACTCTCCTCTCCATGTTCTCCACATTCTCTCTCCCCATCCTCCAAGTTCCACTCAGGAGTTCCCTCTTCTAGGAAGCCTTCCTTGACCCCCTGAGGCTGCAGGGACCTCTTTCCCCTTTTTGGAGCTCTTTCTGAAGATCTCTGAAGCTGCCCTGTAGGAAATGCTTTTGACTTTGCCGTCAGAAGGCATAGACTCCAATCTCATCTTTTTTGGAGACAAGCCGGGAGTAGGTTGGCTTTTGAGTTCCCTTATAGCTCTGAAGCCATGATCGGTTAACTCTTGTATGCTAAGGCACATATAGGTCCTTAGAATGTAATCATCGGTACACTTATCATGAAGCCGCTGTGTGCAAAAGCCTGGGAGTACAGGAATGAGTGAA
Source organism: Macrotis lagotis (assembly GCF_037893015.1). Lineage (NCBI taxonomy): Eukaryota > Metazoa > Chordata > Mammalia > Peramelemorphia > Peramelidae > Macrotis > Macrotis lagotis. The sequence goes on from NC_133658.1 coordinate 151,884,982, forward strand.
TGAATGTGAGGGCTCCGCTGTGTGTGCAGAAATGCCGGACGATGTGGGTCTGTTTATGGCCATAGATATGGCAATAGATATTTCCGGACTTCACAATTGCTGGGCGGATTTCATCTCTGCAGAAGGAAGCACACACCTAAGTTACTGTCTTGGAGGCTTCCACTTTCACTTTAGGAGTGGAGCCCAATGTGGTAGGCGGAACAAGGTGGGGGAGTGGGGGTGGGAATCAAGATTGTCTGTTGAGCAGAAACGTGAGCTTCCGAAAAGCTCACCAGACCCCTGGCAAATAGCCCCCACTCCTTTACTTTAATTAACCCGATTCTCCCTGGTCAGAGAGTTGATGACTTGTTAGGGAAGGATCATCTCTTTTTCTTTGTCTTTACCTTCACCAGGGAAAACCTGGATCAGGTAACAAGTACAGATGGGGGACCCTTGAGGATCTCAGTCCTGTTGCTCAGCACTCCTCTCTGGGCATGTATAGCTTGATAGTCCTCCTTTTGGACTAGCTCCCAACAAAGAATTGGAATTTGCTTCCCAAACCTATCTTATAATATGGCATCTTAAGTGAGATTTTTCTATTCTCAATTCTTTTTCATGTTACAATACTTATTGTGTTTTATCAAATATTCTCAATTCTTTTTCCATGTTATAATACTTAAGTGTTTTACCCTGCCCTCTCCCCTTCCCCCAGGAAGAGAGGGCATCAGGAGGTAGAGGGCTGTGGAAGACCAAGATGCAGCTCATGAAATTCATCTTAGGGCTGGAAAAGACATTAGAAACTAACCCCTTAATTTCAACAAAGGAAGAATCTGTCCCGGAAGAGTGGAGGGTCAAGATCACACAGCTCTCAGCCAGGACAAAAAAGATTTTTAGATTTGGAAGGGATCTTACGATCATTTAGTTTAGCTGAGATTGTCTTATAGATGAGAATACTGAAGCTCCGAGAAGAAAAAGGACCCCACCCAAGGTTGTAGTGTACCAGACTGAGATTCAGAACTCGTCCAAGACTGTTACTACTGAGTCATTCTAGTAAATCTTTCATCCTTCTTTATCTATTTACCTTTTTCTTTCTTTTCCCATTCACTCACCTCTTTTTTTTTTTTTCTCCCAATGGTCATCATGTCTTAATGGTCCATTGGAATTCGGTAACTAACTCTGACCTAGTTATTGGCAATCAAGGCCAAAGGGTTTTCTAATACTAAGCTTTGGGGAGGGGCAGGGGGAGGTATCTTCTCTCTCTCTCTCTCTCTCTCTCTCTCTCTCTCTCTCTCTCTGTGTGTGTGTGTGTGTGTGTGTGTGTGTGTGTGTTTTAAGGTTTTTGCAAGGCAATGGGGTTAAGTGGCTTGCCCAAGGCCACACAGCTAGGTAATTATTAAGTGTCTGAGACCGGATTTGAACCCAGGTACTCCTGACTCCAAGGCCGGTGCTTCATTCACTATGACACCTAGCCGCCCCTTACATGTGTGTGTTTTAATCACTCTCTTAATTGTCCTCTTCATTGTTCTTCTGTAGTTGTGGGATCTTCATCTTCCTCAGCGCAGAAATTCTCTCAACATTGCGGTGAAGAAGTCAGTCTCCCCTCAGCCTCAACTACCTAGTCTGTAAAATGGTGATCATAAGCCTCCTAGCAGAGCGGAGAAGAGGTGTAAAAGGCAGAGATAGACGAGAAAAAAGAGAGAGACCTCGCCTGCCCGTGCCTGCAGGTGTGTAAATGGGAAAGTTAATTAGCAACTGTTTGAGATGCTGGGATGAAAGGTGCCGGTGAGGACTGGGTAATTTCAGGTAATATCAGGACAGCCTCCTCCTAGTTGGGCAGGGAGCCAGTCCCTACTCATCCTGGGAGGGGGAAGGATGAGGAAACAACCCCTCACCCCACTCCTCAGCCGAGGGACTGGGGGAAGGGAGAATTCTGAGCTAAGGGTCTTTGTCTTTATAGGGAGTTGCTCGTTAGTTGCTAAGGAACTGTAGATCTTGGTAGATTCAAGTCTCCATTGCCTCATCTGACTTGGGGAGTGGGATGCTGGGTAGAATCCATTGAAGCTGCTGGAGTCTCTCTCTGCCTGTTACTCTAATCCCATGACTTTATCTACTGGAGACTTCTGCCCCCTTTTCCTAAACCAGAGTCAAAGGATTTTCAGCTGGAAAGGACCTCGGAGAAGTCTAGTCCAAGCCTCCCATTTTAATATGAGAAAACTGAGTCTTTCTTCAACGTTCAGTTCAAGTGCTCTCTCCTCTGTGGAACCTTCTCTGATTCCCCTGAGTATCCTGCTTATTTTCAGTCTCCCTTTTCCTGCCCCCTTCTCTCCCTCCCCCCCAACTCTCTTTACCCCGCCCCCAGAAGATTATTAACTTTGAGGACAAGGACAGTTTTGTTTTTTGTATCTTCAATGCCTTAAGCAGTGTGCTGCCCATAATAGGTATGGTTTAATTGTCTAATTGAATCAGGTTTCTGAGAGATGAATAGACTTGTCCAAAGTCACAAGGTAGTACATAGCAGAGCAGGGGTTTAAACCCATTTCTCAGACTCCAAATCTAGTGCTATTCCCAAATAATCAGCAGCTTCTCAGGTCCATTTGTAGACCTTATCCTCTTCAGTCCTGTTTGGACAGGCGAATACAAACACACACACACACACACACACACACACACACACACACACACACACACACAAAGTAGAACAGACCCCACCCCAAAGAGCAGGGGAAAAACAGGTGTGGTGCTGACAGCTCACTGGAAATTCAGAGGAACCCTAGTATGCATACCAGGCCTTCTTTCCTCTGTACTTGGAGTCATCATTGTTATTATTGTTGTTTTTTTTTTTAACATGGAAGTTTTCCAGAGTGACTTGTTCTCTCTCTCTCTCTCTCTCTCTCTCTCTCTCTCTCTCTCTCTCACACACACACACACACACACACACACACACACACACACATCCCTGTCTCTCTCTCTCTCTCATTTGAAAGCAATAGTTCTTTTCTGGAAGGATCAGAGAAAAACCAAGAGAAGCTAAAAGAATCTGGCCAGAGGACAGGATCCTCTCTGAGAGACAATGATAGAACTCTCTCTTGGGCAGCCCCTGCCATTGCCTTGAGGGGGCTCAGACCAGGATGGGGCAAGGAGGACAGGTGTAGAAGATTTGATATAGCTCCTATTATCTGTTTTCCCCCACTTACTCTGGGGATGTAAGTGGAGGGTACTGGGTTTTCGTGAAGTAGTCAGGAGGGCGCTTGTGTGTTTCCAAATAGATGTCTCCAAAATGGTCATCATCATTATTTCAAGGAGAGGTTTTTGGGGATTTAAAACAATTTATAGCTTCCCATCTTCTTACTCTCAGTAAGAAGAAGATACAGGGAAAGTCTAGGGTAAAAGGACTTTACAATGGGAAAACTGAGAAGTATCCACTGAAGTGCAGGTGTGCCATCCTTCTCTCTGTTCCCCACCCCCACCCCCATCCTAAGAGTGTGATTTAGCCAATCATAGAATACATGTATAGATCAGTTTCTCTTTTTTATTCATATTTTTTTCTTTGAGGGTGGAGTGGAAAACAAGGTCAAGAGCTTTTCCTAAAACTGATATAAAAACTCCAGAAAACAAGAGAGAAAGGGAACTGGAGGAGGGGAAACTAATGAAAAAAGCAAAGAAAGTCAATAATTTCCTTGAAGGATAAACATCCGATCCACCCCACCCCCAAATAAACACCCTCACCACAAAGAAGGAAGAGCAGTAAAGGGAAATCTGTCCATGTCTGGATTTAGTGCAGCCTTAGGAAGTTTAACCTCTCTTATTTTTCCTGGCACTAACCCAAGCAGTCAATGACACCCTGGTGCTGGGGGGAGTGTGGAAGAAAGAGGGGGGAAAGGGTGATGGGTAGGGAGATGTTGACACACTAAAACAGTCCCCATTGCGGCTGCCTTCCATGACATTGTAAACGGTCACTTCCTTTTGCTTTTTTTAACTCAGATTGTGGTGCTGTGGGACCCGATTTTACCACCCGTATTTCCTCTTGGCCCCGAGTTGGTCTCAAATGCAGTAATCACACAGCTTGAGAGTCAGAAGGAACCTCAGGAGAGAGTCGATGACTCTGTCCAGAGCTGGAGTGCCTGTCCTTTGGAGCCCCTGGGGGATTTTTTCCCTAGGCCTGTCCTATGAGCTTCAGTCAGGTTGGGGGTGCCAAGGTGTGTGGGGGGAGAGCTTCCAGAGGCTGGTAGGGCCATTTTCTACTGCTCAGCCAAGGTGATGATCCCGAGTTCTGAGATAGTGCCTTTCATCAATGATCTTAAAGCACTTTGCAAACAAAGCGTCATTTTAACATCAGCCATGGGACTGGGTCAAGGGGGGAATGGGGTGGCAATGGCGACTTTTGGAGGAAAAATGAGGTAAAGGATGAAGATCTGGGAGCTGGTGCGGGGAGGTGATGGGAGACCAGAAAGGTGCAGGGGGAAAGAACTGAAGTGACTTTTTTTTCTAGGTTATGAGTCAGACTCTAGGGGAGCAAAGCCTCAGGGAGTCAGAGGGGAAAGCCTCTGGAGAAGTGTTAAGTGGTGGAAGGGAGGGTGTGACCGATTAAATAGATGCGTGAAACCGAGAAACCCTTGCAGTACCCAAACTGCAAGCCATCTGCTTCAAGAAACCTTAACCTGGGGTCCTTGAACCCTGGCCCAAAGTAGTCTTGAATAAGGGGGAGGGGAAATATATTTTTTTCTTTTCAGGAGGCTCCAATTGAAATTTTTGCATTTCCTTCAAATTCTCTTGAGATGGGATTCTGACTAGGGGCACACATAGGCTTTGCTGGTACTGCCAAAAGGGTCTAGGACAAAAATACCTGATTTCACCGAACCCCTCATTTTAAAGGTGAGAAAGCTGAGGTTTAAAAGAAAGTGACTTGCTCAAGGTCTCAGATCAAGTTAATGATAAAGCCGGAATTAGAACCCACACACTCAATTTGGATCAATGTACAACATGGAAACAAAGATTGACAAATTGCTTTTTGTGTGGGGGGGAGTAAGACTGGGGAGAAATTGTAAAACTCAAAATAAATAAAATCTTTAATCAGAATTAGAGCCAAGATTTATTGCTCCCTTGCTTGGTACCACCCCTTTTCCCCCCAACCTTTGAGAGAACCCCCGAATCTGTCTTCTCAAACTGATTTTGGGAAGAATGAATCAAACCAGATTGCAATTGAGGATGTTATTTTTATTTTTATTTTTATTTTTGTGGGGTCCAGTTCTTCTCCAAGCTTGAGATGACCTTTCAGGGGGAAAAGGTGACTAGGTGAAGAGCTGGTACCTCTGGCTTGGAAAGGAGCAGCCCAAGCCCAGTTCTATCTCTGGTCCATTTACAACTTCCTCCAGGTGCTTGTAGACCAAGCTAAAGGTCTTGATAGTTCTGGGTGAGGAACTGGCTGGTGGCCACCGGAGTGCCCAGGTGGAAATGCTTTATGAAGTCACTGATGGACCAGGAACCTGAAATAAACAATAAAAGGGGGTGAAGGAAGGATATTCAAGGTTTTTCTTTTGCCATTAGAAGGATAACCATTAGGCACTCACTTAACAGGTTCTATGAAGAAAAACTAATCAATGAATAACTTTCCTCTCACTGTGTCCTTGGGGGTGATGGAGAAGGAATAAGGATGATAATCTGGTCCTACATAGTCTCTCCCCTATTCCTTCACTATTGATGGATTTGATTTTATTGTGAAATTCTAAGAAGTCTTGAGGCCTGGAACTGTGGCAACCTGGAATGAATTTAAGGTTGATCTATGGACCACTGGATCCTGGAATGAAACTTTGATACCTTCCTGTCTCCATTTCTGGCCACTTTTGCTGCTGGGTCTGAGATTGGAAGAAGCATCTGTTTGATCTCCCTCAATATTTGTCTTCTGCTCTTCCACCTTCCCTCTCACAAGGGGGAAAAAAAACCTACCATCAACAAACACACACATATGTAACATTTGCTAGTGGGAGGAGAGTTCATGGCTCAGACATAAAAGAGAACTTTTGATGGGGATGGGAGAAAGATGGTTGAAGAGTGTAGTTTAGGAGGTCCCAATCCTGGTGTCTAATGGATAGAGCTGTGGTCTAAGGGAAGAGTCTAGGGGAGGAAGAATTTTTTTGGTGGGCAAGGACCAGAGGAGAGATAATTGACAGTATAAATAAGAAGGGGCTGGGGGAAAGATGGAGAAGGCAAAACCATGACCCATAAAAGGGAGTGCCAAGGTCCAGATTGTTAGCCCTATTGCCCCCAAGAGAAAATACCTCACAGTCTGGTATTTAGAGTGCTCCCTAAACTGGCTTCCATTTACCTCTCCAGACCTATTTATCATTACCCCTCATCATGCACTCTCTGCTAGGGACATCTACTAGGTTTTCCCTATAGACATCCCTCCTCCTGCCTCTGCCCTTAGCACAGGTCAGCCCTCCTGTCTGAGGGCTTTCCCCCTCATTTCTAGAATCTAAGCTCAGCTCCTACATGAAGCCTTTCAGGATCCTCCAATCATTAGCATTCCCTCTTGGAATCACTTTGCACATCCTTATCTTTGCTTACTGTATCCCTCCATGGGGATATAAACTGGGGACTGTTTCATTTTTGTTTTATTGCTCAGAATACAGTGGCTTATATGCAGGAGGCCATTATTCCATATTTTTTGAAATAAATTTAATTAAATGAGATTCCTCACTCTGGGGACCTTGCATTTTAAAAGAGGCCCTGGGGAGGGTAGGGCATTGCTTAGCCCAAGGAATGAATTTCTAGTTGTGGAATTTCAGGCATCTGTTATTGGAAGGTTTTTTGAGGGGGAGGGATGAGGTAGGGCTCCTAGAGCCCCTCAAATCACAACATTCTCAATAAATACTCAATTGAGGAAAAAACTGATCTTAAACTGGGGTAGGGAGGGAAGCAAGGGTGGTTGAAGATCTACTCTTCCCTAGTCAAATGGTCCACCTAAGGCATCTTTCATCTCCCCTGGGTATTGCCAGGTTCATACATTTATAACCTGAGGACTTGGTCCTTGCCCAGGAAGTCTCTCAGGGAGTGCCCAGGGCTAATTTCTGGAGAGTCAATGTGATATATGGCAGAGAATTTGAGATTTGAATATGGGGGTTGAAATCCTGGCTGCAATGCTTAAATAACTTTGTGAGTTTGAGAGAGTGGCTTAAAGTCTCTATTCATTTGTAGAAACCTGTCCTATATACTACACAGATAATTGTGAAGACAGTGTCCCTTAAAAATGAGTGTGGGCGGGGCAGCTAGGTGGTGAAGTGGATGGGGTACTGGCCCTGGAGTCAGGAGTACCTGAGTTCAAATGTGACCTCAGACATGGCCTTGGGCAAGTCACCTAATCCCATATGCCTTGCAAAAAAAAAAAACACAACTAAAAAAAATGAATGTGGGGGAGAGAGGCAGCAGAGTGACTAGAACACTGTTCCCAAATCAGAAGGACCTGAGCTCAAATTTGGACTTCAGACACTTACTAGCTGTGTGACTCTGAGCAAGTCACTTAACCCTGATTGCCCCCCCCCCAAAAAAAGAAAATGAGTGAATGAATGAAAAGCTTTTATTACTAGAAAACCAATTACCTGCTAGTCAATGGTGATACAAAGAAAAGAAGGGAGATAGTTTGCTCTTCAGGGACTTACATTCAAATTATTTTCTGTTTGATATTGCCCAGAACCAAGTCACTCCAAGATTGGTCCTGGGCAAAGTTGTAGAATCAGTCAAAGGAATATATCTTTGGTGACTTTCTATCACTGCTTTTCCCTCCACCCTGTCCCAAACCCTCCCAGCCTAATGTTGTCCTATTCTCTCTTTTTTGATCTCTTTTTTTTATCCTAAAAAAAAATCAGGTGCACTAGTTCACACTAAAGCCTTAGCATTTTGAGGTGTTATGCTTCCTGGGGACATTTGTATTTTTAAGTGAGGCCCTCAGAGAGAGGGAAAAGCTTAATTCAAAAGAATGTATTCCTAATGGAGGAATTTCAGGCATCAGTGGAACTTCACACACACACACACACACACACACACACACACACACACACATATTTATGAGCCAGACTCTGGGTTAAGAGCTTTTTACATATATTGTCTCATTTGATCTTCACAACAAGTCTGATATGGTTTACAATTGAGGAAACTGAGGCAGACAGATTAAGTCACTTACCCAGGGTCACTTGCCCAGCTAGTCAGAGTCAGGATTTGTACCTATGTCGTTCCTGGCTCTAAGGATATATATATATATATATATATATATATATATATATATATATATTATATATATGTATATACATATATGTACACACTAACATATTGTTCTTTCCAATCATAATGTTCCAATTCCTTACTCTGCTTTTTGAATAAGTTATTATATGCCAGGCCCTGAAAGAACTGGGCATAAAAATAAAACCAAAATTAAAGACAGTCCCTGCTTGTAAGGAGCTTTTATTCTAATTAGGGAAAAATGGAAGACAACATATAAAATGGAGCTTACAAGCTGGTGGTGGTGGTGGGGTAACTGCTTTAGGGAGCATGGTGGTGAGGTCCAAAATATGAAGGAAGTTCCTGGAAAAATTCTTCAAGAGGAAAAGGGGCCTTCAGGGGTAGAGAGAGGAGGCAGCTGAGAAAAAGAGTGCCTAAGTCCAGAGAATTTTGGGACAAGAATGAGAATTAAAGGGATCTTTTGGAATCAGTCATTTTCCTCAGGTTTTGCTCTTTCCAGCTCTGACAAGGGATGGACTGATCCATCCAATAGAGAAGCACCTACCTAAATGGGTGCTCTTTGGCTTTGGGTGGGGGGCCCTGCCAGCTGATCTTTCATTCCCAACTCTTCTTATGTATCCTCTTTACCTAACCCATAGCGGGGTAGGTATCTCTTCTATAACACCCTGGACAGGAATACTACAATTTCTGCTCAATACCCCTTATTCTGCCCTCTAGCAAAGAAGAATAAATGAATTTCTTCTTTTACGCAACAGTCCTTCAAGCCATAGGATTATAGATGAGGACCTAGAAAAGACTTCAAAGGTCATCGAATCCAAGCTTCTCATTTGACAGATGAGAAAACTGAGGTCCAGTGAGGAGAAATGATGACCATTTCTGGTAAAATTCTAGAACATAGTCTGTCAAAGCAAAGTGGAAAGTGTTAATCAGTAAAAGCTATCATGAACTGGTCCTTCTAAAAGGACCAGTTAACTTTACTTCCTTTTTTTGTAAAGGGTTGGAAACTGGTGGACCAGGAGAATGAGATAGACATTATATCTGTATTTTGGCAAAACTCAGATAAACTCCATAATATCTTTGTGGAGATGATAAAGAAATGTGAACTAGATTGGTAGTGTGAAACTCAAGGAGACAGGGATTGGTGGGAGGGAATAGGGGATAGGAAGGAGAAGGTAGGCAGGAGGAACACTTTTTGGATCCTTTTTGACTGCTAAGTCATTTTGACTTGGTTTTAAAGTGTAATTATGTTTTATTGAGTTTTTATGTATTTTGTCAAATATTTCCCAACTACGTTTTAATCCAGTTCCCACTTCACTCAGGATTGTGGGCTTGGTATATGACACTTATGGGCTAGATTATAGAGTTTAGATAGGTTCAGAACCAATTGAAAGACTGAACCTAAAGAATGGAGATTAATAAATTGATTTCAACCTAATGTCCTGGTAAATCTAGGTTTGCCTTTTTTCTGTAAAACATTTTTCTCTTGAATGAGGGCATAGGCAGCAAACTTTATTAAATTTATAGATGACCCAAAGCAGAAAGAGACAGTTAACACATTCAACCACAGAGTCAGGAAGCAAAGTCTAGACAATTTAGAGTTATGGGAGAAATCTAATGAGAGGAGGTGTAACGGGGCTGAGTTCAAAAAATCAACTGTCTAAGTACAGAGTCCCTGAGTCTTGACTAGGTAACTGTTGGTCATGTGAAAAAGGGCTGAGGATTTTAGTAGACCACAAGCTCAGTATGAGTCAGCAGTGTGACATGGCAGCTAAAAAAAGCTAATTAGACTGAATTAATAAGGAAGTGTCCACTAGGGAAGGAGGTAATAGTCCTGATGTAAGCTTCCCTAGTCAGACCAAATCTGTAATACTGCATGTGGTTCTGGGCAGCTCATTTTCAGGAGGAAATTGAATTGGAGAGCATATAGAATTGGGGAACCAGGATGGTCAGAGGTTTCCAAATCATGCCACATAAGGAACTATTGAAGAGATTAGATAAATTTTGTCTGGAGAGGTTTAGACTTAAAGAGGTACATGGTAGTTTATCTTCAAGGCTAGAAAACAGAATTGTTCTTTTAAAAATGGATATTAATATGTTTGGGGTTAAATGTCATTAAATTTTGGGGTAATGGATGGAAATCCCTGATCGTATTCATTATATTGGACAATTTTTGAAAGTCCCAAGAAAAAGAACTTTTGTGATCAGTATCGCAACCTCTGTCCTTGGGTTGGGGTAGTGGAAGATGTACTAAATTTTGAAGTCCAAAGATCTGGGTTCAAATCCCAGCTCTACCAATTATTACCTGTATAAGTAGTACATAGAAAGGCAGAAATAACTTACCAGGGCAGCTTATGTCACCTCTCTTTTAAAGACCCAGAAATCTTGTCTACCAATCATTTTGTTTTTTATAGGATCCTGGTTGGCAGTCCATGAGGGTCTAACTTCTTTAACTTATTGAATGTAGGTAGAAGCTCTCTTACTAATATCTGATATATCAATACTTTGCTAATCCTTTTTTGTTTTATATTTCCCAGTTTGAAAATCATTCTTCTTGGAAGAGAAAGCAGAAGCAAAATGAATTAATTAGCTCCTCCTCCCCACCCCCTTCTCTGCTGTCCATTATCATCATGCTCTTTATCTCAAATCCATCTATATCATCTTTCCTCTTCCTCTTTCAATCCAATGCAACTCAGTATTTTTTGAGTAGCTAATATATATAAGGTTTTACAGGGAAAGGGAATATGTATTTATATGGAACCAACTATGAGCCAGACTCTGGGTTAAAAGTTCTTTACAAATATTGTCTCATTTGATCTTCACAGCAAGTCTGATATCTGTTTTACAGTTGAGGAAACCTAGGCAGACAGATTGTCACTTACCCAGGGTCACTTGCCCAGCTAGTCAGAGGCAAGATTTGTATCAAGGTCTTTCCTGGCTATAAGGCATCATTCTTCTTTTCAATGGAAAAGATGCTTCTTACCCAAATTTGAATATAACCCAACATTGATTATTTTCTCCCTCAAACTGAGCAGGAATTGTAGTTCAATACACCTTGTTTCAGGGGAAGTGAGAGCAGTGAGAAAGGAAGGGGTGGCCTAGCCTCTATGTGATGGAGAGTGGGCACGTGAACCCTGGCAGGAGGTGATGGCAAGGAGAAATCCCCTACTACCCCCAAGAACATCCTTCCTTCCATGTCTTTGGGGGCACCACAGGGTCTTATAGGTCTAATAGGTGTGTGAACCCTATTCTAGTCATATCAGTCTCTAGCAACACTGTTCTTGGTTTTCTTTAGGAAATATTTAAAGGTGGACCCTGTTCTTGGAAGCAGATCAGCTCAGTCTCCAAACTTCCTGTCAACCAGAGACACACACACACACACACACACACACACACACACACACACACACACACACACACACACACAGAAACAAACACTGTCACTCTTTCTCTCTTCCCTTCTGTCTCTATCTCTTTCTGTCTCTGTCTCTCTCTCTGTCTGTCTTTCAGTCTGTCTCTCTCCATCTCTTTCTCTGTGTCTGTCTGTGTCTGTCTCTCTTTCTCTCTCTCTCTCTCTCTCTCTCTCTCTCTCTCTCTCTCTCTCTCTCTCTGTCTCCTCTCTCTTTCTGTCTCTTTCTTCCTGTCTCACCCCTTTGAACCTCTGAAAGGTCTAATAGGAAGAGAAGTGAGTCAGATCCTTGGTGAAGGGGCTGGGGGTGTGCAAGCAGGGAGCCAGAAGACTGTGGTTTCTTTGTGGTTGCTACTCTGAGAAGAGCCCCACTACGTAAGATTCAGCCTCTTTCCACAAGCTGGAGTGAAGTCAGATGGCTGTGCCATGTGGAGCTTGTACACAGAAGCCTGCCAAGGTGGGCACCTCCTGGGTTTTTCTGAGTGTTGTGACTCTGGAGGGTCCAATCGGAATCTATGGTTTCATTCTGATTAAAGAGAGGACCAAGAAAGAGATATGCCTGATACAATGGTTTCTAGATGGAACTCTGAGCCTCAGTAGGTGAAGAAGGGCAGTAGTCAGTTGGCAAAGCAGCCCCAGGATAAGAGGGGCCTGGCATTCAACCCACAGCTCCCCGAAAAATCCTCCTATTCTTGTCTATTTATATGCTAGGTGCTAGTGAATCTCACCTCCTTGACCTTTCACCGTTCTTAACCCTGCTAATCCCCAGACCTCAATAACCTGAGTTTTCTGACTTCTCCATGGTCATAGGAGGAAATTCCAAAATTGTATTGAGTTCACTTGAAATTAATTTTATCCAATCTAACTGGGCTCTCACTGGTGCACTACAATCCTTTTATTCAATTACTATTCCTAATCATATTCTCCAAAGATATTGTTCCCAAGCCTCTCCTCTCTCCTAAAGTGTCCAGGAGTAACCTTTCCCCACCCCCTCACTTTCAACAATGCCTCAAAAGATGGCTCTTGTACTTCCCCTCTTCCACATCTCAGAATTTCTCAAAGTCCCCCCTCATTCTTGAAGTGATCCTTCCACTCCCAACTTGATAAAGCTAACTCTTTCACATGTGATCTTGACCTTGATTCATCTCCATCTTCTTGACCTCGATTCATATCTATTTTCCCTATGAACAATCATCTCCAACTTCCTACTATCTCTTATGCTTTACTGGCTCCTAACTCTTTGTCTACAAACATATTCAGAGAATTTCAGAAGTGAAAGGAAACTCAGAAGCCATCTGAGGCAGTCCATGATGGAAAAAGAATCTCTGCTGCAACCTAAGTGGTCATCCAGTCTTTGCTTGAACACCTCTATTGAAGGGAAACTCATCACTGTGGTTTCCTATTTATCAAGTCTTGCATTTGCCTCTTTGCAAATCTCTTCCCTGCTCACCATCCCCCTAAGTTCTATCTTCTGGGGCCAAAGAGGAATTAATTTCTTTCCCATAGGACATTCTTTCATAATCCTAAAGTCTTCTTTTGAGCTTTTTCTTCTCCTGGCTAAGCATATTGCCCTTCTTAAATGATCCTCAGACAGCATGGACTTAAGGTCCTTCATCATTCAGATCTCCCCAATTAAAAACCAAAACCAAAACTTTTCCCTTGATGTAGATGTCTTCTCTAACTCTATCCTCTCATTTCCTTCCCTTCACTGCCAAACTTCTAGGAAGAATAGTCTCCACTTGTTGTCTCCAGTTGTTTCTGACCCACACACTCTTCAATGCTTTTCATCCCTCTTTTGAAATTTCTCTATTCATGACCTCTTTCGCACCAAGATCCAATGGCCATTTTTGAATTTTCTTTCTCCTTGATTTTTCTGAAGCCCTGTCATTATTGGATACCCACTCCAGGATACTGATACTCTGTTTCTTGGCTGCCATGACTCCTGTACCATCATGGGTTCTCTTCTCAGCCTTCAGTTGTTGGACTTGGTCCCATCCCTGAAGTGTGAGCATCTCCCAAGTTTCTAGTCTTCTTTCCTTAACTCTCCACACCATCTTCCTTGGCAATCTTATCTCCTCCAGTGGTATCAATTTCTATGAAGATAATTTCCAAATCCATATTTCTGGTCTTGACCCCACCTCTTAGCCTTATCATTCCAATGTTTGTTAGACATTTTTACCTGCATGTGCTAAAGATAGTAGATATAATACACACATATATCATACACACATATATGTAGCACACATACCAAATAATAATAGAGAAATGACAAATATTTTACCTCTAACATATTCAAAATTTGTGCTTCAGTTCCCCCCCCCCCAAACTCTTCCTTTTTGTAAATGGCATAAACATTTATTAATCACTCAGTCTTGAAACCTTAAAGTTGTCTGCCTCATCCTTACCCCATCCCTCCATAATCAGGTGTCTAATCTTGCCTCTTGATATATCTCTTGAATCTTTTCCCCTCCCATTAAATCATAGATCTCATCTCAGGTCCTTATATGTAAAACGAGGGGGTGGGACTAAGTGGTTTATGAGATTCTGTCTAGTTCTAGGTCTCTGACCTATGATTTTCTGGACAGTAATCCCTTTTGTGACATCCTGACAAATGATCATATGGGCTCCATTTAAAGCCTTTTGTGAAGTACCTCCCAAGATAGCCCATCCCACTTTTAGATAGAAGGAAAAACTTCCTAGCAATTTGCACTATCACCTTTGCCCTATATTTCCTTCTTTGAAACCTCGATCCATTTTTCTAGTTCTGCCCTCTGGTTCTGCATGGAATAGGTTCTTTTTTTCTTCTGAAAGACAATCCTTCACATATTTGAAGACAACTAATATGCTACCCCACTCTCACCCTCAAGTCTTTTCTTTTCCAGGTCAAGCATCCTTCAATTTCTAACCCTTGTGTGGCACAGTCTCCACTGAAGGAATGTGAATGGAAAACTGACATCAGATGTAAGCATAAGGAAGATGTTATGTAGGATGCATATAGAGGGAGGGAGAGAGGGAGGGAGGGAGAGAGAGAGAGAGAGAGAGAGAGAGAGGTGAAAGATTCTTTAAAAATCCAATTCACTTGCAGGGTCCTTAGCAGGGCCCTTTTGAAAAACTCAGATGGCATGAACATCTCCATTTACACATGGGTAGAGAGGGGAAGTTCTCAAACAAGGCAGCAGGCTACCACTGATAGTATCATTCCTACTGTTAATAGCTGCCTGCATGGGTTACTATGCTTGTCATTGTTCCAGGCAAATCAAATGGGTCCTGTCCATTGTCTTTTTCTTTGGAAATTGAAATACTGCTTCAATGCAGAAAGACTGCACAAGAAAAGGATAAGTGAATATTGAACAAGTTATTCAATTCTTAGATGCTCCTGGCTGATGGCACAAAATCTGGGTCCAGGATTCCAAGCTCAGAAACAACTTAAGGGAAGTAGTTTTGTCTGTGAGCCTCTGACTCTAACCAAAGACCATCAACTCTAACCCCTAAAAACTTCCACTTTTGGAAGCTCAGGTTATCAAGGATAGAGATGGGTGACTGATCTCATGCCTTCTTCCTTCCTTCTCTACCACCACGATGACCCGTGATGGTTCTTCTTTGTCCTTTGTTCCGGAAGAAAACCATGACATCAGGAAGGTGATACTATGACAAGTATGTGAATTAGATTTGAATGAGGGGGTGCTGTGCTCACTAGCCTCACTTTCTCTTCCAGATCCACCTGGGTCCAGGGGCCAGATATGAATCAGGACAATTGGAGATAGACCTAGATGCTGTAGGAGACTTTGGTCTTTTTAAGTTAAGGTTTTTAACAGGCCGTGGTAAAGTGTTAAGAGTTCTCAGCTTGGAAATGAGTTTGGACCCTATTGCTAGCACTTTTTGAGTACCAGATAGATAGAACACATATTGTATACCAAACACTGCCCTTAAAGAATTTATGTTCTATTTGGGAAAGATAACATATAGGGAAATTGAAAAAGTTGACGATGATTAAGGAGGGTAACTGCTTGGGGGCTTGGTGACAATACTGCATAGAGCAGAAATGCCTGGGCCACTGCAAGGTAAGGGAAAAACTCTGAGTCAAATCACCTATGAGTGGAGTACAAGTTTCCAGTGGGATGGAAATGGTTTGAAAGTAGGGCCATAGGGTTAAATACTACACTTATCTTGTATAGCATATTCTTGGTTTCCTTCTAAGAATGATCCTTGTTTCCATCTAAGGATGATTCCTGAAGTACCTCCTTCCCTGGGATGTTACTCAAATGAGACAATGTGCGCTTTGCATACTGTTAATTCTCATGTCCACCATTTTTATTTCTAGTCTGCTGGTAGACTTAGTGGGAAGTTACAACTGTCGCTCTCTAGAACGCTCCTTAGGCCTCCTGACTCCTGCCTTGGGTACCTCCACCTGGGGTAACTTCTTGGTCTGACTGATAAGAACTCCACCCACCCCACTTTACCCCACAGCTGGTGAGCCTGGGAGCCATAGTATTCCCACTCATTGCTTTTCCCATGTACTACTAGACCACTGCTCTGCTTCCTCTCATCAGGGACAGTGGCCCTGCAAAAAAAAAATAAAAAAAATAAAAAAAATCAACTCCAGCCTAATAACAGTCCCGCCAGGATCCTGGCTTAAGTCTGTAATTTGTCTGGCTCGTTGGCAGGGCTGGCTGGCGGTGATAGGAGCGCTGATGCTTTTCTACTGAGATTAATGATATCCTGGTGCTGGTAGGCGGGAGGCCTGAGCCTTTTATTTTTTATGCCATTAAATGACATCCAGAGACTTCCACTCTGAGGCTGAAAAGCCCCCGGTCCACCACATTCAATTAGCCCTGGAGATTATTTGCTGAGTGGGGGATCTTGGAGTGGCGAGGCCAACTTTGACTTTAGGGGGGAGGAGGAGAGTTAGGATGTAAGAATTTGGAACCCCGGGAAACCCCCTTTTCCTCTTTAGTTCAGAAATCTCACTTGGAACTAGAAGAACTCTCCAGGGGCTCAAAGAACCCTGGGGGAGAACCAGGAGTTGCTGGTAGACCTGGAGAGAAGGAAGGAAGTCAAGCTCACAAGATGCTACCTCTTCTAGGAAGCCTTCCCTGAACTCTTCCCCATGTCCTAATCTTTTTCTCATCTGATGAACGTACTTCATGTTTCTCTTATATGCTTACTCTATTCTCACTTGGGTTGTATTGATCCTTGTGCATTTTTAAATTACTCCTACCAGACTGTAAGCTTCTTGAAGGCAGGCACTGTCATGGTTACTGCCATATCCCGTCTTCTAGAACTTTAGGCTGGACCACAGACACAGCAGGGACTCGCATAACTCAGCATTTGTCATGTGAATGAACAAAATTCAGAGAATTTAAGAGATTTTACAGTTCATTTATGAGGAAGAAGCTTGGGCCTTCAGTGAAGGGAATGACCTGCTCATTTTACTTCCTGTAAACAATTCTGGCAAGGCATTCATTTTAGGGGGTTGGAAGGTTTCAGTGAGTTTTGGATATTATTATCTCAAAGCTATAAAAAAATTATTTCCTCATGACTGCTTTGAATATTGGCTACTTGGCTAGCCCAGATACCCTGGGAATCCGAGGAGGCTTTCACCCTTTCTGTGCTGAGGTGTCCATCTGAGAATTGCCCGAGGAAGGCCCTAGTTGGGGTGTTGCCAAGCCCCCAGTTTTACCAGCTCTGCCAGGTGGGTGGTGCCTGTCCAAGGCAAGAAAGATACCTTGCACAAGGGTTCAGGGATGACTCAAGAGGAGGTGCTGGGGCCTAGTGGGGGTCATTTATACAGGTTCCCAGAGCCTTCCCAAAAGAAACTTGGATTGGCTTTAAAGGGTTGGAGAGCAGGAGGGTAGTGGTAGCCAGAAACTTTTGATTGGGGAGCGACTTCTCTCCCTCTAAGCCCTTGGCTTCTGATTTTTTAAAAATCTTCCCTCCAACTACAACAATTTAGGGGACAATTGTCATTTTAAGAAAATAAAGTGTGTTTTTTTGAAAGGTCTTACAAAAGGATTATTTTTTGTCAGACTTTATGCTTTGAAATTTAATTTTGAAAATATGATTGGTTACTTTATCCCCAATGACCCTTGTCTTATTCACCTGTCACACTTTGCAGGTCTTCAACTTAGGCTCCCAGAGTTACACTTTGATGCCTGGCAAGTCTCAGCCCATCCTCCATATTTGATTGTCAGAGGATGGATAAAGTATCACTTGGGCCAAATTCAAGTGTGTGTGTAAAGTAGGGCTCCTGAGGAGGAAGGTCAGAGCTAAAAGGCCTCAGAAATGATTTAGTCCAACACCTTTAGTTTCATCCCTCAAGGTCACTCAGCCATGCACCCCCAGGTTGTTCTCCCTACACCATAAACTGCCCTTCATCAGCCCATCTCTTGTTTGGAGTTTTCTCTTTTGGGACTTCTCCAAGCCCCATTGGCTGATGGGGTGATTTCCCCAGGCAGATTCTCTGAGCTTTCTCAACCACAGACTTTGCCCAGGGAGGAAGGAGTTTGGAGCAGTTGAGTCAAACTCTGGTCAGTAAATCCTCACCCTTGGGAAGCCTCATGTACTCATTGGGGTGAGGAGGAGGGTTAGAGAAGGGGAGGGGAATTGATTTCTTTTTGGCAGTAGAAGTGACCCTGGGCCAGGCACAGTTTTTCTGGGATGTGGTTTTTTAAATCTGTCAGATGGTAACCATGACACCTGTTCAACCCATCTTAAGGGGTTTTGTGAGGATCTAATGGAATCTGACTGAGAAAGCTCTTCATCATAAGGTCCCAAATGTGAGTCGTGGTTATTATTTCTGGGGCTGTTACTTGGATCCCTCTAGTCTCTCTGTTTTGGGGTCAGGGAAGATGAGGATGGCAAGAAGGGAAATTTTCATTCATGGGGATGGGTTTTTTAGCTTCTGAAAGAGTTGCAGAATCTCATAGTTGGCTGAGGAAGTGCATGGGGGCTGTGTATGTTTATATAGATGTGTGGGTGTGAGAATGTGTGTGAGTCTATGAATGAGAAAGGGTGTGTGTGTGTGTGTGTGTGTGTGTGTGTGTGTGTGTGTGTGTGTTTGTGAGCCCCACACTAGACTCTACAGGGGGAGAAAAAGGAAGAAGACAAGGCTGATCAGGGTCTTTATGACGTTTCTAAATAAAAGATGACAGTTGACCTAGTGCACAAATGAAAATTCTCAAGAGCACAAATTCTAGAGGCAGAAAAGCCTCTGGAACACAGGGGAAGGGAATAAGCATTTATAGCAGTAAACCATGTGTCAGACATTGTACTAAGTGCTTTTACAAATATTATCTTGAGCCTCACAATACTCCTGTGAAACAGATGCTATCATCATCCCCATTTTACAGTTAAAGCAATTGAGCTAAATGCAGCTTAAGTGACTTGACCAAGGTCACACAGTTAGTAAATGTCTGAGGCTGGATTCAAACTCAGATCTGACTCCATGTTTTTCCCTTCCTTCTCTCTCAGGTTCTTGTGATTAGATCCTAGTCTGATACCATTTTATCTTCCCCACCCTTTCCTGCCCCACCCTGACTTTTTCTGAAGGTCTCTAGTGGAAGATCTGGAAGACCTAGCCTGGAGAAGCTAGGGGGGAAGAACCTCAGCCTGAGAGTCCTGGGGGTGAGAGGCAGGGTGGGGGGGTGGTTCCTTAAGGTGGAAATAGCATCCATGTGAAGATTCCTCATCAACCCAGTGGCTCCATGAAACCCCTATGCCAGCTTCTGAGGAGTGTAGCTTGATGAAAGAGGCTCTGGGTCAAGCCTTCCAATATAACCATCTACCAAGTGGTAAAGGGGCAGTGTGTGTGTGTGTGTGTGTGTGTGTGTGTGTGTGTGTGTGTGTGTGTTTAAGTCCTGATATACTTTAAGAACCTAGGCTTTTTTTTTTAACAGCATTTAAAAGCACATTTTATTATCATTCAGAATAACTCATCACAAAATCTCTCCCAGTGTGTTTCTTCAGATCCCTGGACAAACAAGAAATGTTTACTCTAGATAAGAAGATAAGCTATTTCCTATGGCTGACAGAAATTAAGTCCCTATCCATTTGCCTTTTGATTTTACTCACTGGTTGCTCCTATCATTGCTACCACTGAAAATGTCTTAAAAGTCAAAGTCTGGAGGCTGAAAATCTGCTTAGGGACTTTAGGAGACCCTAGTAGCATCTATACTTGGTCCAAGTAGAGAGGGGAGTAACTGGCATGACTGGATGAAATTGGGGGGCAAGATTTGGGGGTTGTGCTCTTCAAGAGGGGAAGGCCAGGGGCCATGGCCAGTCTTCCAGCACCCCCCCCCCCCACATCTGGATCCATCTAGGAGTAATACTGAGGCAAGTCCAGGGAAAGCCAATCGACACATGAGTAAAGGCTCAGGTTTTTAGGAAGTGGGAACTATGGTTGGTCAGTAGAAGAGGCTGTGGGGGGGGTGGGTATTAGGATTAGGATGGAAAAGTGGAAGAGCCTGAAATCATCCCAGTCCTGTTTCTCTCTTCCCTTTCCTCTACTCTTCCCAGAATCTAGGAAGGCAGCTCCTGGGCAATTGAGCAAGGCAGAGGGTTAGGACTGGAGGGTGAGAGTGAGGGGTAGACAGTTTTCCCTTCCTTCTCTCTCAGGCCCTCATGATCAGCACTGTCTGATACCATTTGATCTTCCTACCCTGACTTGTCCAGAAAGCCTCTAGTGGAAAGGAAGGTTGGAAATCATATTTATTTGAGAGACTGATAGAGCAGTAAGAATATGCTTGGGGAAAGGTAGATTGGGGAGGGGTGGTGGAAGAAGGAGGGAGGGCCCTGAGAGGAAATTATGTTGGAATTTGTACAGCCAGAGCAGGCAGGATCCAAACCTGCCTCCAGGGCCCTTAATGGGGTCTTAGCACCCCAGTGTCTGAGCCAGTTTTAGTGCCCAGACATGCCTGGGATTAGTTGGGACACTGCCCCTGTGGGTTTGATTCTAACCTGTGTCTGTCTGCCAGACGTTAGAGATGAGAACAGCCAGGGCCGAGAAAAGGGGTAGTGCACCCCCCCACCATCCCCCCTTCTAACTCTACCCCTTGGTTGAAGACAGTTTGGATCTAGAGCACACTGATTTGGGTTATAGATGCTCACATGCCCCATCCCCATAAGTCTTTTTTTCCCTTCCTTTCTAGTCTCCAGGGCCTCTACTTGCAATGAAGGGGACCCAAAGGGCTGGTTACAGCATCACCTATTAGGGATCCCCCCCCACCTGAAGCGATTGCCTCATGAAAAGACAATTAGAAAGATAAGACTTTGTTCTGGGCCCAAGGTGGCTCTGGCCATCAAGACATGTGCTCCTCTTCACCTCTCACCTATACTGAGGTAGCAGCCAGGCTAGGCCCTCACCACTCTGCCTTCTGTTGCCAGACTAATCTTTTAGAAGCCACGTCCTTCTCTCATTTCCCTGCTCAATGATCTACAGTGAGCACCCTTACCGACTCCCTGTCAAGACCTCTGTCTTTTCACATGCTCCATAGTCTGGCTCCTTCCTTCTCCTGTAAATTTATTTCCCTTGCTTTGTCAACACAGGGACTCTGCTCTGGTGAAATCAGCCTCTTCCTCCCCCCCTCCCCCCTCAACCCCCTCCACACTCTTTTTTTGTAAGTGTTTGCAAGGCAATGGGGTTAAGTGGCTTGCCCAAGGCCACACAGCTAGGTAATTATTAAAGTCAGATTTGAACCCAGAGACTCCTGACTCCAGGGCTGGTGCTCCATCCACTGCGCCACCTAGCTGCCCCTCCCTCCCTCCACACTCTTAAATAATGTGCTCTTTCCCCAGGGATGTTTAAGGGTGAAGGATATATTCTGTCAGGGTATCAGTGGCAACCTGCTCCCCACCCTCATTTCCAACTCAGAAGGGTGCAGAGGGCACCCGGCTGGTTCAATGGCAAAAAAAAGTTAAAAAATGGCTTTCTATGATACTTTATAGAACTAAAGTCTGCCAAGTTCTCCCTCTCCTTGCCTTGTCTCATTTACTCTCACAGCCTTGCAAATGAAACCAGGGCTGTAATGGTCCCTATTTCACAAATAAGTAAACTGAGGCTTAGAAAAATGGAGCCATTTGCCCAGGATCACACAGCTACTAAGTATCTGAGGCAGAATTCGAATCTAACTGAACGGCTCAGTAACCTCACCTTCTGCTTGGTGGCTAATGTTCTAGTCCATGCTTCCCATCTCATAAGGCTCATTTGGGGGGGGGGGGCTCAGCTGGGGTTTGGGGAAGGAGAAGGAAGTTTTTTTGTCCCTGGGTTTGGAAAGGCACCGTGAGAACACCTAGCTCACTTCTCAGAGTGAAGATGAGCAGGGCTGAGGCAGCTTCTACCCAGACACCTCCTGCAACTTCTCCACTCTGGGACTTCTCCACTCTGCCTTGATTGACACCACTGCTCTCTGGCTTACCTTCTGCTACATCCCTTCCCTCCCACCCCCTCATCTTGACAGGCTGTTGAAATAGTCTTCTTTTTCTTCTTCCTTTTCTTACAGTTTCCTGGAATGGAAATCGAAACCCCAGAGAGGAGATGGGGGTTCACTCAGGGTCACAGATGATATAAGGTGCCTGCTGGAACCTGGGGCAGGCAGGTGGGGACCAAGGGATCTTTGCTCTCAGGCCCTGGGGGTGTTGAGCTAAGAAGTATTTAGAGAGGGGATGAGGGATCAGGCCAGAACTTAGGCTGGGGTTCAAGGCTGCCTTTGCCTTGACCGCAGAGCAGTTGTGCAAGGAGGCCGAATCTCTGACTAGATCAGACAGTCAACAAAGAGGACAGGCTGGCAGGGAGGCATTCCAGAGTCCTCTTACCTAGATCAGACCCAATTACTGGGTGCAATTACCAGCTGGGGTGCTTGCTGTAGGGTTGCTGCCCAAACTTGTTACTGGGGACCCTAGGGGAGATTGCTCACCTTCTTCCTCTCTTAGGGAGATGCTGTCTTGGCCCGGCCTTGAGCTTCCTCAAAGAAGGAATACCCTTCTGCTAGACTACTGCTTCAGAGCTGATGGGTATGGGGCCTGAGGCCTTCACTACCCAATGGGGTCTGCTCCAGTTGAGCCATGGGTTAAGTCACAATTCTTACCTCTTTTAGCTTTTTCCTTGGAGGTCAGGGTGATAACTTTGCCTTTTTCTGGCTGTTCAAAGAGGCTGAACTGATACCGATGGAAGCCAGTCTGTGGTGGGGGGCTGGGAGGCTGGTAACCTAAAGGCACAGAAGGGACAAGGGAAGTGAATATCCCTCTAGCCCAGAGACCCCCTGAGGATCTCTTAGGTCATCAGAGCCAATATCATCCATTATCATCAGCATCATCAAAGGACCTCCTTGGGTCTTCTAGTCCACTGTAATTCCTCATTTTACAGAAGAGGAAACTGAGGTTTGGATGTGACTTGCCCAAGGTCTTGAAGGAAGTGGCAGGATTGGGATTCATACCCAGGTCCTCTGACCCCAGAGCCTGAGGTCTTTCCCCTGTACCAAATATACGTTCCCCAAATAATTACTAAATACCTATGTACTGAGCCCTGGCTTAGATGCTGGGGAGATTCAAAGTTTAGGTAATAAGAAAACATAGTCTCTGCCCTCATGGACCTTACCGTTGAGCAATGCTAACAATATTAGCTGACATTTATAGATTTGCTTTAGGATTTTCCAATTTCTTTTTGACATTTACTATAACAGGCATTATCTCATTAGATACTTCCAAGAGCCCTGTCTTGAAATTATCCCCATTTTTCAGAGGGGAGAAGTGAGGTACATGGAGGTTCAATGGCTCCTACAGCTAGTCAGTGTTTGGGGAAAGATTAAGAATTTAAACTGAGGTCCTCCTGACTTGTGGTACTCTATGATATGGGGCCTGAGGGGTAGGGAAGGGAGTTGGGGGGGGCCATGTTGCTAAATCACAAAGGTCTGGGGTCAAGGAAGACTTCCTTTGAGCATTTCATAGAAGGATTTTTTTTTTAAAGAAATGGTAGGATTTAAATGGGAGTATGAGGGGTACATTAAATCTGGTCTCAGTATCCAAAAGCATCTCTTCATCTTTGATGATTAGGTGAAGGCAGGTGAGAATCAGGCCTACAGGAGAAGGGTAGGAGGCCTCTGTTTTGTTCTTCTGCCTTATGACAATTTATCTGCTCAGGAAGAAGCTCATTTTTCTACTTTTCTGTATATGTTTAACAGTTATTTCCCTCCCCCTTCCTTTCTTTCCTTTTTTTCAGCATTTCCTTATGAACTAAGTTCCCAGGGGAGCCAGTTTCTTGGATGGGTCCAAGGATCTGGAAGTGGTTATGGGGGTGGGCTGGACTCAATTCAAAGGCTTGCTCATGGAAGCTCTCCCAGTGGGAGTGGTGGCCTGGGTTGTGGCAGGAGAGCCTACCGAGGACCTTTCAGGAGAGAGAGCAAATGTGGGCCCTCTCCCCTCTTCCTTCTCAGGAGTCAGGTTTGGGAGGGTAAAAGGGTCTTTCCTTACCCCCTACTCCTCCAGTCTGTGTGAACTTCAGTCTTAGATGAGTTCAGCAGACTGTATCAAATCTTCCTTTCCCTCTCTTTCTCTAGCAGGAAAGAATTAGACTGGAGCTAAGAATCCTCGTTGAATGCCTCTTCTAGATGAGGAAACTGAGGCCTAAGAGAGGCACTGATATTCTCCTTGGGCCTTTTTTTTTTTTGCTAGAAAATTCTGAAAAAGAACTTGAGAAAGGAGAATGGGAGAGAAGGGCTTAAGCATGCAAAGAATCTGAGGAAAAGACCTGCACTTCTTAAACTCCTCCACTAAGCCAGTTCACAAATCAAAGAAAAGCTTCTTATCTCCGTAGGAGGGCTAGAAATTATCCTTTGGGAGGTTCAGAGGCATGCAAGTAAGAGGAGCAGTCCTGTCTATTGACATTCTCACTCAGGATTTCTGAATGTAAGTCAATTAAAGTCTAAGATTGTGTGTGTGTGTGTGTGTGTGTGTGTGTGTGTGTGTGTGTGTGTGTGTGTGTATGTGTGTCAGGAAAAGTTCTCTATTCTTTCCTTTTTGTAGATATATTTAACATTTAAAAAAATTTTTGCTTTCAATCCCAAATTCTCTCCCTCTTGTCACCCCTTCCTCTGTCCATCAAGAAGGCAAGAAATTGACACCTTGTTCCTCTTTTGAACTTCACTTTCCTCATCTGTAAAATAGAGATAATAATATCTACCCTGCAGTGTTGTTAAGGATCAAATGAGGTTTTGGCTCTAAAGGCCTTTGTAATTAAAGCGCTTATATAAATGCCAGCTGTTATTACTATTAATGTTGTGATTCCAGTCTCATCATCATTAAATGGAATTCTAATAATAATAATAATAATAATAGGTAGCAATGACATCTTTTTCAGAGGTTTGCAAAGTGCTTTATAAATGTGAACCTCATTTGATTTTTGAAACAACCCCATGAAGGAGGTGATATTATTACTCCATTTTATACTTGGGGAAACTGATCCTCAGAGAGGTGACATACCCAGGGTCACAAACTAGTAGTATCTTAAGGTAGGATTTGAACTCAGGAGTTTCTGACTCCAGGTCAAATTTTTTTTTAACTTCCCCACTAAGATGCCTTTATAATAGCATATACAGCCTAAATGTTGGCAAATATAGTATAGGTGGAATGGGGCCTACTTTTTTTTATGCTTAGGATGTCTATTAACCCCAATAGAAGTCAGCCAGTCAACAATTGTTTATTAAGTACCTTCTGTAGAACCAATCACTATGCAATAAGCCCTGGAGATAGGAAGAAAGGCCAAAGACACCCCCTTTCCTGGAGGAGATCAGAGTCTAATGGAGTGTATGGTGTGTATGTGAAATACAGATGACTGTCAGTGTCTCATGGGTCAGAGAAAATTTGGGACAGTCTCTAAGTTGGAGTCCTTTCATGTAAGTTTTTGTCCTCTGAACATCCATGTATAAGGGCTCTTGAGTATTTGTGCCTGGGTATGTCTCTAGTTTATAAACTAGTCTATATGCAACTCTCTCTCTCTCTCTCTCTCTCTCTCTCTCTCTCTCTCTCTCTCTCTGTGTGTGTGTGTGTGTGTGTGTGTGTGTGTGTGTGTGTGTGTGTGTGTGGAGTTCAAGTGTGAATGTTACCATATTTCCAAGTATCTTCAGTGAAGTTGGTAGACTAAGTTGGTACACATCTGGATGTGTATCAGAAAGTAAGAGAAAAGAAATAACAGCTTTCCTCTTCCATCTATCTCTAGGTCTTCTCCACCTCCTCCACCGGCCCCCAGTCTCTCACCCCTGCCCTCTTCAAAAGAATTCCCCTTGCCCAATTTGTCCACTTCATGACTGCACATCCTGGGTACCCTCTGGTTTACTTCCCTGAATAGCTGAGGGCTCATCAAGACTGAGGAAATGTGAAGAGATTGGAGAGAGGGGAGAGGAAAACAGATTTAAGGGAATTGGGTGAAAATAGGTGAGGAGAAAGGTTAAAGGAAGAGGGAAGCCACAGTAGGAGGAAGAAACCCAGCCACTGTGCACTTGTCTTCAACTTTCTCTTGGGTGGTAAGCTTCCCAAGGGCAGAGGCATTTTTGTAATGCTAATATTAGTGCACATCTCTAAAGGGTTTTTAAAATCATAAAGGATTAATGTCACAGTAGCCTTGTGAGGTAACAGTGCAACCATCAATATCTCCATTTGGTATATGAGGAAACTGAGGCAATGCTCACAGTCAAATAGCATTTCTCAAGTTGGATCTTGCATATAGCAGAGACTCAATATATATATATATATATATATATATATATATATATATATATATATATATATAAAATTAATGAATTTTGACCCCTATCCTCAAATTCATTAAGACCTGCCACGTCTCAGTACTCCAAAGCAGATGATCATCTGGAATCCATCTAGTTCTACCTCTTCATCTTACAAATGAAGAAACAAGAATGTAAACTCCAATTGAGAAAGGATTGCTTCATTTTCTGTACTCAAAGCCTACTACAGAGACTTGAACATAGTAGGTGATCGATGAATGGTTATTCTTTGATTGATCAAAACTGAAGATGAAGAATCTGAAATGGCTTACTTGGGGGTGGCTAGGTGGTGCAGTGGATAGAGCACTGGCCCTGGAGTCAGGAGGACCTGAGTTCAAATCTGACCTCAGACACTTAATAATTACCTAGCTGTGTGGCCTTGGGCAAGCCACTTAACCCCATTGCCTTGAAAAAACCTAACAAAAAAAAAAAAGAGAGATGGCTTACTTACCAGTCAGTTCATGGCCATTTATATTTCCAGTCTTGAGGCTGTGACCCTAAAACAACAGAAACACTGGTGGGTTACATAGGATAGGAGGAAGGTAGAAGGAAACACTAGACTGTTTTCCTTCTTTGAAAGCCTGTCTTTGGTTAGGAGGTGGTCTGAGGGAGGGAGGGAGGGAGGGAGGCAAGTGGTGTGGAAGGTTGCATCCACTGGCAGGGTCCAAATTGAATCCTTGGATGGATGTCTACAGGAGGATGTGGAATCTACTTCTTCTGCCAATGTACCTGAGGGAATGGTTCAAGGAACAGGTCTGCTTGAAAGTAAGAGGTGAGCCATCTGATCTCCAGAGACCTCATAGTGTCTCAGCTTCTCCAAAGCTATGGGACTACAGAGAGCTGGAAGTATTCAGAATGGTGATTGTTCAGTTATTTTTCAGTTCAATCTAACTCTTCATGACTCCATTTAAGTTTTCTTGGCAAAGATATTGTAGTGGTTTGTCATTTCTTTCTTTGATTTTTTTACAGTTAAGGAAACTGAGGTAAACATGGTTAAGTGACTTGTCCAGGGCCATGAAGCTAGTAAATGACTGAGATCAAATTTAAACTCAGTTCTTTCTGACTCCAAGGTTGGCACTCTATATACTGTGCCATCTAACTGCCCTCCCCTTCTTTTTTTATTTTTGCAAGGCAATGGGTACCTTGCCCAATAAGTGACTTGCCCATGGTCATACAGCTAATGAAAGATTAAATGTCTGAGACTGGATTTGAACTCAGGTCCTCCTGACTCCAGGACCAGTGTTCTAGCCATTGTGTCACCTAGCTGCCCCTTTAAGTGACTTGCCTACATCTGGGTTCAAATACCTCTGCTTCATTATTACTTCTATAATCTCGAACAAGCTACCTTAATCTTTCTAATGTCTCAGGTTCCTGTCCATGAGCTGATGTCCTGAGTCTCTTCTACCTAAAGACTTAAGAGTTCTAAAATGAGTATCAGTGGCCCAATTTTTAGGTTCTGAGTGGAATAAAAGTTTTGGATTCTGATTGAAGTGGTTCTGCAGAAAGGTGGAAAATAGTTCTTTAGTCATCTCCTCTGAGAGTACTCAAAGGGCTTGGCCAGTCACTGGCTAAACTACAGACAGTGAAAGGGAAAAGGGAGGGGGTGTGGGCCAGAGGAACCTGCTCCAGGGAGGGCTTCTTTTCCCCATGCTAACTCAGCCCATGACCCCCAGGCAGGCCCTGTGGCCTCCTCTGGGCTTGCTAAAGTGAAGTTTCCTCCCCTCCCCACTTTCTCTCCTCCCTGCTTGCTCCCCAGACTGTGGGATAATGAAGAGATGGGGGTGCAATGTTAATTACTGTTTATTTAGGCCAGGGAGATGCTCAGATGAAAGGAGCAGAGCTAGGGCACTAGGCTCATCGGTGCCAATATCCTGGGCAATTCTGAGGGATCTCTGTGACCCCCAACTGTAAGGTTTTTATTTTATTTTTCCAGTGAAATGCTTTTCCATTCCCTCTCTCCTTCCCCTCCCTCCCTCCTTTCCTCCCCTTGCCAAAAAACAATGTAATTTAGGTTCTGCATGGATAGGTATGTTAAATATAGATCCATATTAATCATGTTTGAGGGCATCTAGGTGGCACAGTGGATAGAGCACTGGCCCTGGAGTCAGGAGGACCTGAGTTCAAATCCGACCTCAGACACTTAATAATTACCTAGCTGTGTGGCCTTGGGCAAGTCACTTAACCCCATTGTCTTGCAAAAAAAAAACCCCTAAAAAATCATTTCTGAAAAAAGAATCTCATTCAAATAGAAGAAAAAGACTCCAACATAATTCATAAGAGAACTTTTTTTTTAGATTGAAGATAGTAAACTGTGTTCTGCATTTAAACTCCACAGTTCCTTCTTTGGATAGGAATGATATTCTCCATCACAAGTGTTTTAGTGTTGTCTTTGATTATTGTACTGCATCATAGTTGACCATCAGCCCTCCACAGCTGTTAGTGTGTTTAATGTTCTTCTGGTTCTGCTCACTTTTCTCAGCATCAGTTCAAGTATAGGGTTTTTCTAAGACTAATTGCAACAATTAAGGGCAAATTATAGACTAGTTCACTCAGCAACTAACTGTACTCTAACCCCCCAGTTCCACTCAGTTTGTCCCCTTCCTTGGGTGAGGGAGTAAGGCCATTGGGAGGTAGGAATTTCACCTTGACCTCTTGAAAAACCTACCCAAAGTCTAGCTCCCATGGCTGCGACTTAAAATCTGAAGTCCAGCTAATAGCCTCAATATTCCAGTCAATAATTGACATTTATAACATTATTTCACTGGATCCTCAATTACAAACCTGTTAAATTGAGTCTACTGTTGTGCTATTATCCCCATTTTCCAGAAGAAACTGAGACTGGGGGAGGTTAGATGAATTGTGGATGGTTACCTAGCTGGTAAGTGTCAAGAGATGAGATCAGAGCCCAGGTGTCTCCTGAGTCTATTACCCTGTGATGCCCTTCAGAATCAATTTCTTGCCCATTCTCCTATTTCCCTTTTCTGGGACAGTGCCCTTCATTTTTACCACTAAACCTTGAATTTTTCCTGGTTTGGTCCTCTGTCACCTCCAGGTGAGGGCAGGAGGGTGAGGCTGGGGGTGTCTACAAGGAGAATGTGGCAACTGCCTTCTCTTGCTCTTCCCCCCTTTGTACATTAATCGTGTCTTCCCTCAGTCTTCTGGGTCTTTCCCATGGTGGAATAGCCCCTACCAACTTCTGTTTCCACATCAATACACAACACAGCTGTTTGGGAGGAGGCCAGGAGGCTGGGCCTGCCCAGATCATTCTCAGTTTGACTGATGCTGCTCACATCCAGCCCGAATTTCCCAGCTCTGCCACCGTCTTGAGTCTCACCTAAGAGAGTTTACCTGGACAAGGCCTTGCTTCTAAAGCCCTGTGTCCTCTGCTCTCTCCTCCCCATCATCCTCAATCCAGCTCCTAACACCCTTCCTCAGCAGGGCTCTCTCTACCTGTATTGTTTTTCTTTTTTGCTTATTTAGTACCTACCATACCACCTAATTTAGAGTAGAAACAGAATGCTTATTGAATAACATTGAATTTTATACCCTCCTCTTTATTAGCCATGCTGGGGATTTGAACCTGACTCCTCAGATTTCAACTCTAGGATCCCTTTGGCTCCCTCCCCTCCCCCAACCTCAGCTCTTCCCAGCCCAGTTTAGCCAATGATTTGTTTAAACAACACAATAGCAACCCCAAATTTGCTGTTTCATTTTCCTCTTCTAAAAACTCCCAGCCCCACCCAGAGATGTGACCTTAGCTGGGTCCACTGGGGGTGGGGTGGGGTGGGGGTGGAAAGTTTGATCTCCCATTGACTTGGGAAGGAACTTATTCTCCCTCTGGGAAGTTTTCTCTCACCAACTGGAGCTTCTTAGGCAGAGAACTGACCTCTTCCATTCGTTTGCTGAGTAAGACCATATGGCCTTTTGCCCTGGACCCTGGGCCTAGGCTGACTGAGTAAGCTTCTCAGGAACTTGGGAGCAGAGAGGCTTACAAAAAGGGCTAAAAATACTCCGGAGGAAGGAGCATAGTTGGGGGTCCTTGGTCAGAACCAACACTAGGTCATCTCAGCTTCTTCCTCTGTGCAGTGAGGGGCTTGGACAAATCTTCTTTGAAGCTCCAGGATGCTGTGATCTCATGATCTCCAGAGCAGCCTTCCCTGTGTGAATTAGGAAGGTCCTGAGGAACAAAGCAGAAGTAAACCTGTTCCTTCTCATTGCCCTGATGCATTGCCTTAAATTCCCACCATTTGGGTTCCTGAAATGCAGTTGGGCCCCAAGGGAGGGATCTTGGGGCATGGGGAAGGTATTAGCTCATATTAAAATCGTAACACTACTGTGTCCCCAGGATCAGATTGGCCAACTATGGCTCAGCCAAGCCTCTGCTAATGTTCTTCTACCAGAGATTGTTAACATGCCCCCAATTTTATAGTGGAGGAAACAGGAGAACAGAGAAGAAACTTGCCCAAGATTACACATTCAGTGACACCACCAAGGCTGGGATCCCAGTTTCCAACTGCCTCCTAGAAGGGACTCTGAAGGGAAGGAAAGAAATGGTTATAGAGAGAAGTACAGGAAATAGCTGTTTGGGAGTCAAAACATCTGGGATTCAAATCCCAGCCCGGCTGCTTAACACCAGTGTGACCTTGGTCAAGCTCCTTTGACTTGCTTTTGACTTTGGATTTATTTTTTGACAGGCTCTGTTTCCTCATCTGTAAAAATTAGGGGGTTCTATTGGATGCTCTGTAAGGTCCCTTCCAGCTCAGTTTTCTCATCTGTAAATAGAGTTGAACCATTTGAATCCCCCTTGCCCCTTCCCTGACTCTATGGTCCCATGAATCCTGAATGCATTAGGAAACTTTTACAGTGTGTAGAACAGTGAAAAATAATCCAGTTTCTGCCCTCAGAGATCCTGCCTTCTCATTTCTCAACTTCCCAGCAGGATTTCCTAGGTCCTATTCAACCTGGTGATCTCAATATCATTCCCTCTACACAATAGGGGAATAAGCATTCCTTTTGGACATCAGTAACTGAATTGTTCACTTGCTTTAGTGACCTTCTCCATTAGCATTCTCTTTAGAAAATGGAGATGCCACCCCATCAGAGACCATGGGCAGTCTCTCTGAGGGCTAAAGCTGGGCATTAGATATCTTTGAAAATCCTTTAATGCTACCTTTGTGTGTGAGAGTGTGTGTGTGTGTGTGTGAATTCCTCTAACATCACCCAAAATTCTCTTATCAATGCATTTCTTTTTCATTCAATTCACAGCTCATGGAATGGAAGGGGTCTAGGAGTAAGTCATTGTATAGGAAATTGCTTATAGGGGTGAGGCAAAAAGGAGAGCAGGGACAAACAGTAGGACACCAAAGACAAACTTCCCTAATTCACAACTTTGCCTTGGGTTAGTTGATGTTGTCTCTGGTACTGTTAAGGCTCCCACACCATCTGGGTTTGGCTTCCCAGAGTAAAACAAGTTCAACCATCATTTATTAAACACTTAAGATGTGCAAGACCCAGTGATGATGGTGGTGGTGATGGTGTTGCTAATTAGCAGTAGAATCATGTAATAGCAGAATATTAGAAAGTGTATTGGATTAAGAGTCAAGAAACTTGGGTTTAAGACCAGCTCAACTCATCAGCTGTGTAGGACTGGGTAAGTCGCTTAACCTTTAGGAGTCTCAGGTTCCTTATCTGTAAAATAGACTATACCTGCCCTGCTTAAGTCACTGTACTATCTGGAAGCTCAAGTGAAGTAATGGAGGGACGGAACAACCCTATAAATTGTAGAGTACTAACAGATACAGATATTTTATTGGAGACACTGGAGTCAGAAGACATGAATTTGCACCTTGGGTCTCCTGTTGACTAGCTCTTAGGATGTAAAATACCTTGGAAATCATCTATTTTAATTTCTTCATTTTACAGAGAGTTACGTCAGTTCCTTGAGTTTCATTTTCCTTAAGGTCACCTAGGTAGTATGGATAATACATCTTCTTGATTCTACCTCCACAATATTTTTCTCATCTATTGCCTCTCTAGTCCTTTATGACCACCCTCCTCCAGTTTAGGTTCTCTTCACAATTTACCTGGACTCTTGTAATGGTCTTCTAATTTAACCTGATGATTCTAGTTTCTCCCCATTTCAATTCATTTGGCAAATGCACAGACCTCATTGGTTGCACTCAGTCCATACAGCCCAGTCATGTAGAGAGTGCTAAAGGAGAGGGGTTCCAGAGAATCATAATGGCATGTAAGGGAAGTTGCTAGGAAAGACTATGGAGCATGGGTGGACATTCTATAAGTGATTCCAAGTGGCAAAACCATATGGATTAGCCAGTTGGAAAATGCTATCAGGTCCAAGTCAGTTTTACTTCATGTGGGCTTGGGGGAATTGGGTGGTTCTTTCTCTTTCATTGAGAGATGATGTGCTAAGGGGAAAGGCACTGGTCTTTTCCCTCTGGGACCCATGACCCTTAATAAAGGAGGCATGTAGACTTTAAAAAAACCTGGAAAGACTTGCAAGAATTGATCCTGAGTGAAGTGAGCAGAACCAGGAGAATATAATATACATTAACAGTGACATTGTGAGATGGATCAATTATGAAAGACATAGCTCCTCTTAAAGACAACCCTGAGGGAACTGTTTTGGAAAATGACACATCCAGAAAAACCCCCAAAACAAACTATGGAGCAAAGCATACAATGTTCACTTTTTAAAATTTCTTTAATGTTTTTTCTTTCTTTCTTATGGTCCCCCCCCCCTTAGTTCTAATTCCTCTTTCACAACATGACTAATATGGATTGCACATGTACAACTTTTATCAGTTTATTCGCTACCATGGGGTGGGGAGGGAAGGGAGTTTGATAGAAAAATGTGGAATTCATAAACTTGCAAATGGATGAAAGCTGAAAACTACCTTTGCATGTAACTGGGAAAAATTAAATAAAAAATGTAATGAGATGTTTGATCTTTTAATTTGTTTGTTTTCCATTCTATAGCATCAAAAGGTTCAGCGAGTGAGCCACAGGAATCTGGGAGCTGGAAACTAGGCTGTATTTTGCCACCTAGTTTAGCTTGCCCCAAGGAACAAGGATTTACAGGCCCTTAGGCCTTTTTGTGACCTCAGCCCAGCATAAGGATTCACATTGTAGATGAATTGAATCTGGACAAGAACTTGGTGAAACCAATGTTACCCAGGAATTGAGCTAAGTTTGGAGTCAACTCTTCCAGCAGTTGAAGTATTGTAGGGGATTGTATGTTCTACTGCCATTGGAGGATATATTTATCCATTTATTATTGTTATTTTGAAGTCAATGTACCTCTGGAATAGCTCTCCATATGAAGTAGCTAAATAAAACTAGGGTGCTAGTCACTGACTCCTAAGAAATAGGAGTGGGGCTTAAGTTAATGATAATAGAGAAAGAGACGCTTTAATTCTTTATGGTCATCCTGAGGAGAAATGGAATTGCCTACCTCTGGCTAAAGGATCTAGACACACAGTCTATACATTCTTCACAGGGCTACCAAATTAATCCTTCTCTTAAGGAAAGGATTGGACCATATCATTTTCCTGGCTCCCCATTGCTTCCTGAATAAAAAGCTGGTCTTGGATGTTCTCCACCATCCAGCTCTGACCTGCCTTTCCATTCTTATTTTGCATTACTCCCTTTCCTAAGTTCTATGGTTCCAGTCAAATTGTGCTCTCAGAACTTAACATTCCATCTTCCCCTTTGTGTATTTGCACAAGCCAAACCTGAACCTGCAATGTGCTACCTCCTTTCTAAATCCTCAACTTCCTTCAAGACTCAGCCCAGGAGCCCCCTCTTCTGAGGAGCCTACCTTGGCCCTGTTTTAGTCTTCTTAGGCTCTTTGCCAGAATTGGTGATGGATGTCATTATGCTGTTGTAGACAATTGATGGATGGATGGGCACCATTCTGCTTATCATGTTCTTTGATTCCTTTGGGGAATGGCTGGAGAGCTCATTTGTCCTTGACCTCTGGGGCAGAAGGGCAGGAGTACTGGGGGTGCTCCAGGGCCCCTCTCATTAGCCCCCCTCTCCTAGAATCAGTGATTGGCTTGAGAAGGCCACAGAACCAGGGGCTGGGCTCAGCTGCTGGCCCCGGCAGCAATGGAAGACAGTTTCCTCATTCCACTTCAATTACCCACAGCCAACTAGCCGCCCACCTTGTCGTTTGCTAGGGCCTCAGGTGCCCGATGCTTGCTGACCTCTCTGGAGCAGGGGGTCAGCAGCACATTTCCTCCAGCAAAGAAGAGATGATTTAATCTTTTCACCCACCTCTTCCCATTGGGTCGGGAAGAATCAATCACTTTCCTTTTCCTGGCTACAAAACTCAGGCCCTCAGAGTTGAGAGGTGTACCTTTTGATGGAGAATGGGGGTGGGAATGGAAAAGGAGAGTTCTTGCCAACTCAGAAAGTGAGGGGGAAAAAGAGGAAAGAGAGATACACACAGAGAAACAGAGTAAAATGGAGATCTGGGGTCTGGGGTTGGGGTGAGTTGAATGAAATCTAGACTTCAACTAGTTCTAAATTTTAAATTTTGAGATTACAGAGAGAGATGGAGAGAGAAATCTAGTGACATAGAAACAGTTACAGAGTGTGAGATAAAGAGAAAGTCAGAGACAGAGAGAGGACTAGTTGGTGAGAGACAAAACAGAGACGGAGAGAGTGTGAGAAAAAGACAAAATCGTTAAGAGGCAGAGAAATGTGGACCATGGTAGAAAGAGGAGTAGAGAGAGATATACCAACACACACACACACACACACACGACAGAAAAAGATAGGATCTGGAAAAGTAGGAGGTGGTGGTAGTGAGGAATAGAGAAGAAACCAATCAAAGATGGAAGGCACAAAAAAGATCAGATGATAACCTAAGTTATCTAGAGTAACCAGCACAGTAACTTAGAATTCCCTCTTCTTGACTTTTAGGCACTGGGCCCCAAATTTGAAATATATCTTCCTCTTTGATACAGTTGCTGATCTTTAAGGATCCAGAGTAGTCATTTCCTGGCACTGTCCCCAGATATGTTGTTTTATTTTTATAGGGTATTGCCAATGAGCAACCAAAGGGTGTTGGACAGGTTCCTTGGGGGCAATCTCTAGCAAAAGTCTAGAACAGCTGATTAAGGAGGAAATAACTCTAAGAAAAAGATTGCAAATAAAAGTACTTTCCATACGTTGCCACATTTGATGTTCAAAAAAGCCCAGGAAGGTAGATAATAAAACTATTATATTTTACAGAAAAGGAAACTGAGGTTTAATCTTAAACATCTTTTTTTTTTTTGGCTTGATTTATTTGTTTTCCAGGAGGCCTTTTATTTGATTGGGGGAGGGGAGTGCAGGGTTGTAAGGAAGAGGAAGAGAATAGCAAAAGTGATGCAAAAAAAAAAGGAGAAAAAAGGACACCAATAAAACATTAAAAAATACATATGAAAGAATTTCAGAAGGGTACAGAAGCAGGGTAATTTTTGCTCTATCACCTTAAAGCTTATATATTTTAAAAATCAAGATGTATGGAATATATATTTGTGATCTCACATTTTAGATGTTCATGCTCAATCTATGGTTGTTGATAACTGTCTAGTTCATAGCAAAAAAAAAATTAAGGATTACAAATTCCTCACAAAAATCAGAAGAAGGAAATGAAGAAGAAGAGATGGGAGTTAAATTACTGAAGACTGGAGAATTCTGAGCTACTGTACCATTGGGAAGAATAATCCATAACATTAATATTATAAAAATGAACAATTTTGAAAAACTAAGAATTTTGATCAACTAAATTATTATCTAAGATTATAGGTGAATGATAAAGAATGTTGCCCACCTCATGATAGAATGATGATTTACTAATTTATAGAAATAAAATGCATTTTTGGAAATGATCAATGTGAAAATGCTTATACTGTTTTTTATATAATACAGGAATTCTATAATCTTTCCCTCCCTCCCTTCCTTCCTTCCATTTCTTCCCTTCTTTCTTGTCTTTTACCCTGCTTTCTTTTTCTTTCCTTTCCTTCCTTCTCTTTTTCCTTCCTTTTTTTCTTTCTTTCCCCCCACCCCCACTTTGTCTGTCTTTGTTTCTCTGTTTCTGTCTCTCTGACTTTATCTCTGTCTCTCTCTTGTTTTGATCAGCCATCATCTACCTTCTCATCCTCCTCAGGTTAAGTGACTTTTCTATGATCTCCCTAGATTCCTGGGCCTACCACTCTTCCCATTACACCAGGAATCTCTAGGCTGGAGTCCTGGGGGGTTTCTATTTCTATAAAGTTAACTTTCCTCTCCAAATTCCTTTGTTTTGGGGTTTCTCTATGTGTATTTCTCTCTACCTCTTTCTTCATCATCTCATTCCGTTTCTCTTGGTCTCTGTCTTTAGACTGGTCTCTTTCTATACTTCTTGATTTCCTGCACCCCCCACCCTTGTCTCTGTCTTTTGGGACAGTCAGGAGAGGGGAAGTGTCTTTAGTTAGAATTTCAGGGAGCTAGCCCTGTTTCTGGCTGCCAGGTATGAGATAGCTGCCACTCTTGGGAGCTTTTGGGAAAGAAAAGTCCTCAAAGCTGGGCATTTGCCTTTTCTCCCCCAAGTTCCAGAAGAGCACTAGGGCAGGAGTTCAGACTAGTGGGTGTCCTACTTCTATCTTGGCACTCTCTGGACCTCTGACTTTTGCTTCCTACATTGGTTACTGGTGTGGATTTCTGGACTCATAAAATGGGGTGATCAGAGAGGAAGAAAGGATGTGATTAGGAGGGATCAAGCAATCAAGAAGTCAAAGTTTTCCCTTGAGTTAGGAATGTCCCCTGCCCAGTCTGGGAAGGAGAACAGGCACATTCCTATGATACTAGGCAGGCTAGTAAGTGTAGTTGCTCAGAACAGGAGACTATAGTTGTTTATACTTGGAAAAGTACATAAACTATAGGTTACCTCCCTGACTCCTGGCCAAATATTTGATGACCCTTCAGGGTGTTCCTTTGTGCCACATCTATTTTCCTGAACTTCCAGAGCCGTTAGTTGCCTTAGAATTTAGGTGTCTAAGCACCACATTGAAAGCAAGATTTTTCTTTCTTTCCAAATATCCAGAAGGGTAATGAGAGAAGGCTGGCAAAACAGTAGCTTGTTGGGGGCAGCTAGGTGGCACAGTGAATGGAGCATTGACCCTGGAGTCAGGAGTACCTGAGTTCAAATCTGGCCTCAGATACTTGCCACTTAACCCCATTGCCTTGCAAAAAAACCTAAAAAACCAATCAAACAAGCAAAAAAACCCCAGCAGCTTGTTAGGCTAGCATCTCACTGATGCCCTTAAGATCCCCATGGAACAGCAGAGTTGGGCCTCAACATTTTCCCTTCACCTTACTGAGTTTACTGGCTTGAGGAGCCCCTGCCAGGGTATTATGAGACCCTGCTGCACAGAGAAATGGCAGAGCAGAAAGAGATACCACACCTGTCCTTATTTGACTCACAAACTGCTGTAAGCAGGTTATTCATACTATTATCAGTTGAGCCACCCATTATTTAAATATTTATGGGGTGGCCTTGAGTGTATCAAGCTCTGTTTAGAGTACACACATTCTGGTCCTATTCTGTAGGAGCTTACAAAGTAGTAGTGATCATTATTTATCATATAAATAAAGTATCATTTAAGGGAACTATGGTATTATAAGATTATATATTGGATATATTGGATATATATTGAATCCAATATGTTGGATTTGGAATCAGGAGAAGATCTGGGTCCAATTTCTGATTCTGATTCTTATTAGTTGTGTTTCTGGGTAAGTCACTGAGCCTCTCTGAACCTCAGTTTTCTCATCTCAAAATGGGTTGGTGGGAGGAAAATGCTTTTCCAATGTTAATATGCTAGAAGAAATGTGAGTTACTTTATTTTTAACTAACTGAACATTGGAATGTTGGCATAGTTAAAAGATGGAGCTTCTTGGAATAATAGACCCATGGCATTATTGACTTAGTTTTTGAACAGATCGTCCTACTGGAGAATAGAGGTAGAGATCAGTACAGCATAGACTGACAGACTACAAACAGCTATTTCTGTCTGTCTGTCTGTATGATTATGTCTGATACTTTAGAATGATAGAAATATATGAGACTAGTCTGACCTCAAGGAACTTACTATCTACTTTTGGAACCAGGTTAGCACATGAGACAATAAGGGGAAGATAGATAAATGCTAGTGGCTCTTAAGCCCTTTCCTTAATTAAATGGGTCTTTTCATCTTCCTGGTTACCCATTCTCTCTCTCTCTCTCTCTCTCTCTCTCTCTCTCTCTCTCTCTCTCTCTCTCTCTCTCTCTCTCTGTCTCTTTCTTCTGTCTCTCCCTATCTCTGTTTCTCTCTTTCTCCCTCTCTTTTTCTTTCTCTTTCTCCTCCCTCATAATCTTCAGAGGTCCTTCTAGTTCTGTTCTGTTCCTGTACACACACACACACACACACACACACACACACACACACACACACACATACACACACACATCCAATATCGAAAAATTAAAGTCCTGCTACTAGGCTAAAAAAAAAATCAACTACACACATATAATCTAAAAATCAAATACCGTTAGACCCCTACCATGTCCAGGGCAAGTAGGTGGCATTGTGGATAGAGTACCAGACCTGGAGACAGGAAAACCTGAGCCTAAAATCAGCTTCAGACTCTTACTAGCTGTGTGATCCTGAGCAAGTCACTTAACCCTGTCTGCCTCAGTTTCCTCATCTGAAAAAATGACTTGGGGAAGAAAACACTAAGCCACTCCAGCATTTCTGCCAAGAAAATCCCAAATGGGGTCACAAAGAATCAGATGTGATTGAAATGCATGAACAATAAGCATTTATGTAAGGAGAGAGGTGAAAACTGAAGAACCACAACAACTCTCTCAGAACCCCAAGTCAAATCTTTAAAGTTATAAAGTACAGACAGTTGTGTGGTGATTTTTTTTCCAGTGGAGAGAATTTCCATATTGAGAGACCCCCTGCAGAGATGAAGTCATAGGTCAGATCACAAAAGGATGGTGGTGGGGGACAATCACCTCCCATCAACTGGTTCAAGAGCAGAATGCAATGATTTGCAAAGTAGAGAGCTCCCTGTCCCTGAAGGTCTTCAGGAGAAACCTTCGTTGTCAGAAATGTTGCAATGGGCACTCATGTTATAGATCCATTTGGGATTAGATTATATCTCAGGTTTCTTCTCACTCTAGGGGTCTGTAGTTCTATCAGCTTAATCAAACATGACATAGGCCATGGTGGGAAGAATATGGCACCAAGAGGTAGGCAAAACCACCTTCTGGTCCCAGCCTGGACACTAGCTAGGCCTATGGCTTTGGCTCCACCTCACTGGATCTCAGTATCTTCACCTGTAAAATAGGGATAATAATACCTCTCCCATCTAGTTTACCAGGTTTTTATAAAGATCAGATGAAATAATGGGTGTGAAAACATTCTGAAAGTTATTAAGTTCTCCACAAATGTAAGGGATGATTAGTATAGATACTTTTTCCCATGGGAGGGGGAGATGGAGAGGGAAGGGGGGGGTGCATGAAGCTCCTTCTGTTCCTTAGCTTAGCTTCTTGGTGACAAGACCAGGGACCAGCCTATCAGGGCTGGTCTGAAAAGGCTAATTAATGGGATGCCGAGGGGCTGATGGATTGGAGGTTGCTCAGCTATGAATGCCCAGGCCCCATCCTGCTGCCGCTTCGATCACCCAGGGTGTATGGAGCCAACGGCTGATGGTGTTTCTTAATATGTCTTGATGAGGGGCATTAGTATCCCTTAATGATACCATCTGAGCTCAGTCTTCTTCTTGGCCTCCTCTCCAACCCCTCCTTCCCCCAAGGATCCCCAGTAGAGAAAAGAAAGGAAAGGAGAGAGAGAGAGAGAGAGAGAGAGAGAGAGATCCACTATCCCATTCTACTTCATGGTGGTGGAGGTGGTAGAGGTAGGGATGACTCATAGAAACTAGATTCCTCTAATTCTAGGACTGGGGGGAAACTTGGCTGGGAAGTATTTGGTGATTGGACCAAATAGAAGCAGGACTTTTTCAAGGTTGGTATTCAGATTGAGGAAGTAGAGGCAGAGTGTGTATGTATGTGTGTGTTTGTGTGTGTATGTGGGGGAGATGGAGTTGCAGTAGAGGTAGGGTGCTTTATTGTCTGGGGTGAGGAAGCTAGGTTACTAAAGCCATTCCCAGGTCAGTGTCTTGATGACCCATCAGTGAGTGGCCAGAGGGCTGGGGCTCTCAGGCCTTGGTGTGGATCCGGGTGAGAGCCAGATGAGAAAGAAGAATGAATCACACACATGCTCTCCTAATCAGTCTTTGCACTTAATGGGCATGACAGGATCTGGGGAGGGTGAGGAGGAGTGGGGTAGGGGGGTGTCTGGGAAGGGGATCAATGGAGAGGCTAAGGCCTGGACCATGGGGTTAGGAAAAGTGGGTGTGGGAAATCTACACAAGCCTTGGCAGAGGCCCAGTACAAACAGATGACTGATCTGGACTGAGGTCTGTGAATAAGAACATGGCTGGTTTGCTATTCCCACTGAGATGGAGAGAGAGAGAGAGAGAGGAGGGGAGGCAGGCCTGGGGAGGGGAGGGAGACGAGGTAACATCTGGAAAACCCAGGCAATAATGAGGGCCAACAAAGGAGTTGGGGGGGGCACTATTTCCCAGCCCCACTCTTGCCCCATCCTGGAGGGAGAAACAGGGCCCTCTGTCTCCTTAGATGAACAGAGTAATTAGGACAGTGATAGCCCAGTTAATCCCCCAAATAAACAGTACTTGGAAAACTGGGATGGGAGGGGCCATAAGGTTACCTCCTTAGCCCAGGCTCTTATCAGCTTCCATCTTTCCTTCCTCTTATCTCTAATATCCAGTCTTTCTGGATGGGTGACTGAAGTCCTGGAAGGGAGGAGTAACCAGGGAGGGGCTCCCAGCTCAAAGAGGCTAAACCTTGGCTTCAGAGTCTGGGAGTGGGGAGGAAGGGAGGCTGAGCCAGGAGAGGACCCAACTTGATGAGCTCACTCAAAAAGGGGCTTTCCAGGTAGCTCTAGAGGCCATCTAGCATCTGTTTGGGGGCTCAGGAGCTGGTATTCAATATTGCTTGGCTAGACCATCCTTGGATGACATTGACAGCCTTGGTTCTTTGGGGTCTCCAATGCTGACAGGATCAGGATGGGGGATATCCCTATGAAATAGACTTGTAAGATGCCCAGGACCCCATGTCATTAGGCAGATCTTCCAGATAGGTTAATTTGATTCTCCTTCCCTCCCGCCCCTCACTAATCAATGGGAATAGGTTGTGACTGATCACTGGGCACATTTGCTTCCTGTCTGTTGGCCTACTGGATAACTCTGCTTTCCCCACACATGATTAAACAGGCCAGACTACTTCTGGGACAATGGCAAGATCTCACTAGAGATGAGTGAGATATTATTTGTAACATGTTTGGTATAGGGCCTGACTTATTTCTATCCACTTCACTCCCATACCAATTTCCCTATCTGACACAAAAGGAAACCTCCACCAATGGGTCCAGCAGAAGGTCAAAGCATATATCCATGGGGTTACTTTTATTGATGTTAGAATATGGACACACTGTCCTGGTGGCTTTCCAGTCATAAGATGTTCTGCCTCCTCCCCCCCCCCCCCCTTGCCATCATCTTCATCCTGCTCTTATGAGTTCCTATTTGGAAGATGATGGTGGAGTACAAGGGTAGGAAATCCAAACTGCAGTCTGAAGGACTGATGGTTCTGAATCCCCTTAATGAACCAGGGCATTCCCTAGAATCCCTGGTTGGGTCTCTTTCCTCTTCTCTGGATCTATAATACATGTTGGGGTCTACCTGGCCCTCCTGCCAAAGAGGGAAGGGGGCTTAGCTTGGGGAGAAAGGAAACTTAGTTGGGTGGCTTGGAGTGGGGGTGCTCCTTAAGAGCAGACCTGGGGTCCCAGAATCCTGAGAGAAAACAATGGAATGACAGAACCAGAGATTGGGCTTGTGAAATGCTTTTCAAGTGAGATAAAACAGAAATGCCTCAGCTTCTTTCTCTGGTGAAGCTGACATCAAGGGATCAAGGGCCTAGGTCTTTTTTGGTTTGGGGGTTGTTTCTTTTTTCTTGACTCATCTTTCTGAATGGCAATGGGGACCCTGAGCTGGATTACAAATGTCTCCCCATCATGGTGGGAATATGGAATTGGATAGCTTGGTATCATTCTTCATATTGCTTTCAGATGGTCTGAAACTGGTTGACCATGTCCTCAGCACCTTCAGATTTGAGGTTGGGGAAGGCCCTCTGCAGCTCTGTTGGATCAGGCTATTCTGATGGGTTGGTCTGGCCAGCTGCCAGGGAACAAGGTTTGGCTTAGTCATATGCAGGTAGAGGACTTGTAAGGGGTCCAGACTCCTGACTGAGCTGGGTAGACAAGAGCCCTTGGGTGCCTGTCTTCTCCCATCTGTATTCACTGTGAGCCAAGAAAAGCATCTTCCTAGGCATCACCCAGTGTTCTGAGCCATGTGAGTTCCTGGTGGGATCATGATGTAAGGTAGCGATGAGAGACAACGGAGATGGGGAGTTGGGCAAAAGTCCCTTTCCTTACCAAAGGCCTTCTCCCCTACTTTCTGCCACTTCTGAGGATAGCACCTGTCATATGGATAGCCTCTGTGTTTGGGTGGGGAAAGTTTCCCTATGGGCTCTTCTTTGTAGAAGGCTGTCCAGTTTCTCACAAACCCCTATGTGAACTATCTGAGGGGGGAAAGGATCTTTCTGAGTCCTACCATGTGGTAAGGACCCCCAAATAAGCTTGTAAATTCCCCAGGGAATAGTAGACTTCAGTGACCATAAAAAGAGGGAGAAAGTGGGAGTACCCTTGCCTCCTGAGAGACTGTAGGTTCAAATGGAGGGGGATGCCACGGTTACCAAGGCACCCCCTCCAAGAGTTTTCAAGGTCTTAATCATGGTGACTTCCCCCCCTTTCTCCTAACCTGACCCACAAAATCCACTTGACTTCCAGCTTCCATTGGCCCTTGACCCAATCACAAGGCCAGTGGATCTGGTGATATCCTGAGTGAATACTGGAGATCTGGGCTGGCTCTCACCTGTTGCATCACTTTTATTGTGCCTAGCAGGTAAATGCCATTCAGGGGAGTTTGGCAACTGCAATGAAAACACAACCGAGACTGAGACCAATAAACTCCACCCCAATCCCAGAGGGGCACGTGGAATCATTGGTGCTTTTGGAGCCGGGGAGCTGAGTTCAGATCCCAGCCTTCACATCTCTGGCCATTAGTTTTCTCATCCCCACAGTGTTCTAGATGACAACCAAAGTGCTTTCCATTCCAAAT
The DNA here is from genome assembly GCF_037893015.1 of Macrotis lagotis. Classification (NCBI taxonomy): domain Eukaryota; kingdom Metazoa; phylum Chordata; class Mammalia; order Peramelemorphia; family Peramelidae; genus Macrotis; species Macrotis lagotis. The sequence continues at coordinate 151,928,722 of NC_133658.1, forward strand.
CCTATGAAATACTCTAGAATCTCTTAGGGGTCAGGAGGTACCCTGACCTGGTCCTTACTAGAAGGTAATAGGACAAGAAGGGGATGGACAGAAGGGATGAAGGTCTCTGACCAGGTCCCCTAACACTCTGTCCTGTATGTGGCCCAGACTTTTTGCCTAAAACTCTTGTCATAGGGTGAAGGAGAAAGAAAGTCCCTGGGGCCATCCAGCTAGGTTCAGGAGCCTGAGTCTGTGGCCTCCTTTTTTCCCAGGACAGAGGACAAGAGCCCAGAAGTGGACTGACAACTCAGCTTCCAACTTGGGATGGGGAGTGTCAACAATGTGCTCATCATGTCGAAATGGACCTTTGCACAACTTTGGGGAGGAGGAAGCCATCCTGGGTGACAGCACCCATGGGCATGCAGGGAAAGGAGGACAGAGGATGGAGTGGAAGTCAAGGAGAGCTGCAGAAGGGTGTGGATGGACTTCAGTAGTGCTGGCCTGGTCCCTCTGCCAGCTCTCTAAGGCCCCCAGCCTGGGCCTTCCCTCAGTCTCCTGCAGAGGTGACCTCAACCTCGAGATGGTTGATGATAAGAGAGGCATCCACCCATCTGACTGGGGTGATGCAGGTGTGTCCTCAGAAAGCTCCTCTAGCCTCAGGATTCTGGGATTCCAGGAAGCCAGTTCTACCAAGGGAGATGAGACAAACTTTTCCCCAGAACTTTTTGGGTTGTTGTTGTTATTGTTAGCCACTAATTGCCCTGGTGGTTGTGGATGCAGCACAGAAGCCAGCGGCTGTTAATGAAACGACAACTGATTAAGCTGGCAGTGCTGGAGCCCCCGTGCTCCTCTCGGTTGGGTCCAGCCACGCTCCATTCAGCCCCGCACTCCCGCACCGACAGCCCATTAATGTTAATACTTCTAAACATAATGTCGTGTGTGTGTGTGTGTGTGTGTGTGTGTGTGTGTGTGTGTGTGTGTGTGTGTGTTGGGATGCCAGGGAGGGCCTCCACTCCCACCTCTGCCCTCAGATCATTGGACATGCATGAGGGGCTGGCCTGAGGACATGATCTGCCTCAGCAATGGGCTTTGTGGATGCACACCCCTGTCAGGGGGTGGGAGAAATATCCAAGAGCACAGTGATATACTTCCTTGTGGTCTCAGAATGTCACTTTTTTTATTGGGAGAGTTGGAAAGGTGGGAGGTGGGAGAATCATTAAGGCAGTCACTACCTCTTCCACTTATTTTTTCTGTGGTCCTAAAAAAATAATTTTTTTTTCTCAAAAAAACTGTTGAAACCGTTGACCCTTTCTCCTCTCCTGGGTTGGAAGCTGAGTGGTCAGCCCACCTTTGATGCTCCTATCTCTGTCCATCTCCTTCCCATCTCTTCCCCAGCCCATCATTTACTCACCTAGAAGGGAGGATGACTGGAGCTAGAAGAGAATTCCCCATACTGAGGTCAGAAGGGCCAACCCCAACCCAGGTCCTCTGACTCCAAATCCAGTGCTCTTTCCACTATGTCACAGTCATCTTTCTATCCTGCTAGCTAAATTTACTGGTGGAAGGTCAGGTGAAGCTTATACCAGATGAGACACATTTACAGCTTATCCCAGATCACACAAGCCTCTGCTGACTTTGGACCCTGAAACACAGGCTCCTGAGATGGAAGCAGATAAAAAGAAAACTGGGCTCCCCGCTTCATTCATCTCTACCATTCTCTGTCCCTGTTCTTTATCTCCTTCGCTCTCCTAAAGATCAGGGGAGAAGAAGGAAAACTGGCTTTTTTGGACTCTGACATTGTATGTCCTAAGTTTACAAAGCCCTTTTTTCCCAACAGCCCTTGAGGTATTGAGTACAAAGATTCTTATTCTTATTCTACAGATGAGGAAACTGAGGTCTCAGTGTTGGAGCAGGGATGCCAGCCTTCTCATCTCTAGGCTTGGGCTCTTTCCCTTAACCTGTGGGCAGTTCATGTGGGGCAGAAGGGACTCCAAGACTGGGGAACAGAAGCTACCATCCATCCCTTCTCCAGGGCCCCTGGGGGGGAGGAAAACTCCACTCCTAAAGACTCATGTTGTGAGGGAAACCTGTAACCCTGCTCAGTTTCTGCTCTAGAGGAGATTAAGCCTGGAGCCCTGGCTTCAAACCTCTAATGACTGGGTTTAGACCCTAATGAATATCTGCATGCCCATAAAACAGCCTAATAACCGCCCTCCACTTAATGCAGTCCCTTTCATCCTCACCAGTTCCCAAAGTGAATAGACTGGGGGTGGGGTGGGGAAGGGGGTGCTGAGGAAGGTGAAGCATGGTTGGCTGGTCTACCAGCCGACCATATAATCAGAGGCCACTTTTCTTGATCCCTTCGCTAGTACTGAGCTAGTCTCAAGGAATTTGGGTCGCTGTAAGACAATGGGCAGTCCTGGGATTGGGTAGGGGACCTGGGAACAGCTTGGTGTAGTAAACAACCTGTTTCTTGAGGTCCGCATGGTCAGGTGTAACAGACAAAAGAGATAGGAAAAGGATGCCTCACACCTGTGGGCTCCATCACTGCTCCTCATCCCCTGCCCAGGTAGTGTGAGAGAGGACTTAGGGAGTCATCTGGGTCACCTCCAGTGCTGGGGACCAGCTAGACTCAGACCTGGGGGAGCCTGAGTTACCCAGAGCACCTGTATTTTTCTTGGGAGGTCTCACCTCCAGAGGGCTGGCCAGGCCTCATCCTGCTTAGCTCATAGGACCTGATGAGATCACAGCCCAAGGGACTATGGCAGTGGGCCAATATGGCCTACCATGCAGGGAATAGTTTTAAAGACATACTCCCCTCTCTTCATTCCCAGGGTTAGGCTGATGAGGTATTCGGGTTGTTATTTGTCTGTCTTTTTTGTTTTTAAAATGTGAATTCATGGGAAGAGGATCAAAATAAAATGAGCAATCAGAGCTACTCAGTCCTAGGAAAACCCACTGGGGAACATGGTGGTTCTTAGCAACATTCCCTCACAATATTAGAGAACATTTGAGCCATCAGAGATGGGGAGAGCCCAGAGTCATTGGGAACAGAGACAGGAGAAACCCGGATGGCACCATTTCCCAGGTATTTCCAGGGATGCCCTACACTTGCCTGGTTAGGGCCAGCTGCACACCATGACTCATTCTGCCAGGGGCGATGAGACTTGGGCATGAGTCAACTTATCCTTTATAGTCTCAGTTTCCCCATCTAAATCTCCAAGTTCTTCACAACTTTTGAGGAGGTAAGTTGAAGATAACTGGAGACATAGGAAAGAAATGTGTGTGAACTCTCTCTGCCACCTCCCCTCACTTTTGTTTCCCCTTCTTTAAGAAAGTATATAGATATTATCATTCATTTTCCAGCTAGGAAGATTGAGACCAAGGGAGAAGAAATAATACCAAGGTCCTAATATCTAGCAAAGCAGTGGTAGAATCTGGAAGGAAGGAAACAAGCTTTTTCTTAACCATCTTCTATGTTTCAGGCAATCTGCTAAGTACTTTATCAATATTATCCCATTTAAATGACTTGCCTAGAGTCACAATGCTAGTGACTAGAAGTGGACTGGAAGGAAGAGAGAAGAGGATGGTAGGAGAAAGTTTAAAGAGATGAGAGAAGAAAGAAGAGAGGATTAAAGAGGAAGGAGAGAATATAGAAGCAGAGATACAGAGGAAGAGGAGAGGAGAAAAGATGATTAAATGGAAGGCAAACTTGAACTCAGGTCCTCTTGACTCCAAGGCCCTATCTGTTCTGCCACCCAGGTGGCTCTAACTTGAACTAGAAACTACTCAGTTGAAGACAGCCCATCCAACCTTGTTGTATCATTCTAACAAGAGGCTGCTGTATCAATAAAGACTATTCTGAGGGAGAAGAACAAATTTTCTTTTTCCTAAAATATTCCCAAGCTCTTGGGTGTTCATAAAGGCACTAAAGTTTGGGTGAGTGTCACCCCAAGCTAGTTTGCTCTCTTCTCAATACCAATTTGATGTTTAGATTCAACTCTAGATTCAGGGACAGAGAGCTTTCCATCCATTCCACCTACTCCATCTCAGGTCCTTCACTAAGTCAAAGAGGCAAGGCAGGAAATGTTGAGATAGAAGATAGAATGGTCACTGATGTGGGTGATAAGTAAATTCTTCATCCAACTAGGGTCTCAAAAGGGCATTAATGTAATAGTCAGTTCTCCTTCAACCAGAGTTGGCCCACAACCTAGATAGGAAGAAAAGTAGGAGGAAAACAGAAGAGGAAAGAAAGGTACAAAAAGAGAAAGGAGAGAAGAGGGCAGAAGAAGACTGAAAAGGAAAAAGAGGAAAAGGTAGTAAATAAAAGGGATGGAAAAAGTAGAAGGGAAGAGAGAAGAACTGGGAGAAAGGGGAAATGAACTAGAAGGAAGAAAGAAGAGGATAATAGGAGAAAGGAAAAGGGATGAGAGAAGGAAAGAAGAGAGGAGCAAAGAGGAAGGAGAGAAGATAGAAGCAGAGGAAGAGAGGAAGAGAGGAAGAGAAGGAGAGAAAAGAAGATTAAATAAAAGGAAAGAAGAGAGAAAGAAGTAAAAAAAAGTAGAGTGAAGATTAAGAAAGGATGGAGAAAGGGAGGGATAGGAAAGTAGAGGGGGAAAGAGTGAAGAAAATGAAATAGGAAAGGAACCAAGAAAAGAGAGTGGCCAAAGGTAGGAGAAGAGGGGACAAAAGAGGAGAGGAGAAAAAGGAGGAAGAAGTGGGAAGTAGAGAGGAGAAAGGAAAAAGTAGGAAGGACTAGAAGTGAGGGGGAGAGGAATGTAGTGTGGAGGAAAGGAGTGAAACAAGAGAAGAGAAAAGTAGGAAAGAGTTTAAAAGGTGAAGAGTATTGGACGTCTGAGACCAGGAGGGATGTGTTTCTGGACCTGCAAATTCAGGTTTTTTTGTGGTGCCTACTTCCATTTAAGTCTAAAAAGTGTCAGGCTGATGTCACCTGCCAAGGAAGAACGAATTTGAGATGTTCATCACAGAGTTGTTGATTCTATTAGTTTCTGCAAGGTCAGATTGTTAAGGGGTCACAGAGCCCTTCTTTAGGGAATCCCATGGGGAGAAGATTCCCCTGAGGGAGGGGTACAGACATAGAGATCCAGAGAAAAGGGGAGGGGATTCTTTTCTTTTCCCAATGGTCCTCTTGGTTGTGAGCTAAGAGAACACAGGCTTTACCACATAAAAGTCTAATTGGACTTGAATTTCTGGGACAATAGTTCTCTATACATAGTAAGCACCTAGTGCTTGCTAAATGAATGAACTACTCAGCTCATTTAAAGAGTGTACAGAAACCCACATCCTGAGCTCCTGTTCTCCAGTGACCATAGTCTCTGTCTCCTGCCCTACCTGAGGTGGAGTTGAACAAATAGGAGATTCCAAAAAGATTAAAGTCTAGGGAAGTTAGTCATATATCTCCATCAGCTCCTCAGGAAGACAAGAACAGAAAAATGATTATCTCTTTCTCCCTCTCCTTATCCCTCTCCTTTCTTCTCTTTTCCTCCCTTCCTCTTCCCTCTATGTCTCAGGTGAAGAGAGGACATAGAAAAAGCATTACACTGAAAGAAAGAAGAACTGGGTGCTAGTTTACCATCCCTCTGCCCCCAATCTCCCCCACCTTCCCTACCCCCCACTAAATAATTACAAAATTGGGCAAAACCCCTTAATCTTTTGGGGCTTCAATTGCCTCTTCTATAAAATAAGGGATAAAAGTGCATTAAATGATCTCTTGGAATCCTGTCCAATCAAATAATCTATGGTTCTAAGAACTGAAGTTTGCTGGAACCAGATCTAGGCCAACTACGGGCTAAGATTTTCCTAGGAGGGTAGATATGAGTGTGTACAGTCTGTTGTTATTGTTGTTATTGGTGGTGGTAGTGATGGCAGAGTATGTGTAAATGTGTGTCTGTGTGTGTGTGTGTGTGTGTGTGTGATCTAGGATGGTGATTTGTGACAATGTTGGTTCTAGTCACCAGGCAGGAAATGTTGAGATAGAAGATAGAATGGTCACTGATGTGGGTCTCCCCATGCCTTGCTGACCTGCCTTGGACTGAGAAAATGGTTAAAGCCTCTGTGATGACCAAGAGAATTATAGCCTAACTAGGCTCCTGGGTCCTAGGCAGGCAGACAATAAACACACACACACACACACACACACACACACACACACACACACACACACACACACACACACCTTGGCCCAGGGTGCTGAAGAAAGAAGAGAGATGATATTGTAGGGGGCATGTCTTTCTCACCCTGGATCCTAGCCTGGTTTATGCAATACTTAGATACAGTCAGCTTGAGCAACTAGGGAAGTACACTCACACACATCCTAGAGTGGTGAGGGATATGTGTTTGGGTGAGGGGAGGAGAAGAGAAGGGAATAAATTATCTTTTGCTGTCCTATCATCTCTCAGGCCCCTATCTGGGGATAGATTCTTTCTGAAGTTCTGTTGAGAAGTGGATACTTGGGGGTTGCTCAGACATGATGGTATCCCCAAGGCTAGAGCAGGGGTGGGGGAAAGGAGCCCAGATTTCTTGCTGGAAGGTGACCAAAGTGCTGGGGAGAGGGAGTGACTCCTCTTTCTCCCCCAGGAGGTGCACAGTCTCCTCCGGGTCATGGCACCCGGCTGGTATACTATTTCATCAGAGTGAAACTACCTGATGCCCTAAGGGACAGTGCACTCAGAGCCCATGAGTTCAATTTACCATTCCCCAGCACCCTTTCTGCCTGCTGGGCTGGATGGAGGTCTGGTGGTCAGCCCGGGTGAGAGAGACTAAGAGTGATTCAGGGTCTTCAGGCTGCTAGCCATCGAGGAGCTGAGGGAGTGGGTTGGTTAGTTTGTGGTTGGACACCACTCCAAGAGAGTATCTGGGGCTTCCTTAGAACAAGAACAGACTTGGAGGAAAAGGTGTCCCAGAAGAGAATCTTCTGCAACCCTTCCTCCTCCCTCCCCCCATTCTGGTCCAGTTTTTTCAGGGAGATCTGTTCCTCTGCCACCCCTATACCCTCATAAAAATAAGAGAAGCAACAGTCAGTCTAGGAAAGCTTAGGTGTCAAACAGATTAGAGGCGGGGAGCTGGTCAAAATAACCCCTCAGGGGAATCTTCTACCCATTGGATTCCCTAAAGAAAGCGCACCAGACAAATATCTCCTTGCTTTTTGGGACTAACTCAGCCCACGGAGAGTCTGGGCATTTTTGGGGGCGGGTTCAACTGTTGAGATCAGTTAAGTTTCTAGAGTGAGAAAATCCTGTCTGGGGAGTTGTCAGGCCCGGAAGTGGAGAAGGGGATGGAGATGGAGATGGGGGTTGGGGAGGAGAAAGATGGATGAGTATTTCACATAGCTCTGGCTTTATTCCTTGCTTCCAGTTCATTTCAATTAAATTGAACTAAAATTTTTTAAGTCCCTTCTATATGCAGAACTATTAAGTGCTTTCCCCCTGGTCTTGACTGTAGGGAAGGTGTAAAGGAGTTGTAGGAAATCTCTAACACTTCTAGCAATACATGGGGGTTTTGGCGGATCAAGTATTCTGGTGGCTTCCCTTTCCCAGGAAATTCAAATTCTGAAGTTCAACAAACAATTGCTAAGCTTTACTAGGTTGGTCCTGTGCCTAGATGCTGTGAATAAATGAACAGTCCTTGCCACAAGGGTCTTTAATTCTACTGGGAAGATCCAACACAAATCGAGGTTAAATAAAGATAATGTGAGGCAGGCAGGAGCTAGTGCTCTGTCTGAGGAAATGAAGGGAGGATGAAGAAAGACTTTCTTAGGACCGAATGGCTGAGATGGGTGGAGAATGGGGGTGGATCCCTTCTCTCTGAATCTCTCCTATCTTTATTTACTTCAGCTCTATACTTGAGTAACAATTATTCACAGGATGCCCTGGCCCCTAGTAGCACCCTTCTATGTAACATATCTTGACATCATTAAAGTGTCCATCATCATTCCATAGGAATTCCAGAGCCACTGCTATGTCAGATCAACCACAGTGCAGATGAGTGGTGTCCTCATGGATAGACCAGGGTAACGAGTACAGTCAGGGTGGCACCAGGGTTCTCCAGCATGCTCTTCTTTCTTCCCATTGGACCAGCATCCCTTGTCTATCTCTAACCTACTACATTGTCCCTAAATGACAATGTAACCAGTTTTCTGTGGCACACTCCCCCTCTGCTGCTTGGCAGAGTTGCTAAGAGCTGTCCCCCTGGGAGCTGGCCAGGGAGTGGGCCTCCAGTAAACGGCCCTCAGTACAACACTTTGTCCAGATTGATAAACCCTTTACTAGTCTGTGACATAGTCCTCTCCCTCTCTTTAAACAGTTCTCTTCTGTGATGCCTGGGACTATAATTGGAGGCTAACTGTGGAGTACTTAGGGGACACAGATTGGAAGCAGTTAATTTGTTACTTCCTTTTTTTTTAGGGAGTAGGAATAGTTATAGACCAAAAAAAAAGGTGAGATCTGGCAAATTATCTTGGGCAGGGTTTTCATAAATCTAAAATCCATGTAGGTGACCCAGCCCTCAATTAATAACTGCCAACTCATTGACTGACTGATTTATCGACCAACTGTCCTACTAGGTAGGGTTTCCTTCCCTCTTCTACTCATTCAGATTTGGAAGGAGAATAGGAAAGAAGGAGAGAAAATCATGATTTTATTTTTAGGTTTTTTGCAAGGCAAATGGGGTTAAGTGACTCGCCCAAGGCCACACAGCTAGGTCCTTATTAAGTATCTGAGACCGAATTTGAACCCAGGTACTCCTGACTTCAGGGCTGATGCTTTATCCACTGTGCTACCTAGCCACCCCCAAACCATGCTTTCTTAATCCTTCTTTGCTCTTTTTTTTTTTTAGTTTTTGCAAGGCAATGGGGTTAAGTGGCTTGCCCAAGGCCACACAGCTAGGTAATTATTAAGTGTCTGAGGTCAAATTTGAACTCAGGTACTCCTGACTCCAGGGCCGGTGCTCTATCTATCCACTGTGCCGCCTAGCTGCCCCTCTTCTTTGCTCTTTTCATCCCTCTCAATCTCCTCTGCTAGAATGGATACTGGCAGATAAGGGGTGCTGTGGATTGAATTCTAGGCCTGAAGTCAAGATAATTCATCTTTTTGAGTTCAAATCTGGCCTCAGAAACTTAGCAGCTGTGTGACCCTGGGCAAGTCACTTAAACCTGTTTGTCTTTAGTTTCCTCATCTGTAAAATGAACTCAAGAAGGAAATGGCAAACCACTCTAGGATCTTTGCCAACAAAAAACCAAGTGGGATCATGAAGACTCTAATGTGCCTGAAAAGATTGACCAGCAACAAACTATGGATATAGCTTTTCCTCTTCCACTGAATGAAAAATCAGAAAGGATAGCAGGATGAAAAACACACCAGATTCTTCAAGGCCAAAGGGTTTGGGTTTATACCCTGGCTCTCCTACTTCTTACTTATGTGCCTCTGGGCAAGTCACTAAACATTTCTGGGCCTGTTTCCTTACCACAAAAATGAGAGCAACCACATTGGAAAAGGCCATCACATAGGAAGATAAGAGTAAAAGAACCAGGGCTGTTTAACCAGGAGGATAGAAAAATTAGGAGGGACAAGTTAGCTGTCTTTAAGTACTTAAAAAACTGTCATGTGAAATAGGGATTAAGTTCACTCTGGCCCTGGAGGGTAGTCCTAAACTATGGGTGCTGCAAAGAGGTCCATTTAGGTTTGATGTCAGGAAAAACTTCCCAATAATTGAAGATTCTAAAAGTGGAACGGGTTGACCTGGGAGGCAGTGGATTTTACCTTTACTGGAGGTATTTGAACAGAGATTGGATGACCACTTTGTAGGGGGGGGGGTATTACAAGCAAAGTGGATTCTTCTTCAGGAATGGATTGGAATAGACAATGTCCGAGCTCTCTTTTAACATTGGGTGACTGCATCTCTTCAGTCCCTTCTCGTTTTAAAGGTATGATTCTAAGTCTGATCCACACCTATCTCCTTTCCAGGTTTCTGGGATCAAATTCCCCAATCAAGGCTGAGACCCAATCGCCAGAGTGTAAGCTAGCCCACCACCAGGGCTGGAACTGTTAAGAGAAATAAACAAGATGTCATTCCGCCGAGGGGGAGAGGAGTTACATCAAAAGTATCTCAGAAGGGGAGAAAGCCAAATTTTGTACGAGATGCATAAGGAGGAGGGGAGGAGAAAAAAAATGCCTGGGTAATTAACTTAATAGGTTTCTTAAAGAATGCCCTTGTGAGTGATGTTCAACACATTCAAGTGTTGACAAGAAGGCATTGAACTTGACGCCCACGCAGCGGGCAGAAGACTGCTCTCAGCTCCGACACACCTTCTTTGTCTTGAAACTTGTAGTAAAACTCTGAGGCCTTGGTTGTGCAATCCATTTCAGGGGATCTGGTACGGGGGCCCTGGGGTTAGCCCTCCTGCTTCCAGGCAAAGTTTGTTTTTCTTGGCAGCCAATTGTCTGCAATGGGGAGGGCAAGGGGAGCCAGCCTGGGTTCCCAGGTCTTTGGAGTCCAAAGGAAGAGAGATCCTCAACCTCAGAGGCTGACTCAGGTGCAGGGTCTTGAGAGGGAGCAGCTCAAAGATTATCTTTCTGATTCTCTGTTCAGTCTCGGGGGTTTAGGAGCATAAAGATCCCCCCCCCCCAAGAAACTTGGTGATCTCAGGGAGGTAGGGCAGCTGATATCAGGGTGCTGTTGGCATGCCAGGCCATCAGACAAAGGAAGAGAGAGAGAGCAGGGCCAACTTCCCTTTTCCTTTTCCCTTTTCCTAGAGCTGCATTGAGCTCGGTCAAAATCAGTGGATTCCTGGGTTCAAATAGCAAAGAAAATCCTGGTTTGGAAAAGATGAGATATACCAAAGAGACAAGACAGGAGGCTGGTTGTCAAACGTGTGTGTGTGTGTGTGTGTGTGTGTGTGTGTGTGTGTGTGTGTGTATGAAGGAAAGTGTGGGTTCTTCTTAGCTGATACCACAAAACTGTGGTATCATACCTCAAAACAAAGGGGAGGAAATCTGCTTTTTGATGGCCAAAAGTTCCAAAGTTAATTCAGATAAGATGGAATCTTGGGCCTTCCATCCATCCCTTCCTCTTCCCTGACATCAAAGCCTCACACTTTTCTTCTAGATTATTGTGGTTGTACAGTAATTTCAGTTATGTCTGACCTTCCCCCTTTCCTCCTCCCCACCCCATTTTCTTGACAAAGATACTTGATCATTTCTTTCTCAAGCCCATTTTATGGATGAGGAAACTGAGGCACACAAGGTTAAGTGACTTGCCTACCACTGGTAAGAATCAGAGGTCAGATCTGAATTCAGGAAGATGTCTTCTTGACTTCAGGACTGACTCCAAGTTGGTCCTTTCTCCAATTTTTCCCTTTTCCAATTTCACCTTCACACAGCTACCCAAATAAACTTTTTAATGCCCAGCTCTGACCACCTATACAATGAACTTCAGAAGGAAATGGCAAACCACTCTAGTCTAATACACTGAAAGGTTTTTATTCTAATACACTGAAAAATAAAATAAAATATAATATATTATACAATATATAATATATAACATATATAATGTATTCAACACATATAATATATGTAATATAATATAATAAATATAATGTAATTAATATAATATAATATAATCTATCAATAAATCAAGATGCTGAACAAGATAATCTACAAAAATCTAGGGTTATTTGGCCACCCTGTGGCAGCCAGCACAAAGAGTGCAATATGAAATATTGAATAAAGACCAGTCATGAACAGGGCACCTTCAGTGATATCCACATTGCTGTCTCAAAAGAGACTTACAAACATATTGTGTGTTTGTGTGTGTGTGTGTGTGTGTGTGTGTGTGTGTGTGTGTGTGTGTGTTGGGGATGGGGTGTCAGGGCTCTGAAAGGTTTAGCTTGGTTTGCTAATAAGTAGAATCACAGAATCTAAGAAAGTACTTCAGAAATCTCCTAATACATTGTCCAGGTTATGTAGGAATTTACAGAGCTGGTCTCCTGAGTTCTAACGTCATGTTTTTTACTCTACTATCAGTTATAGGAAAAGAAAGCTTTGTGGCATCAGGGCTTCCAAAGCAGCTCTTGCCTCTTTTTGTTTGATTGTTTCCCCACAATCTCTCTCATCAACTGGGTAGATTCTCCCAGATACCTTTTACTGTTTCTCTCCTGACCTTTATGAAAAAAGAAAAAAATCTGTCCTAAGATTTAGATATAGATAGACCTTGGAGATCATCTGGTCCAGTATCTTTCACCTTGAAGGTAAGAAAACAAAGGCACAGAAGGAATAAATTTTCTTGTAATATTCCTCTACAGTCTCCCAGTCCAACACCCCTATCCCCGACAGAGAAAGACCTGGACTTCTTCAATAGAACTCTTATTCTTTCCAATGTTCCATAGGGAACTAGGTGGCACAGTGGATAGAACATTGGGCCAAGCAGTCAGGCACTGGTTGTGTGACCCTGGGCAAGTCACTTAACTTGTCTCAATTTCCTTAACTGTAAAATGGGAATCATAATAACTTGTTTGTCTCAATTTCCTCAGCTGTAAAATGGGAATCATAATAACATGGAAGGCACTAAATAAATGATTTCTTCTTTTCTTTTTTATATGATAGAAAGCAATCTAAAGATTCATGGTTTTTCAGTCTTATGTGATTATGGGCAAATGACTTGACTTCTCTGAGCTTCAGTTTTCAAATCTGGAAAATGGTAATAATAATAATAATAATAATAATAATAATAATAATAATAATAATAATAATGATACCTGCATTATCTACCTCCCAGGGTGGTCCTGAGGCTCAAATGAGATAATGTCTGTAAAATGCCTTGCAAGCATTGCTTGCAATATCATTGTCAGTTGTTATAGTGTTGTTTTGTTTTTCTTACAGATGGTGAAGATATCTACCTCCTCCCCTCCCCCCAATTCAATCAGACACTTATGAAATGCCTACCATTTGCATCTCTTTATATTTGCTTACTAGGTTAGAGGACAGGTCCTTGCCCTCTAATGTTTATAATTGAGTGAAAGGGTATGGTGCATAAAGAGAAATAGCTATAATACAAAATAGTCCATGACAACAGCATAAGATGTATGAACCAAGATTTGAGGGAAAAAAATGCAATTTTCCAACAATTTTTTTTTTTTTTCAGAAAAAGGCTTCTTGGAAGACGTGCCTGTTGAGTTGAGTTGTCAAAGCTGATAGAAATTCAGCAATGAGAAATGGGGAATGGAAAAGCCACTACAGGCATAGAATATGGGATCAGTAGAAGCTAGGAGAGGAGGTAGGAAAGGGAAAGCAAGTAAGCCACTTTGACTAGAATATAGAGACTGCCAAGGGGCATGCTGTGAAATGAGGCTTCCACCAGAGTGTGGAGGGTCATGGGTACAGCGGCCTTTACTTTTCTGTTATAAGGATCTTATAGTTAACTCAGGAAAGTTTCCTAACGTTAGAGGGGTATTGGTGGCCAGACCCTGAATTCTGCCCATTGCTTAGTGTTAGTTCTTGAGGAGCTGTCATCATAGCCCCCTGTCAATATGCCCACCCTGAAAGAACTGTTAAGGATGTCCATGCCAGTCCCTCAGCATCAGAGACTAAGGGTTCTTTCCAAAATCAATCAACCAATAAACATTTATGAAGCGCTTGCTATGTTTCTAGTAGTGTTCTAAGCATACAAAACATACAAAGTAAAAAAACAGTTCACTGGGCCTATATTCTTACTGGGGAAACAATATATATATATATATATATATATATATATATATAATATATATATATATATATATATATATATATATAACTCCATGCCTTCAAAATACATAGAGAAAGCAAACTTAGAAAAGAAGACTTTAGCAACTGAGGGGACTGAGGAAGGCTTCCTTTTGGAAAGTAGAATTAGAGCCAAGTCTTAAAGGAAGCCAAAGATTTTAAGAGGTAGGGGTGAGGAGGGGAGCCGTTACAGCCATGGGGACACTGCCAGTGTAAAGGTCTGGAGATGGAAGATGGAGAGCTGTGTATAGGCTGGGAGGACTGGATTGTAGAGTGAAATTTAAGAAGACTGGAAAGGTGGGAAGGGGCCAGATTGGGAAGTACTCTAGATGCTAAACAAAGGACTTCATATTTGATCCTGAGAGTAAAGGGCCACAACCATTATCATCACTGCCTGCCAGGCTTCAGATGAGCTGCCCAGGGAATTTCCCATTGCTTTGAACAAAGATGGATTCTGGCTCAACTCAAACCAAAGTCTTGTCATTTGGCAGGGAGTTTGGGATAGATTTTTCACTGTGACATCTCACATAATTCTCAACTCTGTTTTTTTGGAAAACATTTTCCCCTTTGAAGACATCTAGTCTTTATGAAGAAAGTGATCCTTTTAGTTTAGTTTTTTAAAATCAAATAAACAAACCAAACCCAGGGTGCTGTGAATCTATTCTGGGTGGACAGTTATGTGGCCATTGCACATTTCCTGGGTCTCTATGTAAGGGTAAGCACAAGGGCTCAGTGGGGACTGGAGCTGCCAAAAGGTTGAAGTTTCCGTTGGGGTAGGAGTCTCTTAAATGGACCCTTGGGTGGAGGGAGAGAATAAGGCCGGAATCAAGACTCCCAAGACCACCACTCCTTGAGGAGGGGCTGTGGGTGGAGAAAGGAAGAAAGGAAGTTGGGGGGTCCTCTGGCAGGGAGTTGCTGTTTCATTGGTGGGATTTTTCTGGCAGCTCGACCCTGGCTCCCAAACCGAGGTGAAATCCTCCAGACCAGACTTCCCCACCCCTGCCCTGCGTGGGACGTGCGAGGGGCCGGAGTTGGAAGACAGGAAGTGAGCGCAGATGTGAATCTCTCGCAGCTGTAGAGGGAATAGAACACATCTGTCCCTCGTCAGCCAGGGCCACTCCCCTTCCCCCTCTCCCTGCCATCGTCCCCACACTCCCCCATACGCCACCCCCTCCCCAGCTCCAAAGCTGACTATGCATTTTCCATAGAGTGTAAGTATTGGGCTTCAGTCCCATCAGGAGAAAAGATAGGGGAGGAAAGATGCAAGAGGGGGCAGAAATAGGATTAGGAAAAAAAGAAAAAAATAAGATCTCTCAAGATGTTTCAGTCACAAGTGTAAACTGCCTGAGATTGGAAGCTGGTTTTCAGATTAAGGGCAAAGTCCTGGGAAGAAAGGCTATCTTGTAGTACAAGCCAACATGGATTTCTTCGAAATATTTGTAAATTTTCAGGGTTGTATTGGGAGGGTGAACACAAATTCTGTCAGTCCCCTTGGTGGAGGCTGGGATCACAGAGGGGTTGGTGAAACAGCCATGGGCTTCTTCAGTGGCCAAGGGGATAGCTCCCACTTAAAACTGACAGTGGCCTGGACCTAGAGGACTAGAAACTGAGTGGAGTCAGGCCAGCCCCACGGTGTGGTCCTGGGAAAGAGAGCAGACATTCCCCAATGAGGAGGAAAGGATTATTTGGCTGGTAGATTCAATCCATGCTAATGAGGGAAGCTGTAGAGCTGAGGAGCCAAACCTGAATCTGAGTCATTTTGGGGAGCTAGGGGTTTGGGGGGATAAGAAGGAAGGGGGAAAACTGGGGGGATGGAGAAAGGGTACGAGGTCATATGCTTTAGAGCTAGCATGTACCATCTTTACAAGTGATCAAACAACCTCTTCCCAAAGGTCTTCACTATATAGGATGGGGCTTTGTCCCTGGGCAGCCCATTTCAATATTGATAGTTCCCATTACTACAGTTTAAACCAGCCTCACCCCAATTTCTACCCATTATTTACACTTTTTTCCCCCAGGGGAGCTCTTGTCCCACCAAGTCCACCTTCTCTAGGATAAATATCTCTAGCTTTTTCCCAGGTCTTTGAAAGGCTTGGTACTTAGCTCCCTCTGTAGCAGAAAGTGTTCTTTGTAGCAGAAAGTGGGTTGAATTCTCCTCATTTTATAGTTGAGTCAAGACCCAGCATAACTGTGATTTGCCCAGGGTAACACAAGAGCAAGTGACAGAGCTGGGATGGAGATTTCTAAGTTTCAGTTTTATGTTTCTTTCCAGTTTTTATATTTCTGATCTTGTGACCCCTCCTGGTCCCCAGTCTCTGGACATTCTCCAGCATGTCACTGTCTTGAGTGACTTGTTTAGAACACTATATTTAGACAAACCAGACCAGACGAGACTTTTTTTCAAAATACCCATTCAGGGGCAGCTAGGTGGTGCAGTGGATAGAGCACCGGCCCTGGAGTCAGGAGTACTTGAGTTCAAATCCAACCTCAGACACTTAATAATTACCTAGCTGTGTGGCCTTGGGCAAGCCACTCAACCCCATTGCCTTGCAAAAACCTAAAAATAAATAAACAAATAAACAAACAATTTTTAAAACAAATAAATAAATTTTAAAAAATACCCATTCAGCTCTCCCCAAGGCCGCTTTGCAGTCTGACCTGCCTTTACTTCCACCATCCTCACCACCTGGATCAGCACCCTGGGTAGTAGACCCCTGCAATCCCCAATCCTATCTCTCTATACTGGACCCCATGCTCCCCAGATCCTGAGCTTTGGAATTTCCACTCCGAAGCTGAGTGTTTCAGTGAATACAACAAACCCAATGGATCTAACTGGCCTTAGACCAGACCTTGCTTCCCAGTGAAGCTTTCCCCAGCCACATTGCCACCTGTCCTGGCACCTCAAGCTCCCCAGTTCACCATAACCTTTTGTTTCCTAGTTCTATCTCTGTGCCCTGTAATAAAGTCAATAGTACTATCACTTTAGAAAGGGCATGCCAATTTACTGCCCTATGAGTAAAATCAACATCTCTGTGACCTCCAGATCAAAATACCTCTTCTCTGGCCATCTCTTCTTTGTACTCTAGGATTCTCAGCCTTTGACATCATGTGGTCTGGCATTGCTAAGACAGTCTGCCCGGTGGGACTCGAAATTCAATAAATCTAGGAGCTTTTTAAGCTCCTATGTTTGACCAAATATAACAGACTAATTTTAAGGTTTTGGTCCTCAGCAGAAAAAAAAGATTCTCTCTCTCCTTGCTCTAGGACAAAGTAAGCTCCTTGAGGAGCTCTTTTGTATATCTATCTATCTATCTATCTATCTATCTATCTATCTATATATATATATATTTGTATTTATATCCCCAGGACTTGACATGCCTCCTAACAAATAGGAAGTGCTTAATGAATATTTTTTTCATTCATTTATTTGTTCCTTCCTTCATTCATTCATTAAATTTTATTTCTAAAATATGTTAGTTCAGTTAACCACAACACTCCAGATGTAACATGACCACAGCAGAGTGGGACGTTCTCCTTCCTCAGTTTGCCTTTTATTAATACAGCCCCAAAGCATATTAAGATCATTCAGTTCCACACTTGGTCTTTGTTAAGAGGTAGAGGTGATTGTGAGTTTTGAAAGGTAGTGCCAGCCAAATTTAAGCTTGGGCAGCTCCAACCACGAAGGCACAATTGAATATAGATGTCATCAGAAGAAGAATCTAGGTAAATCTGGAGTGGTTTGTAACTAGATTGATCACAATTCTCAAAAACCAACTTCCTTTGCAGCATGAAGGGATCACCCATGCCAGTAAGACTAAGATTCTCTGCAGTGTTGAAATAAGAGGTCATTTTCACTTTTGTGGTTGCCATGTCACATTGGGAACTCGCATACAATAGATGGTTCACTAATGTCCCACAGGCTTTCACAGGCCACTTTTGAACCAGTATACCTGAGGAATTGTCATCCCATTGGATTTGGTTCATTAATCTAACCTGCTGAGATCTCATAGTATCCTAACATTATTATCTGACAGTGTAGCTATTAGCTTGAAATATCTAACACCCCAGAATTAGGGTTAACACAGAGCTTAGCATATGGGAGACACAAGTTTGTTTGCTCGAATGACCATTTTTTGCCTTTATCTAAGTCATTGGTAAAAAAAAAAAAGTTACTTAATCTTTTGTTTCAGGTTTTCATTTGTATAATGGGAGCAATAAAAGCACCCACCTCCCAGGGTTGTCATGATGAAAAAACAAGATATTGTTCATAAAGCATATTGCAAATCTTAAAAGCACTATATAAACAATAGCTTTTATTGTTATTAAAAATATTAAAAAGGGGGTGGCTAGGTGGCGCAGTAGATAGAGCACCGGCCCTGGAGTCAGGAGTACCTGAGTTCAAATCTGACCTCAGACACATAATAATTACCTAGCTGTGTGGCCTTGGGCAAGCCACTTAACCCCCATTGCCTTGCAAAAACTAAAAAAAAAAAAAATTAAAAAGGACAAGGTCAGAGTCTTTTGTCATTCCATTAAATACTTCCTTCCAAAACTTGACACTGATCCATGAATCCCAAGGTTATTCTTATATGACTATGTCCTTCTTTCTTATTTTTTCATCCTTTGTTCCTCTACAACTTCTGCATATGCTTTATAATATCTCAGTAGGGCAATGAGTTCCTTCTGTAGCCATCTCAGTATCTTTGGACAGTTTCCCATTTTCTACATCATCTAAATCAGTTGTATTTGTGTTGTCAGAATGTCATTCTGTTGAAAAAAATTTAAAAATGGGATCTCTCTAGTTTTTACATTACCTACATTTTTCCAAGATTTCTCTCTCTCTCCCTTCCCCCTCCCAGAGAATCATTCTTTATAATAAAAGAATAAGAAAGAGGGGAAATATAATAGGAGAATGTCATTCTAGAGAGCATCTCTTTTCTTCATCTGATTTCCCTTGTAGAATCAAGGGGATTGTGGAACTCTTTAATATCCACTGTTCCCAAAGCTAGGATGTATATTAGGCTACACTTAGATTTCTTCTCTATCCCTGTCATAAATTCTTATACAGGTTTAGCAAGCTTAGCATTGGACATATAGCTTTGAGCATTCAGATGAAATTTATTCCTTGTAATATATAACTATATCATAACAACATTTTTAAAATGAATAAAATCTTGCTTAGAATCACTATGTCTCAGATGAGAGGAAGAGGTTGTTTTCTCAAAAAAGAGGGTTGGATGCTAGAGAGTGTCTGTAAATGTGACAATGGATATTCAAAGACACAGGATAGTGGATTAGGGGTGGTGGGTGGGGAGAGCATGACAGGCATTGGGTTTAAAGCTTGGTTAGGGTTTTAAGGCAGTGGGTAGCCTGAGACAATTTTTTCAGTTTGGGCCATGGGTATGGTTGTGAGCTGATCTCTCTCCCCTTCCCCACCCCCAGGGAGTTGTGAATTAGGCAAGAGAACAAAATTAAGGGAGTTTGAAGGGATCTCAACAAATATTCCACTTAAATCCCTACTAATTATGAATTTTCTTTTAAATACTTCTGATAAGATATCATCCAGACTCTACTAAAGTACTGTAATTGCCAAGGACTTCCTTCCTTCTAGAGGCAGCCCATTCTCTTGAGTATTAATTCCAATATTTAGTTTTTCCTTGAAGTGAGTAAAAAATCATTCTCTACTTGTACAAAAATATTTATAGCAGCCCTGTTTGTGGTGGCAAAGAATTGGAAATCCAGTAAATGTCCTTCAATTGGGGAATGGCTTAGCAAACTGTGGTATATGTACGTCATGGAACACTATTGTTCTATTAGAAACCAGGAGGGATGGGATTTCAGGGAAACCTGGAGGGATTTGCATGAACTGATGCTGAATGAGATGAGCAGAACCAGAAAAACACTGTACACCCTAACAGCAACATGGGAGTGATGTTCAAGCTTGAAGGACTTGCTCATTCCTCAGTGCAATAATCGGGAACAATTTTGGGCTGTCTGCAAAGGAGAGTGCCATCTGTATCCAGATAAGGAGCTGTGGAATTTGAACAAAGTACAAGGACTCTTCCCTTTAATTTAGAAAAAAAAAAAACAGATAGCTTATTGTCTGATCTTGTTACCTCTTAGACTTCTCTTTAAGGATATGATTTGTCTCTCATCACACCCAATTTGGATCAAGGTACAACATGGAAACAAAGTAAAGACTGACAGAGTGCATTCTGTGGGAGGGAAGGGGGGAGGGAAGCAAGATTGGGGAAAAATGTAAAACTCGAATAATATCTTTAATAAAAACAAATTTAAATTAAAAAAATCATTCTCTTTGACCCATCCACTTACATGCCACCTATAATTTTTAATCTCTTATCCTTGATCACAAGAGTGATCAGATTAAATGAGTAAAAGAGTAACCAAATTAAAATGCAATGAGGAAATATTGAACAAAATAAATAAAAATATAATAGAATATGAATGTTGATATATGGTTTTCTTTTTTCTTTTTTTTTAATTTTTATTAAAGATATTATTTGAGTTTTACAATTTTCCCCCAATCTTGATATATAATTTTCTAAGTCTATAGGCAGCCCATTGGGATCCTTTTCTATTTGACACCTCTGGAATAGATAACTCTGTAAGGACAGTGCCTCAAGAAAGCTTTCTTCTTCCTCTCTTCCTTAGGCTAAAAATCTCTAGTGCCTAAGAAGACAGAGTGATTTCAGTTTTGCAGGGGATGGGTGTTGACTTCATTTCTTCCTGGACCAAACACCATCTCTGTTGTTTTTCTCCTTATTTCTATCATGTTGCATGACACAGTTCCTTTACCTTTCCTTAGGTCATTAATTTGGGTCCCAGAACAGAAGTGTTCCTCTCCTAGGCTTTACTTTCTCCCACATCCCCTACCTCCAGTTACTAGATTCTCTTGAAGATGAGCCCCTTCTCACTTGTACTGTCCTTCTTCTGTACTATTGCTGTGACTCTTCCTCCCTCTCCCTCCATGTGTTTTCGCTCCAAATGAAAAGAAATTCCTGGTTATGTCTCTGAATGTGGAACTTATATAATTTTCTTGGCCTGCTTGTGGAGGTCATCCTATTCTAAATTAAATATTTATTAACATATAAATTCTATATCTTCACTTTTCTGACAGCAATCAAGGCAGAGTGGTCTCCTTGTAGGAATTGTCCGAGATTTTAATAGATCTTTGCAATTATCAATAGACAGAGGTAGTTTTTACATCCTCACCATCACTGCCAACTAACAGCCATCCCTGCCATTATCCCCAGTACAGTCCCTGCCATGTCTTCAGTCTCATCACCAATCTCATCACTATCAGCATGGCCTTGGCCACAACTCTAAATGTGATCACAACCCTTGTGTGGTCCCTATAGACCAAAACATAGTGAGGATCAGGCTGGCAGTTCTGGGAGTAGTTGTTGCTATCACCACTATCCCTCGGAAGGAGGGGGGTTTAGGCCTGGGGGGGTGCTTCTCTATTAGACTTCAGGTCTTGCTAGAGTCAGCAGGCAGTGTAGGAAGAAGTCTCTTGACCCAGTGATGATGAAATGGTGCCATACTCATGAGAGACAGGAAGACAGCCTGAATGACTCTTCAGAATTTTCTCTCTAAGACTACGTTTTATTCTAATCTGTACAGATGCTATTCAGATCATAAGATCAAATGGCTTTTTTAGGGAATGGGCCAAGTTGAGTCGCTTAGAACATCCATTGTCTCCACTGCTACCCTCGTCATCATCATCACCCCCCAAATTCATCATTCATGTTACAAAACATTTCTGAGACTTGCCCTCATTGTGCACGGCATGAGTCAATCAATAGGCAAACCTGGCCCAGGTTGTCGCAGTAATGTCAGTTTGTGCTGAGTGTGTCTTAGCCTGGTCTGCCTTCAGATTGTCCTGAAGCTAGCCACAAGCAGGGCTCTTGAAGCCCAGAAGAGGAAACAGAGCCCGTTGCTTAGAGATCCTTTGTGAAAGTGGGTTGAGCTCTCTGGCAGAAAAGCACAATATAATTGCAAGCGGAGGCTCTGGTCCAGGGTCATCCACTTCTTAGCTTCTTCCTGTGACTAGCAGAGGACCTTGGAAAAAAAAAAAAGCCGTGCTTGCTTCTTCTTGCCTTTGAGCTGAGACAGAGAAATGTGACCCAGGCTGGAGGAGGGAAGGTTGAATGAGAAGATGTCCTCAGCATCTTTTGCTTTTTCAGTCTGTCTCCACCACAAACGTCTCCAACGGCAGGGTCTCAAGGCTGGGGGCTACTACCTGGGGAATCGCCACCCAGTTGACTCAAGAGTGGGGAATTTGACAGGAGACATGGGGTTGGTGCCTCCTTCTGGCTGTGTGGTTGCCATACAGGACTGGAGAAGTAGGGGAAAGGAGGTGTGGGAGCTGCAGCACCAGGTCACAGGGAGGAGCAGCAGCAGCTCCAAGCCCCTTGCCCCACACCCCACTTCCAGAGACCCCAGGCCCCCGGAGAGGGGGCAGCTCCAAGTGGCTTCCCTCACCTAGCCGGCCGCCGCAGAGAGAGGCTGTTATATAATATGGCTATCCACTCCCTGTCAAAGCCAGTGACTAATTAGAACAGATTCAGCCCGGGTGTGCTCACTGCCGAGGGGACCACAGCTAGGTTTGTAGGTGATTCTCACACCCTCTGGTGGACAGATTTCACAGCTTCCTCCCTGGTCCGGGCCCCACCCTCTCAACTCTCCCCACAAGCCAGGGCCAAAGCCACAGGTCTACCCACACCCCCAGCACCACCACCACCACCACAGCCATGGGCATGACCCAAACTGCACCCCCAGTTCCCCAGACCACACAGCTGCCTGCTGCTTTCTGGGAGGAAGCCAATGGATGAGTTCCAGACCTTCCTTCTTGGGTGACTACAACCCACAACCTATCACCCAGGATCCATTGTACTAAGCAAGAGGTATAGGTACATTCATGGCCTAGGGCTGGGGGAAAGAAGGCTTACCTACCGAGGGAGCTCCCCTTCCGGATTCTACGTTGGAGGTCAACTAACCCAAATCCCTAATTTTACAGAAAGGGAAATCAAGGTTCAGAGAGGGTTAGGGCTTTGTCCAGGGTCACAAAAGAAATAAATCGGGAACTTAAACCAAGTCCACTGAATCAAAATTCAGCTCTCTACAAAAACTTTCATATTGTTATTCTTTTGTGATGTCTCTACTTCCAACTTTTTTTTACCTTTCCAAACAGCTCTGGGTATTGATTATGTAACCCTATTTCTCTCTCTCTCCTCTCCTCTCCTCTTTTCCTCTCTTCCCCTTCTCTCTCTTTCCCTTTGTCTCCTCTCCTTCTTCTCCCTTTCTTTCTGTCACCCTCTGTCTCTTTGTCCCTGTCTCTGTCTCTCTCTCTGTCTCTCTCTGTCTCTCTGTCTCTCTGTCTCTCTCTCTCTCTCTCTCTCTCTCCCTCTCTCTCTCCCTCTTTCTCTCTGGCTGTCTCTATTTTTCTGTCTTGCTCTCTCCTTCCTACCTTCCTTCCTTCTTTCCTTCCCTCCTTATATTGTTTTTGGAGACCTAGGTGACAGTAGATAGAGCCCTGGTTCTGGAGTCAGGATCATCTGAATTAAAATTAAATTGAAATCCCACCCCAGACACTTGCTGTGTTATCTTGGGCAAATTCCTATGTATCTGTTTGTCTCAGTTTCCTCTACTGTAAAATGGGAATAATAGCACCTACTCCCCATGGTTGTTGTGAAATTAAGATTTGTGAAGTTCTTAACAATAGTAGGTACTATATTATTATTATTTTATAGTATGATTATTCCCAGTGGAGGGTCCCTGGGTCAGATGAGATATGGAAATACCCCACTATCCCTAACACAATGCCAACTTTGAACAGATGACTCTGCTCTCAGATAGGGTATACTGGACAATGCTATGACAGAGACATCCAGAATAGAGTGATCCATTAGAAAGAGCTACTCTCAGATTTATGTTTGAGGACACAGACTCTGGTCCTGTCTTTTCCACTTATTAGCTGTGGGAGCCTGGACAGGGCTCTGTGCCTCAGTTTTCTCAGCTGTAAATTGAAGGGGTAGACTCGGTGGCTTCCTTGTAGATCTCCAACTCAATCATGCTGTGATGCCATGGCTTTTCTGCCAAGGGGCCCTGCTGCTCTGCTGTACCCAAGGTGTTGCCAGCCTGGGACTTGATGCAGGTCTGTGCTCAACTGGCCAAGAGCACTGGGTTATTTCTAACCACTCCCAGGAGAGGAGGGGGCGGACAGAGAGAGAGAGAGGGAGAGGGAGGGATACTTGTTATAATCTTTGGAGGAAAATAATGGGAAAGAGCACTTGACCCGCTTCCACCCAGTTTCGCTGATATCACTGCAGTCCCCGAAGGGAAGCACCAGTCTAAATGAGACTGAATGACTGTGCTGGAGTTGGATGGGTCTCAAGGATCAAGCCTGGGGCCCCAGTGGCAGAAAACAGGAAACTGTCCCTGGTGCCTCGGAATAAATAAGAGAGGAAGCCCAGGAGCTAGGATGGGCCGTATGAATGGAGAACTCATCACAGCGCTGGCTTCAATTCCAGAGGTTCTGCAGGGCTGGATGAGACCTTGGATGGAGTGGGGAGGGCAGTCTTCTCCAGTAGGGAGAACTCTTTCTCCAAGTTAATTTAATTTGGGGGAAATTAAAAGGGGAGGAGGGAGAGGGATTGAATCAAGGTGAGGAGTGGTCTAAAAATAGAATGGAATCACAGGATTCCAGTGATCTAGTTCCTTCCCCAGTAACTGGGCTCTAATTGGTGTTTCAGTCGGATAAGTATCTCCTTGCTGGAAATTATTTTACATTCTGGACCCCCCCTTTTTTTTTGATGGACATAGGAAGAAGAGTCTGGGAAAACCTATTACTGTCTAGCAGGATAGAAAAGCCTGTTCCATGGAGACCAGCATTTCTAAGAACTTTTAGATTATGTGTCAGGCTCAAAATTCAGAATGGCCAAGTGAGGAAAGGATTCTTGCCTGGGTCCACATAAAGTTAATGGAAAAACCCAAGGACAAGGCTCTATGATGGCTCCAAGGAAAGGTCAAGGCTTTAGGATATATACATACAAGTGAAGGAAAAGATTCCTTGAAGCCCCAGAAAGGAGACACTGGGGAAATGGGAACTCAACCAATAAATGGGACCCTTGGACCACCTCTGTATCATTTGGCCTTTTCAGTTGTGAAAAAAAGAATCTTGAGATAGATGATGGCAATAAAATAAAAAAAGTGGAAACCATATTTGTTTCAATTGAATCAGACTCTCTGTAACCCCATTTGGGGTTTTCTTGGCAAAGATATTGGAGTGGTCTGGCATTTTCTTCTCCAGTTCATTTTACAGATGAGGAAACTGAGGCAAACTAGGTTAAGTGACTTGCCCAGGGTCACACAGCTAGGATCTGAGGATCTGAGACTGAATTTGAACTCATGAAGATAGGTCTTCCTGACTCCAGGTCCTTTGTTCTATCCAATATGGTGTCACCTAGCTGTCTGAAGTCCAAGGACTGACTCTGCCACTTACTACCTCTGTGACACCAGACTGGACATAAGCACAGCCCTTCATCTTCTGTCCCATATATTTGCATTAGTCTCCCATGCCTCCTTCATTTCCACCTTGTAGATTCCTTGGACTTCTTCAAGATGCAATTCACAGGCCTTTCTTAGTTCTCCCCGCTGCTAATAAGATGACCTCCACACCCTCTTCATGTATCTTGTATCTACATTATCTGTATGTATTTGTACATGGCCATTGAATTTAAACTCCTGAGAGTAAGGACTGCCTTTGTCTTTCTCTATATCCTCAGATAGGATAGCAGGCACAGTGCTAAGGTCCCTTCTTTCTTTAACCTACACTAATCCTATGACATTAGAATCATAATTTTAGTAAGACCAAGGGATGAGTGCTGTTTTTTTCCAATCTCTTTACATATTACATTGTAAAAGCTACCATCCTAAGAAGTTAAAAAATTAAAAAAATTTTAACCTCCTGAAGATTTTTAAGATTTGACTCTTGTAATTGTGGGCTATGATTTGGAGGTCTGACATTTTTAAGGTAAGGATAGTTTATGTACTGTCTGGGGTGGGGTGTGTTTGCAAAATCCAGACCCTTAGAGACTAATCTAAAGACTAAGTTGTTTTTGTAAAGAAATTCTCTCTATAATACACTCAACGTGTGGTCAGTTGAATCTCTAGTAAAGGTCTTCTAGGAATTATCTAGGAAGGCAGCCATTCATTCCACTTTGGGTCAGCTTTGTTAGAAATTTTTTTCTTTTGTGGAGACCAAATGTGCCTCTCTGCAACTTCTATCTTACAACTTTGTTCTTAGTTCTGCCCTTTAGAGCAATGATTTTATACAGCTATCTCTCTCTGCCTGTCTCTCTGAGATATTATGGGAAGCTGGAGGTATAGGTAGAGTTGTGAGTACATGTGTATATAGACACAGGAATCACTAGTCTTCCTTTACAGCAATGATAAGCAACATTTAGCTCATGGTAGCAAAGCATATCAGTATTCATGACTTTTTCCCCCTGCTGCTGTGACCCACCTTCATTCAATTCTCATTGGAAAAGTTGGAAGATTCTAGGATAAGCCAAACCAGAGATTTTGAGAGCCTTGAATCTGCTGACCATGATGGAGTATTTAGACCTAGAGCCTAGCCTCGTGCTACAAATAAGACGGTCAACATCAGTTGCATTGAAGGTGCATCATGATTGTTACAAAGATTGTAGTCAGGTAGCTCCTGGTCTGTAGCCAGGAGGCCACCAAGGTTTTGGTGAAAGTAGTTGTAGTGTGTGTGTGTGTGTGTGTGTGTGTGTGTGTGTGTGTGAGAGAGAGAGAGAGAGAGAGAGAGAGAGAGAGAGAGAGAGAGAGAGAGAGAGGAAGGGGGAGGGAGGAAGGGAGGGAAAACCTTTAGCTTTCAGAGCCCCCACACCCCCTTGCAGGTCAACAGCTCCTTGCCCAGTCATCCATAAAGCTTGTTCACTGCCCAGACTGGGCCCAACTCTGTGTTTGCTTGACACAATGTACAGAAAAGGTTGGGGGGAGGTGGGGAAAATGAAAAGATCCCCCAGCAAGAAGCATTCATACAAAATGCATTCCCCAACATATCCCTCTGGCCTGTCGGAGCCCCTTCTGCTCACTGCTCTGTTTATACATGATAGACAACTAATTAACATCCAAACCTCTTGAAAGGTCTTTTCAGAGGTAATGTTCTGACAGATTATGTCAGCAAGGAGCACTGATTTGTCTAAGCACGGATCACATTGTTTCAGATTGAATGAGGTGAATATTAAACTGCTTTAAATGTACTCTTCATAAAGCACTAATTACACACTCCCAGGGGAGAACAGCTAAGGAATACTAAACAGCAGAGAAGTCAACAGAGGGTTCTTTTTATAGTATGTTGCTGGGCTCTGTGTTTTTCTGTCTCCTTCTCTCTCGCTCACTCTCTCTCTCTCTCTCTCTCTCTCTTGCTCTCTCTCTTTTTTTTTACAGTAAAATCACAGCACGCTAAAGAATACACATTTATAGCACAATGCTTCTCATCTAATTATATGGCAATCATTAGTTTTAAGCTGGATGCATTATATTTTCTTTGATATATTATGCCTAAGGCATAGTTTTGCATCTACTGCAGCTCCTGGCAGATTCTAGTCCTCCCACTGTTCCCCCCTCCATGCCAAACCCCAATCCTCTCTACCTCCCTCCCATAACAAATGATTGTCCCCCACCCAGTAGAGTTTGCTTGTTGTCTAAAAAAAAAAATCACAATATAATTGGCAGAAATGGGGAATGCACAACACACACACACACACACACACACACACACACACACACACACGGCCCTTTCCTTAATTTAAAAAAAATGCATGTACATTGAAAAACCTCATATGCTCCTTGGAGTTGTACAATCTCTTATTAAACAGATTGGGTCTTGGACATATAATCTCCACTCCCAATCTCAAAGATATTCCCTTATAAATAATTCCACTGGATCATTCTGAATTCCAAGTTGGCTAAGCTCTATCACCTTCAAGGAAAGAGACATTTATATATGTGTGTGTTCGTATAGTCATATACATTTATATTTCCTATGTATACACCCCAAATATGTATATGTACATATGTTGAACACACAAATACAAACATTTATATGTTTCTATATATTTGCAGTGCTGGGGTGAAAAGCCATAAGGCAAAAAGCATCCATCCCAACAAAAATTTAGATTGTCTCCCCTAGATACAAGGCAAGAAAACTATTCCCATGACATTATTCCTGAGGAATTTCTGATAATGGGAGATAAGCCCTTGACAGATCTTGAGAAGATCAAACTGTCTTTGAGAAGCCCTAGCCTGTTGACTTTGGAACTGGGCAAGGCCAATTTCAAGTGTTACAACCTTCATGGAAGAAAGGACTACTTGAATAAAAGTTGCTTTGCATAAATTCAGCAAATAACTCTCAAGCGCTTCTAATGTTCAAGAAACTGTCCATAGGCAGGGAGACAAAAACTAAAAACAAGACTGAGTCCCTGACCTCAAGCAGTTTATATTAGCTAGGAGTGATGAAGGCAAAGCAAAGATGCCAATGAACTTTTCTAGGAACATTTAAGGAGGAAGAAAATACTTTTTGTCAGGAGTGATAGTGTCTGAAGGAGATAGGGACAGTTTTAAAGAAGATGTGGCATGAGTTGAGTCTTCAAGAAGAAGGAGAATTCTGAAGAGCAGAAAATGAAGAAAGAGGACATCCCAAGCATGAATGCAGGCATGGTCCTAGGGATGTTAGATGGAGGAGAGTTAGCAGTGCAGTTGGACTAGGCTGTTGAGTGTGTGAAGAGGAGCTATGAGAAATAAGGTGTCAAAGATAGATAGACTCTGCATCTGGATTTCTGGAGGCCAGTTAAGGAGACTTTTATTTTATTCTTGAAGCATTAAGTAACTACTAATGGTTTTTGAGCAGGGGAGTGACATGATTAACAGCATGAATTGGAAAAATGACTCAAGCAGTTAAACAAAGGATGAATTATTGCAGAAAAGAGAGACTGAAGGCAAGAAGTCATTAAGCGTCTATTCCAATAGTCTAGTTGAAAGGTGATGATGGCCTGAACATGAGCAAAAGTCATAGGAATGCAGAGAAGAGAGATGCTGAGGAAGTAGAATTGACTGCACTTGGCGATTGATTTAGGTGGTTGAGTGGGTGGGGGATGTAAGAGAGGTAAGAGTTGAAAATGAGACATTTAGAGCCCAAGTAACAGGTAGCAAGCAGGAGATTGCTTCAATAGAAGTAAGGTAATTGGGAGGAAGGACTGATTTGGGATAAGGGACAGAAAAAGATGAGTTAAGTTCTGAATTTGTTGAATTTGTGATACCAATAGGACATAGAGATAGAGACATTCAGTGGATACTCGGAGCTGTGGAGTTCAAATGGGAGATTTGAATTAGATAAATAGATTTGGGAGTCATTACAAAAAAGGTAGTAATTGAAGCTATGGAAACACATTAAAACCACAGAGAGAACATTAAAAAAAAGACTTTTGACAGAACCTTGGGGAGTCCCCATGCTTTGGATGGAATAAAGATTAAGGAACCTCCCCTCCATTTAGACAAACAGAAAAAGAACCAGGAGAGATCAGTGTCAATGAAGTTGGAGAGAATATCCAAGATACTGAATACTCTAATGACACCCAAGTTAAGGAGACTGAGGATTAAAAAAGAAAGGTCATTGGAATTAGAAAAGAGACCACTGATTATCTTTGAGGCATCAGTTTATCTTAGAAGGATTGGAAGTCACTATAAGGGACTGAGTTGAATGAGTGGATGTTGAGAAAGTTAAAGCAATGAATATAGGCTACTTTTTCTAGGAGTTTAAGCACTGAAAAGAAGAGAAAAAAGATGATAACTGGAGGGTGTGGAAAGGTCAAATGAAGGAATTTTTAAGACAGAGAATGTATTGATCAGGTCTGGGGAAAGGAGTTAGGGAATTCAATAGGGAGATTCTGAATGTTAGAAAGAGAAGGAACTTTGACTTGTACTGTTGAAAAAGTTCAGATAGAATCAATGGCACTGGGAGAAAGGTTAGCCTTGACCAGAAGAAAGCCTATCTCATTGTCTGAGCCTAGAGCAAAAGAAGAGAGAAAAGGTGGAAGACAGGGTCATTTTGAGGTGTGGAGTAGAGAAGATAAGGGATCCCATGAATTAAAATGAAAAAGAGGAAGTCTGTTTAGGAGGGATGGAAATGTTCAACAGTGAAATTTTGGACATAAAGGGAATCAGTTCCAGCAAAGAGGGAAAATGGGAGTTGTCTAAAGGGATGGATATGTGTGCACAAGAACTCCTCAATCAGCTTAAAATTTTTAAATGAAATACATAAGATAGAAGCAAGTCCTGGTAACAGTGGATGAAGACAGGAGTCTTGTAGAGTCCTAGAAAAGTTGTGTCAAGAACACTGAAAGTGCAGGGTGAATTGAGGCTGATGAGGGAAGCTAGAAACAACAAAAAGGACAGACTTTGTCAAGTTATAATAAAAGAAAAAGAAAGCTGAAAGAAGGGATAAGATTTTGGTTTGGGGTACATGGGATGGTGATAACTGACAATAGAGAGAAGAGAGTTGGCCCCTTGTTACTTTGCTTATGTTTTCTCTGTCAAGGAGAATGAATGACCTCTGTACTAGAAATGATAGAAACAAAATGACAACCAGGAAATTGATACCCTGCCCCAAACATATCAGAAAAATAGTAAGACAGTGCCTAGTTGGCCCAGATAAGGCATGTTCTCAGGTATTGAATGGATGGCAGATGCGATAGCTGAGTCTGTCAGTGACATATGAAAGCTCATGGAAAATGGGAGAGGTATCATAGAGCACCATGTGCCTAGGGAAATATCCCAATTTTCAAAAAAGGAAAGAGAACCATCTTTAAAACTATAGACTAATTTACTTTGACTCCTGGGAAAATTCTAGAAGAGATCATTGAAGAGATGGTTAGTGAATATCTAAAAACGTGATAATAACAAAACTATCCTGGCTTTATCAAGAACAGGTTATGCCAGACTACCCTCATTTCTTTTTTCTGGGACAGGTTTACCAAACTAGTCAAAGCTTCTAGGGAAATATAATTCATGTAGATTTTAGCAAGTTTTTTTTTATTACCCTATGTTATTCTTTTGAGAAACTAGAGAGATAAGGATTGGATGGGCAGAAAGATGGCACAGTAGATAAAAGTACCAGATCTGTAGACAAGAAGACCTGAATTCAAATCTGGTCTTAGACACTTACTAGCTATGCTACCATGGACAAATCACTTAACTCTGTTTTCCTCAATTTCTTCATGAGTAAAATGAACTGAAGAAGAAAATGGCAAACTCCAGTATCTTTGCTCAGAAAATCCCAAATGGGGCATGAAGGATTGGGCACAATTACAATTACTGAACAACAATGAAAGGGGAGTGGATGATACATACAATAAGATGTCTTTAAAACCTATTGGATGGACCCTGGGAATAGTTATTATTGGTTCAATGTCTTTGTGGCAGGAGGACTCCTGGGTAGTGTCCCAGGGATCTGAGCTTGGCCTTGCATGGTTTGACATTTTTATCAATGACTTGAAAAAGGAATAGATGACATCCTCTTTAAATCTGTAGATGGCAAAAGCCAGAATATAGAGCCAACTTGCTGAACAACAGTTTCCAGATATAAAAGGATTTTGACAGGCTAGAGTATTAGGTTGAATCTAATAAGATGAAATACAATAGGTATACATTTATAGTCTTATGCTGGAGTACAAAAAATCAGATTCATAAGTGCAAGATTGGGAAGACATAGTCAGAAAGCAGACCTGGGGGTTTTAGTGCTAACTTCAAGCTACATGTGATTCAGTAGTATGAAGTATCTGCCTAAAAAAGCTAGATCAGGGGGTGTGTTGAGAGTGGCACAGTTGCCAAGAACAAGGAGGTGATTGTCCTTCTATGTTCAGGACTATTGTTTGGTTCTGGATACTCCAGTTAAAGAAGGGATTCCATGGATAAGCTGGAGGTATTCAGAAGAGGAGAAGCAGAATGGTGAAGGCACATGAAAATTGCTTAAAGGAACTGGGACTATTTAGTCTGAAGAAGAGGACGCTCAGAGAAGACATGACTGCTTTCTTCAAGAATGTGAAGGGCCCTCATGTGGAGAAAGGGTCAAGCTTGTTCTTTTTGGTCCTAGAGGGCAGAAATAGAGGGTGTGTAAAAGGTACAAATAGATAAATGGAGTTGGGATCTCAGGAAAAATCTTCCTGTTGACTGGAACATTTCCAAAATGAAAAGGGCTGCCTCCAGAGGAAAGGAGGTTTCCTATGCTGGGAGGTCTTTGGGCAAAAGTTGGACAGTCACTTTTCAGGAATGTTACAATGGGGATATTTTTACACAATCAGGCTAGGTGGTCAATTAGGTCTCTTTCAACTCTTAAATTCTGGTGAATTCACCAAAGATGGCCTCCATTTTGTCAGAAAAGTAAAAGCCAGGGTCACCTGCTGGAAACAAGGGTGGGGTGGTGGAGTTGGAGTCTGGGGAGGGGAAGAGAATGTTCACAACAGTTGCAGTGGGGCATGAGATGGAGATACCCCTGGTTCCTTTCTATTAGGAGAAAACTGACAACTGACTCTTAAGTTGTTAGTGACTTTCCATACTGGCTTCCAGGGGATTTTAAAAAGGGCCTTGGGAAAAAGAGAATATTGGTAGAATTTATGTTATTCCTAATAGGGTAGTAGAGGGGGAATATTTCTGGGCAGGGGTTTTTCCCTTACCCTAAGCAGATGACCATCTAGCCACAAGGCTGGCTCTGCCTGGACCCGAGGGGGATGAACATTCAACAGCAGAGTACACTTAGAAGTTATAAGTTCTACACAAATGACTTATCTTGATGTTTTTCATCTTAATCCATCTGTCAAAATATTACAGAATCTATCCATGAAGGGTTTTATTCGCATTTTTCAGGAAATTTAGGGTTGGGAGATTCTTCAGAAATCATGCTAACCCATCTCTGCATTTTAGGGATAAGGAAAAGTTGTGAGGTGTGAAAGAGGGGTGATGATAGGCACACAGTCAGTTGTTTTTACCTTCCCATGATGGTCCTGGTGGGACCAGATTCATGGTGCTGAGGTCAAATTGTTCAACTTAAGAGTCATTAGGAAATGCAGGAGCCACACCAGATCTCTGATCTCCTCTTTTAACCCCTTCTAATGTCTATTGAGATCCTATTTTTTTTTTTTTTAGGTTTTTGCAAGGCAAATGGGATTAAGTGGCTTGCCCAAGGCCACATAGGTAATTATTCTTCTTGGCAAGGTGGATTGATGTATACAAGTAAAAGGATAAGGGCTGCAATTTTCTTTTTGACTGGCATCTATGGGGTGTCACAAGTGAAGTTTCTCAAGGCGTTCTTCAGCATTTTCTCTACCATGGGGGTTCCTAGGCTCATCCCTCACATTGCTGTTCCTGGCATACTTCTCCCCCAGTGGTTCTCACAGGAGGCCTGTGGATCAGACCATAATCGTCTTGATCAGTGGAAAGCCATCTCAAGGGAATGGAGATGGAGTGGTGATAAAGGAGTGGAGGAGGATGGTGGGAGGAGGTGAGAAGCCTTCAGCCAAGAAAAGTTAATGTCATGGGAGCTTATTCAGAGGCTGGGTCCTGACCTACATCAGACCAGCAGGTTCTTAATGTCCTCTTGGTCAACATATTACTGGTATATTCAAAGTCAACAAAGCCCCACCCACTTTATTTCCTTTGCCATGTCATCAGCAGACAAAGGACAGGTTTTGATTTTAGAAGCCAAAGGAAATAGTTATTGGGTATTTTTGCCCTGGCCCAGGCCAATTCTGCTTTCTCAGCCTGGGACACTATGGAATAGACTTTTCAGTGGAGATAGGTAGAGAATGCAGATGTTTGACAGATGGGAGCACAATGCTGTATATCATCTGGGGGAAAGGACTACATATTCCAATACAACTCTGCCCCTTAAGCATTACAACTCTCTTGAAAAACCAAGGGGTTACTTGATATTACTCTTTCACTTTACTAGGATATTTTGATCTTATATCAATAAAAATAATAGCTTACATTTATAAAGCTCCTACCATGGGCTAGGCACTATGCTAAATGCTTTATAATTATTATCTTGTTTGATCCTCCCTACAAATATGAGAGATAGGTGCTATTATTATCTCTATTTTGAGGCACCTGAGGCAAACAGAAATTAAGTTGATTTACCCACCCTGGCACAGCTAGGATTTGAACTCAAGTTTTCCGAACACCAAACCTATCACTCTATCCACAGCACCACCTAACTTCCTATAACCGTAATATCAACATAACAGCCTCTTGTTTGAGATCTGACTATATGACTCTACATCCTGCATCATTAATCCTTATTCTTTAAAAGATTCAACAAAGAAGCTCATTTAAATATCCATATTTTCAAAGGTAGAGGTGGTATGTGACTAGTCAATTATGTTGCTTCTTGTGATGGTCTACAAAAATGAGATAGGACTCTAGGATGAACCTGGAATTCCCTCTCAAGAACCTAAAATCCTATAAATATATCTCAAATCCTGTTATTAACCCCATGGCATTTGAAAGTAACTGAAAAATAAAATAAAATAAAGTAAAAAAAAATAAGGGCAAACACACAAAAAGAGTAAACTCCTTATCCTGGTGTTCATAGCCCTCTATAAAAAGTTGTAGATAAACTGTAATCAAAATTTTTTTCAATTAACAAGCATCTTCTTTTCCTTCCATCTCTAATCCCCACCTTACACAGCCATAGTAGGAGGTGGAAGGAAATCCTGTAATAAATACACAAGGTCAAGGAAAACACATTCCCACATTGGCCAAGTCCAAAAATACATTTTTCACTCTGCATATGTAGTCTATCACCTCCCTGTCAGGAGTTGGGCACGATTCTAAATCATCAGTCCTTTGGAATCATGGTTGATCACTGTGTTGATTAGAGCTCCTAAGTCTTGGAAAATAATATATTTTATGTCATAATATAAATTATTCTATTGGTTCTGTCCACTTTACCCTGGTTCAGTTCAAAGTGAGGTTCAGGTGATGCCTCCTCCCTCTCCAACCTACTTTCTAGTCTTATTTCCCCTCATGTAATCTGCACTCTGGGTATACTGCCCTATTTATCACCCTCATTTTCTTTTAACTCTCCTTTCTCCATGCCTTTCAGCCCTCTGTACGTGGAATGGAATCCTCATCTCTGTCTATTGGTAGTCCTCTCTTCCTTCTAGGTCCCAAACCCTAAATCTCAGATTTGGAAGGGAATTCAGTTGCCCTCTACTGGGCCAACATGGACCTGGACAATAGGCCCCTCTGTAATACACCATCTAGCCAATGGTCAGCCTTGCTTTGGTCTAAAGATCTTCATTGAGGGAGAAGTTACACCTTTCCGTACCTGAACATTCTGTATCTGATGCTTATTTTATCATAGCCTAAGTCTGAGCTTAACTTTCTTTTCTGTAATAGTGAATTTGCCAATTCCCAGGTTCTTTTTCAGATGAGTTGTTGTCTAGTCATACCTTGCCCGGTCTTATTTTTGTGGAGTCAATTTTAGAATGCACAGTTGTAAACTTTGTTAATCCCTGTTTTTTTGATTCACTGCAGAGTTTTAGCCAGTCAATTTTATCAGTGTGCTCCCTATCCCTCCCAGCTTTGTGTTACCCTCTGAGTTAAGTCATTCAAATAGTTCAGAATCTAAATGTACTATTATCTGGTCCACATCTTTCCATCTTTTTTCTGTTTTGTTTTGTGTTTTAGGTTTTTGCAAGGCAAATGGGGTTAAGTGGCTTGCCCAAGGCCACACAGCTAAGTAATTATTAAGTGTCTGAGACTGGATTTGAACCCAAGTACTCCTGACTCCAGGGCCAGTGCTTTATCCACTGTCACCTAGCCGCATGAGAGAATGTCAAATCCTTTGCTAAAATCATGGAAAAATAGCATTCCCCTGAGCCATCAATTCCTAACTTTTTAGCCAAGAAGGAAATATTGTTAGTCTTACATGATTTATTCTTGATAAAGCTGTGCTGGGGCTTTATAATCATCAATTCCTTTACTATATATTCTTTAATATCTCTTCAATAACCAGTTCTGGAATTTTGCCAAGCTCATTGTCCTATAGTTTGCAGATACCAGACTTCTTCCTTTATAGGCAATTGAGAAAATTGTGCTTGTCCAGTCCTGTGTCGCCCTTCCCCTGTCTTTCTTGTTCTCTACAATCTTTCAAAGTTCATTCACTGCTTAATAATCACATTTGTCAGTTCTTTCTGTATATCTGGCACGGGTACCTTGAATTCATCAAGAGCAGGTGGGTGCTTGCTCTTTGCTAAGACCAAGGCCTCTCAGTATTTACTTGATCCTATCGTCTCCCTTTTTCTTTAGCAGATGGTATCCTCAGTCATTCACCATTTCTTTCTTTCTCTTGAATCTTCAAATGATTCCTTCTTTACTGTTTCCCCAAACCATGCCATCACTTCAAACTAGTATTCTATAACTCTCCTCCATTTCTCTGCCAAATTCCTTGAAAGAGTTGTCTACGCTTACCTTCTCATTTGTTCTTCATCCCTTTGCATTCTAGGTTCCAACTTTCAACTAAACTGAAATTTCTATCACCAAAGTTAACAATGAGCTCTTTCATGATAGATCTGACAATCTTTTATTGGTCCTCATCCTTCTCCACTGTATCTGCTGCATTTGACACTGTTTATCCCCTTCTATTCCTAGATATTCTCTCCTCTCTGGGATTTCATGACACTCTTCTCTTCCAATTATCCTTCTGCTTATTTGAATGCTTGTCTCAATCTCAGTGCTCCAATACACACATGTTATGCATATGCATATGTGTATGTATGTATGTATGTATGTATACATGCATTGATTTGTTTATTTATCATTCCCCCCTCCCCCAGCTGTGAGTATTCCCCAAGGTTCTAAACCCTTTTCTCTCTTCCCTCTATATATTCTCTTAGCTAGATGGCACAGTGGATAAAGTCTTGAGTTTGGAGTAAGGAAGACCTGTGTTCACATGTGATCATAGACATTTGCTAGTTGTATAACCCTAGAAAAAAATCATTTCACTTATGTTTGCCTCATTTTTCTCAAAATCGGGATAATAACATCATCTTACCTTGAAGTGTTGTTGTAAGGCTCAAATGAGAAAATATTTATAAAACACTTAGCATAGTACTCACATTGGCTCTACTGGATTTAGCTATCATTTCTATGTAGGTGACTCCCAGGTCTATGTATCCAACCCTAGTCTCTTCCCCAAGCCCTGGTTCTACATTACCAATTGACTATTAAACGTTTAAAACTAGATATTTCAGAGACATCTTAAACCCACAGACCAAAGCTTAATTTTTTTCTTTCCCAAAGTTTCCATTTTCCTAAACTTTCCTATTTCTGCTACTCAAAATTAAACACTATGTTCTAGGCACTGTGCAATGCCATCAGAGGTATTCAGAACCCAGAACCTCTGCATTATCTT
Source organism: Macrotis lagotis (assembly GCF_037893015.1). Taxonomy (NCBI): domain Eukaryota; kingdom Metazoa; phylum Chordata; class Mammalia; order Peramelemorphia; family Peramelidae; genus Macrotis; species Macrotis lagotis. The sequence continues at coordinate 151,965,994 of NC_133658.1, forward strand.
AGATTCTTCATTCTCTTTCATATATACAGCCAGTTGCCAAATTGCTGTGACCTTAGTTCAGACCCTCTTCATCTCTCCTCTAGATTATCCTTTTTATCCTGAACACTGATGTGAAAATAATTTTCCTTGAGCTCAGATATGACCAGGTATCTCCTTTAATCAACCAATTCCAGTGATTTCCAAACTGCCTCTAGGTAAACTCCTCTGCTTAGTTTTTATCGCCTTGTACAGCCTGGATTCAGTCCATTTTTCCATTGTCAATGAATATTATTTCCTATCACGAACTCTATAATCTAGAAAAACATGGCTTTTTTTTTGTTTCTCGATGTTTCTCATGTTTCTCATGCCTTTACTTCTTTCATCCCCATCCATGGAATGCACTACATCCTTACTTCTGCATCATCATCCCATCTATATTGAGCATTGATCTTATTCTTTCTGTGAACCTCTTCCCCCTCCCCATATAGCTACTAAAATTCCAACTTTCCTTGTCAACTCATTACTTTATGATTTTTTTTCATTCTTGTCAGGTTTTTAGAAGAATAGCAAACTTTTTGTATTCACCCTCAAATACCTTTCTATTTACATGATGTAACTTGGTTTGTGAGTTAGCTGTGCATGCTTGTTTCCTTTTCCTTCTTATCGGAACTTTTCCCTTTGTGTCGTTATAATTTCATTCCTGAGAGCTTTGCCAGCACTTTAGATTGACTTCTACCTCGTTCCAATAAGTCCCTTTGATATCCATGAACTCAAATTTGTCTCTAATCTTACTTTTTGACCTTACTTTGTGCAATTGTGCATAGACATCTGATGCTATGGCTCTTTTCTTGTTTTTTTGTTCCTGAGAATTTCTGGATGTCTCTATTGCTAGTCTTCCTACAGAGTCATTCTCTTTGTTCTCCAATTGGATGAACTTAAATAGTTTTCTTCCTCTCATATCTTTTTCAGTTTAAAGCACTTTTCAATAGATTGCTAAACTTCAAGTAAACAGATTTGTCCTACTCATCGTTAGGTACGCCCCATCCCTAGACAAGAGCTTATCACGCCTATATTTTAAGCCATTGCTCAGAATTGTAAATCCTTTTCTTTATCAGCTGTTTTCTTCCCAAATCTGCCTCATTCATCAGAAGCCCTTACCTTTGATGAGTGGTAGTGAAGGAAATACCACCTGCTCCCCTTAAAATTAAAAAAAAAGAAACTTATTTAGGTCAAAGTGGTTAAGTGACTTACCCAAGGTCATACAACTAAGCAATTATATAGTGTCTGAGACCGAATTTGAACTCAGGTCCTCCTGACTCCAAGGCTGTGCTCTATCCATTGCACTACCTAGTTGCACCGCCCCCCCCCCCCTTTAAGTTTCTTGCCCAATGCTTTGCAGTCTTTTACAATGCATTCTAGATTCCTAAGAGGGGGTTGTGATTATATAAAGCACCCTAAATGGTTATTAGTCACCCAGTCTGACATATCTCAGGATATTCTTTGACATTTTGAACATGGGCTGTGAATAGTAGACATCTCTAGTGTCATTGTTTTGGGTATTCCTCAGTAGAGAGTCAATAAAGACCACTTTTTCTCACTTCTTACTCTGATCTTTACTGAACGACTGCTTATTGGCTGCCTTTGGGGATCTACAATATCCCTCCTTGAATGACAAATAGAAATTTCCTTTTCACTGTTCCTGGTTCTCTCCTTTGGGAGTTAAGTCTCATCATTGATTCCTATCTCCAAGCATCCACTGGGCTTTCTCATTCCATTTTTCTCTCTGGTGACATTCTTTGAACTCTCCAGCATCCTGACATAGGTCATGATCCCCTTCTACTTTATTGAATCTTTTCCCCCTTCTCTTAAAAACCTCAGATATATAAATATACACACATATATTATATACACATATATCCATACATATACTACACACACACACACACACACACACACACCCTTCACTATCCTGATAGATCCTCTTCTGAGAGGGAAATCAACCCACACTTTGAGTAGAGACAACAGTCACTTGGCAGTGGCAGAAATACAAACATTACACACAGGTCACTGCAAAATTTATTCCACTCTCCACAGTTGCTAGAGATAAGTACTGTATAATACCTAAATTAGTATAATCCAGAGTAGAGAGCCAAGGAAAGAAGGGAGATATGGTCAAAATGCTCTAGGAATTTTTGAGGTGGGAGAAAACACTGATAGCTGAGCAGAGCATCTGAATTAAGGCATGTGAGGGAGTTCCTGAGTTGAACCTTAAGGAAGATAAGGACTGTGAAGGGCAGAAATGAGAAGGGAAAAATTCCAGGGATGGAACACAACTTTTGCAAATGCTTGGGGGTGGACTCCAGGGTGCTAAATTTGGGGAACAGTCAAATGTTGAATTGAGTTGAAAACTAGATTAATAAAAGGGGACAATGTGAAGTAAGTAAGATGTGCAATGTGGAAGGCCTTAAATGATATTCTATAGCCTTCCTTTGTGTTTTATCCTGGTGGCAATTAAGGGATTAATAAATAATTGCCAAATAATTAGTTAGTTCCCGTCCTTGGAGAAGTCATGAAGGACAGGGTTACTGACTGACATCCTTAGAGTACTTTAAAGGTGACTGAGCAAGTATCAGAGGAAGACATGAGAATAAATTTTTTGGGGGTTCTTTATTGGGAGGACTCAAATCTATGTCTAGATGAATAGGAAAAACCCACTGTTACCCTGACCCTACCTATACCATGATCTTTGGAGTTAGATGGTTCTTTTTATGACTTCTAACTGTTTTCATCGCAGCTGAGACTGGAATACCTGAAGAGAGAGCTGAGAGCTATGATCTGGGAACTTTAGGGCCTTTATACCTCTAGGGAACAAAGACTTCCAGAGACCATCTTAGCCCTCCCCACCCCCTACCCATTTTTTAAAAAAGAAAAATGAAAGAATCTGATAATTACTTCTATCTACCACCCAACTGTACTAATTACCAACCTATTTCTTCACAGTATGACAGACACCAGCTCTTGAAAACACATAGAGATAAATTAGCACTAATTGGTTTTCCTCTGGCTGTTTGAATTAGTATTTAAGGCTCCAATTACAAAGCAGAATAATTGCTATTAATGTCCTGTCGCAGTACAAAAGGCAGCTCTCTGGAGAACCAGACCAGGTGTATTATTACTCTGATTACTGCGTATTTAACCTGGCTCGTTAAGAGGGAGATGCGGGAGACAGTTTCAACATGGCGGGCAAACTACTTACTATAGGGCACATGACTAGAGGAGCTACCAGCCACTTGACTGGAGGGAAGGCAGAAGAAAGGAATAGAAGCACCATAAGGATGGTGGAAGGGAAGAAACCTGTGGATTTTAATTCTGGACTCCTGGGTCCTGGTTCTTCCAACTTCTCATTGATTGAGCTCGACCAGGACCCATTTCTCTCTGTCTCCCTGCCCTCCTCCCTCCTCCATCTATCTACTTCTCTCATCCTAGAGCCAGTCCTCTCTCCCAGAGAAGCTGGACAGATGAATTAGCTCTGCCTGCAAAGAACTCTGAATGATTAGAGAAGATGTGAGAAATTCTAGGCATTACCTTTAGACTGATTACTATTTGATGAGTGTGAGGGCATTGCCTTCCTTCCAACATCATTCTTTTTAGCTTCCTTCTTACTGAATTGAGCCTTTGGAGCTCCTGGGAAATGGATGCTATAATTGCTGCCTCCTCTATTCCCCTTCCCATCTCTTCATTTTCCTTCTCTTCTTGGGTTCTTCCTGAACAGATTCAAAGATTTGCTGGATAGACCAAGGCTTAGGGGAAAATAAAAGCATTGTGAGAGCTCAGCGAACAGAGAGATTGTCCCATAGTTCATTTCATGATGATTTAATGTCCATTAAATGATCAATTCACAGAATTGTGGACTGTGAAAGATGAGAAGAGACTCTGGTAATTCTTTAGTAAAACCCCTTTCTATTATGGATGGGAAAACCAACTTTCAGAAAGAAGTGAATTAAATGGCAGGGCTTCATTAACCAAGAAAGAGGTTGATGTCAGTTCATGACTTGTGAGTGCCAATAACCAGAGCTGAAATGACCTACACAGCAGCATGTCTTGTTTTTTTTTTTATAACCCAGCCTATTACTACCTTCCCTTTTCCTTCCCTACTAGAGGCAGTTGAGGGGCTCGGTGCTAGTCCTGGAGTCAGAAAGACCTGAGTTCAAATCTGCCTTCAACACTTAAAAGCAATATTATCCTTGGCAAGCCACTTTACCTCTGTCCACCTCAGTGCCTTCAAATGTATCTTTCCAGGTTGTGAGGATCAAATTAAATAATATTTGTAAAGTTCTTAGCCAGTGTACATGGTAGGAACTCAATAGCTGTTTCCCTTCTTTACCTCCCATTCAAGTAATCCTTCCTTCCTTTGGACACAGACCTGCTATATTCATTCCTACCTCCATTGCCTACAAAATGCTCAATGCATTCTTAAGTCTTGGAGGAAAGGGATCTGCTAAACTTATTTTCCCTGGATTGCTAAGAGGTAGCCTCGGGTAGTAGATAGCTCTTGGTCTTAGAATCACGAAGACCTGACTTTTACCTTTTCTGTGACAAATACCAACTATGGGATCAGGGATCCCAGGAAATTAGTTGTCCAAGACTGTAAATTACAGATGATTCAGTCCCCTAGAAATTCCCTCCAGTGATGAGATCATAGGTCCTGATCCCAAAACCCTAAACTCAAACTGAGGGTTTAATAGGTGCTCCCTATTCAGAATACAGACATACCTAAATTTTATTGAACTTTGTTTTATTGCACTTCAAAGATAATGAATTTTTTTTACAGATTGAAGGTTTGTGGCAGCTATTTTTCCAACTATATGTCCACACATCATGTTTCTGTGTCACATTTTGGTGATTTAGTATTTCATACTTTTTCATTATTATTATATCTGTTTTGTTGATCTGTGATCAGTAATCTTTGATTTTATTATTCTATTGTTTGGGGTACCTATATAAGACTTCAAACTTCATGTGTGTGTGTGTGTGTACTGCTTTATTAACCAGCCATTTTCTGCCTCTCTCCCTCCCCTTAGGCCTCTTATTTTCTGAGACACAACAATATGGAAATCAGGATAATAATTCTATGACCTAAGAATTAAAGTGAAAGAAAAAGTCACTCATTGAGGCAGATTTCATTATCATCTTATTTTAAGAACTTGAAGCAGCCACACCATCTTTTAGCAACCATGGTCCTAAGTAGTCACCAGCCATAAGCATCAAGACAAGATCCTTTACCAGCAACAAGACTATGATTCCTTGAAGGCTTAGTTGATGGTTAGTATTTTCTATCAATAAAGCATTTTTAATTAAGTTATATATACATTGTTTTTTAGACATACTATTATTGTACAAACACAAGTTTTATATGCCCTAGGAAGTCAAAAAATTGTGTTAACTAGCTTCATGTCAATATTTGCTTTATTGAAATGGTCTGAAGCTGAACCCCAATTTCTCTGTGGTATACCTGTCTTTGTATTTGTATTTTTAAGTGATTTGCTTGGTAAGCCACTTAACCCCTTTGACATATATATATATATATATATATATATATATATATATATATATAATATGTATATATATATATATGCACATATACTCTCACACACATATACACACATACATATATATGTATATTCAGTAAATTAAGTATGATTGCTAATGGTGGATTTTTAGGCAACAGTTGAGGACAGGTTTTGAAGGGAAGTGGCCTTGGGTAGTTTGCTTCCTCAGTAAGGCCTCAGTTTCTTCATCAGTAAAAGAAGAGAGGTGGACTCTAAGGTCCCTTCAACTCTAATGTGCTATGCTTCTTAGAGAGAAAGGAAAAGGAGCAACAGGAAAGAAAAAAAAAAAGAAACACCAGCAGGGGGAAGGAAGTTTGAAAAAACTAGGAGAGACTGGTTGGTTCTGCCTGCTGAGTTGTATATAGGGGACCTGCCACCTAAGCAATGATCCATGCTGAGACTAGGATATGACTGGGTCATGGAGTACTTTCTCTAGTTATCTCTGCTCCCAATTTAGCATTTTTTCTCCCATAATCTTCTCCCATGTCTTCCCCTTCAAAGTCTCAGCTTCTTTCCTCCTTGGTTTCCTTGTCCCTGTGGATAATCGCGGAGAGGCAGAATTCTGTTAGATATAAATGAAAACTTCTGTTATGGGATGGGCTACCTTAGGAGGTCTCTGAAGGTTAGACGCTGTCTAGGCAGTGCCTGCATTCCTTGGGGACACTGGTCTGGATGACCACAAAGGCCAATGATGAAACTTCGAATTCTATCTTTATTCTTTCTCCCTCCTTCTCCTTCCTTATTTCTGAATCCCTTGTCCTTCACCTTCTAGCTAAACCCAAACTAGGGGCTTTTATTATCTTCTGCCAGGCCTCAGGAGCCCAGAGTCAAGAGAGCCTTGAGAAAGGGATTGGGGGGGTGGGAGCAGATGGGGAGTGGCCTCCAGGTGGCCCTGGCCCAGGATCTGAGCTATGGCAACCCAGGAAGGGAACGTCACTGACAGCAGATCCATCCTTAACAACTGTTCTGGGAGGAATGTGCAAAGGCCTGAGGGTGGGTGTGCTTGTGCGTGTGGGGGGGGGGGGGGAGGAGGAGGGCGGGGGATTTCTTTTTAAGAGACAAGGTGGGTGGAATGGGGGGAGCCAGCTGGCTGTGGGCTCTATTTCTCCTGACAAGGCTTTACCCTGTAGGTGTGAGGAATTCCAATTAAATATGCTGCCTATTTGTCTGTGTGTGGGAGAGGGTTTGCTGGAAAGGAGGGGAATAGAGGCAGTTTCTCTGCCTTGAACCAGCAAAGCAGAAATTAGCTCCGTTCATCACAGGCACACGGGGCTTCCCTCAGCCCTCCTGTGCACTCAAGAGAACCAGGGAGGGAGGGAGGGAGAGAGGGAGGAGGAGGAGGAGGAGGAGGAGGAGGAGAGAGAGAGAGAGAGAGAGAGAGAGAGAGAGAGAGAGAGAGAGAGAGAGAGAGAGAGAGAGAGAGAGAAGGGGGATTAGCCAAATTGAAGGACTTTTAGAATCCCTGAGTGGGCAGGAAGGTTTGCCCAAATTTGGGGTTCCTTGGGGGTTTTCTCATTCTCCTGGCAAATCCATCTGTCCCCATTGAGGGAGTCTAAAAAGATACTCTGAACTCATGTCTAGAACTACTGAAAGAGAACTCTGGTAGAGAGGAAAGGACCCTTAATCTAGGTTGGCAAATTGGGTGTGATGACCTGGGGAGGGGGAAGCATTCCTCTTTTGAGTGCTAAGGGGAGATTCAGGGGATCCCTTTTTTTAACACTACCTCCCACCCCTCTCTCCAAGATGATGATGGGACATAACGGTCCGGGAATCATCTGAGGAATGGCACCATTTGAGGAAGTGTTACTCGCTGGTGCTTCGGTAGAGCTCATTACCTTAGGACCTTTGGAGGCATCATCGTAGGCATCCAAAGTTCATGTGGGCCATCTAAAAATCCTTATCCTAGATGCACTTCTTCTCTCTTTGGAAGATCATATAACAGGATAGTTTGCTATAAGATGTATTGAAATTAAGGGACTTTGGAAACTATCCAGAAGCCTTGGGTTTGAGGTCCTTAGAGTCAGACTAATTTGTGTTCCAAAATCATTTTCCTGTGATTATTACTGTTTTTTAAAATCTGTTACCTGGTCAAAGGAGATCATATTTGTAAAGCACTTGGCATAGGAAATGATTTCCCCTTGCCCCTATAGTTCTGGTACTTTTAAGTCCCTTAACTATCTTCCTTCCACCATTCACCACGTTCCGTGTATATTCTTTTCAACACTTCTCTCCATCTTTCCCTGTAGTTTTCTTTCTCCCCTTTAGCAAACACTGCCCCCTCCTTCTCGTTCTATTTCCAATGGCCCCATTAATCCAAATGAGGTCATATGCTGGGTTTCAGGAAGTTTAGTTGCTGGGGGTGGGATGTGGGAAGGGGAATGGCTGGCTGGCTATTGGTATGGTTAAAGCATTCAGGTTGTTGACCATGAAATCCTTCTCTGGGGACTTCATGCTACCAGCAAAACAGTCCCTTTTCCGTCAGCATTGAACTGGGACCTGCTGGGACAGAAAATGGAAGGAGGAATGGCTTAGCATCATTACCAACAGGCCAATTCGGTGGGGTCTGACTGTGGGAGATGGGGGTGGGGCAGGGTTGGAAAGGCCAGGAGCTTAGTAGGGCAGCAGATAAAGATCAGATAGGGCAGGTCTGGGAGGGATGATGAGATGGGAGGTCCGATGTAGCTGAACTTCAAGGGGGAGATTTGGGGGCTGAGGGAATTGCCGAATTTCAGGCTTGAAAATCTCTTTGTGAATGGCAGAGCTGTTCTCCCAGCCCTCCTCCAACTGGGAGGGGGGGAGTGAGGGAGAGAGAGGGAAAAAGGGAGGGAGGGAGGGAGGAGAGAATCCGTTGGCGAGGTATTTTCCCAGCGCCAAGGATAACCTTGTAGGAGGCAGAGGGAATCCAATTAGATATGCAACACCGGGGAGGCTGAGGGCGTGTGGGAGAAGGTTCCCTTCCGCTTGCTGGTTTCCCTGGGACCTGAATGGCAGCCATGAGAAATTGCAGCCTAGCTCCCTTCTTCCATTCACCTCCTTCCTACTCTCCTTTCCAAGAGAAACCACACCCTCTCTCAAGCTTTACCTATGAGACTTAGGTTATTTATTCCCCCCCCCCCCCATTCTCTATTTTCTTTCAATATAAGCTTAGCTTCCAATGTGGGACAATCTTCATGAAAAGCACAAGTGATATGTAGGTGGTGGCCAGTTACACAGCAAGAGTCCCAGGGCTTCTACATGACTGCTGACCACGTCTTCCTCCTCCAGGAGAGGAAGAAACCTGGGGTCTGATTGACTTTTCTACCCTTAGCAATCAGTGGTCCAAGGTTGGACTTGCCTCTGCCCTACTGAACTTAACAGCTCTGTCACAACAGACTGATTTCTAAGGCAGCACTATTTTCCCCAGGGGTCAGAATTAAGTCAACATTAGAGAGCGTACCCTTCATTTTAATTCTAAATGGAAGGTGAGGCATCTCTGTCTTTCCCATTCTCCAAAGTGATATCCCCAGTCCTTTCAGGTTTTATTTCTCTTGTTGTTTTGTTTATTTTTTTGTAGGGTTATGCAGTTTAGTGATTTGCCCAAAGTCACACACTGAGTATCAAGTGTCTAAGGTCAGATTTGCTCCCAGGTCCCCCTGACTCTGGGACTGGTGCTCTATCTGCTGAGGCACCTAGCTGATCTCCCCCACTCCCCCAGGCCTTTCAAATAGCCTTTCAAACAATTTCGGCACTTGTTGGCTTCAGTCCAGTCCTTGAAGTTACTGTCCAAATATCAGTTACCAGTTCATCCCTAGAGTGGCTAAAGTGTGGAATTGTGGGGAGGGGGAAAGGGAGTTGACCTCCATAATCCCCAAAGACAGGTCTGTGATGAAAAGCAGACTTAGAGACATATGGAATGCAGGGTTTGCTATATTGGCTGTCCCGAATCAGGTTCCAAGGAGGGTGGGGAGTGGGGGCTCTGTATCCCTGCCTCTTATAGCTCTTTCTTCCAGCTCACAAAATCTCCCTCCTCCCTCGCATCCCACCCCTCATTCTACCATCCTAGAAGTATGGGGAGCTGGGCCTGAAGGCAGAACTTGTCCTAGGACTTGAGCCAAGTGAAGGGACTGAATGAACTACCCTGTTAGAACCCTAGGAAGTTTCCTCATTTTGCTACAGGGCAGAAAAAGTATCCAGGACCCAGAGCATCCTTGCCTGACCTTTGGCTCTGCCCCCTGTCTTCCTCTCCCTTTCTACCCCCCCCCCCCCGAAACCCCTTGAAGGATGCTCAAAAACATCCCACAACCCAGAGAAACTCCATGGCAACTCTCCACTCCCTGAGGTTTGACTGCTGGCCCTTTGATCACTCTGTCATTTTGTTTGAGGCTATACCTGGGAGGTGTGAGGAACTCCAATTAAGCTTTCAGCCAGTTTGCCTGTGTAGGGGGACCGGAGGTTGTGGAGGAGGGAAGCCTCAGCGTTAGCACAGTGACTAATCCTCACAACACCAATTATCAGCCTCCTGGGGTGGGTGGGTGGGAAGTTGGGGAGGGAGAGGGCGGGGGAGGTGGGGAGAGGGGGCTTTCCTCCTCGACTCGGCTGCCTTTCAGCAAGCAGCTTCTCTTCCTTACCAACCCCCCCCCCCCCAATAGGTGTTAAAACTCTGGGAATTACTAAGGATCTCTACTCTGGCAGGATCTGCAGAGCCCTGCAAAGGAATCTTAAAACTCTTTAGGTTCTAAGAATACCATTTTACACATGGAGAAACTGAGGCCTGCAGAGGGAAAAGACTCTTCCCAAGGATACAAAGGAACTCATTAGTAAGGGCTGGGACAAAAACCTCTAATTTCTCATCCTGGGCTCTTTTTCACTAGGATATCTTATCTCTGAATCCAGAAATGCTTTCAGGATGTAAGAAGACCTGCAGTGATCCTAGGATCCCAGGTCTAGGTACCCTTGTGGAATATGTTAGAAAGGAGAAATCAATATATAAGTTCCAAGAGCAAATGGAGGAGGGGACAGATATAGAGCATGGAAGATGGAGGAGACAGGAATGTGGGAAAAGAGGACCAATTTGAGTGACTTTTGGAAATGGCTCCATGACCACCCCTAGGATTTTGCTTGGATTTCCCTCGATGAGGTCAGAGACAGGATATCTCATAGAGATGAAGCAAGGCCCAGGAGGGGTTTGGAGAACACTGAAAAAGAGGTTCTCTATATCTTTGACTTCCAGGAGAATGTTAATATTCAGATGCTAAAGGGATAATTTTCATGGTGTTTTATACTTGGGTTTCAAGGCTTTAAAGGGCTAATCTTATACAAAGAGGATTGTTCTCAAATGTACCTAATCCCCCACAGAGAACAAAACAGGGGAAACAGGGCTTCATAATACAACATGAGAATTTTAAGTCAGATATGAAGAATTTCCTGAAAGTGAGAGTTAGAAAGTCTCCTAAGTACCTAAAGATGCTTTGGATTTAGTAAGAGAGGGAGATTTAAGGGTCTTCCCATTCTTGAACCCAGGCCTTTCGTGTTAAGTGAATACATTATCTTACCTCCAAAACCTGTTCCTTTTCCCTACTCTCCTATTTCTTTTGATGGTGATACCATCTTTCCAGTCCCTCAGGTTTAAAATCTGAGTCCTCTTGGATTTATCCTTCACCTTCATCCACCCCCCCCCCCAATCAGATTAGTTGCTCCCTCCTATCATTTTGTTTTCTAGATCTCTCTTATTTGTCTTGTCCTTCGAACTGTTAGGGTCACCATCTTAGATTTTATATACATACATACATACATATATATATATATATATATATATATATATATATATATATGCATGAGCCCAGTATTCTGGTACATATATACTCTGTTTGTACCTTTAGGGTTATCACTATGATAGCTCCCTAATTAATATCTCTGCTACTGGCATCTCCCCTTCCCCAATCTATCTCTCCTAAAACTGACACAAGTAATCTTCCTAATTCCTGGACTTGATCCCATTCTTCCCTTGCGCAAACATCTTCAGTGATTCTCCATTCCTTTTGGATTATATTTTAGCCTGGCATTGAATTTCACTATAACCTACTTTTTTCCCATCTAGTAGCTCCCTTTCATTCCTGCTAAACTTCAACCAAACTGGATTGTTTGATTCTTCTCCAATCTTGAACTTCCTTTTTCTTCTCTCTATATTTGCACATGATGTTTTCCATGCCTGGAAAGGTCTCCTGCTATCTTTCATTGAGACTGGTCTCCATTATTTGTCTGTAATTCTCATCTAATCCACCATTATAGAGCAATACCCTCCTTGATGGTAGGGACCTTACATGGCTAATCAAAAGATCTACCCCAGTGCTCTACACTTGGGATCATAGAGTTAGTGCTGCAAGTGAAGTTAGATGCCATCTGATTCAAGACCCTCATCTGACAGAAACTAGGGTCCAGAGCAAGTAATATCATGAGAGAGATAGGAACTCAAGTCTTCTGTCTCCAGAATGAAGCGGTCCCTAATAAATATTTTCTGAATGAAATTAAACTTTAACTTGATTAAATTCAATTCATAAAAGGTACCTCCTTTATATAATGCACCATGCTAGTCACTAGAGATATAAGAGAAAACATGGTGGTTTTGAGTATCAAGTGAATTCAGTGTTTCTAAGACAACTGGCACATTGATGATTGTCCAGTAGATTGTTGACAAAACTTTCCATTCAGTCTTGAAACAGTCTTCAGAAACTAGTGGGGTAGCTAGTTACCTCAGCTCTCATATGGAAGAATGATGCTGGGAAGAGCCCTCTATAAAGACTGGTTGGACTGGATTGTGTTTCATGGGACAGTTAGAAGCATAATTTGATTCTGGGGCTTGGAGCTTCTCAGGGAGATGCTAACCATATGAAGGAGTCTTGGACAAGAGGCCCTAATTGCTTTGGAGGGGTTGATTTTTGTGGGGACAATATTATAATGTTATAAGTCTTGCCTGCTATCGATGAGGATAAATGACCTGTGGTTCCCTTCCAGACTGACCTAGATCCTATACTGTTCTTTCAAATGTCCTACTCTTAACTGGACTCCTTCTCAAAAAGAGAAGAGGCATTTTTTTTTCCCCAAACCGAAGAGCCAAAGAGCTGGTTATCCTTAGCAAGATGTAAGATGCCCTTGGGGGCAGCACCCCTGATCTAGGTATATCATTGGGGAATGGATAGGGCCCATTGGGGGTGGGAGGCAGGGACCTAGGGAAATTCCCTTAGGCCTCAGGAGCTGGGACTGGGAGCAGGAAGGGACATGGGGGTGGGTTCCAGGCTCTTCCTCACACTTCCTCGGAGATCGCTTTACATAACTGGGCTGCTTAGTCACCGATTTTTACTTTTTTTTGGAAACAATTTTCTCAGCATCACAGCCTCCTGTCTCCATTCCCTACGAGTCACTGATGCTAGGGAAGTCCCTTTTCTTCCGTTCCCTTGGCAACCCGGCATATTTGCCTTTCAAATGATCCAGGGCCTGGGCGGGGTAGGAGTTCCCTCCCCCTACACCCCTCCCTCCCACGCTGCCACTGCTGCCTGATTCGTCATCCCAGTGCCTGAGGCTCAGCCACCAGGGGAATGTGGGAAGCCAAGGCTGACTCTCCTACCTCCATCCTCACCCTGGACCTTCACATCTCTTGGCTTAGAGTTTGATGAAAATTTAGAGATTCTGGCAGAGTAGTTAGAGTCACTCATGCTTTCTTAATCCTCTGTGAACAACAAATCCAGATTCCCAAAGGGCCAAAGGTGGTAGGAGGGCATCTCTCCATATGATCATCAACACACTGGCCCACTGTTGTTTCCATGTGCTAGGAGCAAACTTGGCTGTTCTTACTGAACTTTTTATTGCCTAGCTTGGGGGAGAGGGTCTGAAATATGATTGCTTTCTCCAACTCCTCAGTGTTTCCTTCTGCACTTCCCAGTGACACAGGAATGGCCACCTGTTTATCTCTGGAGATGGATGAAGAATGAGATTCTTTTCTTCATCCCTAATAATATGGCAGTAACATGGACCCAGGGAAACTGAGGCAGGGGAGAAGATTCCATGTTAGGAAATGAGAAACTAGGAAAAGGTCCCAGGAATTTGGGTTCAGTGAACTCTTCACATCCTTTTAGTGATAATGAGAATCTACTTGATCAGCATTGCTAGTAGTGTTACTGAGAATTAAGATTAGATTAATTTGAACACAGTCACAGATCATCTGGTTCAGTCCCTTGCCTTCAGGAAAATGAATGTATAAACCACCTAGGTAGTCTATTAAGGTCTCAAGGAGTGGGAAATCAAAGGCTTCCTTAGCCCAAATCAGTGATTTAAATCAGTAGCTTGGTGATTCAGTGTGCACTCAATCCCAGCTGGACTCAGAATGGGAAAAACAATGTGGGACACTTGGAAAAAAATGATCTCGGAAGACCATAAATGGATCATACAAAGAAGATTCTCAACTCTAAGAAGAGTCCACTCACTGAATGGGTCCAATTAGAGATCTTTCCTCACTTGCCCTCTTATAGGAACCACTACTAGTTCAACTCCCGGAGTATTTGAGTTTCAGCTAGCATATAGAAAACACAAGCAGGCCCACAGAGCACTCCTCAAGGTTAAATGTATACAGTGAGATGTAACCTAGTAACCAACGTCCTATGAATACTGTTTCCTGGAGGCTACCAGGGCCAAAGTGGCCTACAAAGCCCATCAGTTTCTTCTGGACTTCTTGCCTAACCTATAACTGGCATCTTCAATCACAAAGAGGTGCCAGCTGCTCACGACCTCAGACTGAAACACAGATAAAGAGTACCCAGTGAGCTGTCTGGGTCTTCCAGTTTCCCATTGCTCATCTGGGGCTACCTTGAGGTGGGATTCTGGAAGGCTCAACAGTAGGGACAGATTTCTTTAGGGAAGGTAGAGAGGAAGAAAGGATGAGATTCCCTTTAGGCTGGAGCTCAATTCAAAGTTTTCCAATGCCTTGTTTTCCCCTTGTTCCAACTTCATTTTTTTTCCTCTTCTAAATTTAGATCTTTTCTCAGTCCTTTCTGAGAATAAGCAAATGATGCCTAGCAATTTTCTGCATGCTTTTGCTCTTCTTTTTCATTTGTATTGATTCTCTCTCCACACCATCTCTTGCATGTGTTCCCTATTCTCCATTCAATCAATAATTTATTCAGCACCTACTCTGAGCCCAACACTACATCAGACAATTCTCATTGGTTGCCACTCTAGTTTGAGACCTTATCACCTCTCCCTTGGATTAATGGGTTAATGGGTTTTTATCTAGTTTTCCTGCCTCTACCTCTCTCTCTGCTCCAATCCATTCCATTTTTAAGTACCTATTGTATGCTAGGTATCTGTGCCAAAAATAACATTCCTAAGGCTTGAAAATCTTCAGGAGCTTCATATTGGCTTGAGGATGGAATAATGTAATGTCCTCCACAATGTGACTCTCATCCCTTTCCAATATTTTGGGTTCTTGCCACACTGGACTAACAGTGTGCTTGTCATCTCATTCCATTCATTTAGGTTCTCTCCCATGCCTGGAATGCATTCCCTCCTAATTTCTTAGTCCACTCTTCCTAGCTGCTCCTACATCTGGGAAACCTTCTCTCATTTGCCTGCTGAAAGCAATCTCTCCTTGAAGTTTTCCTAGGGTAACTTCTCTGGATCTCTCTTTTGTCCCAATTATTTCTTAACTATATTATTCTCATTGATCTACATGAGATATCTCATGGCCTATGTTGCCTTTATTGCACGCTCCTTGAACTCAAGGGTTATGTGAGTTTTCTTCCCATTTGTGCTGGTGAGCTAAAGACTTCCCAAGAGCAATGAAGGAGGACACTATGGATATAATCAGGTGTTGGAACACAGTGTCAACAAAGAATTGTACTGGGAAAAGAATGGCATCAAAAAGATCCATGAATGGCAAAATTAGGAGTCCAAGCTCATAGAAAGAGTAAGAAATCTAGAAGAAAAGCTCCCAGTTACCCCAGTAGAGAATTAATGGTAGAAAATAGATTAAAGTCATATAGTTTAGTCAGGCACGGATAGGTTGTGATCTGCATCTGCCAGGGGTGGAGAGAGCACTCACATATCACAAGTCTGTGGTAGACTCTCTGATACTAAGGGTCTCCAGTACCTAGAATGTGCTTTATGTTTCTTTGACTTGAAATTGTGGAATGAGTAGAAATGGTTAATGAATGAGTAGTGGAAAGTCCACTTCTAATGACATCGGGCCAGTAGTCTTTACACTTTACCACATTGCCTCTCTTATAATGGTGATGCTAAGAATAGTATTTGGAAGTATTCATCTGCAAATATTTATGGAGTGGCCACATTACAAGTGACCATACAAAATTCCATTGGAGGTACTGTGAGGGAGACATGTTAGAAGAACCAGACAGGTTGGTTACCTTCAACAGTTTAGTCAGGGACACAAGAGAGCAAGGAGCTGTACTCAGCACTGGGGTGCAAAGATGAAAGACTACTAGGTGGGAAATAAGAGTGAGCAAGTAGTGAGTGAGTAGCGGGAGGTTTATATTAAGAGGAGTGAGAGCTGGTGGGTCGGGGTAGATTTCGTGGTGGAGGCAGGATTCCAATGGAAGCTTGAAGGATTTAATGATGTAGGGGATTCTAATGAACAGAAACCACCCATTTAGAACTAGAAACGGGCCTTGGACTGCAGGAGGGGTTGGGGGAAGGTAAGGATTTGATCATTTCTGAGGATTATTCCGGGATTTTTTTTTTCTCTTTGGTTTTTAAATAGAGCACATGATTTGCTTTAAAGGAAAGTGGCTAGAGGTGGGGGGGGGGAAGGGAGGGCCGTGGACAGGGCGGTTCCTTTTTGGGGTGCCGGGGTCCCTTCCGAGCCCCATCCCGTCTGCTCCTGGAGGTCCGGGGAGAAGCGCCCGACCCCGGAGGATTTAACCAACGCCGAGGTAAGGGGAGCTAATTAAACAAACCTCCATTTAAATCAGCAGCCAGAGAGGTGTTTGTAACTGAGCCTTAGCGAATTGTGACACGTTATTAGCCTTCGCGTGTTCAATGAAACAGAAGCATCCAGGAAAAGCCCCTAAATCCAATCTGCATAAAGCAGGTCCCTGCTGTGAAAGTGACGGCAGCAAGGAGCTGATTCACCGGGCGGCGAGGCGCGGCCTCGGGGAGGACGCCAGGGCCCCTCTCCCCGTTACATAAGCCTCGGGCGAGCCCGGGACGCCGGCAGACAGGCACCCCGAGAGGGAGAGCACTGCACCACGTCGGCCTGACACCCCCAGTGGCCAAAAGCCCCCCAGAAGCCGGCCATCACCTGCAAAGGGAGATGGTGGAAGAGGAAAGGGTGCCAGAGACTACTCTCCTCAGCTGCTTTCCCTGACAGCCAGAGAAAGAGGTTTCTAGTTCCTTCCTCCCCACCCCCACCCCCCAGCCCCCCAGATTTTTTTTTTTTGGAGCTGGGAGGGCCAGGGATGAAGGCCATGGACTGACTCCCTCTTCTTGGCAGTCAGATTTTCCCCAGACCTGCTCTGTATGTTGCTGCTCCTGGGAGAGGTCCCCAGAACAGCTTTCCATCTTGCTCCACATTTATTTAGTGTGGACTCTGGAATATGAAGGCTGAGGCAGAACTTTATGGGGTGCTGATATTTTCTTGTGTAGAAAAAGGGCCCAATGATCTCCAATTCACCATCACTACCAAGAGCATGGGGGAGTTAGGTGGCACTGGCCTTGGAGTCAGGAGGACAGGAGGTGGCATCCAGCCTCAGACGCTTGACCCTTGCTAGCTATGTGATCTTGGGCAAGTCATTTATAACCCTGATCTCCTTATATCCAGGGCCATCTCCAGTTCTGATTCATATCTGGGCCCTGAATCTAGATGGCTCTGGAGGAGAAAGGGAGGTTGGTGATTTAGCACAGCACCCCCTCCCTCAAATCCAGTTCATGTGCTGGTGATGGCATCACCTCCATGATGTCACGGTCTTCTTTGAAAATTACCGAGAGCCTCCAGTCACTGTCTTTTCTCTATAACTTTGCGCAGGCTGCCCTCACCTCATGCCTTAATGCGGTCCCTTTCTCATTGCTGCATTTTAGAATCCTTAGTTCTCTTCCAGGTGCAGTGGATAGAGTGTTTCAGTTTAGTCTCAGACACTTCCTAGCTGTGTGACTCTGAACAAGTCACTTATTCTAGTTTTTCTCAGTTTCCTTATCTGTAAAATGAGCTGAAGAAAGAAGTGACAAACTGCTTAAGTATCTTTGCCAACCCCCCCCCCCGGGGTCAGTAAGAGTTGGGCACAACTGACTGTTTCCTTCACAACTCAGCTCAAATACCTTTCTTTCCTCCAACATCTAGTCTCTTCCACTCCTCAAATTTGTCTTGTATCTATTTTCCATCAATTCTTATCTGTTTGCTTTCTCTCCTGGATAAAATTCCTTGTTTCATTTCTACTTTTATATCTCCAGAGCTAGACATGTAGGACTGCTGCTTCATCCATCCTTGTTTAGCTCTGTTCCCTGGTCCTTGGAACATTCCTGACCTGGCTGTCTCAGCTTCCTCCATGGCTACTCCTTTCTGGAGCCCTTGAATTAGCATCAGTCATAGCCAATAAAAGGCCTGGGAAATTTGACAAAAACGCCTAGAAATCTTGCAACAAAAGGGAAACAAGAGGCATGCATAAGGAACTGATATCCACCCCACAAATGGAGGGAAAAAAAAGCAATCCCTCTGAGTCTACCCAATCCCTTGTACTCCTAGATGTTCTTTAGTCCTAAAGTAATTTCAGGAGCTACAGAAATTGTGAAACAACCCAGCCTAGTAAATCTGGGGTTTGGATGAGACTTCTCTGCTTCCTTTCTGATGAAGAATGAAATTAACCATCCTTTTGGGATTGGGGCAAGAGAAGATAATTTTACCATTTGTGCATTGCATGGTCATTTAGTACTCTCAAAGGTGTTCTTTCTAGGCCAAACATTCTCCTGACATCTCTTTAAACTTAAAAAAGTATAACAGATTATAAGGATTATATATGAAAATACAAATCTGTTATGTAAGCTTTCTTTTCCTTTTAGTATATTCAATAAGCTGTCCTGTTTCCTTAGGAACTTTCTTTTGTTTGCTTCTATGCATTTAAAATACTTAATGACCCTCATTTTCCTTCTTTTCTTCCTTTTTTTGATAATACTTATCTCTAGCTCCCTTTTCTCTCCAGTTGCTTCCATTGGGAAAAAAATTCTTATAACAAATATAGAGTCAAGTGAAACAAATTTATACATTGACTATGTCTCACTCTGCACCTTGAGATTACCACCTATCAGATTTGAGCAACATACTTCATGATCTGTCTTCTAGAATTGTAGTTCATCATTTCTTTGGTCAAATATCTGAGGTCTTTCAAAGTTATTTTTCTTTATATTATTTTATAAACAAGTTTCCTGGTTCTGCTCACTTCACTTTACATCACTTCCCACAAGTTTGGTTTTCTTGAAACCATTGCCTTTCATAATTTCTTATTGTGAAATTATATCCGAGTACATTCATATACCATAACTCATTCACTCATTCCCCAATGGACAGAAAACCTCTAGTTTCCAGTACAACAAATACATGAGTTTTTTTCTTTATTTGATTTCCGTAGAGTATAGATCTAGTAGTGGTATTGCTGGGTCAAAAGGTATGAATAGCATAGTGATATTTTTAGGATGAATCCAAATTGCTTTCCAGAACGATGGGACAAATTCAAGACTCTGCCAAGAATGCTTTAATTAATGTGCTTATTTTCTTACAATCTCTTTAACAATTGCCAGCATTCCTCTAATTATTAGTGATTCAAAGCATTTTTTCCCCATAAGGCTATTGATAGCTTGAATTTCTCCCCTTGAGAACTGCCTGTTCATATCCTTGTACTATGTCTCTAATGAGGGATGGTTTTTGTTCTTATATATTTGAATCAGGTCCTTATAGAGCTGGCATCTCAGGTTAATCAGTGAAACTTGCTGCAAATAATTTCCCTCCCCCCCAGGCAACTGTTTCCCTTCTAACCTGTTGATTTTGCTTATGCAAAAACTTTTCAATTTCATGTAATCAAAAATGACCATTTTTGTGGCCATTTCTGTGGTTCTTTCTTTTCTTTCTTTTGGTCATGAAAAATCCACAGCATTGTCATTTTTATAAGTATTTCTTTCCTTGCTCCTTTAATTTATTTACAATGTGACCTATTATATCAAAGTTAGTATCTATTTGGAACTTCTCTTGGTTCATGATGTGAAGTGTTAGTCCAAACCAGTTTCTTGCCAGATGGCTTTCCAGTTTTCCTAGTGGTTCTTGTTGTATACTGAGATCTTACTTCAGTAACTAGAGTCTTTGAATTTTCCAACACTATGTGAGTATGTTTATATTTATTTTTTGAATATTGCATACCTATTCTTTCTATTGTTCAATTTTATTTTTTTTAACCTGTATCAAATTAACTGATTACTCCTTTATAGTATAGTTTGAAGTCTGGTGCTGTTAGGCTACTTTCCCATTAATTTGCATGAGGTTCTTTTTTTTTTTCTTTTAGATTTTTTTCCAAGACAATGGGGTTAAGTGACTTGCCCAAGGCCACACGGCTAGGTAATTATCAAGTGTCTGAGGTCGGATTTGAACTCAGGTACTCCTGACTCCAAGGCCGGTGCTCTATCCACTGTGCCACCTAGCCACTCGGCATGAGGTTCTTGATCTTTGTTTTCCTGGATGAATTTGATTATTTTTCCTAACTCTGAAAACTTATCCATTGGTAGTTTAATTTACTTATCCCATGCCATATCAATCAATCTAGGTAGTAATATTGTGTTGTTAGATTGACTTGGTCTATCAATGAAAAATTGATTATTTAGATTCTTAGAGAACATTCAGGATTAAACTTGTTCAGGGTTACCTTGCTAGTAAGTGCCTAAGACTAAATTTGAACTCAGGTCTTTCTTACTGTAGGGTTAGTGCTTTATCCATTGCGATAACTGCCTGCCCCTATAATGAATGTTTCATAGTTGTGCAAATATAATTTCTATGTGTTTTTGTAAGTATACTTCCAAAACATTTGTTTATCCTATAGTTACTTTGAATTGAATTTCTCTTTCTATCTCTTCCTTTTGGTGTTTTTGGAGAGTATACCGAAAAGCTGATGAATTAGATGAGTTTATTTTATATTCAGTTAATATATTGAAGTTATTATTTTTAATTAATTTTAGTTGAATCTGCAAAAAGTAATAGATTTGTTTCTTCAAATGCTCAATACTTCAATTTTTTTCTTTTATTAGCTATTAAAAGTTAGAATTCCTATCACTAAATGAAGACATCTTATTTTACTACTCTACTTATTGGAGAAGTCATTAGCACTTCTCTATTAATGTATCATTGGCTCTTGGTTTTAGATAGCTATTAATTACCATATTAAATAAAAGTTCATTTATTTGTTTTTAGTATTTTTATAAATAGATACTGTGGTATTTTGTCAAAAGCATTTTAGCATCTATTAATATAATCATATGATTTTTATTATTATTGCTATAAATATGGCCTATTTTATTAGTTACTTATATTGAACTAATCCCAATTTCCAGTATAAATTCACTATTTTGTAGTTTATAATTTGAAAAAATTGTTGTAGAATATGTATTAATATTTTTATTTAAAAATTTTTGCACTGATATTCATTAGAGATAATAGTCCATAGTTTTCTTTCTCTACTTTGTCTTACCCTGGTTTAGGTATCAATACCATATGTGTATCATAGAACAAGTTTGGTAGGATCTCTCTCTTTTTTTTTGGTAAACAGTTTATGTAATGTTGTAACTGTTCTTTGAATATTTGATAAAATTCACTTGTAAAACCATCTGGTATCAGGTTTTTTTTCCTTTGGGATTTCATTTATAGCTTGTTTCATTTCTTTTTCTGAAATTCATATATTTAAATTCTCTGTTTCTCATCCTGTTATTCTGGGTTTTTTTATTTTTGTAAGTATTCATCTATCTTGTTGACATATCTGGGCAAAATAACTTCTAATAATTTCCTTAATTTTATCTTAATTTGTTGTGAATTCTTTTATTTGATACTGGTGATTTATTTTCTTGTGACTTTTAACAATCAGATTAGCTAATTTATGTATTTTACTGGCTTTTAAAAAACTTGTAGTTTATAAGTTCAGTGGGGTTTTTGTTTTCAATTTTTGTTTTTGGTTTGCAAATCTTTTGATTTTCAAAGTTTCTATTTTGTTATATAGTTGAGGAGTTTTGTTGCGTAGTTTTTCTAGCTTTTGTCTTAGTTGAATGCCCAATTCATTGATTGTTCCATTGTTCTTTCTTAATGATAGGAAATTTTTTTCTAAGGATTTCTTTAGTTGAATTCCAAAATTCTGGTATATTGTCTGTCATTTTCTTTGGTGGAAATTATCTCCCATTTCTATAAATTATTTTTTGACCCATAAATTAAAAAAATTTTGTTTCTTTAAAGATCCTTTATTGAATGTAATTTTTATTATGTTGGGTCAGAAAATTTTAATTTACTTTTTATGTTTTTCTGCATTTGTGGGGTTTGAGTGTTTTTACAAGGTTAATTTCTTAACATGTGCCTTTAAAGCTAAGGGATCTATTACAACTAACTTTTCTAATCTGTTCAGATTCCTAATTTTCCTGTTTTGTTAGATTGCCAAAATCTGAAGGAGCCACACTGAGATTACGCTATATTATAGTTTTATTGTATTTATGGTATTTATATTTATTTCTTTATTTTAAAAATTTTATTTTGTAGTTCTCCTAAATTGATCAAATTTTCCTTTAAGTATTTAAATGTTTTATCATTGCTGAATATATTAAATATTTATATTAATTCATTATCCATGGTGCCTTTAGGAATTATGTAGCTTGCCTGGTTATCTTTTTTTTAATCACATTCTTACCATTCTCTTGTTTGAGATCATGGTTGTTATGGTTGCCCTTTTAAGTTTTCTCTAACTATAATTTTGTTCCAGTCCCTTATTTTAACTCCATGTGAATCTTTATGATTCTAGTATATTCTTTTGTTTAAGGTTTTTTTTTTTTTTTTTTTTGCAAGGCAATGGGGTTAAGTGGCTTGCCCAAGGCCACACAGCTAGGTAATTATCAAGTGTCTGAAGCCAGATTTGAACTCAGGTACTCCTGACTCCAGGACCAGTGCTCTATCCACTGTGCCACCTAGCTGCCCTGATTCTAGTATATTCTTACAAACATAGTCAAATTTTGCTTTAGAATTTATTTTGCTATTCCCTTCCATTTATGAGTGAGTTGCTAATTAGCTATTATTATTAATTATATTCATGATTATTAATTCCTTATTTTTTCATCATATCCTCATAATTTTTCTTCTTACTCCCTTTTCTCTCTTTACAAAGGAGATAATAATAGAGAAAAAGCATGCTCAATATTAGTAAGTGGTCTTATATTCCATTGCTATTCTTTTCTTTCCCTTTTCCAGTCTCTGATCACAGGCTTTTGTCCTTTATTTGTTTCATTTTAAGTGCTTTCTGCCTCCCCCCAATCCCCACCAATTTACCCTTCATGGTTGTATTTTGCTTTTTGTTTATGACTAATCTTTCCCTTATTCTACCCCTTTTTTCCTATTAACACCTGCTTCCCTGTTGACTTAAATGTTTTTTAACACCAAACTCGTTGTGTGTGTGTGTGTGTGTGTGTGTGTGTGTGTGTGTGTTTTCAATCCTTTTTTCTGGTTTATATAAAAGTAAGGTCCATATAATATCCATTTCCCCCACCCTCTCCTCCGTGTCTCTATAATTCTTTCCCATGCACCCTGCTTATATAAAATAGTTAGCTGTGTCTCCTTTCTCATCTTTTATTCTCTAGTGCATTTCCTTTTCCTTTCATTTTCTTTCTTCTGTTAAGATAAGCACAATAGAACAAAACCACATCTAGACCTTCTATTTGATTTAATTCTTCCTATGACTCTTGAAAACATTAGGCTTCTGAAGGGCCTTGTTTCTTCTTCCCCATTAGGAAGCAAACACTTCCTCATTGCACAGCACTTTTCAACCTCAATATTAAATTGTCTAAATTTCTTTCAGTTCCTATATTTGTATTTCAAAGATTCTATTCAATTTTGGTATTTTCATCAGGAATACTTAGAAGTCATTTATTTCATTAAAGATCTATTTTTTTCCCTTGTAAGATTACTGGGTAAGTTGTTCCTGATTGTAAGCTTTTAGTTTTTACCATTTAGAATTACCATTTCTATTGTAGCAGCTGTCAAATCTTTGAACATCAAAGAAGTATCATCTTTATGGCTAACATTTTTTTCTTTAACCTAAAAATTCTGGATTTTATCTCTGATATTTCCTGGATTTTTTACCCTAATGTTTCATTTAGGAGGTAACTTGTGAATCCTTTCTATTTTTACTTTGCCCTCTGCTTCTAATAATTGTAGGCAGTTTTAGTTTATGATTTCTTGAAACATGATATCCAAGGTTTTTTGATTTTTCAGATAATTTGCTGATTCTTAGGTTATGTCAGTCTACTGATTTTTATTATATTTTATTGGAAGTACCATACATTTTCCTCTATTTTTTCACTTTTTTCATTTTATTCTTAAATTTCTTATATTTTTGGAGTTGTTGATTTCTGTTTGGTCCATTCTAACTTTTACATTTTTGTGAAAGATTTTAGTGTTCATATACAGCAGCTTATTCTTCTTCATTTCTATTCTCTAAAGCTCATTGACAATATCCTTTTTATCTTTTCTTTTGTCTTTTCCAGGAATTCTAATAGTCCTTGTGACCAAGCTGTGTCTTTATCTGAATCTCTGTTCATAGACATTATAGTATTACTCTCTTTTTTTTAAGCTGTGTCCTTTCTCTGGACCCATAAAATTTCTTTATAAATTGTATCTTCCTTTTATATATGTTTTTAGATCTACTCCCCAAATTGAGACTTTTTTTTTTTTACCAGATCCAGACTTTTACTGCTCCTGAAGAGTTGAGTTGAATGATGGGACTCCTTGTGGTTCCCAATCTGTGTGGTTTGGGTCCTACTGCTGAACCTTTATTCTGCTAGTGTTTTCCATGTAAAAACTGGCAGGTCTCAGTTTGGATCCTCTAGATCCAGAGTGCTGAGTTCTTTGAGGTTCTCAAAGATTGATTGATTTATCATGTCAGTTTGCTGTAAGCTTTCAGAGTCCTTAGACCATGCAGATGGATTGCTGCTCTTTTGGTAGTAGCTCTGCCAGTTGCCTCTTACAACCAAGTCTGGCTTTCTGCAGATAATTTATGGCCCTGGGTCATCCTTAGTGGAGGTCGCTAGTCTTTCCATATGGAGGCCATGTCTGCTCGACTACTCTGGGGTTTGCTAGCTGGAACACTCCAAGGCTGTTGAAACTGGAAGGCCTTCAGATGCTAAGTATATCTTTTTCCCCTCCAAGGCAATGGGATTAAGTGACTTGCCCAAGGTCACACAGCTAGGTAATAACTAAGTGTCTGAGACTGGATTTGAACTCAGGTCCTCCTGACTCCAGGCCAGTGCTCTATCCACTGTATCATCTATCCACTGCTGCTAAGTATATCTTCCCCAAGATTCTTTGACAAAAAAACTTCCTTAGTGACTGTTGGTTCTTGGATGTCCCCCTTTTGTCAACCTAGGCTGGATGAAGAATCGTTTGAGGAAGAAACTCAGAGATAGTACATGAAAGGGATATGGGCCATGCTGAGAAAACACAATCCTCCTTAATGACTCCTGACCATTTTGAGAATTGTCTGAGAAAAACTGTAGTTTCTGAGACAGAGACTCTTAAGAGCCCCCTAAAGGAACTGCTAGTCAACAGAATTACAAAGAAATTGCCTAGTTCCCCTACCTTCATACTTCATGGTTAATAGGAAGATCCTGATATATATATATATATATATATATATATATATATATAGACTACAAAACTTTGAACAGGTAAACTACAGCAAGATAACAATGTAGTATAGTGGCAGTTTCATAACATGCACTTAGTAAAGGTCCTATCTCTATCAGTGGTATTCATCATTGGACCTGTGCAATGGATATACTCAGACCCATATGGCAGAGGAAAATGAGGGGATACCAATTGGAGAACATGCCTGAAGGGATTTCTGAGAACCTACGAGCCCCTGCTAAGAAAGAAAGACTTGTCTAGGCTGTTGTAGCTAATATCAGAAATTAATCTATAATGTGCAGTTATCGCTGAACCCTCAGAATGTCTCACTTGAGGGGTGGACCTTGTTGAAAAGAATCAAAAGCAGAGGGGCAAAAGAAGGCAATATGTTCTGAATAAAGAGCCTGGCACTAGGACCACTTTTGGAGCTGATGTCTATTGTGATACTGCTTATCTCCAGAACACAATGGAAAGATGATAAGCAATACCTTAACCGTAATAAACCCTTTTACCTGATATGCCTGGGGCTTGCCCAGTCAAGAGCCAGACAGCTGCCAAATAGTTAAGGAAGATAAGGAGTTTCATTGCCAGTATTCCTTTTGCTCAAGTTTGAGATTTTGTGAGTAGATTAATAATAATCATAGCAAGCATTTATATGGCTCCTTGAGAGCCCTTTAGAGCACTTTATAAATATCATCTCATATGATTCTCAAAGCAATCCTGGGAAGTAGGTCCTACTGTTATCCCATTTTATAGATGAGGAAATTGAGGTAGTTTGAGGATAAGTTATTTGCCCAGGGTCACAAAGCTTGCGTAGGATTTGAACTCAGGTCTTCCTGACTTTAGGTTTTGTACCCTTATCCACTGTTCTGCCCAACTACAAAAAATGTGTTAGCCAAACTTGAAATGGGTTATTGCGGACAACCTCTTGCTGGGGAAGCTGGAGATATGGAGTAGGGGGATTAGCTTCTGAGATTCCTTTCCATTCTGTTTTTCTGTATTGAGGGAAGACCTGAGCCTGGCCCTGTGTGTATCTGAAGGGGAGCTAGCTGACTGCCTTGGTGCTGAAGTCCTTCTTTCTCCTGGATCCTGAGATCAGAGGCTCCCTGGAAGATGCCTTGAAGCCCAGACCCAGGACCCATTCACCACTGGCTGTTAACAACTTTCCCACCTCCCCACAGAATGTGCAGCTTTTCTTGTGTGGGGCTGTGGGAGGGCAGTACTTTGGGCTAATGGGGCCTGTGAAATTACCCAGATAACTGCTCTAGTTTTCTGGGGCTCTGGCCAATCACAAGGGTACAGGTTGTTCTCCCATACCCCAGAAAAAAAAAGTTACTGCCGTCCTATTATTCCTTCATCTTAAGCCCTGGGTGAGCTTTTGTACCTCTCAGTCACTCCCCCTTCCCAATGCCTCCAACTAAAGACTATATTTAAGGGTAATATAAACAGTTTGATCTTTACAGCTCCCTGGATGTATAATATCTATACATAGTTCCTGAATTTTTATTTGAAAAACAATAACCCCAAAGTCCCCCCTCCCTTTTTTATATGATATTTGCAACCACACTGACAGTAACAACATTTAGACCCCATCTGTTTGCTCAGAAAGCTGCCGGCAGCAGCACATTTCTCCAAAAATCCTGGAATGTGTACGTAATGTGGGGAAGCCATAATTCTTCCTTCAAAGAAGCTTAGAGCAGGCTCTGGAGAAGGCCCTTTAGGCCTCCCAGTGACTGAAAGCTCAGAAACTTAAATGGAGAGTTTTATTTCCTTCCCTTTCCACTTCTAAGGGTCAGGGTCCTGCCCATAGAGCCCATTAAAAGGCAACATCTCTAAGCTAGCTGAGGACTCCTTCCATTCATACCTTTAGGTAAAAGTCTTAAGAACCTTCCTAATGACAGCTGTCACTTGGGGGGGGGCAACCTGGGCCAGCTCATCCATTGTTTTTTCCTCTTCTGTTGTTTGGTCATTTTTCAGTTGTGTCCAACACTTCATGACTCCTTTAGAGAGTTTCTTGGCAAAAATATTGGAGAGGTTTGCCATTTCCTTCTCCAACTCATTTTACAGCTGAGGAACTTGAGACAGACAGGTTTAATTGCCCAGGGTTCATACAGTTACCAAGTGACTGGAGCTAGATTTGAACTCAGGAAGAGGAGTCTTCTTGACTTGAGGCCCAGCAACTCTTATCTACCAGGCCCCCTAGCTGCCCTATTCCTTCTCTAATATCCCAATTAATAGCCATCCAATCTCTCCCTGAAGGGTATAGATAAAATAGTTATGGTTTCTGCCCTAATGGAGGGAGCAGAAATAGAACAAAGACACTGATAACTCTAGTACCTAGTAGTGTAGGACAGGTACATAATAGACTTCTGTGGGGTGCAGAGACACACAACTACTAAGGGGGGGGAATCTATTTTGGTGGAACCACAACTGGAGGTGTTACATAGATCCTGTCTTTGAACAAGGTAGGAGGTAAGAACATGGGAACATTTGGTACCCCAAGCCAGGCTAGAGAACTACATATAGTGTGTGTATGTGTTTTTGTGTATATCTAGCCTTTATAATGGCACTTTAAAAATATCTCATTTGGACCTCACAACAATGCTGGGAGGTAGATGTTATTATTTTCCCCATCTTATAGATGATGAGGAAGATGAGGCAGAGGTTAAGTGATTTCTCCAAGGCCACTCATTTAGCAGATATCTCAGGATGGATTTTAATTCAGATCTTCCTGATGCTTGGTCCAATTTTCTATCCACTGCACCACCTAGCTGTCTATATGTATAAGCAGAATAAATACAAAATAAATACAAAGTCATTTTGGGAGAGAAGGCATTAGTCACCAGGGGAACCATGAAAGGTTTCTTATAGTAATAACTTTAGTTGAGTTCTGAAGGAAATAAGGCAGAGATGAGGAGACAGGTCATCCAAGACAAAAACACAGAGACAAATATGGGGTTGCCCTATGTAAGGAACAGCAAGGCCAGTTTGACTGGATGATAGAATATAAGAATAGGTATCCTCTTTAATGAGACTGGAAAGATTAGGACCCGATCATAAAGATCTCTAATTGTCCAGCAGGAGTTTCTATTTTATCCTAAAGGCAATAAGCAGCTATTAAGTGTTTATTAAATATGGCTTGGACACGGTCAGATCTGTGCTTAAGGAATATCATAGGTATAGTTAGGTGATGCAATGGATTGAGCACTGGTTTTGGAGTCAGGATGACCTGAGTTCAAATCCAACCTCAGATATTCACTAGCTATGGACCCTGGGCAAGTCACTTAACCCCGATTGCCTCCCCCCCACCCCTGCCAAAATCATGCTCTTTGGTCTCTGAGTGGATGATGGAGTGGAGTATGGAGAACCCATTGCCATGGTGCAGAATTTAAGGGGGTGGCCATGTGAGTAGCAAGGAGTTAGATGAGGGAAATGATGTGGAACTGGACATAAGACCTGGTCATTGGTTGGGCATTCACAGGGATAAAGTAGAGTTTGGAAGGACAGCAGAGAACAGAAGAGATAAAAGGGTAGAGTCAAGACAAAGACAAAGGCTTGAGAGCAGGAGCAGGAAGTAAGGAGAGATGAGGGATGGCAAAAGGGATGGGATTTATGGGAACTGGGTTCAAATTCTGAAATTTCTGAAATTTTTGAACTTGCTTTACTTCAAGATCCAGCAAGGGCTTTCCTGGCTCCCTAAGTTTTTAACACCCTCCTTTTCCACCAACACCTTTACATTATCTTTGTACATATGGACACTCATGGGCTGAAAGTCACTTAACCTCCTAATCCTCTAGACAGTTGAAAAGAGAAGACTACACTAGTTGAGGGAGTTTCTTCATCCAGAAATTCCCTGTATTGGTTAAGTTACAAGTTCAGGCCTTGGTCCTTTACTTTGCATTTATTTTTCTGTGTAAATATAGCCTTCAGGTAGAATGATGAGTTTCTGAAGGGTAGTCTCACTCCCTTTTTGGCCTTGGCATCCCCAGAGTCTAGCAGGGTACCTTAAATGTTTACTGAACTGAATCAAGCTGAAACGGTCCATTTTTGAATCAGATGCCCCTTGGCTCCAGCTAGGATGAGGAGGGGGTAGGGGCCAGGTAGAGATACCCCCACATGTGAACCCAGAACTGGACTGAGGAGTGGTGGACTATACACTCAGAGCCAGGGCCTTGGCCAGCCTCTGCCATCTCTGGACCACCCAAACAGAATTCCTCTGAAGTAGTATTTGTTTCTTGGAGGAAAGGCAGAATGTAAGCCCTGTTAGTCAAGACCATGCCACACCATTCCTCCCCGCCCCCGCCAAATCCTGCCAGCACACACATATACACATGCTGCTACACAGACATACACACAGCACATGCATACACACGCATGTTAGATGCATTATGTCTGAAGCACGCCCAGAATGAGAGTATTCCCAAGCCAGAGTAGCCCCACCCTCCCTTGCTCCTCTCCCCCCCAAACCTCCGCTCTCGCTTCTACCCTATATGTGCAATCTTGTGAAAACTCCACCACTCTTAAGGTTAATAAGGCTCATTTGCTTAAGATAGCACCTGTTTCTATGGTGACTCCTGCCACCCAGAATCTGTTCATCAACTGAGACAAGAAAACACCAACCCCATCCCCCTAGGGAAAACTAGTCCTCAGCTTAAAGCCTGGCAGGCCAGCAGCTCCAGGAGCCCTAGCCCCCACCCCACACTCTGACTGTGTCCCCCCCCTTCCCACCCAGATACAGGCCCTTGGCTAGTCCTGAGCTCCTCACATTTTTTTTTTCCCTGCCCTGGTCAAGATGGAATCAAAGTTGGAGGAAGGCAGGAGGGCATGAGGCTGTTAAGATGCTCTAACTGGCCTTCTCAGGCCACCCTAGGCCACTCTTGGGGGGTCTCATTGTTCAGGAAGGGAGAGTCTAGAGAAGCCCTGGCCTCCATGCTACTGTGTCTAATGGACTCTCCTTCTGAACATCTCTGTCTCCTTGTTGGCCAAAATGGATCACCAGTCACACTGTGCCAAGTCCAAGACACATGGCAAAGGGAATGTAGACACCGAGAGGCGGGGATGCAGAATGACTGCTGCTGGCCTTGACTGACAAGACCTTGGATCAGCTCCTAAGAAGATGGGGAAGAAAAGAGAAGGGAAGGGAATAAGTATTTGTGGAACACCCACTGGGTGTGCCAGACACTGTGCTGAGGCCTTTACAGATATGATCTCATTTGATTCTCATAACTCTGGCGGAGAGGGGGAAGAACCTGAGGCAAATAGAGAAAGAAACTTGCCCAGGGTCTCATAGCAAGGGGTCATTTGAACTCCATAGGATCACATGCATGGTAGGATTTGTGCCATGCCTGTGCCCACTTTGCACCACTGATTGTTTGGGTCACTTGGGAACTTTGGGCTAAGCCTTGAGGGGGTCTGATCTTTTCATTTGGCAGGAGAGGAGACTGAAGAAGAAAAATTAGTGACTTGTCCACTGTCAAACAGATGCTATGTGTCAGAACTGACTTGGAAGCCTCAAAGTAGAGATCCTACTGATTACGAAATTAAGTATAAGCTTTCATCCAGTGCTACATGCACTATCCCCCCAGGGTTCTATCCTGGGCCCCCTTCTTTTTGGTGACCTCTTCAGCTCCCCTGGATTCAAAAGCATCCCTAGGCAGATGATTCCTCTCTCTCTCTCTCTCTCTCTCTCTCTCTCTCTCTCTCTCTCTCCATCTGTCTCTGTCTGGCTATCTGGCTGTCCCTCTCTTCCTCCTCTCTCCTCCTCTCTCCCCTCTTCAGAACTCCAATTACCTGCTAAGCAGGTTAAACCTCACCATTCGGGAAACAGGACTCTTTATCTTCCCCCATCCCCCTTAACTTTTCCCCTAACTTTCTCCTTACTATTTGAGGTCTCCACTGTCCTGCCACACTCTCGTACCTCCTCCCATCCAAACAGTTGCCAAATCCTATTTTACCCTCCCAGCATCTTTTGTACACATACTCTTCTCTTTACTCTCACAGGTTTGTGTCCCCACGTGTGAATTATTTCAAGAGCCTTCTAATTGATCTCCCTTTCTCAAGTCTCTTCCTACTCTAATTATCCTCTGCAAAACCACCCAAGTGATTTTCCTAAAGTGGTCATCAGAGTCAAATCAAGTCACACTGTGTTAAGCACTGGGAATGCAAAGAAAGGCAAAAAACATTCCTCAAGGAGCTTGCATTCTAATGGGAGGAAGCCATATGACAGCCAGGTAGATAGCTGGGCTATCTGGGCTGGACCCCCAAAATCCTCCTGTTGGTAGACAGGATTTGAGTCAAATCTTGAAGAAAGTCAGGGAGCTTAAGAGGTGGAGGTGACATGGTGGAGCATTCCAGATGTGGAAGACATAGTGCCAAGGCAACAAGATGGGAGACAAGAGAATCATATTGGAAGAACTCCAAGAAAGTCAATGTTGGTAATCAATAGTGTTTGTGGGCCAATAAGATGATGATGATGATGATGATGATGATGATGATGATGATGATAACAGATGACTGCTAAGGTCTCTATCAGCTGTCAATATATGATCCTATAATAGTTAGTTAACCCATTACAAATATATATGGCTTCTCTCCCTCCAAATCTGTCCTCTACAGCCTGTCTGCATGAATTTCCTAAAGGGTAGGTTTGATCATGTTGCCTTCCTCCTCAATAATAATCATATGACACAGAAGATAAGAATGCTAGGCTTGAAGTCTGGGAGGAATGAGTTCAAATGTGGCCTCAGACACTTACCAGCTGTGTGATCTTTTTGTTTTGTTTTGTTTGTTTTTGCAAGTCAATGGTTATATTTGCAAGACAAAAGTCACACAGGCAATTAAATATCTGAGGTCATATTTGAACTCAAGTCCTCCTGACTCCAGGGCTGGCTCCATTCACTGTGCCACCCAGCTGCCCCTAGCTGTGTGATCTTAAGCAAGTCATTTAATTTCTACTTGATTCAGTTTCCTCAACTGTAAAGTAAAATAATACTAATTAGAATGATAATGATAATAGCATCTATTGGGGTTTCTGTGAGGATCAAATGAGATAATATTTGTAAAGTAGCATATGGTAGGCATTAAGTAAATATTAGTTATTATTATTGATATTGCTCAGTGGTTTCCTATTACTTTTCTATTATTTAAAGTTTCTTATAACCTACCTCTATCCTACCTTGAAAACTCTATGGATAAGGAATACTGACCAACTTACCATTCCTTATCCACACTATTCCATCTTCTTTGTCCATGTGGGGACACCTGCTGTCTCCCCCCCACACCCCTGCTCCCCATGCTTAGAATGCTCTACATCCTTATCTTAGCCTCTCAGAATCCCTGGATTTCTTCAAAACACAATTCAGACACCACTTACTACATGAAGCCTTTCTTGATCTCCCACTCACTAGTACCTTTCCTCCCCAAACCATCAATTTCATTTTCTAGATATTTTATAAATTCTTAAATATGTCCATGTCTCCCTCCTTAGAATATAAGATCCTTGAGGGCAGGGATTGTTTCACTTTTGTCTTCATTTTATAACCATTTAGTACAGTTCTTGCACCAAGATGTTTCATACAAGCTTTTTGAGTGATTTAGTCATCCCATCCCATAGTTGGCCATTTTGACCTTTTAGAAAGTAGCCCTGAGCCAAACTCTGATTTCCCATTGGAACACACTTGAAAAGTTTAATCTTGCTTCAACATGACAGCCCTTCAAATATTGAAAGACAGCAAATATATCTAGCCCCTAGGCCTCACCTGTGTCCAAGACTTTCTCTACTACCTCCAAGAAGGCTCCTTCCAGGGTTAAACTATAGGTAGAGAACTTCCCCACCATCTGCCTCCTGGACCATCTGTAGGGTAAGGCCATCATGGACAAGACCCTTTCCACCTTCTGCCTCACAGGAAAGTTATCACCACCTCCTGACCAGGTTCCCCCACTTCTGTGTGATCAGGATACAACATTATCTTTTATCATGAGGCTGAACCTTGATAGAGGTCCTTAAACAGTCTAATCATGTCTCCCTCAGTGAACTTCTCTCTGGTCACTGATGCTTTTTCTGCACTCACTCCTCAATGAAATGCTCATTAAAACAAAGAAAGAATTTGCCACTTGTTTTGCTTTTTGGAGAAAGTAAGAACTCCAGCAGACAATAGAA
This sequence comes from Macrotis lagotis, assembly GCF_037893015.1. NCBI lineage: Eukaryota > Metazoa > Chordata > Mammalia > Peramelemorphia > Peramelidae > Macrotis > Macrotis lagotis. Next base: position 151,999,622 of record NC_133658.1, read on the forward strand.
TAACTGAATCTCCATTTAGTATTATGTCATGGTTCTGTGCCAGATCTGTGATATTATCTGAAGTCATGTCACATTTTCTCCTTCTGACTAGGCAGTCTGTTTACTTTCAGCATACTTGCACTCTATTTATCTCATCTCACTGATTCTGATATATAAACCCTGCTCCCCATTCTCTACTGACTACTCCCTTAAGTCTATTCACTTCAGTCTTATCCCTGCAATATTTCACTCCTTCTGCTTTGCCCTCTGAAATGTCTGCTTTATAATTGACACTTTAAAACTCCCTTTAATCATAAATCTCTTCTTTAATTATTCATTCCATTTTATGATCCTCATGAGATCTAGTTTGCATTGGATGATACTTCTTTCCTCACTATGCTTTCCAGTACAGGCTACTTTCTCTCAGATCTTTCTCTCATTTTTCTTCCCTCCATTTTCCCTCAAATTCAGTTATCATGATGGGAGAACTTGAATATTCCTTGTTCTTCATTTCCACTTCCAGGCTTTCTCTCACCTTCACTAAACAATTTCTCCCCCCTTTAAAGTTCATGATATACACATTTATTTGGAATTGATTGTGTGACATGGGAAACACTCTCACAGGACCACCTAGCATGGCAGGCCCTCATCAGAGAAGGTGCTGTGCTCTTTAAGTAAGGCATTATTATTGAAGCATCTCAAAAGAAAAATGAGATGCTCAAATTCATAGAATCCAATCTCAAATGTAACATGGACTATTTGTGCCTGATCTGTGGTAGAGCAGTCTGGGCTGGTATTGGTCTGATCAGCCACAGTCAGATGAACTGTATCTTGACTCTAATATTGAAGGACAACCACCATGCACATTTATCACCCAATCCATATTCTGTTATCTGTTGGGTCCTCAAGCCATCCATCTTCCTTCCTCAATGTGTTCAGTGCCTGGCTCATTTTTTTTCTCTCCTCTCCAGCTCCTGTTCTCATACTAGGGGACTTCAGCATAAATGTTAATGCTCCTTTAAATAAACTAACTTGCCAATTCCTCAATCTTCTCAGTCCCTGGGACCTCCTCATATTCTACCTCCACTAGACACAGAGATGGTGATACAGAAGATAGGCTTCTGTGAAGGAGGTCATAAGCTGGAGGAGATAGAGAACATTTGTGTAAGGATTAAAGAATGGAGAAACAAAAGTGATATTGGGATGTGAGCGTTTAACAGACCACCTAGTCAGAAGGAGAAATTGTACCATTACTTTAGATAACATCATAAATTTGGCACAGGACCATGATATAATACTAAATGGAGATTCAGTTATTCTCTTGTCTGTTGATGTTCTTACTCTCTCCAAAAAAGCAGAACAAGTGGCAAATTCCTTCTTTGTTTTGGTGAGCATTTCATTCTTCAAGAGGTAGAAAACATATTTTTTGGAGCTGATTCTGATCAATAGGGAGGTACAGATTACTAAAGGTAGAAATGAGGAGAACTTTGGGAGAAAATGACCACTACAACTTTGAGTTTGTTATAAAGACTTAAGTGTTGTTGCTGTTCTTTGTTTGTATAGAGGACCAATGACATTACTGGGTGATATCCTGAATCATGCATGAATTGGATTCAAGTGAGGCAGAGTTGCACCAAGTTATCAGCCTCAATCTCTTTTTCAGAGTCATTGAAGTCCAGTGGCAAGGAAAAAAAAGTCAAGGCAACTGGCGATGGCCCAGGATGCAGTGGATGACTTTGGTGACTTTGATGTCTGCCCAAGCTCTAAGCTCTCCACAGCACCTGCTTCAGCCGCCTTCATGGCCATTGGAACAAATTGTTCTCTTCTGCCCATTCTGCTGGGGGAGGGTGTCTAGAGACATAATATGTAACACACAAAGAGTCTCTGATTTAGGGTGGGAAATTCCTAGCATAAGAAGTCAACATATCTATGACTTTAGTAGAAGAGTCCTAGGAAGTGGTAATGGGGGAGGATCAGGGATAGTCTGACAAGCATCCTGGATTTGGGGAGAGTAGATTACAGAGTTCAGATGAAGGGCATCCCATGCCCCAAAATTCTTTAGGGGAAGTTTTCCCAGAATAGATGAGAAGCTCTCAGACTGAAATTCTGACAACATAAACACAAATGATTCTAATGGAGAAGAAAGAAGTAGCTGTTAAAAAGAGACTTGTGTGGAAGGGCAGTGGAGTTATGGGACCAATTTAGGATTAAAAAACAACCACAACTTGTACAGAAGATGGAAATAAGGGAACATAACTGAGAATGAATTTAAAAGAGTTCCTTGGTCCTGAAATAAATAGGGTCAGGAAAATTGAAGCTCAAAGTATCTGCTAGCAAGTAAAGAATGAAAAGGAGAGCAAAAAAAGTCTTTTAAAAAAGACATGTTGGGAGCAATAGAAAAAATTAAAGGAGAGTAGCAATGCTTAGAGTGGATGGCAGTGATAATGGCTGAGAGAGAAGGTAGAAAGAATAGAAGGAAGGGAAGGAAAGAAGGGAGGGAAAGAGGGAGGGAAGGAAGGAGGGAAGGAAGGAAGGAAGGAAGGAAGGAAGGAAGGAAGAATACAAGATTTTATTAAATGCTATATGCCAAACATTGTGCTGGAAGATAGGCCTCTGTCAGTGATGTTTGAAAAAATAACAGAGAACATGGAAATGAAGAAGGGGAAGTGCCCTGATTTACAGAAAGGGAATGAGGGTAAATTTTTTAAAACTTGGACCTCCGTGTTTCAGTTTCAGTTGTTTTAGACAATTTGGTGTAATGGAAGAAGCATTGTAAATGAAAGAAATCGGGTTCCATTTCTAGCTTTGTTATTTACCAAGTGACCATGGGTAAGTCATCAGGTGTCTATCTGGGTTTTGGTTTTTTTCCATCTATAAGTTGATGAGGTTGGACTAGATAACCTCAAAATGTTCTTTAATGCCCTAAATACTTGCCAAATTTGCATATAACACAAATCTAGAAGGAGTGGTTAAAAGACTAGAATAATGAACTAAATGTAAAAAAGGAAATTAATAGAAATAAAAGCAAAGTCTTACACTTGAGGTAAACAAATGTACTACTACAGCTATGGGAGACATGGCTTAGGACTGTGAAAAGGCCTAATATGCAATTTTATTTTGTTTTACTATTTTTATTTGTTATAAGAGAGGGTCGCTCCTTTGAGGGATGAAATGTGAAGAGAGTGGGCTAGAAGATAGGGAAAGGGATGCAAAATACAAAGAAGCAAAGAAAGATGATTTAATGGACAGGATGCTCAATATGAGTCAAAAGTGTGATATCATGGCCAAGCAAGTGAGTACTGTCTTAGAGGATATTAACAGAAACTTAGGTGTTCAAACTTGGATAAAAAAACCTGTTACAATTCAAAATCATATGATTTTTAGGTCATTGTTTTCCTTATGGTCTTTTGTCCTCTTGCTGGTCATGCTATATCCTTAGTTCTTGATGTTATGTTTCAGGAAGACTGACAAGCAGGAGAGTCTCCAAAGATGGGCAACCAGTACAGTAGAGTACATAAGAGGACTGACCTTCTGACTGGAGGAAGAGCTAACTTGGGAGAGATAAGACACAAGATGGGTTATTACCATCAAGCATTTAAAAACCTGTGATGTGGAAAAGGAATTAGTGTTGTTCTGCTTGCCCTCTGAGGATAGAACTAGGACTGATGGATAGAAGTTCCCGGGAGGAAAAGTTTGATTTGGATGTAAGGAATGACTCAGGGATAGAAAGGCAACTTTCCCAGGCTGTTGACCCCCTCCTCCCCATCCCTGGAGGACCTTCAGCAGAGGCTGGACAGTCCCTCCAAAAGAGTATTGTAGAGGGGAGGCCATGACTCCACTTCTGAGCATGCTCTTGTGACTACCATGGCCTATTTGCTTTCTTCAAATGGCAACTGTCCAAGGTGGACACTTAGCCCCAGAGCATGGAAGAAGAAGCTTGACTGACAATCATGAATCAAGGATGGAATTCAGAAGGCTGGTCTCAGCCCTGTTCATCTGATAGCATTCTCCATTTCTACATCACCAGGCTATGGGACCCAGGAATGCTGCCCTCCGTTTTGTCATGGTTAACCCTCAGTCACTGATCCCGATGAGCTCATAGCTGAGTGGGCAAGAGCCTGTTGTTCCTTTGTGGACTCTGTGTGTGTGTGTGTGTTGTGTGTATTAGAGAAAGAGAGAGAATGAGCATTAATGTGAGAGATAAAATAAGTGTGCTTTGCATGTGTGAGACAGTGAGTGTGTCTAAGAGAAATAGTGAGAATGTGAGTGTGTGAGAGGGAAAGATTGAGAGAGCAATTTGTGTGTGTGTGTGTGTGTGTGTGTGTGTGTGTGTGTGTGTGTGTGTTTTCTGCCTGATCCAGGAATTCTCCTGGATGGCAGAATTGGTTTCCATAACGACTTTCTGATATAAACATATTTGATAAAAATAAGTTAACAGCAGAGCTGTGGTGGAGTACAGATTCTCAGAATGTTGAGAGAGAGAGAGAGAGAGAGAGAGAGAGAGAGAGAGCTGCTTGAAGAAAATAATTTTCTTTCTCTCTAGCCATCCTTCCTCTGCAGCCTTCCCATACACCAATTCAAAAGGCTTGTTTATCAGATTCCTCATGAACACCAGCTCCTCTCTCCTTTGCTCCCTCCCCCCCCTTTCTCTCTCTGCCTAGTTACCTGAGGCACTACAGTATGTACAGGATAATATGATAAATTCATTTCCAATTCACTGCATTATCCCTTGAATATTTTAATGACTCATTGAATGGAGTAAAAAAAGCTCTTTCAAATGAACAATTATGCTGCATTAGTCGAAGGGCTGATTATATTTAAACACTGCTCACATGGATAACAGGACACAGCGACCTGAGCATACCAGAGCTAATTTGGCTCTTATCTCTAAATAATTTTACACAGCAAATTACCATGAAAACCTAAAGGGCTTTAAAAACATTCATCAAAAGATAATATTCTACTTTATAGCAACACTTTATTGAAATTATTTTGAATGGGAGTGAAAGCATCTGTAGGGTGTGACAATGACAGCAATACTAAGTCCACTGGTGCTGAAGGAATGGTGAAGGACCCTGGGTTTTAGGAAACAACAAATCAGCAGACAGTAGTGAGGATGAAGTCGCCTAGCCATCTGCCACGGTAGTGTGGAACACTGAGAAGAATTCACTTAGACCTAAATTTCAGCTTTGCTCACTTCAGGACTAGTTCCATGGATTTGTCTCTGGTGTGAGAGAAGACCAGGAAATCTGGTCAGGGCTGTAATTAGAACTTCTTTCATAGAAGGCAAAAAAGAGTTGAGTGTGAAATTGGGGAGAGGAGAGGCATCAACAATGATGGTGGCAGCGATAAAAAAGGCAATGTGATGTGTGTGTGTGTGTGTGTGTGTGTGTGTGTTCCCCTAAGGGTCCCATTTAGGAGCAATGCAGGCCCTGGCAGATGGGTACCCCTTTTGAAAGAATCTTGGGAAAATACATAAAGTGGGGACATGCCATGAAGTACAAGGTCTGGGATTGCTGGTCTTCATTGTGGGGAGAAAGTACTCAGAAAGTACTCTATTCTATTTATTATAGCCCTGGGTCTGAGTCAAATTGTGTGTGTGTGTGTGTGTGTGTCAGTGATGGGGAGTTGGGAATGGGAGTCTCTTGGGGTTTGCTGACCCAAACTCTTGGAGATGACTGAACCTGAATTCCAACCAGTCTCAAATGGTGAAAGAAAGAAATAAGATGAATTCTTTTTGTTATAAGGCCTTACATGTCTTGACATTCTTAGAAATCCATTATCTGTGAGACCCAAGACCCATGAACCGGGATGAATTGTAAATAGCACCCAGACCAAAGAGATGGGCCACGTAAAATAGGCCTAATTTTGAATTGTTTAACTTCCTCATGATCATCTTGAAAATATCACTGGAGAGGGGAACATTATATTGAACTAGTTACTATTTAAAACAGACAATTATAATACAGGAAAAACAGATACTTGAACAACTTGTTCAAATCCCAACAACCAATTCCCAAATGTACTAATAAATAAATCACAGTTTAATGAATTGATCAAAGTCACACAGCCAGGAAGTTATATGTATTGGATCTCCTCTGATATCAAGTCTATTGCATTATGGTGTTTCTCCTAAGAAGGTAAGAAGTATTCTTTTTTCTCAATCTTACCTATTTCCTCATCACTGACACAGTTCTGGCACAAAAGAAGTGACCAGTTACAGCTTTTTATTTGCTTTGATTTTAATGAAAGTTGTTTGACAAATTAGCAATTAAAATAAATCTACAGTTTTAAACAGATTATCTTTTTTTGCTAATTCTCAGAGATTTTTATTTTATAGAGAAGGACATTGAGGTACAGGGTGACCAGGCAAGTTCATGAAAACTGGAGGAAACCTTAAAGATCACCCAATCCTATCTCCTCATTTTGCAGGGGAAGGGGGGCAACTGAGGCATAGAATGTGGTTTGCCTCTGCTTACTAAGTTCAGACCCAGCTGCAGAGCCAATGATTCAAACCCAAACATCCTGGCTTCACCTTCAATTTCTGTGTAGATGACCCCACTTTTTGAAGGTACTGCAAAATGACCTAGCCTGATTGTATTTTCCATTTATCTAACTATCCCAACACATTGTGGGTACTGGCTACATTGATTGTATCTAAGGGATAGATGGGAACAATGAACAGAGAAGGGAGGTAAGAAGTGTAGCAGAGCAAGGAATAAATTTTCATACTTTTTTCCCCAAACAAAAGATTTCCAGGCCAAGATTTAGAATCATCGAGAGTCTCTAGGAAGATCTTTTTTGAGTAGAGAGGGGGAGGGGAGGGCAGGTGGTTGGAGATGTCTTTGTTTATTTGTTCTAAGCTCTCTTTGTCATCACTTGTGATATTCTTTGTGGAAAGTATTAATATCCCATTTTCATATATTCAATATTCCCATTAACAAGAGACTCTAATGAAAATACTTTCATATAAAGCCCTAAGCACTAATTTCAAAGAGGAATAGAAGAGAAGCCTATATGCATTTCTCCTGAAATGAATGATACAAATTTATTGATAACTTAATTAGGTGTTCATACTAAAAATTATTAGATGAATCAGCCATGAAAAATATACTCTTTTTAAGTGAAAGCTGAGGACATAGCAATGGTGGGAGAAGAAACCATTTAATATTTTGCTAGAAATTTCTTCTAAATGGGAATGCACCAAAAAAGGCAGTGGGGGTGTATGGGAGAGTGGGGGGAAGGAGGCACTGAATTCATGTAGAGTTTGCTTCCAAGAAGCTCAATGTTTTTGTTATCACTCTCTGGTCCCATCAGTATGTGAAAGGTTGAACATTAGTAGAATTGAGGTTCCAAAGTCAATGATTTCAACTTATGACAAATGGAGAAAGGAAGGTAGATTACTTTTCTCATTTTTACAGATGGGGAAAAATGAGGCATGATAATTTTCTCTTGACCTAGCTGTGAGTTGATGGAAAGGTTGGGAATAGAATCCAATTATTCTAATTCTTAGCCTTCACTTCTATCTTCTCTTTGAGTATTTTCCTAATCCAAACTATTCACTTCAATTAAAAAAAATTATTAAGTCCCTACCATGTATCAGGTACTATACTAAGCTCTGGGAGATACAAAAAGAGACAGAAGACAATCCCTGCACTCAAGGAGTTATGATCTAATGGGAGACAGAACACATAAACATATACAAAGCAAGCCCTGCACAAGGTAAATAGGAAATAAATAAAATCAATTCAAAGGAGTTACAGAAGATGTTCTGTATAAGGTGGGATTTTAGTTGAGACTTAAAAGAAATCTGGGAGGTCAGCAGTCAGAGTCGAGGAGGGAGGGCATTCTAGTTATTGAGGACAATTGGAGAAAATGCCCAGAACTGAGAAATGGAGGGTCTTGTTTGTGGAACAATCAAGGAGGCCAATGCTATTGGATGGAAGAGTGCATTAATGGGAGGAAAGAATAAGAAGACTGGAAAGGTAAAAGGAGACTAGGTTGTGAAGGGCTTTGAATGCCAAAGAAAGCATTTTGTATTTGCTACTGGAGGCAATAAGAAGCTAGTGGAGTTTATTGAGTAAGGTGATGACATGCTTGGACCTGTTTTAGGAAAATCACTTTAATGGCTGAATGGAGAATGATTTCAAAGTAGGGGGAGACTTGAAGCAGGCAGATTCACTTACCACCAGGATATTGCTATAATCCAGACATGAGGTGATGATGCCCTGCATTAGGGTGGAAACAGAGTAAGAGGACAGGGGGAAATATTCAAGAGCTGTTGCAAAAGGAAAATCAATGGGCCTTGACAATAGCTTGGATAAGTGGGGTGAGAGATAGTGAAGAATCCAGGATAACTCCTAGGTTGTGAGCTTGAGGGACTGGGAAGAAGGTGTTGCCCTCCAAAATAATATGGAAGGTAATTGGGGGAAGGGTAAAGATAATAAGTTCTGTTTTGGATATGGTTTAATTTAAAGATGTGACAAGCAGTTCAAGATGTTTGAAAGCAGTTGGAGAATCAAGATTGGAGGTCAGGAGAGAGATTAGGAAATGAGAGATAGATTTGAGAATCACCAGCATAAATATGGCAATTAAATCCATGCAAAGTAATGAGATGATCAAGTGAAGTAATATATATATATATATATATATATATATATATATATATATATATATATATATATAGAGAGAGAGAGAGAGAGAGAGAGAGAGAGAGAGAGAGAGAAGAGAAGATGTCCTAGGATGGAAGTCTGAGGGATACTTATGAATAGGAGGGCCTGATCTGGAGGAGGATACAACTAAGGAAACAGAGGAGTGGTAGGATAGGTAGGAAGAAAACCAGAGGGCAATGATATTCCAAAAACCTAAAGAGAAGAGAGAAGCAAGGAGGAAAGAGTGATTGAAAGTGTCAAAGGTTGACCAACAATCAAAATGTATTTATTTTGGCCATAACAATTCAGAAAATTCATTATGGAGGATGGAATTTGGATCAGTGGAGAGAGTGTTTATATCCATGAAACTATAGATTCTTGAAATATTCAGAAAAACTTTATCTTATTAAGATATAGCCCATCTGAAGTTGAAAAACTGAGTTGATCTTCTTATTAAATCAGACTCTTCCCAATTCTCCTTCATCTACTGGTCAACAAATCTTCAAGCCCCAAAACCTGAAATTGTGTTGTGTGGAAGGATTCACTGGAGAGAATTTATACTTTCAGCAGTCTAAAGTTTGTTACATAACCTCAGCAGGCCCTCACAACTGCTAGGCAATGCCAACTCACTATCCCACTCTCTACAGTGGCCCTTTCAAACCCTTTCATCTCTCCCTAAAGCTCCCACATTCCTTAGCCCCTCCTCATCTGAGAACCTTGCCTCATATTTTACAGAAAAACAATGAAGCCATTTGTGGTGAGCTTCTGTTTCTTCCCTCTTCCTCATCTCCTATCACTCAGTTACCTTTCTGTCACTTTCTCCTTCACCCTTGCCTCATGTGGCCAAAATAAATATGTTTTTGATTGGTGGCCAACCTTATGGTGATGGGCCTCTTTGAACTAAATTAGGCTGGTCTTTAGATGACAGTCATCCAGTCTATTCCCAGGTCCATATTTGAAACCTTTCCAACTTGGTTAAGAGTTCTCAGAGCTTGTATTACGTTGGCATAGCCATAAGAACCCGAGGACATTGCCATTCTCCAGATGAAGCATGAGCTCAGACCACTTTAAGAACACTGTGCTCAGTTCTGGCTGTCACATTTTAGGAAAGACTCATCCATAGTAGAGGACCACTCCCAACCATAGTATACACTGAAGGATCTGAAGAGGTAGACTCTGACCTCAAGAGACTGTATTGGTTTTGCTTGGCCCTACGGAGTGGAACCAGGTACAATGGATGGAAATTGTACAGGTATATTTCAGTTTGATAGAAAGAAACTTTGACAATAATAGGAGTTATTCATGGAATATGATGCCTCAGAAGATAGTAAGTTCCCCATTACTGGATTTTTTAAAGCAAAAATGGGAAAAACACTTGTCAGAAATGTTGCAGAAGGGATACTTACTTGAGTGTGGGTTGAAATCAATGAACTATTAGGTCCCTCCGGCTTATGAAATCCTATGATCTAGATTAGAAACAAGGCCTTTTGATAATAAAAGTTTTATAGACTTGCTAAAATTTTGTCTGAAGCTGGCTGTTGGAAAAATGTTGTCCCACTGCATGGTGTCAGAGTAGGCAAAAAGTACCCCTAGATTATACTGAGGGTTCTTCCTCCCTCTGGGTATCCTGTAGGATGTGATATATACACTTTTTTGTGTGTCCCTCTGGAATTCAGTGCCTATGGGGAGGGGCAGGACCTAGGGGAAATAGCTGAAGAAAGCCACCATTTCCTGTTTGGCACTCTGGCCAGGGACAGCCGGTGAAAACCAGCCTGAAACTCAACACCATTAGCTATGGTGGGGAGGGCTGTGAGGCTCGTCCTGGCAGTTGTCTGCCGGACAACTGCCACCTACTCCATTTCTAAGTTAGGCTGCTGATTTTGGCTGGCCCTTCCACTCCAAAGATGTCATAAGAGAAAATAACCTTATTGCAAGAGCTTTGGAGAGGCCATCTTGTTTGCCCAGAAACCAGTTAAATTCTTAGATCCTGCTAGCTAATGCTGCCTCTGTACAAATGGGGTAGAGTGGAAGACCTGGATTCTAGTCCCAATTGTCATGTTCCTTTTGTCAAATCACTTTCCCTCTCACAGCCTCATCAAAGAAATGATCTAGATGATTTTTAAGGTCCCTTCAAGCTCATGTTTGAAGATTTTAGGAAGTTCTTAGAAGACAGTCTTTGATTTCGGGTTGGAGCATAAGGATACTTTTTACAATCCCAGAGCTTTCTGAAATTCATTCTTTCCCTTCTGCTGTGTGCCCCTTCCCTGAAGCATGATACCTAGCACAGCTCCTTCCCAACAGAGTCAGTCAGCAGTCCCTAGAAGGAGGGTAACTCTAATATCTCCTTCCCCTTCTCATTTCATTTTTCCTTCTTGTGACCCTTCAACACATTCTATGGCACTGTTCTATGAGACCTGCTTTAAATGAGAGGCCTTTTAAAAAAGGAGTAGAAGTGGGTTCTAATGTGGCTCCTTCCTTTTGGAGAGGGAAGTTAGGATATACGTAGTAAGAGAGGACTCATAGCACCTCTCACCAGCTAGCAACCACCATGGCAGAGGCCAAACTTGCTCTTTGGCATATGGCAACTATGATTTTCACTTATCTCTGAGTATTTTACCCTAGCTCCCTTCTTGAGTCTTTCAGGAACTACTGACTCTAGAAACTCCCTTCCTTGTCCAGAAGTTCAATGACTAGTGAATAGCCAACCCCACACTCCCAGCATATCAGAAATAGAACCTGAGCCAGAGCCTTGTCTTTCCATTTTGAAGTTTCTCAATCCCTATGAAGTGCTCTCTAGTACCTCCAGACACCAGTGTGGAGCTATACTACACTACACCCATTCACAATGAAAACATTTACAACTAATGGAAGAAAAGAGCCACTAGCTAAACCTAAAATATAAAAAACACAATCACCACAAAATACACATGTTTCCTCAATGGCTCCACAGCCTCTTCAGGCCACAGCAGGAGCTGCCCACGGGAAGCATTTTGGCTGGAGCTGTCCCAGGTTCTACCAACAGACCAACCTGGATGTTGGAAAGCACTGAAATTCTAGCATCAGTGGTACTTTGGGTCTTTTTCCCTGTCTTCCCCCTCCCCCCACCACCCCCGACATAGTCAGGCTGTGAGGGACATGCTTTGTTTTAGAAATGCAATGAGGAGATGAAGGAGGTTGTGGAGGACAGGTGGCTGGTGGGTGATGCCAGGGGTTCCTGCTTATCCCAGGCTCCTCTCCCAAAAGAGAACATGAAAACATCAATAAGCTCAAGCTTTTAGCTATCACTCTTCATGAGTAAGAAGGTATTGATAAATCTACTCACACTGATGTTTGCTACCAGCCAGTGTCTCCAATAACGATTTCTTGGATAATTCCTGCTGGGGGCATCTGGATCAACCATTATCAATACGTACTTCTTATCCTGAAACAAAAATTCAGAAGAGAATTCAGTGTCATGGGTGACCAGGACTTAGATGAGGATGGAAGAAGGCTCTGACCATCCCATTCTCCTTGCTAAACAAGACACAGCCTATCCAAGGGCTGCCATTGCTGCCATTGTTCAGTTGCAGTATTTGAGAAGCAGGATACCTAGATCTCCCTTTGATGGAGGAGAATCTAATAATCAACAAGTATTTACTGAGAATCTACCATATAGTCAGTACTCTAAATTAGACACTTTAGGAGCCCAGGAGACATAAAATGGGTCTCTGTCCTCAAGTAGTCTAGAGGCTGAGCAGACTTATGCAGACTTAGGAGGAAACATGCAATGATATTACATGATACAAATGCTAAAATGTGTATTACAAGCCACAAGTGCTTTATACAGTATTTTAGAGATGAGAGTAGGCTGAATTTAACAGGAAGAGTTTAATGAAAGAAGTGGGTTTGGAGTAGGGCCTTGGGAAAGACTTAGGTGGGGAAGAGGGAATTGGAGGACATCTAGGGCAGAGGGAATGGTGTGAACATAAGAAAGAAGAAAGATAAAGTTGGGAAGGTAGGATAGGGTTCAGTTAAAAGACTTTAAAGAGAGGCAGAATTGCTGTTGATATCCATTAGGGATTTTCTTTTCTTTTTTTTTTGGTTTTTGCAAGGCAATGGAGTTAAGTGACTTGCCCAAAGTCACACAGCTAGGTAACCATTAGGGATTTTCTTGGCAAAATAACTAGGATGGTTTGTCATTTCATTTTCCAGCTCATTTTACATATAAGGAAACTGAGGCAAAAAGGGTAAAGTGACTTGCCCAGGGTCATACAACTAATAAGCATCTGATGGATTTGACAGCTAAGTGGTACAGTGGATAGATTGCAGGACTTAAGAGACAAGAAGATTCATCTTCCTGAGTTCAAATTTGACTTCAGACACTTCTTAGGTGTGTGAGTCTAGGCAAATCACCTCACCTTGTTTGTATTAGTTTCCTCAGTTGTAGAATGAACTGGAGAAAATAATGGCAAACCACTCCAGTATCTCTGCCAAGAAAAACCCATATCATATCTTGAAGGTTGAATTTGATGAGCTCTGAGATCACTTATAGCTCAAAGATTCTAGGATTCCAGTTTTAAATCTAGGATCTGATGAGTCTCTGATTCTGAGTTTTGACTTGATTTGAAAGACAATATAAAGCCACTCAGATCTATTCAGCAAACCATTATTATATGCCTATGATGTCCTGGATACTACGCAAAAGAAATAGTGCCAGGCCTCAAGTTCTTAAACTTATATTCTGCTGACTAAGAGGGGTACACCATGTTCCCAAATGAGTGCAGTATAAGATAGGGAATGATAGGGGCAAGGGAGGGTTCAAAGTAACTAGAAAAATGTGGGAGCCTGAGAACACTCACAATTAGGACAGACACAGAAATGATGTTTAAGGGAGAGTACACTGGAAGTCATTTTCAGGGTGCATTTGTGGGATAAAGATGGGAGGTAAAGAAGCCAAGCGGGGGAATGGGGCAGTAGGATGGTACAGTGGATTGAGCATGGTCATGGGAGTCAGGAGGACCTGAGATTAAACCTGGCTACAGACACTTGCTATTTACAACTACATGATATTGGGCAAGTATCTTAACCCTATGACCCCACCAAAAGCCGCCACCACCACCACCAACAATAATAACAACAAAAACCAAAGGGGAGAGAACTATAATAATCCAGAGAGAAAGTGAGGTACCAGGCCTGCTTGGGTCTTCCAGGCATCTTTTAAACCAGAGGTGATTGGGAGTGAGGGAGCATTCTTAATCCCTCAAAGATCCCTACAGCTTTGCCTGATTTCAGGGTAGGGTCCAAGATAGATTGAGTAGTGGGTTGGATGCTAAGCCAGGTTATATTCAGGCACATACTCTAGAATATGGTTCATATTGGAAAAAGAAGGGATGGGGATGGGTCCTCCAAAATCCCCAATCATGATCGTAGCCAGACTGGAATGATTTGAGGTTGGGAGGCTGAGAAAGAAGGAAGGATGGAGAGAAGAGGAAGGAAAACAGAGAGAAGAGTGGGCCAGGGAAGTATGTATCCCTTCTGACTTGGAGAGGCAGAACTGAAATCACCGCCAAGGTCTCCTGGTGCTCCACTCCTCAACCTCCCCCAGACTCGAACAAGACCCAGGTAGCTATTCTCATTTCTAAGAGGTGGCTCCCGAATATGCCCCTCCTCCATTCTGGGGTACCAGTGCCCTCCTTGGTTGTGCTCATGGGCTTGCCGGTGTCTGGGTGATGCTCTCAAAAAACCCTCAGCTACTCCTAAGGTTTGCCCCAGGTCATCTCCGGCTTTTGCTCCTAACCCATCCCCCTTCAAAGAAGTCAGCAGGAAAGAATGGGCCTTTGTGGTCCTGACCTTCGCATCTTTTGTATCTGGGAGCCTAGGGAGTTGGTTCCCAGCCCTGCCACTAACCACATCCTCCAGCAGGAGCTCCCAAACACCCTCGCAAATGCTGGGGGGTTTCCACCTCAGCTTTCTCCCTCCTACCAGATGAAATGGGGCATGGGGAGTGAACTCCTTGCTAGGCTCCATCGAGTCTGTCCCTGGCTCCTCCACACCCCTCTTTTGTGTTCACTGGAGCATTTGCTCCAGGCAGGGAAGGAGGAGAGGGAGGAAGGGAGACATTCTTTTGAATAGGCCAGACATATGCAACTGATTTCTGGCAATTCGGACCTATCTATGAGCAGAGAGAACATAGAGCCACATGTCTGCTTTAGTAAGGCAGGTTGTATGGTTTGCTTCTCCAAAGATTATTCCCCGCTCCCCAATATTCCATGTGAGTTTGCCCTGAGGACTCAGCAAAGAATATCAACTCCTTGAGGCCTGAGTCTTGCTTTTTTTACTTCTTTATGCCCCACACCTACATAGGACTACCTCTTAAAATTAGCCCCTTCTAAAGAAGGTGGATCGAGAGCCTTCCCAGAGGTAAGAAGATAAACTCTATAATTTCTCAAAATTCTCTTTGAATTTCTCATTTATGTGTAGACTTGTTGATAAAGTCTTGTGACTCTGTAGGGTGAACACAGAGGTCACTAAGTAAAGAGAAATCCAGAAATCCAGAAAACCAGATAATTAGTTTCAGTGCTGAATGATAAGGAAAGATTATGGATTTTTCTCTCCTTTTTTTTAAATAGGGAGAAGTACAACTCCATAATGATAATATTTATAGCTGTTATTTATATAGTGATTTAAGGTTTTCAAAGTGCTTTATATGTGCAACTCCTGAGATGCTACCTTAACTTTCACACAAAATGGTGATCTTGGGTCAGAAGGCTACTTTTACTTTGTATTCTGGGTTACCCCGTGGGTCTAAACATTATAGTTCCTGAGCCCTCATTGGTGTACTTTCCCTTGACAGTTAGGCACAAAATACAAAGGCACTTATTAAGATGACATAATCACAACAAAAGTGTCAAATTATTCCTCCCATAAATCTGGGATATTTGGTAAATATACACTGATTCTGTGGGAAGAGTGGGTACAAACTTAAGCATTCAGTAGTAATGGGGCGAATGTGGGGAACATGTGGTCAAGGCTAGTCACTCCTCCTATATTGTTAGTTTTCTGTGGAATCCTCAGGAAGTTCCTTTATGGGCATAGCATCTCTGACGGGTTCCCAGCATTCTCCCCTTTATAGAGCACAATTATGCTTATAAATCCATGGCTGATTTTCTTTACTGCCAGAGGTCAAGCTCCTTGAAGCTGCTTTCAGCCTTAAATAACTGCATCTCTCTATTCTTGCGAGATAGCTTGAATGTCTGTCTCTGCCCTTTCAACTATGCCTTCTACTCTCTGAAAGTGACTTTTCAACTATACTGGTAAGTTATATAAGGTAAGGTAAAGAAAGATACCTTGGTTGATGGAGAGAAGAGAAGAGAGAAAATCCTGCTCTTCCTCTTCTTTCCCTTTCCGCCTCACCCTTCACCCCTGATGAAGAGTTGGGTTCTTCCTTGACTACTGTCTCCTGCCAGGACTTTTGAACTACTCACTGTCTCCAGAGCTTAGCTATTTAAAGCCTACAGAGTCATGGCCAATTTTCAGCCCGGCCAATCTGTTGCATCTTCTGACTCAATCAGAGAAAAGTATTCATACTTGTAAAGAGATTACTGAATATTAACGCCTTGTTAACAAATCCACAACTTATCATCTGTGACTACATCAAGTGTGTAGCCCCCAAAGACAGCACAATGTAGTGGGGAAGAGCAATGAATTTAGAATGAAGAGGACCTGAGTTCAAATCCCCCCCTCTACATATTTTATATTTTACAAATGAATAGCCTGAAGCTCAAAAAGATTAGTGAGTGTTGGAGCTAGTATATGAGTCCATCTCACCTGGCTCCAAGTCCTGCAAACTTACTACCAATCATCCTGTTTTTTTCATAACAGAAGGGACCTCTTTGGAACATGTAGCATAATACAAAGGATAGAAAAGTACTTTAGCCCATGAGTTTTTTGGTTCTAATTATGAATGTATTTCACTCAAGGTCATAGAGCAAAACAGTTGCAGATCTAGCCCCAGTTGTTGTACTGCCTATTCATGGGCCAGATTCCAATTATCAAGAACTATGCCCCTGGAAGGAGTAAGGAGGACATGGAGAATGTAGGGTTCTTAAAGAGTTCTCCCATGATGCATTCTCTCAGAAACCTGACTCACAATTGGCTTCAAGATCAGGATTTGCATTTTCCTAGCACCCTTGCCTCCCCCCATTAGCTCTATTTGCAGAGGACTCTTCTTGCTCTAGTTTTATTTCTTGTTCTAGTTCCAAATTCTCAGGTCCAACCACTAATGACTATGGAATGTAGTTAGTGAATGCAAGGAAGTGTCACCTCAGGTAGTATGCTCAGAGTTTTGGATATGGTACCTTAGTAGCCATCCTTCCCTCTGACACAGTCCCAAAAGGTACAGATGCATGGTTTCTTAGTGTGGATGGCAACTGAGGGACAGTTAACCCACTGAACATTGTCTCCAAAGTCACACATTCAAGAGCTCAAAGAAGTCAATAGTGGGCAATCAATAAACAACTTGAGGTTTAACACAGGATTGGATAAAAGAGGCAGTGAAATAGTATAAAATACAAAAAAAAGATATACACTTCAGTTCACACTTAAGGGAGGAGAAAAAAAGGAATATTTTATTAAGAGCCTACTCTAGCCCACCCCACCAGGAGGAGGAAATGTATAATGAGTTCCAGTAGCAAATCACAAAACTGTCACAAAAAGAAGACATATATATATATATATATATATATATATATATATATGTAATTATGATAGAAACTTCATATATATATATATTTCCTTCAGCTTAGAGCAGGGATGAAATGATCTTCCCATTAGTCTGAGACACTTAAAAGTACAGAATTTATGATTGAATTAGTAAAACACATTTTATATATTTATGTATATATGTATATATATACATGCAGATATATATGTATATAAATAAATATATGCAAAGCACTGTGCTAAGCACTGAGGATACAAATAGAAATGCCAGGCAGTTCCTGTTCTCCAGGAGTTCACATTCTATTGGGTGTGACAATACATATATAAGGTTTCAGCTGTAAGATGGAAAGCTCCCATAGTCCTTAGGGTACTAGGGCAAAAATGCCTTTTTTTTCCTTTTTTTGGGGGGAGGGGGTAAGGCAATATGTTAAGTGACTTGCATAGGGTCATGCAGCTAATATGTGTCAAGTGCCTGAGACTAGATTTGATCTCAGGTCCTCCTGATTGGTGTCACCAAGCTGCCCTGGGAATACCTCTTAAATGTCATTTGCACTGATGAAATGGTAGCAGTTTTGGCAGCAAGAATTTTCTTTTCTGGATTTTCAGGAGTAGTGACTTTGGTATCTGCAGGAATCATCACCAGACAACCTCCCCATGGATGGCATCCCAGGATGATGATTACAGGTCTTGTGTTGGAAGAATGGTTATTCTTAAAGCTCTGGAGTTCAGGGTCCTGGATCGTCTCCATCAAGATCTAAAGGTGAGGGTCAAGATGGTGGTGGTAGTTTGGGTTGCCTAGGACATATTGGCTTCTGTCTCTCCCTCAGGGAGCCTTTGCTACTTCAGTCAGGCTTCTTTGCCTATTATACTGAAGAGGAATTGATAAAGGAAATTAAGATTGTAGCTGATAGGAAGGAATTAGTAAAGGAAACAGAAATGACTGAAACCTTGGGGAGAAATGCTCATGCTCTCACAAGCTTCCTGGTAGACAAAGATGGGAATGCTGGTCCCAGATTAATTTATATTCTAGATATTATGGGAATGGATTTCAAAGCATTCAGAGAAAAGATGGGCAAAATTTTATGGTCTAATATTCTTTTTTATTTTTATTTCTTAGGTTTTTTGCAAGGCAAAAAAAAAAAAGGCCCAAGGCCACATGGTTAGGTAATTATTAAATGTCTGAGGTTGGATTTGAACTCAGGTACTCCTGAGCCTGTGCTCTATACACTGCGCCACCTAGCTGCCCCTGGCTTAATATTCTTAAAGACAAATTGATTAGAGAGGATTGGGAGGTTCTCAAGAATGCAAATCTGTAGACACAAATGCAAATTATAATGATGAGGAAGAAAAGGAAGAAGGGTCTAAAAAGACATGACTGCATAGGGATTAATCCAGGACTCCAAATTTTTAAAAGACAAATACAATAGATAGAAGCAGGGAGATGATTGGGAATGAATACAAAAGAATGGCATAGTCCTATAAAAATAGGAATGCGAAATCCCAGAATTACCCAAGGTTGCATAATTTGTGTGCTAAGCCAACAAAAAGGGTGTTGGGTTTTGTTTTTTGGGTTTTTTTAAAGTAATGTTGAAAAGAAAGAAGAGAAGTAAAGAAGAGATGTAATTACTGATGATGGAGTGAATAAAATGATGACAATGGAAAAGTGGACCTTTACTCAGACCTAGTCTATGTAAAGTGATTTTTATATAATGTGAATTTGCCTGTGGAGTCAGTAAAGGAAGGAAGGGAAGTAGGAAAGAGGGCATGCTCTAGTGGAGGGAGGGGCTGCCACATGGGTCAAGGACACTTAATGGTATCTAGGGACAAGAACTGAGAGCAGAAAGAACATGCAGAGGCCAGGACCAGCAATGTGAGCAGAACTGAGAGAAAGAACATGGAGCACAGAAACATGTGGGGGTTATATATGGACACAGACAAGAGTGGACAGGCTATAAATAGAGGCCATGGACAGACATAGTACCCAAGTATGGACTGAGGGAAGATAGACATGGGTGGGGATGGGGATGGGAGTGAAGGCTGGACATGGCAGAGCAGGGGCAAAGAGAGAGAGAGCATAGTGCTGTATATACAAATTAACATATTTTTGAAATGTGAATTTCTTTCAAAATTCTTTATTTAAGTCAAATTTCTATAATGTGAATTGACATAAAGCAAGAATTGTCTGTAATGAGAAGACAAAACTACTTGATTCCTCTTTTGTTTCTGTTATCAAGAAGAAAGATAATCAGAATGGAAAGGGTAGAACAGAAAATAGTTAGGAGATGAAACTCAAGTTAATGAGCCAGTGAAAGAAAATTTAGAAGCCCTCAGTGAGTTTCAAATTCTTTAGATGTGATTGCTGAACCACTGTTGGTGATATTTGAGGAATTAAAAGAAATGGGAGAGTTGCTATAGGATGAAAGATTTACAGGTAAATGTTATTTTGATTTTATTAAAGGGGTACAATTTTCAAATTTTGGTTGGATATTGATTAAAATACATAATTTAAAGTGATAGTTTTTATATATTCAAAAATATTCAGTTATCATTGTGAGATAAAAATAGAACAATGTTGCCATACCAGCTTTGTTGTTTTTTTTTTTTAAACAGGGTTGATAATTCAACAAAATGCCATACATGTGATAAACAAATGTAACCAGGAACTCAAAAACCATTTGCATAAGACTCTCCTTATTGTTTGAGGTTGGTAATTCAATGCTTCAGGCCTGTGTGAGGGTTGGAGTTGGCAAGAGCTTGGGGAAAGAGAGATCCTGGACTTCTGGCTTCCAGCTTCAAGAGAGATATTTTATATTTCCTCCAGGGAGATCCCTGAAGGGAGAGGAAGACTCCCAGAAGAAGTTGACATGTTGAAGAGACAGCACTTCAATCATGTCCCTATCCTTAGCTTACCACACCAGATACTTAAGGGAATTTCTCCTCAGGTGAAATCTCCATCTTCCTCTTATTCAACTTTCTCCATCTCTCTCTCTCTCTCTCTCTCTCTCTCTCTCTCTCTCTCTCTCTCTCTCTCTCTCTCTCTCTCTCTCTCTCTGTCTCTCTCTCTCTCTCTCTCTCTGTCTCTCTCTCTTTCTCTGTCTCTCTCTGTCTCTCTGTCTCTCGGTCTCTCGGTCTCTCTGTGTCTCTCTGTCTCTCTCTCTCCCTCTCCATCTTTACCTCCCTCCCTTTCTCTTCCTCACTCCATCTCAATCTCTCAGTTTCTCAGTCTTTCCTTCCCTCTTTTTGTCTCCAATAGGAGATATCATTCACTCGTTGCTGGGTATCCTGCATAACACCAGATTTCAATTTGCTGTCAGCTTGAATAAAGAGGTTTATTTCCTATATACTCTATGGTTTTTTTTTTCTGTAAAAAATTTCATGAGAAAAGAATCAAGACTTGCTATGTAGCTGGAAGCACTCTTGAATGGGCTTTGAGGCCCTGGTTACTTGTAGATTTACACATGGTACATGATAGTCCCTCATGATAACCTTGTGAACAAAAAGAGATCTGGCCTAGAGGCTGGAACAGTTGAGTGGATCCAGCCAAATGTAAAATATATTGATTAATCTAGCTATCAGGACCTGGCAGGGAACCTATAGCCATGGGATTTTGTCATTGGCCCTGTTCCGGTAAACTTTTTAAAATCAGTAATTTGGATGAAGACACAGATTACATGCTTATCAAATTTATAGATGACATGAAGTTGGCAGGGCTACCTCTGACAGAATAATGTTCCAAAAAGAGCTCACGAGTTGTACTTTTAATGTGGGAAAGATATGGTTAGACAACATTTCACTTGGAAAAGATCTGGGGGTTTTAGTGAATTGTAAGCTTAATAGAAATCAACAGTGTAACATGGCAGCCAGAGAAGCTACAAGATTTTAATCTACCTTATAATAAGTACAGAATTACAGAATGTCAGAGTTGGAAGGTTGCTCAGTGGCTGTCGAGTCCAAGCCATGCCTGACAAAGAGCAATGTCTACAACAGATCCAGCAAGGATTCAACAAGCCTTTGTTTGAAGGACTCCTAGGAGGGGAAACCCACTCTCTTTGGAGACAGCCCAGTCTATTTTAAGGCAGCTCTGTAAGGAAGTTTTTCTTTATATTAAGCCTAAATTTGCTTCTTTGCAGTTTCTCCACATTGCCCTAGTTCTACCCTCTGGGAATTAGCAGAACATGTCTATCATTCATCCAAATGACATTCCTTCAACTACTTGAGGAGACTGGGACTGTGCTCTACCCTAAAGACTTGTGTCTCTGGGCTTAGTTCCTAGTAGCTTCCTGGATGAAATTCTCCTATGGCATATACTAAAGACCTTTCGTGATTCTGGTCGCCCTCTTCTGGACATGCTTTAGTTTGGCTAGATCTTTCCCCAAAATATGAAGCCCAGTCTGATTAGGACAGACACAAGCAGGACTATTTATCACTTCCTTATTACAGGATACTATGCCATTTGCAGAAAAACAAAGATCGAATTAGCTTTTTTCTTTTGTATACAACATCACATTTTCAATTCATATTAAATTTGTAGTTCACTAAGGCCGGCCAGCTCCTGTTTAGGTAAATTATAACTTTAATTATGCTTCCCCAACCTTGTACCTGTCTTGTGAAATTGATTTTTAGATCCACCAAAAGTTTTTATATTTATCTGTATTGAATTTTATTGTGTTCAGTTTGGCCCAATATTTGAGCCTGTCAAGGATCTTTCTGCATTCTTATTCTTCCTCCTTTGTTTCTTAGCAATTCTATGATCTCAAACAAGTCACTAACATTTCTGGGTCTTACTTTCCTTAAAAGTTTGGGCTTTTCAATCTTTGGATTCTGACTTTGTTATCTGGTGTGTTAGCCATCCCTCCCAGATTCTTGACAACTGAAGATTTGCTAAGATTATGCCTTTGTCAAAGTCACTGATAAAAAAACGTTAAAAAGTACAGGGTCAATCATAGATCCATGGGCATTCTAAAAATATCCCCTCCAAGTTGACATAAAACCATTAGCCACTACTCTTTGGAAATGGTCATTTAGCCAATTGCAAATTCATCTAATTGTATAAATTTCTAGCCCTCAGTTTTTCCATTTTCATCACAAGAATAGCATGAGACATCATCATCAAATGCTTTGTTAAAATCTCTTTGTGCAAACATCATAACTATAATAATGTGAATGAAAAGGACAAAAATCTCAAACCAAATCCTGTCATTATAATGACAATCTTGGCCCTGGAGAAGAGTTGAGGAAAATATTCTCCCCTTCTTTTGTAAAGGTGGGAGAATGACTATGAATATTATTGCATATATTGTCAGACATAGCTGACAAATTTGTTGGTTTTGCCAATCTGGTTTTTGCGCTCTTTGTTTTAATTTTTGATATAAGGAATTGTTTCCTAGTGAAGGAACAGAGGAAGGATATAGTCAAAACTGAATATGACAAAAGAAGCAAAAGATAGCAATAGAATTAAGATGAAATAAATATTTCACTTGGAAAAGATCTGGGGGTTTTAGTGAATTGTAAGCTTAAAATAAACTATTCTGATGTAACCTATCACAAAAGGAAATAAAATTACTCTGGCATGACTCATTCTTACTGAACCCATATTAGCTCTCCGTGATCACCATCTCTATTCCTGGATGCTCACTAATCATTGTTTTAATAAGACATTCCAGAATAAGAGTGAAACTCACTAGCCTATATTTTGCACATTCTTCTCTTACTTTAAAAAAAAAAAACCGGGGCAATGTTAGTTCTTTTCTAATACTTCAGTCTCTCTCCTGTTCCAAAATCTCTTGCAAAGTAGTGACAGTCTCACTCTACCCCAGGAAGGTCATATCTGCACCATAATGGATATCACATTTTAGGAAGCATCTTGACAAACTGCTACATGTCCAGTGCAATGTGATCAAGGATAGTGAGAGAAAATGAAAGCATGTAATATAATTTGAAATTGAAAACATCATGTTATTTGAAAGAATAAGACATATTCAACCTATTACTTTTCATCTTTGTGTCCCTAGTTCAAATTTTAATATTTCAGTGACTTGTGATTTTATCAGAGTGAAGTTATCTCTTGACCAATTTAGGCTAGCACCATTTCTTTTCTAGAATTGCCATGGTCAAAAAATTCACTACACTGTAATGAATCTGGTGGTGAGGTATTTTTCTTCATCAAGTTCTTAAATCTAGACAATAAAATAATAAATCAATCCCTTATTTATAGTTTGTCATTTTCTGATATGCAAAAGCTCACAGTGAAAATAAAACAATTGATTGTTAGGAGGCTATTTCATAAAAGAAAATTTTCAAGAGTAGATTGCCCATAGGTGCTAGGAAGAAACTTTAGTGGACAGTTCACCACCCATCCTCCCAGAACACAACTTCTAAGTCCAGGAATAAGGAAATTCCATAGGGCAGGCCTGGATCTGGTTTATTAGTTGATCGGGGACATTAAAGCCTGGGTCTCAGTCTGTGGTATGATGAAGCAAGCTTTCTAAGCCACTCTTCCATCTGGAAATCAAGGTTTCCACCCTGATAATGGGGGTCGGGGGGAAAGATGGAGGAAGGGAAGATAACAATGTATCAGGGTGGAGCCTGCTGTGTCAAGCTAGTAGTCAGAACTGTTTCATTTCTGTCTCTGTCACTGACTCCTAGTGGGAACTGCAGCACATACCCCTGCCTCCTTTGCTTTACCTTTCTCACCTGCTCCATTAGAAGAGCACCCATCTCTTATTTCTAAGATGTCAGCAATGTGGTCCACACTCCCTCTGTCGATTGCTTTGAACTCCTGAAGCAAAGGCAGGAGCAGGTCGCCAGAAGGTTTGTAATCCCAAGCTGCTTGGCTTTTCCCTTATGGGAGGCAGCCTGCAAAGGGTTAAACCCCAAGTGCACAGAAAAACAAGTCCCATCTGGCCCTGGGACCAAGCAACAGCCTGCCCAGCCCCCAACTCGGGCTCCCGCTCCAAGGACACATTGCATTTTCAGATTTCAACTTGTAGCTGTCATGATCTAGAAATCACCCGGTTCCCTTACACCCTGCCTCTCTGAACAAGCGGGAGGTTTCATGGCGGGGATGACTCTCACATTCCAAGCATCACACCTTTCACATGATGCTGCCATAGGTCCTGTTCATCAAATGATTTTTTTTACCTAAGTCTCAGTGTCTTCAAATGTGAAATGAGGTTTATGGATGAGATCACTTTTCAGATCCTGTCTATAAACCTATGGTTCTGCTCCTGGGCTGCTCAGTATTCTTTTTTTTAATGGGAAATTGAACAAGGGACTCAAGCACCCCCCCAATTTCCAGCCTACTGCACTATCTCTCCAGGCTTAGCTAATTCCTCTTCTCTGTGAAAAAGAGAAAATTTGATACTAATGTATTTAGGCTGCCAATTGACATGGTATATATAGTGCTGGACTGACAACAGTCAGAAGACCAGAGTTCAAATTTCCCCTCCAAGATTTACTAGCTAACCCCTGAGTAAGCTACGTAAAAAAATAGAACCTCTGCCTCAGTTTCATCGGTTGTAAAATGGGAATTAAAAAAATAACATTTCCTTCCCAGGGTTATTGTGAAGATCAAATGAGATATTTGTAAACTGCTTAACACAGGCTCTGGTGATTAATAAATCCATATTTCCTAATGTCTATCCTAGATGTGCTATCAATTTAAACCCTTCTCCTCCCATCCAACCTTGACTTTCTACCCCTCAGAGCATCCTGTATCCAATACTCACAAACATAGAATTGTAGAGTTAGAAAGGATCTTTGAATTTATGGGGATATAAAAAAAAGAATAAAACTGACCTTAAGGAGTTTACATTTGAGACCAAGAGTAGGAAAAAGGCCAAGTGCACAAAACAGTCCAACAGGCTAAGATGGCAGAGATAGAAGGGAAGGCTGTCCTGTCCAAGAAAATATCTTATGCAAAGGATCAGAAGTAGGGCAATTTGTTCAGTTGTGTCTGATTCTTCCTGACCCTATTTGTGTTTTTCTTGGAAAGATACTTGTGGCTTGACATTTCCTTCTTCATCTCATTTTACCAGTGTTGAAACTGAGGCAAACAGCTTTAAGTGATTCACCCAGGTTCACATAATTCGAAGGTATCCCAGGTTAGATTTGAAGTTAGGAAGAGGAGTCTTCCAGACTCCAGATACTGCACTCTACCCATTGCACTTTGTAGGAACTTAACAATAAACAAACAATGTAAGGTAGGTTGAGAAAGTAGTGGAAAGCTTGCTTGAATTTCTATTTATCTATTTATTTGTATCTTGATTCCCATAGATTGATCCATAGGTAGAGACAAATTATGGAAGGCCTTTGAATACCTGGCAAAGGATCTTGGATTTTCTTGGTAAGCAACTGGGAGATATTACAGGCTGGTAAACTGTGGATTATTATTGATTTGAACTGTGCTTTTTAATTTTTTTTTTGCAAGGCAAGTGGGGTTAAGTGACTTGCCCAAGGCCACAGGCTAGATAATTATTAAGTGTCTGAGGTCAAATTTGAACTCAGATACTCCTGACTCCAGGGCCGGTGCTCTATCCACTGCGCCACCTAGCTTGCCCCGCTGAACTGCACTTTTGCAGGATTATTCTGGTTGTGGTTTGCAAAATGGCCTGGAGGAGGGGAAACCTAGGATTGTCATGAGACTGAAGAGTTTCCTCTCCGACTCACTTGGAATTATCAAGTTGTAGTCAGCCTTGGAAAGAGGTGCCCAAAGGCAGAGAGCTTAGAGTTCATTGGCATTCATGAAGAATTGGAGAGTTTCCATCTAGAATTAACATGGTCTACTAGTCTTTCCTAAGAAGTTAAAGGCTCAAGAGACCTGCTCTCTAACAATTCGATTGAGTTCTCGACAAACCCATTGTGAACGAAGCAAGTTCAGACAGGGGTGGAGTAACTCATAAAAAAATGGCACAAGGACAGGTTGTTTAGTCTCAACAGCTGCCTTCAAGAGAAACCCTGGGGCGACGCACTGCCCCCCCCAACCCCTCCTAGAAGTTCCTCAAGTACTTGGAGGCCATTCCAGCTTCACTGCTGCCTTCACCCCCACTTAATCCCGCGACAAAAGCCCCTCAGAGGGGACCCCACGGAGTTCTCGCGGGAAGAGCAATGGATTTGTAGTCTCCAGTCCTGGATTCGAGTGCACTTCTGGGCTGTGGGTGACCCTGGCTAAGTCACCCCTGAGCCTTGGGTTCTTCATCTGACAGACGGGGTGATCACACCTGCACTGCCCCCTTTCACAGGGTTTGGCCCGGGAATGGATGTGAAAGCACTTGGGGAAAGGGGGGCAGTCAGATTATGACCTACCCCAACCCAATCTCTGCCCAGTCCCTGGCCAGTCCCAGCCCAGTCCCTGCCCAGTCCCTCTCTCTGGGGCTGTCGGGAAGCGATTCACAAAAAAGTTGAGCAATTCAAAGTTCCGTCTCCACGGCAACCGAAGCTCGGACCATTTGGATAGATGGAGCCCTGCTCGAGTCAGCATCCGCTCAGCTGCGGAGTCGGAGGCGCGGGCCTGAGCGGGCGCGGTTGCTAGGGAG
Source organism: Macrotis lagotis (assembly GCF_037893015.1). NCBI lineage: Eukaryota > Metazoa > Chordata > Mammalia > Peramelemorphia > Peramelidae > Macrotis > Macrotis lagotis. The sequence continues at coordinate 152,026,485 of NC_133658.1, forward strand.
ACGGGGAGTGAACCCGGGCCTCGCACGCATCCCAGACCCGCCGCCGCCGCCTGCCCGGCTTTTGGGAGCTTCTGCGAGTGAATGAGGGGAAAACTGCCAAGAAAGAAGACTCCGGTTTCCCACGATTACAGGCTCCGCGAGGCGGGGCGCAGCGGCCGCCCCGCACCCCCGCGCCCTTCAGACGAGGAGGCCGCGCTGTACCCCGCGTTCCGAGGGGGCAGCTCCCCTCAGGAGGCCAGGCCCCCACAGTCGCGTTTGCCGTCAGCGGTCGTCGCCGCTGTCCTAGCCACCCTCACCGATGCCGGTGATAGAGACGGCCGCGGCTATGATCCCGGCTGATCCCCAAAGCAAGCCCGAGAGGCAGGTGAAAGGAAACTCTCCATCCCTACTTTAACAGGCGGGAAAACGGGGGTTCGGAAAACAGGTGACACCCGAAGCCTCTAGACACCAAAGCGAGGAAGCTGCCTCTTCTCCGGACCAGGCCGGTGGGAGCAGGCTCCCCGTGTTCACTTGCCAGTCCTCATTTGGGGCATGTCTGCTGGAGGTGTTGCCCGCAGAGCACCCATTCCTCCCCTCAGCTCCCTGCTGTTCCAGGATAAAATACATCAACAGCCACCACCAAAAAGGCTCCTTGGCCAAATCGACAAATACTTATCAAACACTTCCCTCTGTCCTACTCTGGCCACCCTCCAACCTCTGAAGGTCCTTCCTCAAACATGGCTCCTAAAACCAACCCTCCCTGGGATCTGAGCAGCAGGATTATCACCCCTGTCCAGGGACCCTTGACATCTCAGTGTAAGAGGACAGAGGAATTTTAGGGAAGCATTGCCTGAAACACAAACAGCAGAGAGGACTAGACTGAGGTCAAACATGAGGGCATCGGAAGCACCCATCAGACCTAGCTTTGTCGATTCTTGATGGGAGGCCTCTCCAGGAGAGGTCAACGTAGGTCAAAAGATTGGAAAGGGATTCCTTGTACCCTGTCATCTTCACTTAAACCCTAGCAAGCTTTCTTCCAGGAAACTTCCAACAAAGGGATGGCAGTTCATATTGGAGAGAACTTTGGTCCCAAATTCAAGAAAAGAGCCTCCCACCTCCAGACAAAGGTACTTACTCCCTACAAACAAGGTGCCAGGGATCAAATAAATAGACCTATGTTAAGTGTCTACTACCAGTCAGGTACTGTTGTAGACACTCTGAATATCTGAGTAGGAATCGTTTCATTCTTAATTGTAGCATTGGAACAATGTGGATAGACCTGGGAGAAAGGAAAGGCAAAGGAAGAGGAAGGGTGAAAAGTATCTCTAGCCAGAATAGGATTCTCAGTTGACTATATGAGATCTGAAGCCAAGAAAGAAAACTTGTGGGCAGAGACTTCCCAGTTCTGAGGACTGAGATCAAGAATTCCCCACCCCCCACCCTCCCTAGCAACACTGTGTAGCTGGCAAAATTTGTAATAATAAAAATAGTTCATATTTATATAATGTCCACTATGTACTTGTTACTGTGCTAAGGCTTTTTCAAATATCTGATTTGATCCTATTATTATCCATATTTTACAGTTGAATAAACTGGAGATTAAGGGATCTGCTCAAAGTCACACAACTAGGAAGTATCTGATGCCAATTATGAACTCAGGTCTTCCTGACTCCAGGAAGCAATATATGCAATTGGGAGATGCTACGGGTACCACCTGCCTTTTTTTTTGGGGGGGGGGAGGTATCAATATGTACCTATTTATGTCTACACTATTTCCTAGAATGTAAGCTCCTTGAGCACTTTTATTTTTGCTTCATTTTATACCACCTATTTATCACTTAAAAGATACATGTTGATTGAAATCCTGTTTGAGCCTCAGAACTCTTTTACCTCTCAGATGTCTCCACTCACCGTCAGGGGCCTAGAGCTTTCATCATGTAGCAGATGCTGGAGTCAATCCCTCTTTGCCCTCCATTTGAGTAACTGAGGAGAGCAGTTAGTTGTCCAACAAAAGGGGAGAGGCTCAGGGCTGACAACTGGTCGAAGTTGAGAGGACAAAGAAGGATTGAGTTGGAAAAGAAGGGAATAATCACAAGCAGGGGAGGAAAATCAGATTTTTCTTTCATCTTATACCTAAAGATTAGAGAACTTTTAAAATTCTTCTTTGAGAAACCTTTTTGTGGAGCTAAGAATCACCATGAGGGACAAGAAAAAATTAGAGAGTTAAGTCTCTCTAAGAAATACATGCTCCTTTACCAGACAGGACTACAGATGAGACTGAGATAGGACTTCGTGGGGGGGGGGGGAGGCCTTCATATTTGGGGTTATAAAGGATTCTGATATTTATTTCTCTTGGGGACTCATGACTATCCACAAGTCTGTCTTATTTTCCTCTTTTCAATATTTTTTTCTAATAGGCATCCTTCTTTCCATTTCTTATTTCCCTGGCATGTATCTTTCACCCCATTTTGGTTAGTCTTTGTTCTCAGTTAATTGTGATGGTTAATTGAGAACAGCAAAAAAATGAGTAGGAGTCAGAAAACTTGGACCCTGATCTTCAAACTACAACATGAATTCTAGATCATCAGAGGTGATTGAAATGAGCTCATATAACACCCTCATAAGGAAACATGCTTTATCTACTAAACCTCACTTTAACTGTATGACTGGGCAATGTTACTTTTTTATAAGCTTTCATTTTTCCATATCCATAAAATGAAGGAAATGTACTGGATGATCTCTAAGGCTCCTCAGAACTTCTCTGGTTCTAATCTTAGCCAATAAGGTCAATTCCATTAGGAAAAGGACTATAGTTTTTTCTCCTAAGACGATATGAATTTTAATACAGGATTCATGAAAATACCCAAAGCTTTCACAATGCAAAGGAATTAAACTGTAAAAAGTATCCATACCCTCTGACCCAGAGATTCCACTACTAGTCATAAATCCCAAGGAGGTCTTTGAGGAGGTCTTTGAGAAAGTCAACATAAAACACACCATATTGGGAAGAAACAAAATGTGGCAAATGAATATAATAGAATATTGCTGTGCTTCTATAAGAAACAAAGAATATGATGAATACAGAGAACCATAGGAAGGCTAATTGAATTGGGGCAGAATGAAGTAATCAAAGCTAGGAAAAAAATATACAATGACTCCAATAAGGAAATGAAAACAACCATCATAAAATAAAAGTCATGGCTATAAATTTAAAAAGAATAAAAGCCCAAATAAGATCTATAAGAATATAGGAGTGATACACAGCATATATTTTCAGGGGTTTTTTCCTTTTTGATATTCTGATAACTTTTTCATCTTTTTCTTTTAAAAATATTCTTTGTTAAATGAGCTGACTCTCTCAAGAAGGGGAAAGGACAAACTGGGGGCGGGGAGGGGGAATGATGGAAAAACAAAATATTTCAACAAAAATTAATTTAAAAATTAAGGAACTATCAGCCAGGAATAGGGGGAAGCAGAGGAACTTTCCTAGGGAGTTTCAAATTAAACTCTGTCTACTTGGAATGTTACCCTCTGCCCTAAATTTTACTATTATTGTCTCCCACCCATATAATAGAAGTCTTCAAGCAAGGATCATTCGCATATGGGTATCTTGGAAGATGGGAACATACTCGTATCATTCAGTCAGAATCAGGACACTGAGTTTTTCTATTGATCATTTCATTGACCATGTCTTGTCCTCCCTCTGATACAGTCAACTTCTCAGAAAAAAAAAATGGATTAGGTCAAAGAACTAGGTCTGGTCAAATTCTTTGACACAACCCAGCTTTCCCTCTCCAGTTGAAGAGAAATTATGTTCACCTAGTGCTCTCTGCTGGCAGCCCTTTGAAAGGCAGCCACCAGGAGCTCCTCCCAGAATCATTCCTAGCATTTTCCACCCTAGATTCAAATTCAAAAACTACACTTGGCAAAAAGCAGAGAGAGTACTCAGGCTTTGAACCCAATGGGTGGAGAGCTCCAAAGCTGCTCCATTGTGGGGTCAGAAAGGGGGAAACAGGACAAAATTTACTTGGAGGGCAGCAGTTGATGTCAAGAACCATTTGGTAACTTAAGACTAAATAGTCTTGCTTTATGAGGTGATAAGCTCAACTGTTTCTATGTTGTTTCTATGAGTACTTTACTTACCTTCTATAAGTGTCCTCTAAATTGTGGTACCCATCCCAGTGATGGTTCTGACACTTGAGTCAAAAATCTCCTGAACTCTACCCTCATCAATATTTTTTTTTCATTTTTTAAATACATCTTGCATATAATTGGGGGCGGGAATTGGAGGCTGCATCCTGCCAGAGAAATCTATGTGAATTTGGTATAGTAATGTATAGATAGAATGTAAGCTCTTTGAGTTCAGGGACAACATTTTTTTTGGTCTTGGTATCCCTCAGCACCTATATCAGTGCCAATTGTGACTTGTCTAGGCTCATATAACTAATAAGTATCAAGTGTCTGAGGTTGGATTTTAACTCAGGTCCTCCTGACTCCAGGAGCCCTCCAGGGAGGTCTCTGTCCACTTTACCACCTAGCTAACCTACCTACCACCCCTTGTCTAACTCTTTTTGAACTCATTTGAGTTTCTCTTGACAAAGATACTGGAGGGATTTTACATTTCCTTCTCCCAGCTTATTTTACAGATGAGGAAACTGAGGCAAACAGGGCATCAACTAGCTGTATCTGCATTACTGCTGAGTATATAGTAAATGCTTGCTTCGTGAGTGATCACTACTGGTCTACAATTATTAGGAGCTAAATAAATATTTCTTGGTAATATTGGTCACAACCTAAAAAACACATCTCAGCTTCTGAGATCTTTTTAAGAATTCCCTCTACAACAGATTTGACAAGAGTCACATACATTTTTCATGAAGACCTTCAGTGAGGAAGATGATAATAATGGTGGTGGAAATGCCTCCACTTTCTTTCCTCTCATTCTCTTAACTCCCTACAGTCTAAGTTTTGATCTTATCCTTCAAACCTAAACTGCTCCTTCCAAAGTTACTAATGATCTCTCCTTTGCCAAATCAATGACTTTCTTTCAGTCCTCCTTCTTCTTGAGCTCTTTGCACCTATTGATAGTTTATTATGCTCTTCTTGTTGTTCTAGGTTTTCCTGGTGCTAGTCCCTCCTGGTCCTCCTCCTACCTGTCTGGCAGCTTCTTGTCTCCTAACCGCACAAAGCCCTATCCTTGGTTTTCTCTTTTCCCCTCTCTATACCTCTTCACTTGGTAAGCTCATCAGCTCTCATCAATTAAATAAATGCTTATGATCCTCAGATCTACTTATCAAGTCCTAACCTAGCATCTCCAATAGACATCTCAACCTGGATGTTCTACAGACATCTCAAATTCAACATACCCATTATCTCTCCACTTAAAGCAGCACCCTCTTTCTAATTTCCTCTTACTGGGGAGGGTACCACCATCCTCCCAGTCACTCAAGCTTAAAATGTAGTTATTACCCTTGATTCTTCATTCTTTCTCACTTCCATGTCCAATCTGTTGCCATGGTCAGTTATTTTACTTTTGCAATCATTTACCTTTGCATGAAACACTCCCTTTTTTTCTCAAACACTGCCATCATCCTGCTGCAGGCCTTCATCACTTCACATTTGGACTATTACTGTCTTCTTATTGATCTCCTTGCCACAAATCTCTCTTCACTCCAGTTCATCTTCAATTTAGTTGTCAAAACATAGATCTGACCACATTGACCCCCCACTCAAAAAAACTCTAGTGGCTCCCTAACATCTTCAGGGACAATTAGAAAATCCTCTGCTTGGCATTCGATATCTTTCTTAACCTGGGCCCCACTGACAAGCATACCATTCTGGGCTTCTTATACCTTATGGTTCTACCCCTACCACTACTCCATATATTCTGCAACCTAGTAACACTTGGCCTCCTTTTGCTGTTTCTCAAATGAGACACTATTTTCTTCCTGGGCATTTTTCCTGACTGTCCTCCAGGTCTAGAATGCTCACCCTCTTCATCACTGCCTCTCAGTTTTCCCTGGCTTCTTTCAAGTGCCAACTAAAGTCCCACCTTCTATAAGAAGCTTTGCCTGATCTTTCATAATTCTTGTGTCTTCACTCTGTTGATTATATCCAATTTATCCTGTATGAAACTTGTTTGTATATAGTTGTTTGTGCATTGTCTCCTCCATTAGACTGTGAGCATCTTGAGAGCGGGGACTGTCTTTTACCTTTCTTTGTACACTCAGCACCTAACACAGTGTTTGACATTAATAAATGCTGTTTGATTGATTGATTGGTGATAGTGATCTTAACAATATTGATGGTAGTAATGATAGCAACAGATAGTATGATGTTAATGATAATCTGAGAGGTTGCTTGACATTGTGGAACAATCTTTGGGCTAAAATTCTAGTTCCAGATGACTTCATAGTTGACCTTGTGAATGGCATAACTTCTCTATATGTGTTGTTCCTCAACATCCAATAGAATGTAAGCTCCTTGAGGGAAAGAAACTATTTCATTTTCCTTCCTGTTCCCAATGTCTCACATAGTATCTGCCACCAAGTAAGCATTTAATGCTTTTTGATTGATTGATCTCTCCTTCAGTCTTGTTATCAGTATAATATCTGCCTTGCCTACTCCATTGGATCTAGTATGGACTAATGAGAGAACAGAGAAGAAAATTATCTGAAAATTCCAAGTGTAAAGGATTACTACAAAGGAAATACTTTGCACTCTTAAGAAGTTGATGGTAAAAGCAGGAGTGGGTGGCCTGTCTGTCTACACTAGAGCTTTGGCAGAAACACCCAATGAAGAGGGGGCAAATACCAGCAGTGGGGCTGCAGTCGTAACAACAGTTTTGCCAGCTGGCTTCAGCAAATATGGGCAAGATTTTCATGCCACAAGTATTCTCATGTACTGTGATGTAATGGAAAGCCCAATGGAAGAAGAGTTAGGAATCACAGATTGTCCGATCTGGAAGGGGCCTCAGCGGCCATCAAGTCCTATCCAGCCCAAAGAATCCTTCCCTCCTCCTAGTACGCTTAAGAAGTGGTCATATATATAACCTTTGTTTGAAGACTTCCAATCAAGACCTATTGCTTTCTGAGACATCAGTTGTACTACTTTTAGGCAGCTCTAAGTATAGTTTTTTTTTTTCCCCTTTCCCTCAAGCCTGTTTGATTCTTTGCTATTTTCACCCAGTATTCCTAGCTCCACTCTCTGTGCTAGATTAATAGAGCAATTTGAATCCCTCTTACTCATATCAGGCCTTCAAATACTTCAAATTCTACTACGCCACTGAGTCTTCTCTCTCCAGACTAAGGTTCTCCAATTCTTTCAATTGGATATCATGTAGTTTCTGTCCAAGACCCTTATAACTGCTTTAGTTGCTTTCATCTGGACATTTCTAGCTTTTTAAAATGAGCCTGGAACTAAACACATAACTATAGATAGGTTTTGAATGAGAACATACAATAAATAAGTCAATGGAAGGGCCAAAAGCAGACTCCAATAAGAGTCAACAGTATGATAATCTAAAAAAAAACTGTATATAATAACCTTGATCTCTTTATGGAAGTTATACCTCTCAATGGAGCTTAAGACCATACTATTTTTTTTTGAAAAGTTTTTTCACACTGTTGGACTCACATTGGAGTTTGTTGTGTGACCTTAGGCAAGGGGAAGAGGGAAGGAAATAAGAAATCGTGAATTGCCCTCTATTATATGCTGAGATCTTTACAAATATTATCTACTTTGATCTTCATAACAACCTTAGGAGGAAGGTACTAAGCAAGGTCACTTAGTCTCTGTACTTCAGCTTCCTCACCTGTGAAATGGGGGGGTATACCACCTGGGTTGTACTGGCTGGAGGCCAGTTGTTATGAGGATAAGCTAAGATACAAGTGAGAAAGTAGGATCAAAGGTCATAGATCCAGGACTGGAAGGGACCTTTAAGGTCATGTGGTTCAGTTCCCCTCATTACATAGATAGGAAACTGAGGCAAAAAGAGCTTAAGTGAGCTGGAAGCTTAAAACATGCTATCTCTCAAGTTCTTTGAAGATTATAAAATAATTTGAAAATTTAAGGTACAAAGTATTTCATATAGGTGCATTTACAACCAGTCAGGTTTTCATTAAATTGATGTTTTCTTTCCCCCCCATCCCCCACCCAGATTCTCTTTCAGGTCTAATCTACTACCTCTATGCTTGAGTGGGTGACCCACAGGATGGCCCAGGGGGAAAGAATGCTTCTATTTCAAAACCTGAAAGTTAACCCACCATGATTTGAGATGGCCAAATGACCCTTTAAAGCCTCCAGCATTTTTCCAAAGTTACTTTTTTATACCATCACCCTTTTTTCTCTAAGGAGAGAGGGCCAAGAGTCACTTCAGTATTCCCGCCAAATATTCACTCCTCTGTGTCTCATTACAACCATAGCACATTCTTTGAAAAATCCAAAAAGCCTCTTCCGACATTCCCAGTAGATCTACTGTTACCATATTCCAAACATGAGAATAACCCCACACAGAAATTTGGCTAAATAATTCTTTTTTTTTTTTTAAAGTCAGGATGTAAACTCATTGAACTTGCCTTTCATGTCTGATGCTCCATCCGTTAAACATCCTACACAATTTTTCAAAGAAACATTATTTGATCTGAAAAACATCTGCAGTAATGGTCAGGAACATGTTTTCCTAGCATTAGAATTTATGCTTTGCATAGGCATTCAATGATTTGCTTGTTCATCTATCTATCTATTCATTGATTAACATTCATCATATATCAGATGCTCCTGCATTCATGGACCATGCCCATATCTCTGATAGGGTCGATCTGACCTGTTTGTTGTAAGCCCTTTTGGGGAAGCTAAGGTCCTTTCTAACTTTAAATAAATCTATGATCTGACGATCCTTGTCTAATCGGTGCCTGGCAGGTTAAGGGCCTTCGATAAATGTCTGTCAGTGATGAGAATTGTGCCAAAAGATACACATTGAAGAGTTTAAACCATTTGTTCATTCCACTCAGTGCTTACTAGGCTCAGGTCAAACAAGCTGCCAAGATCCCCAACAATAAGAGTTCACTGCTGTTTCAGAACTCAGTAGTATGCACACATTTTCTGCCAGCCCTAACATGGCGGCAAAATGAGTACCAGCAAACCTTGTGGTTCAACTCAGAATCCGGAAATTGATATTCCACTAATACCTCTCCTGGATATTCAGTATAGACTGCCAAGCAAGTCACTTCTCTTTGAACCTCGACTTTCTCATTTACAAAATGGGGAAGTTGAACAATTTGGGCTTCTAAGATTCTACCTTTAATATTTGATTCCTTCATCATCATCTGGTCCATTTCTGTATCATATCAACATTTTGAGCTGGGTTTTTTCCTCCACTAGTAGAGGGGAGGGAGATGTGTGGTATAGCATGGAAATTAGAGATATATGGTATAGCATGGAAAGCCCTGTATTAGGAATCAGTCTTCTAGTCCCAGCTTTGCCACAAATTTGCTGTGTGACCCTGGGCAAATCATTGACCTCTCTCAGATTCTCATTTTCACCTGTATCATTAGGGATTACCATTCTTACCCAAGGTCTTGCCTACCTCCTAAGGTGGTAATGCCCCAGAGAATGTCTCATCCTTCTCACTTCAGACTTCCCTTTTGGGTCTGCAGAAAGCGAACCTAACCCTAAAATAATGGCTTTGCTGAAGAACCACCTTTAGGGTGATCACAGAGTCAGAAAAACCTGAATTCAAATCAAACCTCAGATACCTACCTACAAACTGTGACCCTGGACAAGTTACTTAGCTTTGTTTGCCTCAGTTTCCTCATCTGCAAAATGAATTAAAGAAAAAAAATGGGAAAACTACTCCAATGAAGAAAACCCCAAATGGGTCACAAAGGGTTGGGCATGTATAAAATGTCTGAACAAGCAGAGCAATCTAAATTGGGAGAAAATATTTGGTAGGCATACCTGTACAGTAAGGAGAATGAGTCCCTCACTTTGTGCCTCTATTTCCTGCCTGCTCTGCCCTGTGGTCCTTCCACCCTGTACTGCAGCTTCCCTGGACTCCTCAGTCTGTACCTCAATTGCTTGTTCCCCTCTCTGGTTCCTATTTATTCTGGAGGAAGAACATAATCCCTTGAAAAGGTGTTCCCACCAAATGTGACTCTGAGAAAATTCTTAGTATTGCCTTCCTGCTCCTTTTCTCTAATCTGGCTTCCATGAAGGGTCCATAGCTAGATCTCATGTGGTCAATGAATTTGAATGGCAAAAATATATTTGTTTGTTGTTTATTTTCACTAATTTTTTGGTTCCTTTGTAATCATATATTATTCATTTTGTACATTTAAAAATATCATTCTTAAGCCTAAAAACATAGGCTTCATCAGACTGCCAAAAGGGTCTATTCCAAGAAAAAGGTTAAGAAGCTCTAGTCTAAGGCAGCTAAGTGTCCTGGAGCAGCTATTGGGAGGATGTTGCAGGCCTTTTTGAATAAGAAGGTTTCCAGCTGCTCATCCCTAATGCAATTGTTGATCTCTGCCCCAGAAATTACTTTGTATTTATTTATTTTGCATATATTTGTATTATCCTTATTTGAATATTTGTTGCTTCAACCCAGTAAAATATGGAGTCCATATTGAATGATTTCCTTTTTTGTCTTTCTATCCCTAGTGACTAACATAGTGTCTGGAACCCAATAGGTGCTCCATAGATGCTCGTGAATCAGTTTTTTGATGGGAAAGTGCTTTATTATCAGAAGTGATCATTGGCACTAGTCCAGTTGCCCTTTTTTCCCCCAGGGCCTCTTAGGACCAAGGGAAGTAGATTGCTGGGTAGTTGCTGGGGATGGGTAGGCTGAGGTCCAGGCTACAAAGTCTGGATCATGGAATAGAGTCAGAAAGACTGACTCCAGGCCTGGGCTGAGCCCATGTCTTGCCTCATTCATAAGAAGGTCCAACAGATGGAGCCAAGGAGCCATAGATATTGATATTTAAGGGATAACAATAAGCTTGAGACAGTATTGCATCTTGGGTAGATGACTGGTTTAGGATTGCAGAAGACCTGGTTTCAAAGCTCTACTTCTGACACATGCTGGCTTTGTTACCCTGGACAAGTCACTGAACCTCTCTGGACTCAGCTAGATTAGAAAGGGCTGAGCTGCTTTGGCAGAGGAAGTCCCTCAGTTAGCAATTGGTCCAGTGCTTGCTACAAAACAAGCTTAATGTTTGTTGACTAACTGATTCAAATCTTTTGATTTCAAGACCATCCCATAACACAGTGATCTCATTCTCCCAAAATGAATAAGAGTCTTAGCCACAGTCAATCTCAGGGGACCCCAGAGTCCAACTAGTTCTACTTTTACCTAAACAGAACACCCCCTTCATCCATACCAGGCAAAGAGTCATCCTGAGTATACTTCAAGACCTATTGTGAAGGGGAGCCCATTGCACTTTTTAAAAAATTTTTATTCATTTAAGGCAATGGGGTTAAGTGACTTGCCCAAGGTCGCACAGCTAGGCAATTACGTTTCTGAGGCTGAATTTGAACTCTGGTCCTCCTGACTCCAGGGCTGGTGCTTTATCCACTGTGCCACCTAGCTGTTCTCCATTTGCACTTTGAATAACTCCTGTCATTAGGAAATTTTTCTTTACAGTTAAGATTAAATCTGCTTCTCTCCAGTAGAATAACTCCAATCTCTCTTGTTCTTGACAGTTCAGAGTCTTGAGGATCATTAATGTTTCTTTCTCCTTTATCTGTTTTTCAAGCTAAATATCCCTCATTCTTATATTCTTAAGGCATAAACCCTAGACCCTTCACCATACTATTAGCCCTCCTCTGGACATTCTTTAGTTTATCAATCATCAAGTATATATATTCAGTGCTTGCTACTGGGAAGGCAAAGGCAAAAGGGAAGTCGTCCCTGTTCTCAAGAAGCTACATTCAGGAGTGGCTAGGTGCTGTAGTGGATAGAGCACTGGCCCAGGAGTCAGGAGTACCTGAGTTCAAATTCGGCCTCAGACACTTAATAATTACCTAGCTGTGCGGCCTTGGGCAAGCCACTTAACCCCATTGCCTTTCAAAAAAAAAAAAAGCTACATTCAAATGACTGTACATTTGTGAATATATACCTATGTATGTGCATATATACCCATATGTGTATATACATGTATGCCTATATAGACATATGAAATATACAAAATGAATAGAAAGTAGTTTGAGGAGGGATTTTCTTTGTATTCTTCCTAAAACGGAATTCATAAAACTAAGCACAATACTTTAGGAATGATCATGCCATAGCAGAGTTCAGTAGGATTCCCCTAATTTGAGACATTATGCCTCTTAATGCAGTCTAAGATTCATTTTTTGAGTATTGTGTTTGCAGTCCACAAACCCCCTCTATCTGACCACCTGGTTATTTCTTTTAGGTTTTTTTTTTTTTTTTGCAAGGAAAATGGGGTTAAGTGGCTTGCCCAAGGCCGCACAGCTAGGTAATTATTAAGTGTCTGAGACCGGATTTGAACCCAGGTACTCCTGACTCCAAGGCCAGTGCTTTATCCACTATGCCACCTAGCCGCCCCCACCTGGTTATTTCTTGCACAGGATATGCCATCTCTCACCTCTGAGCATTTTTCCTGGCTACCCCTCTAGGCCTGGAATGCTCTCCCTCCTCATTTCCCCATCATGGCTTAAGTCCCAGCTCAAATCCTATTTTCTACAAGAAGCCTTTCCTCATCTTCCTTATTGCTAGTGCCTTTCTCTGAGACCATCCCCAATTTATCTATTTTGTTCATAATTTGTATGTACATAGTTATTTATGAGTTGTTAATCCTATTAGATTGTGAGCTCTTTGAAAATAAGGGCTGTGATTTCTCTTTATATTCCAAACATAATAGGGGGCAAGTAGATGGTACAGTGTGTAGAATATGTGTCTGGAGTCAGGAAAATCTAATTTAAATCCAGTCCCAAATACTGATTAGCTGTTTGGCCCTAGGCAAGTCACTTAACCCCATTGTCTCCATTCCTTATCTGTAAAATGGAGAAAGAAATGGCAAACCACTCTAGTATCTCTGCCAAGAAAACCCCATGATTAAAGTGATGAGGTCTTGGAGATGCAGACATGACCTAACAATAGCAAAACACATTTAGAGGGGGTGGAGCCAAGATGGGGGAGTGAAGGCAAGAAATCCTGGCAGCTCTCCACCAGTCTACTCCAAATACTTCTAAATAAGGACTCTGACCAAATTCTGGAGTGGTGGAACCCACAGACAGTTTCCAAGCACAAAACAACTTGGAAGATCTGCCGGAAAGGTCTATTATACTGGGGTTAGAAAGGACCACAGTGCAGCCCATGCCATGCTGGCCACCAAAGGAAAATGGCTCCGGAGTCATCCTGGAAAAGTGTGAAGGGCACCTGGTTCTCTAGAGGGCACCTGAATCTGTGACAGCAGGGGTGGTTTCCAGACCTCCCAGCCCAGGTATTGCCAAGAGCAACTTGGAAGGTCAGCAGGAAAATTCTGCCAACAAGTGTGAGCACAGAGTGCAGTCCAGTGTAGGTCTCAGCATACCCCAGGTCCTGGGAATCAAAAACAGGCCTATGGTGCCACCTGGCAGGAAGCCACCAGGCAGCTGCTTCCAGTGTTCAGTCCACTGATGGCAAGGGTGTTGGGGGAGGGAGGGGGAGATTGAAGAGGTCTCTTTGCTATCTCTGAGGCAGAACTCTGTTGCTTTGCCCATACTCAGATCCAGATTACAGTCTGGGCAAGTCTCAGGATAAGGAGCTTTACTGCCACAGCAAATAAAGGAGCTTCCTCACAGTTTCTGGGAGATTGCTTGTGGTCATCCACAGATCAGAGCACAGACCAGGAAAACATTCAGAGCTTCTCATAAGTCTTTGAAGGAATTGAAGTCCTGGGGTGGGAGTATGTCCCTGAAAACAGCTACAAAAGCCCTCAAAAGCTTGGGAAAGTACATCCTCCACCTGGGAAGCAGAGCTCCACCTTAACAAAGAGTTAAAATCAAGTCATTGGCTGGGGAAATGAGCAACAACAGAAGAAAAGAATCTGACCATAGACAATTACTTTGGTTCAATGGAGAAACAAAATACACACTCAGAAAATTAATAAAGTCAAAATTTCTGTATACAAAGCCTCCAAGAAAAATATTAATTGAACTCAGGCTATGGAAGAGCTCAAAAAAAGACTGGTAGTAGAGGAAAAATTGAGAAGAGCAATGAGAGCGACATGGGAAAATCATGAAAACCAAGTCAGCAGCTTGGTGAAGGAATTACAAAAAAAAAATTGAAGAATATCTTAAAAACCAGTTTAGATCAAATGGAAAAAGCAGTCCAAAAAGTCAATGAGGAAAAGGATACTTTAACAAGCGGAATTGGCCAGATGGAAAAAGAGATACAAAAACTCTCTGAAGAAATTAATTCTTTCAAAAGTAAAATGTATCTAAGGGAAGCTGCTAACTTTGTGAAAAATCAAGAAACAGTAAAACAAACCAAAAGAATGAAAAACTAGAAGAAAATGTGAAATATCTCACTGAAAAAGCAACTGATCTGGGAAACAGATCCAGTAAAGATAATTTTAAAATGTGAAAGTCATGATCAGGAAAAGACAAGATTACATTTTTCAAAAAATAATACAGCAAAATTGCCCTAGTATCCTAGAAGCAGAGGGTAAAATAGAAATTGAGGGAATCCACCAATCACCTCCTGAAAGAGATTCCAAAATAAAAACTCCCAGAAATATTATAGACAAATTCCAGAAATCCCAAGACAAGGAGAACATAATAGAAGCAGTCATAAAGAAATAATTTAAATTTTGTGAGGCATAAAAACAAGATTTAGTAGCTTCTACATTAAGGGCTTATAGGACTTGGAATATGAAATTCTAGGAGGCAAAAGAGCTTGGATTACAACCAAGAATCAACTATCCAGCAAAACTGAACATCCTCTTTCAGGGGAAAAGATGGATATTCAATGAAATGGGGTACTTTCATACTTTCCTGTTGAAATGATCAGAATTGAACTTGATCTTCAAGTATAAAACTCAGGTGAAGAAGCATAGACAGGGTGGATAGAGAGGGGAAAATTATGAGGGATTTAAGACCTTGAACTGCTTGCATTTCTGCCTTTGAATATAATATTGATAATTCATATGAACCTTTTCATTTATTAGGACAATTAGAATGAGCATAAATAGACAAAGCAGAGAAGAGAGCTGGATATGAAGATATAATTTATTATAAAGATGGAATTAATGGGTGAGAAAGGCATATACTGGAAGAAAGGGAAAGGAGAGGTAGAATGGGCTAAGTTATTTCATAAAAAAGAGGCCAGAAAAGCTTTTGCAATGGAGTGGAAGGGGGGACAGTGATGGGGAATAAGTGAGCCTTCACTCTCATCAGGAGTGGCTCAGAGAGAAAAACAACATACATACTCAATGGAATATAGAAATTTATCTTACCCTAGAGGATAATAGGAGAGGAAAGAGATGGTAGAAAAGGGACAGGGGAATGGGAGGCACGTATGGGTGATAAAAGAGAGGGAAGATGGTGGGAGAGGGTAGTCAGATACAACACACTTTTGAGGAGAACAGGAAGAAAGGAAAGAGAATAGAATAAATTGGTGTGGGGAGAAATAAGATGAAAGAAAATACAGCTAGCAATAGAAACTGTGGGAAAAAATATTGGAGCAATTTCTCTGATGGACTAATGATACAGAATGTTATCCATTCCAAAACAGAGTTGATGGTATCTGAATACAGACTGAAGCACCCTTTTTTTCCCCTCTCACTTTCTTTTTCTTGAGGTTTCTCTTTCTTTGGTGGAGGATTATGTTTACTTTTACAATCTGACTGTTGTAGTAATGTGAGAAAAAATAAAAGTGCTTTTAAAAAACCTCACATTTAGATGACCTTAGATGAAATATTTCCTAGTCATACTAATTGTTAAGATACTAAAATTTTTTTGTTTTGTAATTAGTATTTAATTTTTTCCAATTTTCCAATTAGGAAAATAATTTTCAATAATTTTTTGACAAGGCAATAGAGATTAAGTGACTTGCCCAGGTCACATAAGCTAGTGTCAACATTCATAAGATTTTGAGTTCCAAATTTTTCTCCTTCCTCCCTCCCCATTATAGCATGTAATCTTTTATAGGGTTAATAACATGATTAAGCAATCATGTTAAATATATGGAATTTTTTAACCCAAATGTAATTTTTTACATTTATACCTATTCAATATCATCTTACTAGAGTCAACCTAATACCTCAGGTCTGCTGATATGGATTTGAATCCTAACTCATCATCTACTGTGCTAGCTATCCCTTCTAACTTATGTCATCTCCATTTTATAATAAGCATTAAAGGAATGCTATTGTCAAAAATATTAAACATTATAGAAGTCCTCTTTCTACTTTGGAATTGAAAAACAATAAGTCCTAGTGAAAATAGAACTAGACTTAAAAAGCCTCCACCACTAGTTGTGTGACTTGGACAAGACATTTAACTTTTTGTCTCATTTTCTATAACTGTACAATAGGTCTAATAATTCTTTGTCAGCCTATACTAAAATGATGATCATGCTGATGATAATAAGAATTACAATCAATAAACTGAAACTCTGAATTAAGACCATGCTCTCCTCCTTCGGTGAAATCATCCATAGCCTCTGATGTCTAGACTTACTCAAGAATATTCTTACTAAATCTAGAATTTATTTTGACTCTGTTCTTTAAATAGCCAAGAACCATTGATGTTGGACTGGCCATCCTATGCTTCCCATAGGATATCTATATGGCAGTTTAGAAAGTACTTTTAAAAAATGCAGTCATCTTGTTTGATGCTCAGAGTAATCCTATGAATTTGGAAATAAAGGATTATTATTCTCATTTTACAATTAAGGAAACCAAAGCTGAAGTTCAAATTTCCAGGCCTCAAAGGATCACAGATGTAGAATTGTCCAGAACCTAAACTATGGCTCTAGAATAATTCCCTCATATCACAAAAGAGGAAACTGAGGCTCATAGAGACTAGCTATATTACTCAAAGTAACATAAGTACTAATCATCACAGTCAAAACTTCAAATCTAGGCCTTCTGACTTCAGGGCTCTTAAGACTCTGCCATAGCATTGATGTGAGGCACAAATGAGATAATGGATTCAAAAAAGTGCTTAATTAACTATGAAGTGGTCTTCAACTATGCATACATATGCATCTATTTGTATGCCTTAGCTATAGCTATGTTTTCAATAGTGTGCATTTCCTCTCTCCGTATGTTACCAATCTGTCAGCTTCAAGTGAGTTTTGCTGCAGTTTTTGCCCAGCCCTTGAAAAGGAGGGCTTCACCTGTCACTAGGGCAGCTTCTGTAGAGATGATGAGACTCTCTCCTAAGACGCTGTAAAGCCAGATGGTGGTCCATGGACTTGAACATGCCTTTCAGTCATTATTGTCCAAGTCTCTAACATACTGTGATTGAGAAAGCGTGGGACAAAAATTAGCAGTTTTTTTTCCTACACTGGTTTTTCTCTTTATGAATCAAACTGAGCCCAACCTTTTTTCTTGGGGAGAAGCCATAGTCTACCATTCACCACCATCCCATTCAGGCCTTTCCCTGATCCTGAGTGACACTGAGGGCCACCAAGTCAAATGGCAAGTATTAAGTATATTATTATTATTACACTAGAGATACTTAGGAAAGTTAAAAAAAACTGTCAAGAAGCTCCTAATCTAATTCACCAGGGAGAAAAGGGAGCAAGAACTGAAATGTTCTCCCATGTTTTCTTTGCTTTTACAATTTTAAGAGCACTATTTTCCTTGACTCCAGGGCCTGCCTTCCACCCTCATCCCTTTACTTCAGTTTCATGCATTTAGTCCATCATCTCAATCCAGTGTTTGATGCCACTTCTCTCTAGATCTCAGTTTCCTCATTTTTGTGAGATAGAGGATGGGTGGGGGGAGAAGGAGGAAATACATTCTCCTTGATAACTACATCCCCCATAAGCCAGTATGGAGCAAAGCAGGTGATGCTGCCGCCCCAACATGGACTTTGATGGGAGGGAAGGTTTGGCAGACCTGGTGGGGACAAATGGGAAGATTTGAGGACAGACATTGGATGGAGAGGGGGGGAATGTGTTTGGGAAGTTAGGAACCTGGGCTTCCTCCCAGCCTGAAGAGGCTTTTCCTCTTTCACATCAGGTAGCAGTGGTTCTGCCCCTCCTAGGGCAGATTTTTAGGATTTATATTCTAAAAAACCATGGCCACAAGATTCCAATTCACTGTAGATCTGGTGCTGAGATTTTAATGCTTTTCAGATACAGAATTGCTGAGTAAATTACCAGCATGTCTTTACTTTCCAATTTGTCACATAAACAACTCTAACATCTATTTGACTAGCTTATGGTGTCTGACTGATCAAACTTACAACCTAGGTTGCCTGAAAGTTTGGGAAGTAATTTGGTAAATGGTTAGTTAAGTTTTTATTGCTGGATTCTTCTCCAGAAAATCACCACCAAAATGATTTTCCTAAAGCCTAGGGAATCATTGTTCCATCCATATTCTCCTGCCCACCATCCATCCCTAGAAGTCCCTCCTAACCTCCAGGATCAAATGCAAAGTCCATTGTTTGACATTTGAAGGACTTAAGTTGAAAAATGCATTCACATCAAGGGAAAGAACTGATGGAGTCTGAATACAGATTGAAAACACTTTTAAAACCTTATTTTTCTTGTTTTTTGGTCTGTGTTCTCTTTTGCAACATGGTGAATATGGAAATATTTTTTTGTGACTGCACATGTATAATTTATAGCAAAATGCTTGCTTTCTCAAGGTGGGGGAGGGAGAGAGAAAATTCAGAACTCAATTATAAAAAAATGAATGTTAAAAAAATTTTACATATAAAAACAAAAATATTTTTAAAAAGCCCTTCATGACCAGATACATTCCTACCTTCCTATCTTCTTATACTTTACTCCCTTTCCAGGTACTCTTCAATCTAGTGAAAATGGCTTACTTGCTGTATGCACACAAGACTCTCCATCTCCAACTCTTTGCCATCACAGATCCTAGGCCTGGAATATTCCTCCCCCTCACCTCTACTTCCTAGAAGTCTTACTTTCTTCAAGTTTTCAGCTCAAACCTGAAGTCTTTCCCAATTCTTCAAGTCTCCCAGAGTCTCCTCTCAGAGGATCTTCCACTGACTTTGTACACATCTCCCATGTTGTCTCCCCCATTAGACTAGGAACTCCTTGAAACCAGGGACTGTCTTTTGTCTTTGTAACCCTAGCTCTTGGCACAGTGTCTGCCCTACAAGAGGTGCTTCATAATTATTCAGTGAATGATTGTTATAGATGTCACATTCTTTTTTTAAGGGATGGTTCTTTAGCTTAGCTATAATGTCATAATTCTGACTGGTCATAGGGGCTCCTGAGAATAGATAATAGACCCACCAGATGGTAGGACTATGCTCATTCTAATTCTATGAACCTGCCAGGTGCTAGGGGAAACCAGAGCACTGGAAGCTTTGATTGATGTTTGCCAGGTCACCATCCACAACTGAAAGAGACCCATGCATAGAGAACCATACCATGAGGCCATTGGAGTCAAGTTCCACAAGAGACACACACACATGAAGGGTGTGAGATCCAAAAGGCTTCAGAGGAACTTCCCAGCAGAGCCTCTCCTGTGGGGGTCGGGGATTTCCTGGAAGGAGAGGTCTTGATTGGGTTATCAAAGACTGGGAAGATTTCACCAAATACAGATGAAGTAAGTAGGGCATTCCCAGAATCAAGAATGATGGGGGGGGGGGGGGCAACTAAGTGGTACAGTAGATAGAGCACCAGCCCTTGAGTCAGGAGGACCAGAGTTCAAATCAAGCCTCAGATACTTGACACTACTAGACACTAGTAACTTAATCCTTTTGCCTTAAAAAAGGGGGAAAAAAGGAATAATAAGTATGTGGTGAGATGACAGTTTAGGGAAACTTGGAGAAAAAGGTACTATCTTAGATAAGGGCAGTAGTGTCAATACCCCTCCCCCCCCAAATTCAAATGCCTTGTGCTAGTGGCCTGTCCTGAAGACTTTTGCAAAGGCTTTTGTCTCTGCAGGAAATACTAGGTTTGTAACTACCCTGTGAATAGAAAGGATTTATTGCAAGTATGTCTCTGTTCAAGTCCTGCTTCAATGCCTCTTTCTACCTGAAAGTTTATGTGTTCTGTGCCAGATGCCCGAGTTCAATGACTCAGCCTTGCGGGATGCCAAGAAGAGGAAACAGGAATCTACATTTTGGTCTTGGCTTGGGCACTAGCTTGGAGTGAGGAGTCCTTGAACAGGTCACTTCTCTCTGTGTCTTAAGAGGTTGGATGTACAGACTCTGAGGTCTCCCTCCACTGTATAAATATTCCCTGACTCCAACTGTATCTAGAAGGGACTTTCAGTTGTATAAAAGATATTTCATACAGCTTTTGCAATGGTATGGAAGGGGGGAAGGTGAGGAGGAATGAGGGAATTTTCATTCTCATCAGAAATGGCTCAGAGAGGAAACAGCATACGCACTCAATAGGGTATAGTCATCTAGAAGAAAAAGAGAAGGGAGACAAGGGGAGGGGGGATATGGGTGATAGAGGAGAGAGTAGATCATGGGAGAGGATAGTCAGATAGAACACATTTTCTTTTTTACTTTTTGCAAGGTAGTGGGATTGGGTGGCCCGTCTGGGACCATGGTGGTTGCTGGGTCTCTGGGGTGGGATGTAGATTGGGGCCTCTTGGCCTCAGGACTGGTACTCTGTCAGCTGTACCACTCAACTACCCCACAGCACATTTCTGAAGAGGGACAGAGTGAAAGGAGATAGAAAATATAATAAACGGTAGTGGGGAGGAGTGGATGGAGGGAATTACAATCAGCAACAGCAATTGTGGAAAAATATGGAAGTAACTTCTCTGATGGACTTATGATAAAGAATGTGATCCACCCAAGATAGAGCTAATGGTATCAGACCACAGACTGAAATAATTTTTTCTCTTTCTTTTACTTTATTTCTCATGAGATTTTATATTTTTGTGGGGGGAGGGGTATGATGGTTTACTCTTAAACAAGAATATTTAAGTAATGTGTAAATAAATTAGAGAAAATTTTAAAAAAAGAAATAAATGTCCAACCATGAAAAAAAAGGTACATGCTGCCATCTTGTGGAAGAATTAAAGGATAGTTGGTGAACCCAAAGTCACTGGAAGCCCTTGCAGAGAGGACAGCATAGACAAAGCCAGTGCCTATATCTGCTCAATCTCCCCCACACACACACACACACACCCTGCAGCAGTTTAGCTGACTGTCTCCCCAGAGAAACAAGTCATAGTCTCAGTTGCATGAGATGAACAGGACCTGAACTGAGTCTCATGATCCTTCTTTGATAAAACATAATCTTTTGGATTGTTATCTTCTTTTGCTACCTATTGTAATCCTACCGGCAAATCAAATTATCTCCTCCTCCCCAATTCTTTCCAATCTACATAGTCCTCGCTTTCTCCTTTGTTGAGACTAATCTCTTCCATTTTTGAATCCTCATAATGCTCTGTGCTTTTCTAGTAGCCCTTAGCACACTCTAGTTTATCATCTCCTCCTAATTAGACTTAAATTTTTTCCCCAATTATATGTAAAAACAAAACATTCTTGTTAAGTTCTCCCTCCCCCTCTCCCTTAGATAGTAAACACTCTGATATAGTTTATATATGTGTAATCATGTAAAACATTTCCATATTAGTCATGTTGTTAAAAGGAAACAAAGAAAAAAAGGAAAGAAAATTTAAAAAATAGTATACTTTGGACTGCATTTGGATGCCTAAGTTCTTTTTCTGAAGGTGGATAACATTTTTCATCATGAGTTCTTTAGAATTGTCTGGGATCATTGTAGTGTGGAGAAGAACCAAGTTATTCATAGTCCATCATATAATATTGCTATTACTATGTACATTGTTACCCCTGGTTATGCTCACTTCACACTGTTATCAGTTCATGTAAATCCAGGTTTTTTGGAAATCATCCTGCTCATCATTTCTGATGGCACAAAAAATATTCCATTATAGCCCTATATCACAACTTGCTCAGCTATTCCCCAATTGATGGGCATCCCTTTGATATCCAGTTCTTAGTCACCACAAAAAAAGAGCTGCTATAAACATTTTCGTACAAATAGAAGTTCTTCTGCCTGCCTTTAAGAAAAATCTCTTTAGGATACAGACGTTAACAGTGGTACTTCTGATCAATTGTTGGTCTGCACTATTTGATAGCTCTTTGGACACAGTTTCAAATTGTTCTTCAGAATGGTTGGATCAGCTTACAACTAATGCAAGAGGGCATTAGTTTCCCAGTTTTTCCACATCCCCTCCAACATTTATCATTTTCCTTTTTTATTATATTAGTCAATCTGATTGGTGTGAGATGGTACCTCTGAGTTGTTTTACTTTGCATTTATATAATCAAAGCAATTTAGAACTTTTTATATTCTAAATTGTTATTGATTATAAAACTGCAAATAGATTGCTTTGATTTCTTCATCTGAAAATTTCCTATTCATACAAATCCTTTGACCACTTAACAATTGGGGAATGACTTGTATTCATATAAATTTGACTTGGGTTCTCTATATTAGGGATATTATCAGGGATACTTGCTATAAAAATTTTTTTCCCTAGTTTCTGCTTTCCTTCTAATTTTGGTTTCATTGTTTTTGTGTATCTAGTCTTTAAACTCCTTGAGCCCATGATGATAGAGATATGGATAAATGAAGCATAAGCTAAACTTACTTATGTGCTAGTCTTTGCCTTCAAGTTTAATAATAATGTTAGTCCATTTTTGAAGAACTCCATGACATCTGAAGGTGATGCCATGATAAAGCATGTGAAATGGACTTGAGTCAGGACAACTGGAGATAGCCCTGGATGTGAGGCAATCAGGGTTAAATTACTTGTCCAGGGTCACATAGTAAGTGGCAAGTGACTGAGGCCAGATTTGAACTCCTACCCTCCTTAATCCATGGCCAGTACTCTATCCACTACAACCACCTAGCTGCCCACTTTCAAGTTTACATTCAAATGGAAGAATGCAATCCATCATGGGATGTTGCCTTAGTATTCCTTATGTCTTATGTGGCAACTTGCATAGTCATTATACCGGAAAGATATTCAAAATATGTTTAATCTGAATTGAAAGTCTGTATCTGAAACCTGTCTCTGCTTATGTACAACTTCAATGCTTTGTTGTAGCAAAGAATTGACTCTGCCTCCTTGGAACCTGACTGAGCTCAGTCATTAGTAGTTCCTAGTCAATTAGAAAGGACCAACCTAAATTTGGAAAAGTTTTTCACTAGACTGGATATGAGGTTAAAGTACCTCTTAAAACATGTACCTGGCTACAGAGGGTATGCAATGCTCATATATCAAGGGCACACCCACCCTCCAAAACTCAGAGATTCTTGAATAGAATAAGGTATAGGAAAGCCACATTTGCTTCAGTCCTTGACTTATACAATATGTTGTGTTAGAACTTCACAAATGTCATCCCACTAGAAATCCAGCTCTTCAAACCCTGAATACATAAATTCAACATCCTGTGTTCTCTCCCTTCCTCCCTCACTTTCCCTCTCCCTTTCTGTCTATCTCTTCTCTCCCCTCTTCCTTCTCTCTTCTCCCACTCCAGTGATGAGCACTCCTTTGAGTGTGCTCATGACTGTGGTGAAAGTGAAGAAAAGAACTCAAGCGAAGGAGAAGGGAAGTTGAAAATACAATACCTATGACTCAAAGTAGCTACAATGTATTTTTTGATTTCTATTCAGTAAATGTTTTTAGCATATATACAAAATGACTGAATTCTTTAGGGATACACTGAGAAGTGAGAAAATTAAGGGATCCTAGTGAATGGGGCCATAAGCCATGAGAATGATGAATTATATCTAGATGTATCTGTTAGTTTATATTTAAGATACCTGGGGCCCTAGGGATGGCTGGAGTGGCTAGGAGCTCTTTGGACAGGCCCACTTGGCAGCAAGCTGTCAGAGCACCACCAAACTGAGCAGTTGGTCAAAGCCATAGCCCTAGGTAGGGCTAATAGAAACTTTATTCCCAGAGAAGGCCAAGTGTCCTGGTGGGGTAGAGGTGAAGAGACAAACATGCTTCCCAAGATAAGCAAGTGTTAATAGCAAGAGGGAATCAGTTAACTTGACCAAAGCTCTGCAAAGGGCTAAAGTTGGGGGGTGGGGAGAGAGGGGGAGGACAAGTTAAGAGCCCTCTCAACCCTTTCCACTGAATAAAATAGGAAATAGAGATACCACCACATGTTTCCTTACACAGTGTTGACTTTATACCTTTGCCAAATTTGCTCCAATTGTAAAGACTTCAGTCTCCTACTTATAAAACTTCAGGAAAAGACAATTTGAGCACCTAGATAATCCAGTGAAGTCAGGAATATCTGAGTTCAAAGTTTGGCTCTGATAATTATTAGTTGTATTACCCTGTGCAAGTCACTTAACCTCTATTTGTCTCAGTTTCCTCATCTGTAAAATGAGGATAATAAGCTTCCAAAGTTGTTGTGAGAATCAAATCAGAGAACTGTAAAATGCTTAGTATGGGGCCTGGCACATAGCTGTAATGATGGTGATGATGATGATGGTGGTGGTGAGAGGACATACCTCTTGATTCAGTACTTAGCTCTTGACTTGTCTATTTTGGGAATTGGTAACTTGCCCTTGATGTTGGACTAACTGCTTCCATTAACACCCTATCCTTGTGTTTTACCATGGCAAAGAGGTTAGCCTGAGTTGTCAAAGGTTGTGCCAGCAGAGTCCAAGCTCTGGCAAGTTTCTTCCACTCTGGGAAGACTGAGTTAGCTGTTTGGTGATAGATGGCATGTGTACAGCACCAGCACCAGCCTGATTAAGTTAGGACAAGGTCATCACCATGGTGGTCATAGAGAGATGAATTGGAAGGGTGGGCAACTGGAGCCATGAAGCCCCAAGTCTTATTTGCTAATTACAAGGAAGCTGTGATCTATATGGATGGAGGCAGCCTGACTCTAATGAAATTATATAACCCTTTGCCCAAGAATTTCTCTTAACTCTTTGATAAATCTCAATGATCTCTAAATCTTTACCCAAGATGCCTAGACCCTGACATTCTTGATTACAAAACCAGCCCCTTAGTTCCCCAGGCTCAGAGACTACTGTTGTTGTTGTTGTTACTGAGTTATATCTGACTCTCTGGACCCCTTTTGGGGTTTTCTTAGCAAATATCCTGGAGAGATTTGCCATTTCCTTCTTCAATGCATTTTACAGAAGAAGAAACTGAGGAAAGCAAGGTTAAGTTGCTGGTCTAGAGTCATATAGCTAAGTGTTTGATGCCAGATTTGAACTCAGAAAGACTCAAGGCCTGGCATACTATCCATTACACCAACTAGCTTCCCCTCAGAGACTTGTAAATTGTCTCTAATGGCCCAGCATCATCTCCCACTTGTTGCCCTTGCAAGAACCTGGACAATAACACTCTGAAGTGTAAAGTGAGGTAGACCCATGGTTACCAGAGTTGTGAAGTTCCTCTTGGGTTCTTTTCACTGGTTATTGGTTAAGGAGAAGCTATATCCCCCTGTTGTGCTGAAGAGCAGAGGATGAAGTTAGTATAAGGGTTTGGAATGAGTGATCAGTTAGTACAGGGGTGTGGAAATAGGGAGTCTTCATTTTGCTTTAAGGAGAGATATATGGGTGTGCATCTCTGGTTAACTTTAAGGGAACATTTTGGGCAAGAGGGTAAGGATACCTAGGGGGTCCAAATAGTACCTTTGAGGAGCCTGGGGGCATTGCAGCATTAAGACAGCAGGCAGGGGGCGGCTAGGTGGTGCAGTGGATAAAGCACTGGCCTTGGAGTCAGGAGTACCTGGGTTCAAATCCTGTCTCAGACACTTAATAATTACCTAGCTGTGTGGCCTTGGGCAAGCCACTTAACCCTGTTTGCCTTGCCAAAAACCTTTAAAAAAAAAAAAGACAGCAGGCAGAAGCCATGAATCCAACAGGCTGGTAAATCTGGGTCCTAGTACCATCACCTACAGAATGATTTTTGTATTTGGGATCGGTGACAACAAAGTTCTAATAAATGTAAAATAACTGATTAAAGTACAGAACTCTCAATAGTCTCTACAGAGGAAAAGAGAATGCCTGGGTTGGGGATGAGGATAGAGTATCAGAGCTGATTCAGAGACCAAGAAGAAGATTGAGTGACCCCAAGCTCCAACCCTTCCCCCCACTTTTCATATTGAACCCTTTGACTTACTCCCCAATGTATGAATCTAGCTTCCAAAACTTAATATTCCTCGTGAAGCTTTTTTCCACCATGATCCTTTGATCTGAGAGCTACAGGATTGATAGTTCAAAGGGCATTCTCAGACAGATCAATCCAGCACCCAGTCTCAAACTATCCACATTCAGAAAGAATGAGTCTTTAAAACCAGATTCCTGCTCATTACCAAACTTCTCCTTTGTCAAGTAAAGGAAAGGCAAGGAAATGGCACTCAGGAGAAGAACCCAAAGCCATAAAACCACTAAAATCGGTCACAAAATTTCTTTCACTCCAGATTTTTAATCTTTTCCTTTATCTTAGTTTCATAACACTCATAGATCACCTTTACCCTACAAACCAAGGCTGGTTTTGGGAACAAAATAATGCTATTTAATGCTCAGGGGCATTAATGGCAGGGGCAATTATTTTAAATCCTCATAATATTTTGACCTAAGTCATCATCACATTTATGTGCTATATCACATCAGAACACATCCAGGGTTAAGATAAACCTGATCTCTTACCATTTCACAAAAGTGAAGAACACCAGCTTTCATGTAAGATTAAGATGGGTCACTGCTTGGCCTGTCTCTGCTTTCTAGGTGCTTTTCTTCCCACAAGGCCAAAAAGCAGAGTAAACAACTCTCACAGAAAAAAAATTCTGAGCCTCTAAAAGGTGCATCTAGCCTTCTGAGGCAGGAAATACCTCTTATCTCACCAGGCTTTGACATTGGGTGAAAATGAAACCAATAGAGTGGTGGGGCTGGTGGTGATGGAGGAGGGAAGGAATGGCCAGGAGGTGTTTGATATCCAGAGTACTCATATCATTCTTGGAATCTCTCACCCTGGTCTTCTAGTCTGAGAAAACTTGAATATCCAGGGCAAAGAATCTTTGTACTTTTCCTATATTTAAAAATGTGTCTCTTCTTTCCAACTTTTTGTTGTCTATAGGGAGGGCTTTGGGCACTCATTATAATGCAAGGGAGGCATTATAGTGTGGGAGAGAAGAGGTATTAGACTGACCACCAAACTGAAGGTTTATTGTTGTGTTGACCTCATTGCTATATGCCTGGGAAACCTGGACAGTCAACCAGTGCCATGTCAGGAAACTGAATCACTTCCGTTTAAAATGTCTTAGGAAGATTCTGAAGATCACCTGGCAGGAGAAGATACCAGACACTGAGGTCCTTTCTTGAGCTAAACTGCCTAACATTCCAACATTACTTCAGATGGTCTGGACATGTTGTTGGAATGACAGACAGACACTTGGCTAAAAAGCTATTTTATGAAGAACTCACACAGGTCAAATGCTCACAAAGGGTCAGAAGAGATACCCTGAAGGTCTCATTGAAGAACTTTAGAATTGATTGTGCAGCATGGGACATAGTGGCACAGGACTGCCCTGCATGACGTGCCCTCATCAGAGAGGGGGCTGCACTCTAGGAGGAAGGCAGAATGGAAGCAGCTCAAAGGAAACATGACACATAAGTTTAGAGTACCCACCTCAGGGGTTCATATGGCTTATTTGTGCCCAGTCTGTGGTAAAGCATTCTGTGCTTATATTGGTCTGATCAACCACAGTAGGACACACTGTAATTTGTCTCAAACATAGAGATGTCATTTTGATCTTCTTTGATAACAAAAAATAAGAACCATGATGTGTGAGACTGGTGTCACCACAAATGAAATCCCATGAGTCACAGTATAAAGGACTCTCTAGTATTATAAAAAGTATTTATGTATAAGAAATTATATTTAAAAGAATCCTTCAGGCTAATGACTTTACCTGCCTCTACCTATCTCTAAAGAATGAAAGTGATATCCACCATCTGAGATTCCACACTGCTCAAGTATGTGTCTAAGACCTGTTTGGTGACAATCACAGTCCAGAGGAATTCCCACATGGTCCGGTGCACTCACCTCATGAGCCTGGGAGTATTTGATGGAAGGTTTACCCCAACTGCCAATCTTCTGCCTGAAGTTGTTGCACTGAGGGACATAAATACAGCCAATTTTCCCTATCTCTGGGTAGATCACATTGAGGTTGCCTCTACAGAGAAAGAGAAAGAGAAAGAGAGAGAGAGAGAGAGAGAGAGAGAGAGAGAGAGAGAGAGAGAGAGAGAGATTGGACATTCGGTTCCCAGAGATGTTAAAGGCATTACAAGCCTTCAGCCTAGGAACCAAATAGTACTGGTGTACAAAAAGTAGAAAACAAACAGGTTCCATTTCAAATCTAAGGTAAAAAAAATCCAGATTTACAAAATGGATGGGCAAGGAATAAGCATTTGTATTACACTGTATTAAGCCCTTTTTTTACGAATACTATCTTATTTGATCCTCACAATAATCCTGGAAACAGATTTTAATATGATTCCTGTTTCACAGTTAAGGAAACTTGAGTTAAAATAGAGGTTAAGTGACTTGACCAAGGTCATAGTAAATATCTGAGGATGGATTTGAACTCAGGTCTTTGTACTCTATCCACTGTGTCTCCTATTTGCCTCTACTCATGTTTTTCTTCTCTTTTCTTTTAAATAAAGATTTATTGCAGGGTCCTGCTCTCAAGTTCACAGAATATCTGTAAATGGAATTTGATTTATAACAATCTGGTCTGTGCACAGATTATTTTAGGAACAAATAAAATGGATAAAACAAAGTACAGAGGCCTAGAGTTGTATGCAGGCCTAGAAGGTAGCTAGCTGTCCAGTGGTATCCTAGTAAAGTTTCTTATCCAACAATATTCTTCAAGACGTCTGAAATTACACAATTAGGAATTCATTCTTTTAGGACAAGCATTGGCTATGGTTTACTTTCCCCTTTAAACCAGATGCTTCTAGCAGGCAAGCACATTTAAGACAAGAATGTCCAAGTGTAAATGAATTGTCTTATCAGATTACTTTCTCTCTAGACAAATGGTGATGAGAACCTGAGGAGCCCCAGTTCTCCTCTGTCTAAGCAGATTTGCTTCCTGAATCAAAGCTCAGCAGAAAGGTCAAGTATCTTTTTCTTTTTCTTTTCTTTTTAGCTTTTTGCAAGGCAAATGGGGTTAAGTGGCTTGCCCAAGGCCACACAGCTAGGTAATTATTAAGTGTCTGAGACTGGATTTGAACCCAGGCACTCCTGACTCCAAGGCCAGTGCTTTATCCACTATACCACCTAGCTGCCCTTGAGTATCTTTTTCAAAGACTAAGGTCTCCTGCACAGCGTGGGTGGTAGGGGAGGAGAGGAGGAGGAAGGACAGCCAGTTATTAACACCCCCAAAGGAACACTTTGGAGACTGTGTACTACCAGAAATTTTGGCCTGAGAAGAACACACTGAACTTGCCTAGCTTTGCCTGACCCCATTTCTTTTCATCTTCTTAAAACCCTGAGTTAAGTGCTCACCTCTATATTTCAGGACTGTATAATAATCAGGTAATAATATATCTGTTGGCCAATAAGGGTCAGTTTCCTATGTCTACAACTATAGCCCTTCCCCTGTTTGGGCCTAGGTCATGACAAAGTGCTCTGTTCTTTAGTAAAAATAGTTATGCCTAGATTTGGGGAGAGGAAGGATGAGTTCTGGGCCTAATTAGTGTCATTTAAAAAAAAAGTGTAATCCTCTTTTGCAAGCGAAAGAAAAGTGAGTTTTATTGTAATGAGGGACTTTTGTTTTACTGATTCGTGGCACCTTTCTCCATTCACTAAAGAAGGGAGAGCAGAGATTGAGATATAAACCTGGCACTGCTAGAGAACAAGCCCTACTCCTTCCCGGTAAAAAAGCAAGCTAGCTCAATCTACTCCTAGCTAAGGTGATAGACAGGTTTAGTCCCCTAAGAGTCCATCTTTTCCTCCTAGGATTTTAGCCCACCAGGTCACCTAGAACCAAGGAACTTTGCCCTTCCTCTCAGGAGGAGCTAAAGGCCCCAATTCCATCCCCACCCTTCCTTTTCCACAACCCCATTCCACCTTTGGGGGTTCTTACTCACTTGCAGAATAAAGCATCCTCTTGGGAGAGCACCTCATAGACACATGTACGATCCTCATTCTCTGACAAGTGGCCAGTGACCATCACCACCAGGACCACCATCAGAATCACCACCATTTGCAGCTTCATTGGCACCTGCAAAAAGACAAGAACTTAAGTCTTTAGAGAGACCTCTGTCCTCTCCTTCCATGAATCCCTTTCCACTCTCCTTCAAATCCTGGAAGGGAGTAAGACAAAAGCAACCTTTTCTAGTCAGCTCTCAGTTCGGATGTAAACAGTTGGGCTGGGCCACTTCCAACCAGGATCCTACGTGTAACACTGCTTCCCTGCTCCTGCCTCAGCCCCTGAGTTTCCAGAGGAGAGTTCTGCTGTGACTGGTGTTAGATGGCCAAGGCTCTTACATAATCACTCATACGCCCTCCCTGGCCTGCCCCCAGGCTTCTCCTTGGCCACTGGGCTGAAGGCTAACATTCCTTGGCATTCAGACTGTGGGGCATAAGCCCTGCCTCCTTTTCTTAGAAGCTTCTGTCCCTATGGAGGATGGTGGGAGGAGGGAAAGGCCATTAGCTAGAACAAGAAAGAACTTTCTCCATTCTCTAACTGCTAGTGCTATCTGATGTGGTCATTACCACGAATGGCTCCTGCCTCTTCCCTGGAGGGGCATAAGCTGATTAGACCAACAATCACCTTTCAGACTTTCCCTTCTCCAATCTAGCCTTCAAGCCACTCCCCAGGACAGAGCTCAAATTACTCCCCCCCACCCCCACTTGGCTCCAGAGCCTTCAATAGTTCTCCCTGCCTGCTGGCCTGGAAGTCAGGAAAACCTAATTTCAAATCTGGTCTCAGATACTACTTAGCTGTGTAATTCTGTAATTTCCTCATCTGTAAAATAGGAGTAATAATAATACTACCTACCTCTCACAATTGTTGTGACCAATTGATGTATTGGATATTATTTGGAAAATGCTTTGCAAATCTTAAAGCTCTGTAGAAATGCTTTTATTATTATTACTGAATAATTACTGCCTTTCCAAATTCTTAAGGCTGGCATTCAAGGCTCTTTTTCAGGTTTACCTCACATTACATTCTCTTCTTTCCTCTATCCCTGCCCATATGTATACTTTTGCTCTAGCCTAAAATGAAGTTCTTATTCCCTAATATGTCTCATATTTCCTAGGGTAAGGGCTGTCAATTCAATATCAAGCTCTTAGGAAGCACTTACCTTGTATAAAACTTGGTGCTAGATTAGGGAGACAAAGGAAAATAATTCCTCCTTTCAAAGAGTTTACATCTAGGTAGCTGGGAATGATAGAACATTTACATAGATAAACAAGTACCAGATCCATTTAGAAGGGTAAAACCACTAACAGTTTAAGGGGAGGGGAGGAACCTGAGTTGAGCCTTGAAGGAAGTTAAATGTGCTAAGAGACAAAGAAATTGGATTCTATTGACACTGAGAAAAAAGAAGGGAAAGGAATAAACATCTATATAATATACAATATATAATATATATATAATATATAATGGGGAGAATTCTACCTATTTCATACAGGGAAAATATATATATATATATATATATATATATATATATATATATATATATATATATATATATACACACCTACTATGGGCCATATTATCTCATTTGTTCTTCACACAACCCTGGGAGGTAGATGCTGTTACCTCTACTTTTCTTTACTCTTCTGAGGCAAAGAGAGATTAAGTAACTTGCCCAGGGTCACATAGCTAAGAAGAGTCTGAGGTCAAATTTGAACTCAGATCTTGCTGCCTCCAGGCCACCTAACTACCCTATGAAATGGGCTTATTCTCAATGGGAAAGTAAACGCGGGGGGGCAGAGACCCAGGAGTTCTTGACAAAATATAGATCCAACAGATGGAGAGGAGGGTGAAGTGTAGAGGTAGATAGCTAGGCGATTTTGGATAAATCATATTTCCTACTCTGGATCTCAGTTTCCTTATTTATAAAATGATGAATTTGAACTAAATCATTTCTAAGCTCTCAACCATGCCTAACCTTCTCTTTAGGTCTGAGGACTATCATTAGCTGCTTTTCCTATTTAAACAAAGTGCTCAGAAGCAAAAAGGGGGAAAAAAAGTCAGTCTCTTATCTAATAAATACAAACTCACTGAGTCTGTTTCAGCATCTGCAAAATGGGAATAAATACCTGTACTACCTAACTCATAAGGTTGTAAGGAAAATACTTAAAAGTACCACAGAAATGTTAGCTATCATTATGTGCTGTTGGTACTTATTAAGTCCTAGTCCTTTTCAGGTCAGATGCTCAATTTAGAAATGATATTATAATGAGATAGTGCTAGCAATGCAATTTCAAGGTAGGTGGCGCAGTGGATAGAGCACTGGAGTCAGGAGGACCTGAGTTCAAATAGGACCTCTGACACTTAATAATTACCTAGCTGTGTGGCCTTGGGCAAGCCACTTAACCCCATTGCCTTGCAGAAAACCAAAAACCAAAACCAAAAAAAAAGAGTTAGCTAATGGGGGAGATGTTCTACAGATGAAAGAACTGGGAAGTAAAGCTTCCTAAAGGGGAGGCTCTGAAAGAAGGGCCCAAGAGCCAAAAGGTCTCCATCAAGTGGCTGAGGCAATTTTTCAAGACGTTAGATCAGAGGTTCCAGAAGTTTGATCTAAAGTAACATCCTTGTGCTCCATAACCGATGTCATTACAAAGGATAAATGATCCTTTGAGACAAAAGACAGAGAGCCCCATTTGCCCTTGCTCCTGTCTCTTGAGACAGACCTTCTTGCTGTAGGTACCAGGTCATACTGGCCTGAGGCTAGAGAACAGTTCAGCATCCTGCAGGACCTGCTCTAAATGGTCTTGAGCTACTGGGCCTCTTTTCTCCAGATATGTCCTAGAAGTCAGTAGCTATATGCTTATGCTTTGTGTAACTTTATGTAACCTATCCGTCCTAGAAAGTGTGTGAATCTGAGGGCAAATCCATGACCTTATGTGAGAGGGAAGGTCAAGCACATCCTAATGGAACAATATATGGTGGAATTTGAAAATACTTTCAGACACATTTGTCTCCTCATCCAGTCTCAGAAGAGCTGAGCTTTAGGTCTTTGTGAGAAGAGAAGAATTGGGCTTATTTGCACAAATTAGCCACATATTTACCTGTATCTCTTTTCAAAGGCACTTTATTAAAGGCTGAGGACTTCTCCATATAGATCTGAGACAGGGTATGGGGAGAATTCTACCTATTTCATGCAGGGAGAAATTGAGGCACTAAGAGAAAATGGGATTTTATTTTCCAAGCCTGTCAGAAACAAGAATATATATAATTCAAAGCTCCTGATTCCTAACATCAAAGAATTTGGAGCTAGATAAGGAAATAGGTTATTTTCTTCCATTCTATCATATCACAGATAAGAAAACTGAGGCCTATAGAAAAGTGACACAGATAATAAGCAGCAAAACCAGGATATCAACCCAGATCCATTGCTTTCCTCCAATCCCATGCTTCCTCCAACTTTTACAAATATGTATTTAAAACCCTTGAAAACTTGGGAAAGATTGAGCTATTTCATGAGTTCCATTGATATTCATGGATAAGAGCCTAGAAGCACCAATACAGAAGCTCATTTTTCCTCCATCTGCTCTGACTCCCTGTTATATTTCTTGATGTCCAATTTTTTTCTGTTTTAACCAGCTTCTGATTGAAGATCCCTAAATCACATCTCAGCTAATAGATAAGAAAATCTCTATGACCTACCCAGAGTAGAATGGGGAATAGTGGTGATGGCAAGGGGTATTCAGTGTAAAAGTATGGTACCTGAGGGAAAGCTTGGGTATAAATGTGGGACTCAGGCAAGAGAAGGTGGAGATACCCTTCTCCCCAGCACAGATGACCACAGTTTGGGCCACTGAAAACTAGCAGGGTCTGCCTGCAGAGGCAGGCAGGTGGCCAATATTGAGAAAAGGCCTTCAAGAACTGACAGTTGGTCGTTGGTGAGATAGGTCTGAGGATTCTACAAAGATTCTCTGGATCCATGTAGATGTTTGGGGGAGAGAGGAGGTGGTGGTCAGGATGTCAGGCTCCTAACCTAGAATTACTAGGGGAAAAAAAAAGTGGATGGGTTTTCTAAGGATTTCCTCCTAAGTGCACAGTCTAAGATCTTCCTACTGTTCAATGGATTTGGAGGGGGGGGGGGGAAGAATGAAAAATAGACACAGAAAACGTTGCAGAAGTAGAAATGCTTAGAGGAGAGAGAGAGAGAGAGAGAGAGAGAGAGAGAGAGAGAGAGAGAGAGAGAGAGAGAGAAGGAGACAAATGTGAAAGAATTGAATCTTGCTTGCCCTGAAGGTGGTGAAAAAATATTTTTGTTCATCAGTGCCAAAGAGTCAGAGAAGGGATTAGGAATTAGGACCCCTGGGTTCAAGACATAGACTCTTTTTTTTGTTGTTGTTTTTTTAGTAAGACATAGACTCTTAAGCCAGTGTAGTCACTCATTCTTGATCTCATGTAACTCCACAGACTTTTTTCTTTCTCAAGTGATTGAGGCCTCCTTGTACTTAAGGCCTAGGACCTGCTGCATTTCCCCACCAAGCCCCACATAACCAACCACCCTGAGATTCAGGTCTCCTTTGTAAGCACTTGGAAGAGAGACTCGCTGAGGGTTAGCTAGTGGGTGAGGGCAACGTTCTACAGAGGTGGAAATAGAGAAGCAAAGCTTCCTTAAAGGGGAACCAGACTGACAAGCTTTGTGGATGAGCTGATGAAATGGGGGAGAGGAAGGGAGAGAGGGAAGAGGAAGGACAGAGGGTCACACCCCTTCTCCCATTTTCAGAGTCAGGGGTCCTAGACAGGGTACTTCTAGCTCCCTCTGTATAAACAGAGTGGAATGGACTTTTCCCCAGAAGTTCTTTTTGCTCGTAGGCAAGTTCCCTCAGGACCAGAGAGCAGGAATGGTCCTTGGACACAGAACCTGTCCCAAATACCCTAGTTCCCCTCATTCCATTTGGTGGTTTGGTTGGTGGCCTGTAGTACCTCAAGCCTCTGTGCAAAGAGTGTGATCCCAGACACCCTCCCATGAAGCAGAACCATTGACTTCATGAAAATAGCATTTCCCAGACTAGCCTTGTCAAAGAGTCTCCAGGTGGCAAAAGCCCAAGGCCTAGAATGTTGCCTTTCCTTACCTGTAATGTATTAATTAAACATTTCTGGGGCTTGTCCTCCAGCTTCCCTTGGCCAGGGACTTTGGTGAAAGCAGCCTTTGTCCTTCTCTGCATTTGCCCATTCTCTTGGCCTTGGAAACATTTGTTTCTCTTTGACTCTGCCTGGCTTTGCACAAAACATCTCCATTATCTTTTGTTGAGGGCCAGTTTCCATAAGGAGTGAGGACAAAGAGGTCCCTGGAACTAAAGTAACCAAGGATAAGCATGTATTCTTGCTCATTAATTTGGTTGGCTCACCATTGAACCCTGACTTAAACATCTGCAGGGCTAGAGGTGTGTGGGAAACTTTCTGATTAGGAAGTCTACAGACTTCCAAGGATATAAATATCGTAAATTTAATTAGAGAAATGATGCAGCTGGGTTTGGTCTGACTCGTCATATCCGAGATAAGTTTTGTTATAAAAATCTGGATATTCAACAATAAAGGCAAGAGATTGTTTTCACAACATTGTATTGGTGGCTTTCATGACATCTAAGTGTTCATGGAATACCTCTTCAACCTGGCTCTGAAGTAAATGTTCAGATGCACATCTGAGTTGTCATAGGAGATAATCTTTTGAATCACAAGGCCCCTTATTCACAATTCCCTCAACTAATAATTAGTTTCAGGATCCAGGTTCCCCTAATTTGTTTGTCTTCTGGAGCACTAAGGGTTATCATAGAAGTTAATATTATCGATTCAAAAGCCAGGATCTGCCTAAGGAAAAGAGAGGGACACTCTGTGGTCTATATATTTGTTAGGTCCTTAGCCTATAAGCAAGCTAACTTTGCTTAGGTCTTTTTCAAGTGCTGTTAAAAAAAAATCCCAAATGGAATTCTGTTTGGCTCACAGTATTCCTTCACCCTTAAATTATTTAACTTTCCTTCTCAAGTCTGAAGAATCCTCCTAACCCCCTGTAATGGGTGCTTGACATATTATACTCCTTTAGGTAAAAATAGTCCTATGTAGATTTTGTACCCATTGTCATCCTCATGAGTTCAGAAGACATAGCACAATCATTTGGCCTCTCACCCTCCCCAAGATGAAGGGGTGTCTTATAGATGAGGAAACTGAGGCTTCCAGAGATGAGATATATTTTCCTTGTAAGGATGCCGGGCCAACTTATAATGTATACCTCTTTCCATCTAACAAACCTAGTGGGGACTGCAAAAAGACGGAATAAAATTATGTTCAAGAGTTTTAGAAGCAAACTCTCACATAAACAGGAAATGGGGGATGGAGAAAGAAGAGAAGTATACATTTGTCTACCTTTCTCAGTCCAGGGTTAATAAGGGTCATTTACAATGACCATTTGGAGAGTCAGGTTCAATACAGGGAATCAGAGTCATTCCATCAAAGTCATAGGAGTAGACAGGACAGGTTAAAATAAATTGGATGGACTGACAAAAATCCAAACCTGGCAAAAGAGTCTCCATTAGGAGACTAACAATCAGGAACTAATGAACCCAGTGTGGATGAAGTTCAGGAAGACACACTGGGAAGGAAAAGAAATCCTTTAAAAAATTTAGAAAGGGTTTCACAAAAGCATTTGATAGTACAGAAAAGTGTAATTGGGTCTTTATTATGACATATTTTAACTCACACAGGGGAACACCTAAGGTCTAAAATGAAACACCTTGGGGGAATGTGTGTGTGTGTGTGTGTGTGTGTGTGTGTGTGTGGTGTGTATGTATGTTTTTGTGTATGTATCTGTGAGATTAGGAGTATGGAGCAGGGGTCTCAAGAAAGAAATACAAGCAGGAAAATTGTTAGAACCTAGGATCTAACTTTAGAAAGAAGGAAGGGGATCAGTGATGGTGACTTGGAGTGGCCACACTCAGCTCCTAGCCAATGTATGGTATAACTGGGGAAATATTACCTTGGACAACAGGGCAGCTCCCAGCTTCTAGGTCTTATAAGGAGGAGCAAGTTCTAGATCTCAGCATCTGGTTGGTTTTCCATCTCTGATGTTACAGGCAGGGAGACCCTGGATATGACCCAAAAGAATAAAATAGGTGATAGAAGTACAGAATATGGAAGTTTCCAGAAAATAGATAGGAAGAGAGGACATGTCCAGAGCAGACAGAGCTTGCTGCAAGTGAGTCTTAGAAGTCTCAGGTCTATATAAGCTCTAGGTTTTTGGGGCACTTAAACTAGGATTCAAGAACATAACATCATTCCTTCTCCTTTGATACTTTTCAAAGTTTCACTTTGGTAGAATCCCAGTATTAGGAGGTCCATACCAACATAATAGTATAAAGGTTTCCTACAGGTTCTCAAATTCATTCTTCTAAACCATGAACATTCTGACTGTCATAGAATGAGAAACCAGAGAATATACAGGTTTAGTCTATATGTGGGAGACTTTCCTAGGATACGCCCTCAAGCTTGGGATTTCCATGAACAGCTTAAGCAAGGGGCAAGTGGCTGATTTTCCTGGTACTTCTAGGATGTTCAGGAGAGCCAGGGCATATTAGAAAGGAGGGCTAGGGAATTTGGGATCAAGTAGGCCTATATGTAGTTATAAATGAAACTGGTATGGGAGTGTAGGGCAGACTTCCAGTGAAAGCTGGGAGGTGCAATCTAGCTGTGATGTTTGATCCTGAGACCTCTCCCCTTATGTAATCACAGGGGTGTTCCCTTGTATCTGTATCCCCACAGGGTCAGGGTCTGTGCTGCTCCAGTTACTCCGACTTCCTAACTTGTGGTGCCTCAATGTGGGCATCAGGCAACTCTAATGACATCTTCATTAATAATGTATTTTTTCTTAATATAGGCCATCCCCAAATAAAAGCCGAATCCCTAAGATGAAATTTCTTTGAAAGAAACAAAAAGATGTATTAGGTATACACTGAAAAATAACGCCCAGTTATATCTTGCTTAGTTTATATACAAGCCAGATTTGGGAGGAAAGTGGGGGCACAGATGACAGTCCCACTAGGACACACTGAAAATCAGTGGCCTTAGCCTATAGGGCTGTTCTGGCTCTCACATCTGTTGACTGAAGGGGAGGCAGAAAGTAGCCTTGGAGTGGGCTTCTGGAAGGACAAAAACCTGGGAGTAGCATCCAGGGCGCTAGAGGACCCCATGGAAATAAGGGTTGCCATAAGGAAGAATTTGACCCCTCCCAACTTTCTTTCAGGAAGTTACATCCCCTCCCTGGTTCTAGTGTCAGTGCTCTGGGAGAAATCCTGATTGCACCAGGCTGGTTTCTCTGCCTCTTTCACCCAAGTTGGTTCCCTCTGGACTCTGCTTAGAAATGTAACAGGAGAAAAAGGAACTCCTTGTACCCCAGTGTATTATGCCCATAGCTAGACCTGCACATGCCCAGGGGGCATACATATTTATACAGAGGGAGTCATTTTCTTGTTCCAGAGCAGCATCCATCCTTTGGAACATTCTCCTAGAAGACCAGTCCACAACATAAAAGTATACACAGGTAGAGATGTATATACATATATACATGCATGTGTACATTAAAACATGACTAAATATGGAACTAGAGAATCTTAACAAGATAATCATGTGCTAATAAGCAGTGCCAAGTTGCTCAGACAAATGTAGTTTTGGAGCCATGATATAGTGATTTCAATTACACTTCCCAAATCCCAGTCAGACTTTTTCAGGGTGGGTAAAACCACCTATTTCAATACTTCAAAGATCTGTGATTTCATCAGTGTGGGTAGTCCCTACCCCAACCCAGATCACAACCCAAAAAAGAACTTAGTAAATGATCTCCAAGACCATACAAATGGACTCCAAATCAACGTCATTACCACATAAGTAAACTTGGCAATGAACTTCCTCTAATCCAGTCATCTGGTCTTTGGACATAAGACACATAGCCCATCGCCAGGCCAGTACTTGAAGCCTTTCTGGCTTGTTAGAAACTGTCAGTGCTAGCATTCTATTGTCCTGGCCTTTGAGA
Source organism: Macrotis lagotis (assembly GCF_037893015.1). Lineage (NCBI taxonomy): Eukaryota > Metazoa > Chordata > Mammalia > Peramelemorphia > Peramelidae > Macrotis > Macrotis lagotis. Next base: position 152,065,870 of record NC_133658.1, read on the forward strand.
ATCCAAGGTCACCTCCATACCACAATGTGGCATCCAAGTAATTTAATGGAGCATCTGTGAAATGATCCTCTTAAGAAATGGTTAGAAGGTTCTTCTTCTGCTTAGGTAATTTATTATTAGCCCTAGATGTCAGAGAATAAAAACATTCCTTAAATCCAACTCTTTAGAACTTTTTGATCATATAACCACAGAAAGGATATAAGGACACTAGCATTAATCAACTCCAACAGCCATTCAGCTTCTAAACTCTCTCTCTTGGTTCCTGAAAGACAATCTATGTCCAGAGGCTCTGAGTGACAACAGCGGTTAGGAGTAGCAATGTTCTTTATTTGGGGCTGTCTGGGGGTAATATCAGCTACTCTGAAACTTTATTTTAAAAGCATTAACCTAGGGTAAGCAAAGCCTCAGGCAACCTTCTGAGGATTCAAACCATGAGCAAGGTAGATAAGGACTCTGTCACACAGGTGTTTGTAGATTCCACTCATGTCACAGAGTCAAGCTCCTGGATCAACCAGTCAAGTTTTTGTCTCCTCCTTCCCTCCTTCCTGAGGGGCCAAGGGAGATTATCTGGTCTGGTGGAACTGCATCATTCCACATCTTGAATGATACTAGGCAGTCCCAGAGGCTCTTTCCAGTACACTGTACTGGTTTTATTTTTTCCAAAAGCTCTCCATTCCCACAGATATAAGACTACAGGATCTCTTAGCAAAGTCTCAAACAAAGGCATTGAAAAAATATGTCCAAGCCTTTAGTAAAGTCATTGTCTCGGGGACTCCCAGAAAGGATTCCCACCCAGAGGAAGAGCTCAAGATGTTACCTAGTCTGGTCTTCCTTAGTAGTGCCCCTCAGTTTCTGCCATGCCTGGGAGGAATTACCCCACATCTAATGTAGGAATATTGTAGTCAGCTTAAAAGAAGGGATACATAGAATAGGTCATCTAATCAGAGAAAAGACAAATGATGCCCAGAGTTATCCAGACTTTAGGCACTCTGAGTTGGGAATATAAATGGAAATCTTTAGGGCCAGTTTATGAGTTTAGTCCAGTCTCAAAATTCATGAAACCAGTGATAAACTGGCTATCTCCCTGGTCAGGAGATATCATCAAAATGTTGGTACTGGAGAGACCAAACCCTATCACATCCTTGTATTAGAGACTAATCTTCCTTTTTTGAAGATCTCTTTTGGGGGCACATCAATCCTTGAGCATTGTGAATCATAGGACCCAGATCCCATCATGCTACTGTGCTCATCATTTCCCTCTGGCTAATGTAAGATATGATTATTGATCAGCCTATACCTCAATATGGGGATGACTGGGCTGGTTCCTCACCTTGAGGTATTTGGAGGAGGACCCAGCATCCACTTCAATATTCAGGGTGATCATTAAAATCATACTTCATTCCAGTCTTTTTCTACTTTGTATATTCCAGAGGAGTGAGATGGAGAACCTGTGACAGGTGGTAGAAACTAGGTAATTTGTCACTCTGCCCCAGTTCTCTAGTGGGAGATGCTTTGTCAGGTCCTTAACCTCAGTCCCTTGAGACCTTTCTACCTATCATTGGGGCTGCCTATTCCTTTGGTTCTTCTCATCATATCTATACTGACCTTTTAGGGAAGATCTGTTGTCTCTGCACAAACAAGTAGTCTCACTTTTGTCCTACTCTGCTTAGAGGAACACACCCAAATCAGTTTCAAAGCACCTGCAACTTGTGTTTAGTCTGTTTGAGAAGATTCTCTCTCCCTTTGCATGACTTGCTTTCTGACTAGGCATCAGTCTGGATAAGTAAGTTAGGATGGCCAGGAGGGGAGCATCAATGGGCCAGGAAGCCTGATCCTCCCGCCACCTGATGTACCTTCCTCTCTACAGCTTGTTTCCTTCCTCCTTTCTTTCATTATTTTTCTTTTTCTCTTTCCCTTTCCCTTCCTTCCCTTTACTCTTTCCTTTTTTTTTTTAAGTTTGAACTTAAAGCGCACACACTGCTCTGTTCTTAAGCTATTGAGTACGACCCAGTAATTATTGGTTGTCTTCATAGTTACAAACATAGAACCCCTAATGGGTTGTATCGCCCTAATGGGTGAGGTATCAAAGCAAACATTTTTAGGGCTGCAATCCAAGTGGCCTATTCCTCATCTGGGTTATTAAAAGAGAAATCTTAGGTAGGTTCAGACCTAAATGGGGTATTGTTTAGAAGAATTACCCTCCTATCTTTCATTCTTTTTTTTTCTTTTTTGCAAGGCAAATGGGGTTAAGTGGCTTGCCCAAGTCCACACAGTGTCTGAGTCTGCATTTGAACTCAGGTCCTCCTGACTCCAGGGCCAGAGCTCTATCCACTGCTCAACCTAGCCACCCCTGCTCCTATCATTCAAATGGAATATTCCTTAAATCTTATAGAATCACTCTCATCTCTACTTCATAGTTGGGGAGTCCAGTGACTGTTCCCAGGGTGGCCTAGCTGGGTCAGGGTCTGTTTACCCTGTGCCTATTTGAAAGCATCTCCCTTTGTCTTTTAAGTCCTATTTTCCCAGTTAGGAGATTGAATCATCCTATTCCATTATTTCCCACAATAGATAGGTATTTCAGATTCTTATCATTCTCATTTTTGTTTCAGGAAGGTCAGAAGTCTTGGATAGATCATCTTGATACTGTTTCTACCCATCCCTTGACTGACTTCTCATCCACTTTCTTTCATCATGTGTGAACATAGTGTGAAGTCATTAAGAGACAACCTATGTTCTTCTGGGTTTAGGTCTGTGAATAATGGGTCTTGCATAGTTTTTCTAGGCCCAGTTTCCTTTGATCCTGAGTAAAGTCTGAGCTAGGATTTTCAATTCATGCCAAATATTTTTATAATATCCACAGGCATAGATGGGCCTATAGTCCACTAGGTGGGGAAACTCCCCTTTTGAAGGGAGGAAATCAATGGTTAACTTAGCAAAGATATGGCAAAAAGGACCAATGAGGTAGTTAGCCCTAATGATGTGGGAATGTGTGTCAGTCCCTCTGTTCCTGTACATCCACATGGGGATGAGTCACTAATAAGATCTGCTAACTCAGAAGCAGTATTTTACTCAAATTCTTTCATGTTTTCTTCTTCTCTCTCTCCTATCTTCCATCTTATCCCTGTGCCTCACGTGTGAGCCTTTTCCCTTACACTTAGGCTAATCTTTCTTTTACATATATATCATAATTCCCCAATAGTGCCTGCCCATCTTTTTGGCCTCTTAGTCACTTATTTTCCAAACTAACTCACATTTTTCACATAATTTTACTATTGGGACATCAATTTTTTTTTTTTAGGTTTTTGCAAGGCAAATGGGATTAAGTAGCTTGCCCAAGGCCACACAGCTAGGTAATTATTAAGTGTCTGAGACTGGACTTGAACTCAGGTACTACTGACTCCAGAGCTGGTGCTTTATCCACTATGCCACCTAGCTGCCCCAGGACATCAAATTTTAAAGTGGCAAGAGTCACACCCCTTTTTCTAAACTCCTTTTTTCTAATTTAGTCTCTTAACTGAGTATGACCTCAACTTTTCTTGCCTTCAATACCTCAGGGTTTATTTCTCTCTTTACAAATTTCTGATTTCTTTCTAGTCATGATGCTCTGGCCTATATTTTAAAACTATATCTGCACAGAAAATTAAATGAGTTCAATCAATTCATTCAACAATGATTTAAGCTTTCCTGATAAACTGGATTAGAAAGAATGACTCAAAAGACAGTACAATCATTCATGATGGATGCCTATGCTTCTATCGCCTAAAGATGATAAGCTATCTAGTTAGTATGTTTTGAGAAATACTCCCTCATCACTATTTTACAAAAGTTAAAATGCAAACTATGATTTTGGTTATCATAAAGAAAAATAAAATCAGCTATGTATTCCCTGCTTTAAATAAATCTATAGCACAGTTTTTAAATTGTGGAAGTTGCTGCTTTTCTAATAGAATTTGGTAGGTAGAGTGGAGGGAAGGAGTAAAGGCTAGAACAGAGAGAGAGGGGAGTTATCGGTACCATGGCTAGGGACTGCCCATCTGGAAAAAATGAATGAACTGAATTACTGCTAACACTTGATCACAACATTTTCTCCTTTGAAGTTCACTCATTTTGTTCCTGTGTTTGTTGCTTGTTCTACCCATAGTTGACACAGTTGCCACTCTCTCTCTTCCTCCTTCAGTACCTAGCTTAGGCTTCTCCATCCCAATCCTTTTCCCCTTCATATACCCTGACCCCTTCCAATCCCTTAACCTCCCCAACTTCCAAATTTTCTTCTTTATCTCCTTTATCCACAAATAGAAGTACTCATAACTTAGATTATCCAACTCAACTTCCTTATCCTCCACTCAAATGAATTTACTACAGATACAGGAATTGAATAATAGCTCTAGCCCTTTCTTGTAGAATCTTTGAGCATCTTTGGTTTCTTGCAAAGTGACTTAAAACCAAATGAGAAGTCAGGATTGAGGAAGGGTGTGGTTGCATTTTATGGAATAATCAGGTGCTTTCACAGATGTCAACATTTCTGTTTCTCATCTGATATATAAACCCTTGGCAGCAAGGGAAGCTGTCTGTGTGTCTGTTTTCTTTCCACCACCACTCCTCCCCCCCCACCATGGGGCATCTTGTATTCTGTGACTATAAGTGTTCTATAACTAAGAAGTGCCTTTTTTTGTAATCAAAGAGAATTTAAGTGGATTCCTTGAGAAAGCCTGAGGTTGATTTTCTAATATGCCAATTATCTGAGATTGTCCCATCAATCTTAGAGGTTGAGAGCCTCAGACATATAAATAGGGATCCTGGTCATTCAGGACTATATCCCCAACAGAAGATGTTTATATACCCTGGTCTACACTAAGAAACAAAATGTGTATATTTTAAACATCAGCCATAGAGAGAGGAGTAAGTTGAAGGGAGGAGTGGATCAAGTAAGAACCAACATGATTCCCAAATGTTTCTTGAATGCTAATTTTCCCCATATTTTGAGTCATCTAAAATGATAAAACTCTAAAGCAAAAAAGTTTTACCTCAATTTTCTTTTTTCTTTCATGATACTAGAACACTTAGTTTTAAAAATATCAACTAATATGTTTAAGAGAGAAAGAGAAAAGAAGAAAAGAGAAATCTTCCTCTTGGAGGTCTTAGGGATAGCAACTGCTTTTGCTCCATCTAATGCAGTAAGGTGGAAGAAGGAGGAGGAAAAAATTAAGATTATACTCTCAATTTACTCTGGAAGAGTGATTACAGAGAGAAAACTAGAGCTTTACCAGTTACTCTCTCTAACTCTAGAACTTCATTTGTTCAAGAATTCTTTGCAGAAGGGCATTTCCACCCTATTTCCAACCCCCAAATGATCCATGTTTTGGTGAATATTAAGCTAAATGGAAAAAAAGGTCCCATAGTCATGTCAAAATCAAGATACTAAGGTGTTGATTTCCAGGCTAAAAAGAGAAGAAAAATGAAGATTCCTACATCAAATATTTCCCACAGTTTTTTTAAGGTTTTTGCAAGGCAAATTGGGTTAAGTGGCTTGCCCAAGGCCACACCAGCTAGGTAATTATTAAGTGTCTGATTTGAACTCAGGTACTCCTGACTCCAGGGCCAGTTCTCTATCCACTGTGCCACCTAGCCGCTCCCGATTTCCTACAGTTTTTAAAAAATCTATTTGGAAGTATCTTATGTTCTCTTTTTCTCCCCTTCAGTTCCTAGAAAACATCATACACATCTTTCTTCACATTCCCCATGAGAAATCTGCTACAGAGACTTGCTAAGGGCTAGGAAGAACTGAAATTGCTAAATTGAGATCATGACACCAAAATCTCATTGGAGTGGTAGGAAAACCAGTGAGGTTTAGCATTGACCAGAATATTAAATAGATGTCAGAGGGTTTGCTGCTGGAGAATAATAAAGGCATTAATAAAGGAATATGGACCAAGGTCTTCATCTGATTTTTGTTTCTTGTTATAAATTTATTTTCATGCTACTCAAACAGGTTTTTGGAAATTTGATAGCCTGATCACCTATTTCCTTTTTGGGCTGAATCCTTCAAATGTATTTTTAGAAATAATAGGTTCATAAATTGGGGTATAATAGAAATTACAAAGAATTTTGCATCATTATCAATTTAAAAACCTGAATACTATATTTCAAGAAATAACATAGGAAAACTGCAAGAACTTTTGAGTACAAACAACAATATATAGATTGATCAAATCCACAGATTTCCATCAAAGAAAAACTTCACTTTTGAAACCCCAATGCATGTTGTGTTAGATATTTAAAATTTCATTGTCAAACAGCACATTTTTCAAGCAGCCACAACACCCCCCCCTTAGACTATAAATATCCCAGAATTCTTTCATAGCTATGAGAAATTTTAAAAAAAGATAGGGAAAGATCCTCGAAACAAAGGATCTTAAACAAAAAAAAACACAAAAGAAAAAATTTGAAATGTTCCTGCAATACCCTTCCTCCTCCTCCAATAAAAGTAAGCAGAATATTCAGACCACAAAAGCCCTGAACAAGGAACACAAACAAGTTAGATAAACAGTAAGAAAAGATGAAAAATCAATTCTCTAATATTATAGACTATTGTTCTTTTTTAAAAAAATCAAAGAATTGGAACAAGGGGGCAAAGAGGGATTAACAAATGACAAAAATGGTCTCAAACTAAAGACTCAAGAGAATGTTAAAAGTCAAGATTAGGGAAGGAGGAAGAACACGCTTCATGATACCATTTAAATGACTATCTTGGAAAAGGGGCAGATACAGAATAGAAAGTTGTTTGAATTGTGAGAGGGAAAGCATGAACTGGAGACACTGCACTCAGGTGTGCAGAAGAGGTATGGTTATTCAGTTTTACAGCAAATATGTGGGGTGGGGGGAGACGGTCAGAACAGTGGAGGGAAAGCCTTGGGAGTAGAATAGAAAGTGGATCTTGCACTAGCACTAGAATGGTAAATTAAAGATTGTGGTTAAAGAATGTTCCTCTGGGGTTGAGGGAAGTCTATGCTTGTGATAAGAACCTGGGACCTCAGTACAGGGAGAATATGTACAATAGGTAACTATCTCCTCTAAAGCAAAAAATTATTTTCCAAGATTGTGTTCCATCCTAGGAGATATTATTAATAAGGTCCTAGGTGGGTAGCCAACCTAAAATGGAATATTTTGGCCTTGGGAGGTAAGGATTGGAGGCAGAACTATAAGTCCTCAGCTTAGAGTGTGACTACCTATTCACTGCCTACTTTCTTTAGGAATTGATACTTCGGGGAATGAAGCACAGCAAAGAGTCCTACCTAAAACAAGGATGGATGGTGTGAGGTCTATAAATACCCTAACAGGATAGAGGAGATAGTTCAAATGTGGTACTACAGAAGCTTTATCTCTCATGAAAACATAGGAATATGTCATTGAGTATGACCCATGAATTAGAGAACAGAGATCAGAAAAAAATAACCTGAAGGGGGGGGTGGAATAGAAATAAGGAAGAGGAAAGAGCAAAAAAACAAACTTTTAGAAAGGGGAATGACAAAAGATTATTAAGCTAAAATGCTGGAAACTAAGGGATTTGAATTTTGAACCACACACTTAGTTGCACAAGAAAAAAGGGTTAAGGAAGGGTGGAAAATGAATAAATGAATGACTAGAAAGAGAAATGAACTTTTTAAATCCAAAGAATGAGAGAGGGCAAGCCTGTGGAAAAAGACTAGCATCGAATTAGTTAAAAAAAAAACCCCAACACAACAGAGTACTAACTTAAAAGAGGAAGGGAATGAAAATTAAACCAAAAATAATGGAAGAAAACACATAACTTTTAATATGAATGCATAAAGCATTCTTATAAAAACAGAAGAGAATGCCAAACTAGGAAAAGAATAATTTGTGACATATAAAAAGTACATATTAACAAAGTCACATGAAAAATAAAACTAGAAGATGAACAAAATTTATCATCCATCAAGGGACTCTCCAAAATCATGATTTGCAATCATACTATCATAAAAAACAAAAATAAACATTTGAAATTAGAAGAAATAAATAGGGAAAACATTTATTCTTAAAGAATTTATTCTTAAAGAATCATGAATGGGGCGGCTAGGTGATGTAGTGGATAAAGCACCGGCCTTGGAGTCAGGAGTACCTGGGTTCAAATCCGGTCTCAGACACCTAGTAATCACCTAGCTGTGTGGCCCTGGGCGGCCACTTAACCCCATTTGTCTTGCAAAAACCTAAAAAAAAAAAAAGAATCATGAACTATGAAGCTATCATAATCAAACATAATTAAGCACTATATAATTTCCAAATTCTTAAAATAATTGAAACAATAATTGTAAGAGACCTCAATATTCTTCAGGGGATAAATCTGTAAAAATCTAACAGGAAGTCAAGTCAAACAAAAGAGAGGTTAGAGAAATTAGCTAAGAAAGATAAGGCATTTTCTTTGTTGAAAAATGTTGAAAAAAATTGGGTTTTTAGCAACAGTGATAGCTTTACAAAAATAGGCTTTGTGTTAAAGTATTGAGAAGTTAAATTGCATATAAATGTGCAATAATATAAGCGTATTTTTACAGGCTACAAGAAAGCAGATCGGGAACAAACACAAAATGGAGATTTAATAATGACATTCTGAACAAGTAGGTCAATGAGCAAAACACTGAAACAATGGCTATGTGAAAAAGAATAACAATGCAACAATATATCAAAATTGGGGATGCTGTTAGTGCATTATGTCTCTAAAAACACACATTAACAAAATAAAAAGACATAATGAACCGAGCATACAATAAAAAAAGAAAAATAGAATCAAATTTATAACCCAAAAATCATAAAAGAAAATTTGAGAGAATTTGAGAGAAATAGATAAAATGAAAAATAAAGGCTGATAGAAATAATAAAATTAAAATCTACTTGTTTGAAAAGATAACCAAAAAAACTCTTAGAAAAAAAAATCAAATACCATAGTAGAGATATAGGGTTTGAACTAATTTTCATTATCTGACTTGACTATTGGCAAAGCAAATTTAAAATCTTGCTTTGATCAATTTTGTAGGAAAATTTTAGCAGAAAAGAAAATCTTTACAAATGACATGAGTTAGAGATGATCTGCTCTGAGACTACACCCAAACCACAGGACTGTATTAGATGTTTCCAAGGGAAACACCCCTATCTATAAAATGCACAATTCTATTGCTTTTTACTTTTTCCCTCAGCACCTTTAATCTGTAAAGTATCAAAGGGGATTGCCCCCATTTGTTGAAATGTTATGGAAGGGGATTAACCCATCTGATTTTGTCAAAGCACCAACCATCTTTCTCTTTTCCCCTCTCATTCTCTCTTAAATCCCATTGTTAGAAATCCTCCTCGAAGTGTTTGTCTGTCAATTAATGAATCAGTGAGGAGTCCAGGCCTCTCCATAGAGTCAAATAGGAGAATGAGAGAAATGATTATAAATAATGATTTGGTGAGATAAGAGTTTTTCCCTTTTTTTGATTTTTAAAAGATCAGTCTCTTGAAAGATATTGCTGATGAGATTGGACTAATTTTCTTGTTTAGAAGAAACCAAGTTTGGTAGCCATTGTATTCTGCTGAGGCTTGAGTGGAGCGTAAATTCTTTGAATAGATTGCCCAAGGCTGGGGGTAGTTTGGGTATAAAGAGACTCTCTTTTCAAGGGTGACAAGACATCACTCTCAGCCCCTTATTAAATACCCATTCTTGAAGGTTATATAACTGTGAACCTGCTAACTTGAGTATCTTTGATCTAAGAGAGCTGGTAAGATGACCTATTCTCTTATTAATAAAATTATTATCCAGGAAAAAATCAAATCATGCAAATAAAAATAATTGCAATAAATTCAAATTTTATTTATTTATTTATTTATAGAACTATTTAAGAGGGAAAAGTCTCCTTGCTTTAATTACTTTAGTAAATTGCTTTAATATTTATTGATTGATTACCTACAAAAATATAGAATATCTAAATTAATAAAACAAAAAATATTGAAGAAGACCAAAATGACATCCACTATGTTTGAGACAAACTACAGTATGTTCAACTGTGGCTGCTCAAACTAATACAAACTCAGAATGCTCTATCACAGGTTGGGCACAAATATTCCATGTGAATACCTGTGGGTACTCTAAATTTATGTATGTCTTGTTTTCTTTGAGCTACTTCAATTCTGCCTTCCTCGTAGAATGTAGCATCCTCACTGATGAGGGAATGTCATGCTGGGTGGTCCTGTGTCAGTGTCCCCCATGCTGTACAATCAATTCTAAAGTTCTTCAATAAGACCTTCAAGGTGTCTTGGTATCACTTCTTCTGACCCCCTCATGAATACTTTCCCTGTGTGAGATCTCCATAAGGTAGTCTTTTTGGTAAGTGTTCATTTGGCATTCTAACAACATGTCCAGTCCGTCATAATCACACTCCCTGTAGTAATGTGGGAATGCTAGGTAAAGCAAGGAGAAGACATTTCCCTATTAAATATTTCTATAAGAATTTTTATTGAAATAGTATCAAGAAAAAGGCATGAAGACTGACAAAAGGTAGACAGAATTATCCCTACTTGTAAGACAATGTGACAGTTTTCTTAGAAAGCCCCTGAGAACTGTTAAAAAAAAATGAGACAAATAGCTTCAGTAAATTTACAAGATCCAGTTTTAACATTTTATTTAATAATAACCCTGAAAGAGATGATAGGAAAAAATATCTCATTTAAAACAACTATATTTAATGGAGGCAAAGTCAAGATGGTGTAGTAAAGGCTGGGATTTGCTTAGCTCTCCCTTAAACCCTTCCAAATCCCTTTAAATAACAATTCTAGACAAATTCTAGAGCGGCAAAAGAACAGAGTGAAACATTTCCAGCCCAAGATATTTTAGAAGATTGGCAGAAAAGATGTGTTGCACCAGGATGAGAAAAGAGCACAGTCCAGAGCAGGCCACACCAGCATAGGTTGGGCTCCAATATACTAGAAGCAGGCCTTAGGGTGACTGAATCAGAGGTGTAGTGGCAGTTTCCAAACCTCCCAGCCCACAGACCTGGACAATGGGTCAGAAGGAGATCTACAGCAGTCCCTTTGCTGGCAGTGGAGGCAGAACTTGGTTGCATTACCAGATCTAAATCTGGGTTGAAGTCCTGGCCCTTAGTCCCAGTGCAAAGAGGAATATTTACCACAGCAGAGTTTGTGGCAGCAGTGGATCAGGGACCCTGATCACAGTTCTAGGGTTGATGAAAAGAGTGCTTCTTGTAACTCACAAACCAGTGCACAGTTCAGAAGATTAGTAAACACACCTCTTCCTAAGGCATACCTCCTTGAATGAGACAAAAAAATTTTAGGTACACAGAATTATCTCTGAAAACAGCTGCACCAAATATCTGAAGCTTGGAACAGTGCTCCCTCCACTTTAGCATAATGTTTTTTTTGTTTGTTTTTGTTTTTTTTGTAAAGGCAGATGGGGTTAAGTGGCTTGCCCAAGACCACACAGCTAGGTAATTATTAAGTGTCTGAGACCAGATTTGAACCCAGGTACTCTTGACTCCAGGGCTGGTGCTTTATCCACTAAGCCACCTAGCCACCCCAGCTTTAGCATAATGTTAAAAAAAAAAAAAAAGCAGAGCTCCACTTTAGCATAGAGTTAAAAGTCAATAAATAGGCAGGAAAATGAACAAATAATAGAAAAAAATTTTGACAATAGAAAATTACTGTCATGACAAGGAAGGTTAAAAACATACCTTCAGAAGAAAACAAAAGCTTGCATCCAAAGCCTCAAAGAAAAATATGGATTGGTCTCAGGTCATGGAAGAGCTCAAAAAAGATTTTTAAAATCAAGTTAGAGAGGTAGAGGAAAACTTAGGAAGTAAAACAAGAGCGATGCAAGAAAAATCAAGAAAAAAGTTTCAACAGCTTAGTGTAAAGGAGGCACAAAAATATGTAGAAAAATAACACCTTGAAAAACAGAATAGGCCAAATGGTAAAAAGAGAAGAATGTCTTGAAAAGAAGAATTGGCCAAATGAAAAAGGGGGTCCAAAAGCTCACTGAAGAAAATAATTCCTTAAAAGTTAGAATTGGTTAAGTGGAAGCAAATGACTTTATGAGACATCAAGAAACAATTGCAACCAGAAAAATGAAAAAAAAAAATAGAACCATTTCTTTGGAAAACAACTGACCTGGAAAATAGATCCAGGAGAGATAATGACTTTCAGATGGTCTAATAATTTAAGAATTATCACCAAAAAAAGTCTAGACATCATCTTCCAAGAAATTAAGGGAAACTGTCCGTATTTCCTAACCAAAGGATAATTGAAAGCATTCAGCATCACCTCCTGAAAGAGAACCCAAAATGAAAAGTCAACTTTTATGGAGCCACAGTCAAGACACGATTTAAGCCTTAAAGGATTAGAGGGCAACATTTTGAAGGGCAAAAGAGCTAGTATTATAAAGACTTACTGAACAAAATAGTATAATCCTTCAGGGGGGAAAATGAAATGGAGGAATTCACTGAAATAGAGGACTTTCAAGCATTACTGGTGGAAAGATCAGAATAGAATAGAATAGAAAATTTGACTTTCAAATACAAGATGCAAAAGAAGCATAAAAATTAAAGAGGAAAGAAAATCATAAGGGATTCAATAACTCTAAAATTTTCTCATTATTAGAGCAGTTAAAAGAAATATATACCTAGACTTAAAGCATATGTGTGTGTGTGTGTGTGTGTGTGTGTGTTGAATGTGAGAGTATATAAACAAAAATAATCAAGGAATGAGAAAGAAGATTGCACTTTGAAAAAAAGAGGCAGATTTGGATAAATTATCTGACATAAAGGAGGCCTGAAAGAGATTTTAGAGTGGAGGGGAAATTGGAGGAAGCAGGGAGAGGAACACATGAACCTTACTCTCATTGGAATTATATTCCACTCTCTCAGAGAGGGAATAATATATACACACACACTCAGTTGGGTATAGAAACATATCACCCTACAGGAAAGTAGGAGGAGAAAAGGGATAAGAGAAGGGTACCTGATAGATGGGAGAGCATTTAGGGGAGGATAAAAGTCAGAAGTAAAACACAGGTCAAAGGAGAGAGTAACTAGGCTAAATGGGTTGGGAGAATAGGATGAAGGGGAATACACAGTTGGCATTCATTACTATGAAAAAAATTTTATAGTGAGTTTCTCTAATAAAGGCTTCATTTCTCAAATATTAGAACAAATGAAGTCAAATCTGTAGAAATAAGAGCCATTCATCAACTGATGTATAGACAAAGTATATGAGCAGGCAGTTTTTCAGACAAAATAATAAGTTGTCTATATTCATATTAAATTAAAAAAAACTTTAAATCACAATCATTGAGAGAAATGCAAAATAAAACAACTTGAGCTATTACTTCACACCTGTCAGATTGACAAATATGACAGAAAAAGAAAATGACAAATGTTCAGAGTAGAAGTGAGAAAATCAAAATACTAGTATACTATGGGTGAAATTGTATGTTGATTCAGCCATTCTGGAAAGCTATTTGAAACTGTGCCCAAATGGTTATAAAACCATGCATACTCTTTGACCAAGCAATACCATTACTAGGTCTGGATCACAAAGCAATAAAAAGCAAAAAGGAAAAGGACTGATGTGAACAAATATTTATAGCAGCTCTTGTAGTGGGGGCAAAGAATTAGAAACTGAGGGGCATATCTATCAATTGGAGAATGTTTGAACAAGTGATTTTATATATGTGATGGAATAATATTGTTCTTTAAGAAATGATGAACAAAGGTTAGCTAGGTGGCTCAGTGGAGTTAGGAAGACTGAGTTCAAATTCAGCCTCAGACACTTAATATTTATTTAACTGTGTGACCTTGGACAAGTTACTTAACCCCCTTGGCTTGTAAAATTTTTTTAAAAAAATGATGAGCAGGATTCTTTCATTAAAAAAAAATGGGGCGGCTAGGTGGCGCAGTGCATAGAGCACCGGCCCTGGAGTCAGCAGTACTTGAGTTCAAATCCGACCTCAGACACTTAATAATTACCTAGCTGTGTGGCCTTGGGCAAGCCACTTAACCCCCACTGCCTTGCAAAACAAACCTAAAAAACAAAACATGGAAAGACTTACAAAATTGATGCAGAGTGAAATGAGCAGAACCAGGAGAATATTGTATATAGTAGCAATAATATTGTTAGATGATCTACTATTAGTAATTTAGCTATTTTCAAAAATGCAATGATCCAAGACAAATACGTAGGACTTATGATGAAAGTGCTGTCCAGTTCCAGAGAAATGAATGTAGATCAAAGATATTTTTTCTTTATTTGCTGGGGGGGGGTGTCTGAATTTTCTGTTACAGAATGACATGATAACATATAATGCCAAATTCTTTGTCTTCTCAATGATAGGGAGGGGGAGAATATATGTAGAGAGATATTAATTGTTAATGATTGGACCATGTCAATATAATAAAAATTATATCATCTGCTTTACAGATTTAGTACTATATAACTACTACATAGTTATTTAACAGAATTAGGAAAAATAATAAAATTCTACTGGAGGAATAAATTTCTAGAATTTTATAGAAAATAATGAAAAAGTAGCATTTCCAGGTTTTCAAAGTTCATAATAGAGAAATTATCAAAAAGGTTTGGTATTGGTTAAAAATAGAAAAGTAAACAAACAAGAATCAGAAACAACTAAACTTGAGTCCAGCATTTAATAAACTCAAGATAATAAGTTACTTAACTCCATTTGACAAAATGTGCTAGAAAAAAAATGGAGATTTATTTGACAACAAATAGATTGTCTAGTAACTTAAAACATCAAATTCCATACCAAGTTCCAAATAGCTATATAGCCTACTCATAAAAGGTTCCAACATTTCTTTAAAGAGAGGAAATTAAGGGAGTACTTTGATGTCTTTGAGAAAATTCTTAAGCATGTAAATGGATGAAGAAGATAACAAAAGAAAAAGTGATAATTTTGAGTACATAATTTTGAAAATATCTGCTGAAAACAATGCAGCTAGGACCAGAAGGGAAACTTAATTTTTTTTCTCCTTTTCTCCCCTCCCTGCCCACTGGAAAAAAGAACAACAACAACAAAAATTCTTGTAATAAATATGCATAGTCAAATGAAACAAATTATAGCACTAGCCATGTCCAAAAATTATGACTTATTCTGCACCTTCAATCCATCACCTCTTTATCAAGAGATAGATAGTGAACTTCATCATCATTCCTGTGACTAGTGACTTTGTTGATCAGAGTTCTTAACTTTTCAGAATTTTTCTTTACAATGTTTGAACAAATAGTTCTTAAAAGACTTGAAAATGATTAGCAACTAAGTGAAAAATTGCTCCAAATCACTAACAATAAGAGAAATATAAATTTAAACAATTCTCAGGGCTCAACTACACCCCTAAAATTATAAAGTTGACAAAAATAGGAAGTGTTAGGAGTTCAAAAAAGGTAGGCTTACTAATATACAGTTAGTAGAATGCTGAATTGGTTCATGGAATTCTGCTAAAAAAAGTGACTTAAAGCATTCATGACTCTTGGTTCAGAGATTTCTCTGCAGACTATGTACCTCTAGGAAGTTAAAGACAAGGGAAGAAAGGTCCCAGATAAATCAAAATATTCATAGATGCCCTTTTGTGGTAATAAAGAACTAGGAACAATTGACGGAGTAGTAGCTATAAACTAACTGTGCTATATGAATGCTTTGTTGTAAGAAGCAAAAAAAAACAGGAAAAATCAGATATAATATTCCCTCACTCTCTAGGAACCCTTCTCCAATTTTCTGTGCAGCATTAAGAGACTTTGGGTCTTTAAACCATGAACTCCTTGAGAATAAGAACCATTTCCTTTTTTAAAAAATAATTATATATATATATATTATGTATATAGCACAGTGTCTGGAACATAATAGGCACTTAATAGTTATGCATATATTTGATATTTGAAATGAAGGTCAACAGAATCTGATATGGCTACACTACAGAAATTGTAGTGCAGAAGGAAGCCATAGCAGTGTCAGAAACTGGGTAGGGTTGACCTCTCCTTGTTTTGAAAGCCAGGTCCACTCATTCTACTCTGTGATGAACTAGATGTAGCCAGAAGAGGGCGGAGGACTCTATCTTTATAATACTGCCAGGACCAAAATTCCACATGTTGGGCTGAATTAAGATTCAAAGTCCATTTGGATGCATTCCCAATATTGGTGAGAACCAGAAACAGAATTCCTCCAAGGTTTCTGTTTTGTTGTCTGGTGACTCAGCTATAAATGGAGCACTGGCCAATAAAAGTTCAGTTCTTACAAACTATAGGTAATTATTTCCTATTGGTTTCAGTTCAACCCCTTGAGATTGTTGAGTTTCCTTCTGGCCGTCAATGACAGAAGGGCAAGTGCTGGGTGGTGATAAAAGCTTTCTGATTGGCATTGGCGTTTGAATGTAAAAGGATCAATGTATCTCTTGACCCTTTTTTAGATTCTCTCTTGTCTGCTTTTAAGTGAGGAAAAACTGCCTTGAGCCTCTGGGTAGGGAGAAAGTCGGGAGCTTTGGATCCTTCATCATCCTGCCTAGCCACCATGTTTGTTTCTTTTGTTTCTTCTTTTCCAGTCTTGGGTGATTTGAATATTCAGAGATGGAACCAACTAGAAGAAACTTCTAAGGGTCCCTCAGGAACCATAATTTAGCAGTAGCCAAGTCTGATAAGCAGCCTATAGCAGCAGGGTGAGCTGAGTCTGAGGAGCCAGTCCTGAGGAGCAACCTGCTTGGCGTGGCCCATTAGTTGATTGATTCTAAGATACAGTATCCCAATGTATTAGCCCAGGTTGTACAATGGCAAGATATTCATTGACTATGCCACACTCAGAAAGAAACTTAGTGAAGACTCTGTAAAGGTTCAAAAGAACTCCCAGTTGGTATCTCTCAATTCACAGGTGTTTCTTTCATGGTTGGCATAAATTTTTTGCTATCATTTGAGCCTACTCTTTATAGGGTCCAAATGATAGTTGAAAAGAGTTTACCCATGGGTTGGATTGGAGGGGAGGGAGCATTGTTTTGTACCAGAACATACCGGTTTGAGCCCACTCTCTGCAGGACTGACTATGTAGAGAGGGGAGAATACTCCCCCCACCTCCTTCAGGGGATGTTATATGTTCTCAGTTGATATCCTTTTGTAAAGGGCTAATCTACTGGTTAATCAAAATTACCAGGTAAGAGCTTGTGAGTGAGCCCCCTTGGGCTACCTGATGATAGAAACATGAATGGAGAAGTTGCCTATAAACAATGAGCATTCAAAGGGCAACCCTGGTCTGCTTAAAAGAGAACAGGAAAGAAGAGCTAAATTTTCTAGACTTTGTGGTGGAAATTTTTTCCTCTGTTGAGGGATTTCTGGGACTTGGAGGAACTGTCAACCTCTGATGTTGTGTCAGGTTTTGAATGCAAGCTATACTATCTTACTGATTCTATGCTAAGAATAAAAAAAAATATATCTTTATCTAGTATCCAAGAATGTGTGTCTGCCTCTGTGCAGGGATGATGCCATTATGCCATGGTCATGTGATGAGGGCTCACTCCAAAAAGGAGAGGAGACGGGTCTTGGGGTAATTTGCAAAATCCAGAAATCTATCCACCACTCCCTTAACAATGAGTCAGGATCATCCTATTGATAAGAGACCAAAGGATTGCTGACTCTCTGGGAATCCAAGGACAGGAACTCAGATCTTTTATGGGCAGAATAAGTGCAAATTTGCCAGAGTGAGTCTAGGACTTCTCCAGTGCTATCAGAGCCATAGGATGGGTCAATAAAAAAACTTGGGAGACTTATATGAACTGATAAAAAAGGAAGTAAGCAAAACCAAGAAAACAACATATGCAATGAACACAAGTGTCAATGAAAAGAGTGAAATAATTTTTTTAAAAGAATGTGATTTATAACAATCATTCTTAGTCCTGGAGAAGAGAGGATGGTATGTATCTTCCTCTCTACCTTGGAGAAGTGAAAGACTTAATAATACCAAGTGGGATATTACATAGGTTGTCAGGTATTTTGTTTAATTTTTTATTTTTGTTACAAGTGAAGATTTAGTGGGGGTGGGGAGAATATAATCTGGAAATGACTGTGATGTAAAAACCAAAAGAATCCATAACACCTTTTTTAAATGGTGAAAAGATATCATCAAAGAGATAGATGACTAGAAAAAGAAGTAAGCAGGTCATAGTGTTAGAGAGACAGAATGATAGCAGACAGCTACATGATGCCTGGGTACAGATTAAGAGTCCTTGAAGAGTCGAGTCCTTGAAGAAAGCTTCTAGCATACAGTGGGTGAAGCTTTGATGAAGGATTGATTGCAATGTAAGAACAAAGTTGCAGGATGAGATAGTGTGGTGGGGTAACATCTAAAATAGTGTGAGGGAGTACCCTTAACAGTGAAATCACAGGTCTGTGAAGTATAAGTGTATAACAAGGGGAAGGAGACAAGATGGCAAAATAGAAGGCAATGAAGCCAGGCTCTGGACCACAGATCCTCTAAATAGATCTAGAAAATGCACCAGACTGAATCCTCATGGAGAGATCCAGAAAAAGTCATGGTGAATTTTTTGTAATACCTAGGTTGGCATAAGGAGAGACAGAATTGTAGACACTGGGAACAGGGTCAAACAGTACCCAGCAAGAAATTCTAGAGCTGGGGTTAGGGAACTTTTTTCCTGCTAAGGACAATTTGGATATTTATATTTGTGGGTCAAGTAAAAAATTTTTTTAAGAAAGATTTTATTTATTTTGAGTTTAACAATTTCCCCCCCCCCCATTCTTGCTTCCTTTCCCCCAGCTCTCCACAGAAGGCAGTCTGTTAGTCTTTACATTGGTTCCATATTATACATTGATCTCAGTTGAATGTGATGACAGAGAAATCATATCCTTAAGGAAGAAAAATAAAGTATGAGGTAGTAAAGTTACATAATAGCATAATGTCCCCCCCCCCCCAATTTGATGGTAATAGTCTTTGGTCTTTGTTCAAAGTCCATAATTCCTTCTCTGGATACAGATGGTATTCTCCATTGCAGACAGCCCCAAATTGTCCCTGGTTGTTGCACTGAAGGGATAAGGAAGTCCATCAAGGTTGATCATTGTCCCCATGTTACTGTTAGGGTGTACAATGTTTTTCTGGTTCTGCTCATCTCACTCAGCATCAGTTCATGCAAATCCTTCCAGGTTTCTCTGAATTCCCATCCCTCCTATTTCTAATAGAACAATAGTGTTCCATGACATACATATACCACAGTTTGTTAAGCCATTTCCCAATTGAAGGACATTCACTTAATTTCTAATTTTTTTTTGCTATGAATATTTTTGTACAAGTAAAGTTAACCAGAATTTTAAACTTAAAAATTATTCTGCTATATTTGTTTAAACATTTAAGTCATCCCTAAAAAGCTGCTCGATTTATTGAATTTCGAGTCCTGCCTGCAGTGCCAGAATAAATGATTTTGTGTGCCTTATATGGCCCGTGGGCCACACATTCATTGCCCCTGCTCTGGAGCCATAGAGGACACCAAGGCCCTTTTGGGGGTACTGCAATGGGAATAGGGTATTGCAAATAGGAACTAGCTGCTGAGCTGTCCATTACCCAATTCTGTGTTCCAGATCCCAGACAGAATGAGGAGGTGGTAGCACTCCCTTTGTGGGAAGGGAGATTATAACCAGTGACCCTAAAAAGGAAGTTCAAAACCCAACAGTAGTACTGGTGTGGTTCAGATCACAAGCACAGAGAAAGGTCTCATTTTCAGCATCAGGTTAGGCTTAACCTACTGAAGAATAACTGAAGGCAGGAATCCCAGGCCAAGGTGGGAGGAACTTACGACTCTGTCACTTTGAACCAGTAGAGCTTTCTAGCTGAGAATTAGGAGCAGAATCTTCCAGCAGTCTATGCTTGCACAGAACCAATAAACCCAGGTCAGGAACTATCAGAGAGCTCAGAGCAGGAGGGCAGAAATCAGATTTTGCCTTGGATCAGGAACGGAAAGTTCCTAAGATCTTGGAATAAATACACACTCAAAGAAAGCAACAGGTCTAGATCCAGACCTTCCCTCTAGAATTGTGGCAAAGCCTAGCTCTGATATCAAGTCTGCAATTAGTCTGTAAAACACACACACACACACACACACACATACACATACACACACACACACACACACACACACACACACACAAAATGCTGAGATATTATGGTGGCATAAGCATTCAAATCACAAATGCAGCTAAGCATTTTAACTTCAGAAGAGAATGACACCAAAATACAAGAAAAGCCTCAGAGAAAAACTCAGCCTGTAGATGAACTCAACCTGAATTCTTGGAAGAGATAAAATGAGTTCAGATACTTAAAATGTTTTTTAAATGGAATTGTAAAAATGAACTTGAGGGGGAAATGGAAAGGAAATGAAAACTACAAAAGAAGGAATGGGAAAGGGAATTAACAGCTTTATACAAGAGGCACAAACTTTGCCCAAGCATTAACCCTCCTAAAAGGATGGTCCAAATAGAAGCCAATGACTGCATGAGGCAAGAAGAAATACTAAAATAAAATCAAAGAACTGAAAAAAAAGAAAATGTGGAGCATCTCAGCGCAAAAACAATTTACCCAGAAAACATCAAAAAGAAAATTTTAATAATTATTAAACTATCTGAAAGCCATGATCAAAAGTAAATCAGTAAAAAGAACTTAGACATCATATTTCAGAAAATCTTAAAATCCAGTTTGCCATATTTCTTAGACCCAGAGGATAAAGTAAAAATAGGAAGAATCCATTGATTATGTCCTAAAAGAAACCTCAAAATGAAAACTCCCAGGAATATCATGGCCAAAATCCAGAACTTCCAGGTCAAAGAAAGAATGCAAGTACCACAGAACTACAGTCAGAAATAAACATAAATTTATCAGCTACTCTTATAAGAGAGGGCAGGTCTGTGCACCAAACACTTTTAAGTTTAATCTGCCTTGTTAATATTATCTCTACAACTCTCTATTTGCCAATTTCTGATAGTCTCGACTTAAAAGTTGTAGAGATAATGTTAATAATGCAGATTATACTTAAAAGTCTGTTGTACATAGATCTTTTGTTAAACTAGTTGTTAAACATTTTTCCCCCAAACATGTTATCAAAGGATATGAATAATTTTCAAATCAATTTCAAGCTATCAACAACCACAAGAAAGAAAATAATACAAACCACCAATAATAAGAGAAATGTAAATGATAACTCTAAGGTCTTAACTTTATATCCAGCATATTGGCTAAGAGGATGAAAGATGACAACAATTGCTATTGGAAGAACTGTGACTTGATCCAATCATGTGGAAAATAATCTGAAATTATGCTTATGCAAGTCATCACATTACTCTTAGTCTTTAACCAAGAAACTCCACTACTAGGCACACATATTAAGCAGGTCAAATATAGAATTAGGTTCTGGATATGTAGTTATTATATTAATATTCAAGCATGTCTGCCTGCCTCTGTCCAGAACTGATGGATGTCCAGTGTGACTAGGGCTCAGGTTCAAAAGGAGGTCTAGGGTTCACCAGTAGGTGGGTGGTACCCTGATACTCATGGGCTTCATAACCCGTCAAACCCATTACTCATTGCATTTTTTTTTGTAAGGCAATGGGGTCAAGTGGCTTGCCCAAGGCCACATAGCTAGGTAATTATTAAGTGCCTGAGGTCACATTTGAACTCAGGTCCTCCTGACTCCAGTGCCAGTGCTCTATCCACTGGCCACCTAGTTGCCCTCATTGCATTTTGATAATAAAAATTTTCAGTGCTCAGGGCTTTCTTGAAATTCATCTCACTGGCTAGAACTTGTTGTATATGTCACTATGCTGCTGCCTTTCAAGAGAAAATGCTTCCTTACATGTGGCTTGCCTAATACGCAGTCCCATGCTCATGATCAAACAGAGATCAATCTCATGGTACCTCAGAAATAGGGCAAAATACAAGATTCAGCCTACTTGCTCATTGTGTGGACCTTGATTGGTTCAGAGTGAAAGCAAATAGCAATTGTTTCTGTTTTGGTCAGAAATATTGGGGGCAGTCTCAGACACTGAATAATTATTTAGTTATGTGAGCTTGGGCAAGTCACTTAACTCCATTGCCTTGCAAAAACAAAAACAAAAAAACTATATGGAAAACTTAGGGCAGCTAAGTGGTGCAGTGGATAGAGTGCCAGCCCTTTAGTTAGGAGGACCAGAGTTCAAATCAGACCTCAAATACTTAATAATTATGCAGCTGTCAATTCTACCAAAATTATACTTTAGTGCCCTACCAATCAAAATTCCAACAAATTACTTTAATGAAATTAGAAAGAATTGTAAGTAAATTCATATGGAGAAATTAAAAAGTCAAGAATCTACTGGGATTTAATGAAAAATGCAAAAATAAGGTGGCTTAGCCCTACCAGATCTAAAATTATATTATAAAGCATCAGTCATCAAAACCGTCTGGTTTTGGCTAAGAAATAGAGTAGTGGATCAGTGGAATAGACTAGGTGTAATAGCAGGAAATGATTATAGTAATCTTCTGTTTGATAAATTCAAAAGTTCAGTTATTGGGATAAAAACTCTCTCTTCGATAAAAAAAAAAATTGGGAAATTGGCAGTGTGTGGCAGAAACATGAATTAGACCAACACCTCACACCCTATACCAAGATAAGATCCAAATGGATACAGGATTTAAACATAAAAAACAATGTTATAAACAAACTAGGAGATCAAGGAATAGCTTGCCTGTCAGATCTATGGAAAGGGAAGCAGTTTATGGCCAAGGAAGAGATAGAGAACATCATTAAAAATAAACTAGACAATTTTGACTATATTAAATTTAAAAGCTCTTGTACAGACAAAACCACTGTAACCAAGATCAAAAGAAATGTAGTAAATTGGGAAACAATTCTGACAATGGACTCATTTCTAAAATATAAGAGAACTGAGTCAAATTTTTAAAAAGACAAGCCATTCCCCAATTGACAAATGGTCAAAGGATATGTAAAGGCAATTTACAGATGAGGAAATCAAAGAAATCCATAGTCACATGAAAAATTGCTCTAAATCACTAATTATTAGAGAAATGCAAATTAAAGCATCTCTGAGGTACCACCTCACATCTCTCAGACTGGCCAATATGTCCAGAAAGTTCAATGATCAATGTTGGAAGGGATGTGGGAAAGCTGGGACACTAATACATTATTGGTGGAGCTGTGAACTCATCCAGCCTTTCTGGAGAGCTATTTGGAATTATGCCCAAAGGGCAACAAAAATACCCTTTGATCCAGAAATACCACTACTGGGTTTATACCCTGAAAAGATGATGAAAAAGGGTAAAAATATCACTTGTAAAAAATATTCATAGCAGCTGTTTGTGGTGGCAAAGAATTGGAAATTAAATGAATGTCCTTCAATTGGGGAATGGCCTAGCAAACTGTGGTATATGTATGTCATGGAACACTAGTGTTCTATTAGAAACCAGGAGGGATGGGAATTCAGGGAAGCCCGGAAGGATTTGCATAAACTGATGTTGAGCAAGATGAGCAGAACCAGGAAAAACATTGTACACCCTAACAGCAACATGGAAGTGATGATCAACCTTGATGGACTTGCTCATTCCATCAGTGCAACAACCAGGCACAATTTTGGGGTATCTGTGATGAAGAATACCATCTGTATCCAGGAAAGAATTGTGGAGTTTAAACAAAGATCAAAGATTATTATCTTTAATTTAGAAAAATAAAAGTTATCTTATTATGTAATTTTGCTATCTCTTATACTTTATTTTTCTTAAGAATAAGATTTCTCAGTCAGGAGGACCTGAGTTCAAATTTGACCTCAGACACTTAATAATTACCTAGCTGTGTAGCCTTGGGCAAGTTACTTAACCCCATTGTCTTGCAAAAACTTAAAAAAAAAAAGGGAAAATCTACCTTTGACTCTTAGGAAGACCACTGTCTCTAGTGAGCTCAATTAATTATTAAATTAATTAAAGCCACTTGGCAGAAGGGATTTTTTGGGTCATTCCAAATTTGATGAATTTAGGTTTAATTGGATCCCCAAAGTTTGTAGATTATATTCCATTTAAATCTGGGGAACTGTCTTTGCTCTCTCAAAATATCTGATATCAAAGCAAAAATTAAGTTTTTAACTTTTAAGACACTTCAAACACAGTTTTCTATCAGTCATAGATGAAATCACTTTAGAATTTAAGCAATTTATGCATAAAATGTATTTTAATTTGATAAAAATTAAATATATAATGTGATGAAAAATGAGAACTACAACTCTCTTGATTTATACATTATTAACTATTCTCTTCAGATTCTGAAAAGTGAGGAGTAGAAGAAAAGATTTGACTTTTAATTTGGACAGTTGTTTTTTATACAACGTAACAGATCTCTGTGGTTGTGATCAGTCAATCCTTTTGTTAAGTTGCTAACAGAGTTGGGAGAATCCAGAACCCTACTGCTTGGCTTCAACAGGTTTCCTAAAGTTTTTTTTTTTTTTTGTAATTACTAAAAACATCTTAATGGATATTTCAAAAAAGATATTTGTTCCACAAACTTCTCCCAGGATTAGGAGTAGGCATTGCTGCTTCGTATCTTCCTTTTGGGAGAATGAGAGAGACTTGGAGCTCTTGTAATCAAGTACATTGAATCTGAATAATAGCTAATCACACAACAGATCATAGTTTTAGTAAGGTCTAGTAAGATTTGAGGATTCTTTCACAGAATGTGAACACTTCAAAGGGGTTTCTTGCCATATCAACTTTATAAAAAATCATAACCATTTCCTATATTTCTAAAGAATTTTGGAGGCATCTAGGTGGTGCAGCAGATAAAGCACCAGCCCTGCAGTCAGGAGTACCTGGGTTCAAATCTGGTCTCAGACACTTAATAATTACCTAGCTTCATGGCCTTGGGCAAGCCACTTAACCCCATTTGCCTTGCAAAAAACCTAAAAAAAAAAGAATTTTTAATAACTTATTTACATTAATCTTTTGAAATTTATTCCGTAATCCCAAAGAATTAAAGAGCTAAATTTTTTAAATATTGATTTTTAATTTTATTTTTTCAATTACATGTAAAGATAGTTTTCAGCATTCATCAATCTTTTTGTAAACTTTTTTGAGTTCTGCTACCTCCTTCTCTTCCCACCTTCCTTTCCATGACAGCAAGTAATCTGATACAGGTTATAGATGAATAAGACTGTTTAACATATTTCCAAATTAGTCATGTTGTGAAAGAAGAATCAGAACTGGGACAGCTAGGTGGCACAGTGGATAGAGCACCCACCCTCGAGTCAGGAGAACTGAGTTCAAATCTGGTCTCAGACAGTTAATAATTATGTAGCTGTGTGGCCTTGCCAAAAAAAAAAGCCTAAAAAAAATAAAAAGAAGAATCAAAACTAAGTGGGGGGGGAGGAAACAAGAGAAAAAGAATAAAATAATTTCAAAAAGTTAAAATAGTATGCTTCAGTCTGCAACAAATTCCATAATTATTTTTCTCTGGATATGGATGACATTTTCCATCTTTTAGAATTATCCTTGATTGCAACTGCTGTGAACATTGCCAGGCATAGGGCAAGCACTCTCTTTATATAAATGTTGTGTTATTTCTTTTAATTAGATTAATTGTTTCATATTTGATAATCTAATATGAGGTTTTAAAGGTGAAGAGTATATAGTGCTGTTGGTGATGAGATGATTTTCTGTGTAATTCAGAAATGTATTCAACTGAAATAAGATCCCCTGATTGGTAATAGGTTTATTTCAAATTTCAAAGACAAAATATTATTCATGACATTGTTACAGTTCTAAATTATATTGTGAAATTTGATTAAGTTAGTACAATCTGAATTTTAGATCATGAATTATGCTGTTAAAGAAAAACATGACTGAAAACTATTAGGTCATTTTTATTAGCCTTGTCATTTTTATTAGCCTTGCTGAACATTTGGTATAATATTCTGTAGTACTATAATTAAAGAAATTATTAAAAATTCCTAGTTTTGCCTATATTTAAGAGGAAGTTTCATCTAAAATCATTTAGCTATCACTTATAAAAATTGTAAAGTAATTGACTAAATTACTGGGGGGTAATGATAAGTCTAATTTAATTGGATATATTTTTGGCATTAATTCGCTTAGAAAACCTGAGACTCCTCCCCATTGCACACACTTTTTGTCTAGAGGGGGTTGGTAATTGGGAATTTGTAGTGATTTGGAATTTATTCCTGACACAGGATTTTTTTTAAACCAACTTCAGTCTTAAACTCCAATTTTAAAGATTTATTTTTGCTTAAAGTTAAGACTGAATAAAAGATAGAGATCTGTCAGTTTAGAGGTTTCCAGTTAATTTACTTCATGAAAGTCTGGTGATTATCTTTTTATATCAAGTTAAAGCTAAGCTGTTTTCGAAAGGAATGTTTAAATAAAAATCATCTCTATGTATGTCTGAGTAAAAGATCTTTTGTGTGATTTCTAAAGAAAATCTATTGCAATAATTTGATGGTACTGAAAATAACTGTGTCCAGTCCAACTGTGATTATTGAAACTTTATTATTTGAGATGAAACCTTTTTTGGGATTCTGAATATTCTTTTTGAGCTTCATTCTTAGGATTGTTAAGTCATTTAAATTCAAGAAAAATGTTAGCAGTCAGTAGCTCAGTGGGAATGACATGAGATTAAAGGCTAGTAAACATTTGTCCCTGGAAATAATGTTGGGGGGGGATTTCCTCTGGAAAGGCTGAGGTTGGACTCTCTTAATTCATTGTTGCATACCAAAAAATCTGCCCATTTGGCTCCATATATTAATCTACTAGTATTATAGGCCTTTAGTATCAGTATTGTTGTGTTAAATTCTAGTATCTACTTCTTTCTTTCCTAGCAAATCTCTCTTAAGGCCAGATAAGTTATGATTTTTTTTTTGCGATGAATCTCGATCATTAATGTAAGATTATAGTCAATACTTGTTATTAAAGATCTGCAATCCTTAATAACTGAATCCACCCAAAGCTATGATTGTTGGAACTAAGACTTATGGAAACTTTAACTGATAGAAATTCTGAATCTTTAACTCTAGAGTCTGACTCTAGCTCAAAAATGACTCTTCAAAAAATGTTAAGCCTAAAATCCATGATGCCAGCAATCTTTGGGCTTGACATCCATGAATTGCAGATGATCTCATGGGAAGTTTAGGAGAATGACTATTGGTATGAATCTCCTGACTTGATTTCCCCAGTATGATATTTCCTCTCAGTGGAAATCTGCCCCATATATTCCTGGTTCAATGCAACTGATTATGACTCTGGCCTGGAACTGATAATGAGATAGAGCATTTTCCCTTTACAGTATAGTTATATCCCTCTTTTATTAATTTCTACAATCATGTTAAACATAAAAATCAGTAAACACAACCAAGCAGATCTTTTAAATTAATGTTGCATATAATTGAGATACTGTATTGAGATGTAGTTGTAAGATTTGAATCATTTGACCTAGAATTTTAGTCCTTTTGTTATTGTAAAAAAACTAAGTAAATGAGATACTTAGCCTTGTCATCTGTTACTAACTTTATATATCCTTGTCCTTTAATTTCTCATATTGGTATGGTGAATTAGGCAATGATGTAAAGACTTGTGAAACCAGGATTATAATCCTATTACTCAGTGAGATTAATATAACTGTTAATAGAAAGGATATCAATATGATTAGTTATCAGAAGAATGGTTTATGGTCTGTTTCTTATAATTACCTTAAAGAGACATCCACTTAAAGAGAGATCCACTTTTACTAGGTGTTATTCATTTGAACATGGCTAGAAGTTGAAAATGTTTATTATAAACAACTTATTTAATAAGTACTGTTCATAACATATATTTATACAATTCATCTCAATATCTTTTCTTACAATTGTAGTTAATGTGGCAACTTAAGAGATTTCATTAGAGTTCTTCATCTTATATTAGTTCCTTAGCATGATCTCATAGCATATTTAATGAAGGAAATGAGCAACACCAAGTATAAAAATTGTTCTAATTTTTGGTTTATATTAAATTCAACATAACTGGTTAATCTAAAAAATGTAAATTCTCTGACTTAAAAGGTTCCACATTTGATTTTCTAATAGTAGAGGATAAGTTTAAACTAGTAGAGGATAAGTTTAAACTAAATCTTCCTAATTTACTGAGTTATTGGCAAAGTAAATTTAAACACAAAATAAATTGTGTTCAGACTTATTTTGTAAAGAGATTTTTAGAAGGGGATCTCTACAAGTGATCTGAACTGAAGAAGTCAATTGGCTGTAAACTTCTCTGAGGACACACCTAGACCAGAGGTCTGTATTAGATATTTCCAGAGAATAAGACAACTATGTGTCTTAGGATTTGGTGAACCTACAAAATGTGAAACTTTATTTTTTTTTTTTACTATTTACTTTTTCCCAATATATCTTTTACCTGTAAGATCTACTTACCAAAGAAAGGAGACTACCCTATTTAATCTTGTCATGGTGTTGATCAATCTCTCTACCTTTTCTCCTCATATTTTTTCCCATTGCAGGAGCCAGAGCTAGAATTCAATTAGTGATTCTTTGAGAAGACTGTCTCTCAACAGAATCAAATGGGGGAATGAAAGAAATGCTTATTTCTCTCATATTAATAATCGGTTATTGAGATTAAGATTTTCCCTTTTTTATTTCTTCATTCAGAAATAAACCCCTGTAGATTATACAGCCAGTTCTTGTGAAGAACATTGCTGATGGATGGAATTTCCCAAATCCTCTGGGTATCTATTTCTTGTTCCACCCAACTAGAAGAACTTACAAAGAGAATTTAATCAAAGTGAATGTAATTCCTACCTCACCAGCATTCATTGTTCACTGACTAGGTGGAGGAAAGAACCTCTTGTTTAAATTGCCTGAGCAGAGTAATGACATGATCAGAGTCATACACTCAACCCCTCATTAGAATAGGTCCATCTCATAATTATTATTTCCACCTATCAGAAATACCCACTCTTCCAAGGATATATAAGCATTGAGAGGCCTCCATGATTTGCTTTTGGTTTATGAGAAAAAGCTAAATGACCATCCTTTGATTTGCTAGCCCTAATTAATAAAATGATTAATTACTCAGAAATTGTCTCAAACTTTTTATAAGGTCGCAATTGTAAGAAATGAATATGAGAATTTCCAAAAAATGTGGGAAGAACAGTATGAACTTACACAAATTGATGTATGCAGAAATAGGACACTATACACAGTTATAGCTTAGTAAATCAAAAGGAAGTAAACCTCCAGGTAACTCTAATGATCAGGCTTGAGAAGAGATAATGAAAAACACCTCCATCCCATTGAGTTAGGGGATCACTGGAGCTAAGTAGGCATCCCTGGTCAAACACTTATTTTGCTTCATTTTTTTTATAACAGGGAAGCTCACTGTTAGAAGATAGGGAAAAGGTATATCTGGAAATGATTGCAATGAAAAAAACAATTGTCAAACTTTTTTAAAAAAATCAGGGTTGGCTGTTTTTCTTGCCATATATTTAGATTCTCATTTTAGAAACTCTGAGGCTTGTAGTGGTTGAGAATCCACATTCTTACTCTTATCCAGGTCACATAACTGCATATGAGAGCCCAAGTTGAACTCATTCTGTCACCACTTTCTAGTCCATTAGTCTGTCCAACTCAGAGAAAATATGGGAGAAATATACCCTGAATCCTTTAATCTTTCAGGTGTGACAAAAGTTTACAAGGGAATTTTGGTTGTAAGTAGTGCATTGGATTAAATTCTGACTTGTAAGGGAATGGAAATATTCAATTTCTCCATTTGTATTTTATTTGAGCCATGATCAAGCGGAAAGGAAATCATTTAAAACAGTGATTGTTCAGCAGTATAATCATGAGAATGGATCAATGAATTCAATATTTATAAAAAATCAAGCAGGTAAATCTTAAAAGGAAACTTCCCTAGGATCGAGGAAGGGAAAGGAATAAGCATTAAGCCCCAATTGTGTGCCAAACATGCTAAAGAGTCACACTAAGTATCTGAGGCAGGATTTGAACTCAGATCTTCCTAATTTCTTGCCCATCACTCTATCCACTGTATTACCTGGTTGCTTCTAGGTCTATGTCTGGCTTGGAAAGATTCAGAATGGATAATATTACCTAATTTCTCTCCCTTTCCAACCCCTCCCCATACACACACACACACACACACACACACACAGTATATGCTATATATATGCATACATTTACATATATTTTCTTTGTAATAAGTCCTGGGGAAAAAAAAGATTTATAGCTGGAAGAGACTTCCAAGTCCTTAAAAGTTCAATTCCCTCATTTAACAGATTGGTACTCTATTGGTCCAGAATTTAAATTCTTTACCAAAGTCACTCATGTAGTGAATGTTTGAAATGGTTGAACCCAGGTCTTACTGATTGTCCAATATCTTGCTGTCTTTAAAAGTGACAAAGGTACTGAAAAAGTGAAATGCAAACATCCATCTTTAAACAACATAAAAGACAAAGATTTCTATCAGTATAGTGAAAAGAATTTTTCAGTGACTAGCACTTGAATATCCTGTTCTATTCAACAGCTAAATCTCATTAATGTTCCAAGTGAGACTCATCACTCGATGGAGCTAACAGAATACCTCTCCACACCCAAGTTTAGTAGGGACAGTTAAAATTTTCCTTTGAAAGTTGGCAGAGGGGCTAGAGTACAAAAATATAAATTTAAAAAGGTGAGAACTTGAAGAGGGAGCATAAAAAATAAACTATGGAAGAATGTCACACAGAGAATAAAAGGACCACTCTTCGAACTAGAAAAGAGGAGGTGGGTTTAAAGAGGAGGTTGAATACTTTAAGGTAGGGCAGCTGCTTGTCCTCTAGAAAATGATGAAGTAGATAATGAAAATTGTCGGGGAGAAATCAGTCACTAAGCATCAGAGAAAAATGATAACTTGCTAACTCCTTCCTCAAAGGCACTGTAGAACTGTCAAACTATTAACAAAGATATATGTGATCTTCCTGGGGCATGTATCTAATATATGACAAAATCTAAGACTTTTCAAAATGAATTACCACCCACTTCTGGTAAGTCACATGGACCTCAGTGATTCAGTCAGAAGAAACCTAGAAAGCACTGCCAATGATGACGAAGTCTTTGGCAAAAATCTGAAGACCAGAAGGGGCACAGGTGGTATTTTCATCACTTGTACCCTACTGAAGGTAAGAGTTGAGGAAAAGTTGTTTTTGGAAGTGAACAGAAGGCTGAGAAGATGGTGTTCAAAAATAGATTTAGATTTCTGGACCATAGCTTAAACTATAGGAATGACAGACTTCATGGACAAGGTGAGAAAAAATGCATAACAAAAACACTGGTAAGAATGTCCTTAATTTGAACTGATGCAGAGGGAAGTGAGCAGAACCAGGATAATTTATATAAATATTATAAAGACAACATTGAAAGAACTCTGATCAATGCAATAGCCAACCATGTTTAAAAAAAAGACTCATGATGAAATATGTTATCTACCTTCTGAAAGAGAGGTGATGTATAGAAGGTACAGATAATGTGTATATATATATATATGTATATATGTATATAGATATAGACATATAAATATAGATTAATTTGGATACCATATAATTATAATTATACCCATAAATATATTGCTATATATGATTACATGTTTGATATAGCTAATATGAAGATTAATTTTTGCTTGACTTTACATATCTGTTGCAAAAAAATTGTTTTACTAAGTGTAGGAGGGCAATGAGAAGGAAAAAGATTTTCTCCTTTTTTATTTTTCAAACTCCATACAAAGGTACTTTTCAGCATTCATCCATTTGCAAATTTATGAGTTCATCTTTCTACCACCCTCGCTTCTCTACCTTCTCCTCATGGTGACAAACAATCTGATAAAAAATTATACATGTATAATTGTGTTTAACATTTCCATATTTGTTATATTGCAAAAGAAAAATTAGAAATAAGGGGGAAACATGAGAAAGAGAAAAGTTTTAAAAAGTGAACAAAGTGTGCTTTGATCTGCATTCCAACTTCATAGTTTTTTCTCTGGATATGGATGTAAAAATGGATTTTCACTGAAAAAATGTAAGGGAATGTATCTGCTTCATTCTTGGAAATTAATTATAAAACCTTTAAATGAGCAAGGAAAATTGTCCAGGTCAGGATCTCCATGTATCAGACAAGTTGTTTGTCCTTCATTCTCAAAGAGGTCCATGACATGAGACTGATGTATTGACTTGCAAGTGAATTGGATTTAAGTGAAGCAGGGCTGTGCAAAGGTACCAGCCTCATTATCTCCTTTAGCATCATCAAAGTCCAGTAGCAAGACACAGGCCAAAAAGAATAGCAATGGCTCTAGATGCAATGGAAGACCTTGAGCTTTGTAAGCTCAGGTCTTTCCCAAGTCCCAGTTTGTCTGAAGCAAAAACCTATTGAGAAATTAAAAGACTAGGTAAAAACTGAGGCAAATGATGGACTCATAAAGGACAAGTAATGAGAAGCTAAGTGTATAGTTAATTCTTTTCATCACTTTGTATTTACTGGTGGCATGATTGCCCCAGGTCTCAACTCTGACTTTGATATAGCCCTGAACAGAGGATGCCACATTCCTACAAGTAATAGAGATACCTTTCCCTGGCCCTGATGTCTTCTTGAGCCACAGAAACCTCTCCATAATAGTTACTCAAGATCTGGTCCTCTATCTAGTGCTCCTCCAGTCTCAATATTTCCCATCTTCCTATATATTATTCTCTTCCCTTCATTCTTCATCTCTAGCCACTTTGGTCTACTTTTCATTCCTCATACACAATGCTAAGGAAAGAAGGTAAGATGCTAAAAATGTCATTGTTTCTCTTGAATGGCATATCTTATTTACCTCCTTTACCAGATCTGTCATGGACTCTTCAATCTCTGCTTTGACAGAAGATTCTTGTACAAGGATCTGAGGTAATTTCTGATCCCTAATGTCCACAGGTTGCCAAATGACTGACTAGAAGTTCAGAATGGTACCTGAATCACTGGATTCTTTAGGCCCTATATTCTGGCATAAGAGAAGAGCCATTAGATAGTGGGTATGCTTGCCCTATACAGTCTTTTACCATGACTAATATCAGACCTTGAGAGGAGTTATATAATTCTTGCCCATTTTGAGGCTTTTCTCCTACTTTTGAGAGTAGACAATGGATTTAAAATCCAACTCACTCTGGTAAGAAGTGCATATTATGAGAGGCTTAGAAGCAAGAGCAAAGTTTAGAGTGTCATATATTTAGGTAGTACAATGAATAGAGAACAACTCATCTACCTGAGTACAAAACCAGCCTCAGACACTTCCTAGCTGTATGATCCTAAGATAGTCACTTCACTCTGTTTGCCTCACTTCCCTTATAGAGGCAAACTACTCTAGTATCTTTGCTAAGGCAGCACTAAATGAGATCATGAAGACTCAGACAAAATTGAAAATGACTGAACAAATTTCCCGTAGGCCTGTGCCACAAGAGGGATAGGAAAAGGATAAAGAAATATTTATAGCAGCCCTTTTTCTGGTGGTCAAAATTGGAAAGTAAAGAGGTTGTCTTCCTATTGTGAAAAAGCTAAAGAAATTATGGTGAGTACATGTAATGGGATATGATTGTATATAAGAAATGATGAAACAATTTCAAATGAAACTGGGAAGATTTCTGGGAAGTGATGCAGAGTTAAATTAGTTGAAATTGGAGAACAATTTATAAAATGATAACACTATAGCATACAATGACTTTGAAAGACTTTGGAATTCTTGATCAATGAAAATGAAAAACAGGAGTCCGAAAGAATAAAGATGAAATATGTCACCTCCTGTTAGAGAGGGTATGGACTTAAAATGCAGAGAGAGACATAATATTTTCACACAGGGCAAAGGAATTTATTTTGCTTGGCTGAAATTCTGTAACGAGGTCTTTCTTTTTCAGGGTTTTGTTTGTTTGTTCTTGGTTGCTCAGTGGAGGGGAGCTAGTGGGAGGGATAGTTTAATTTTTAAAAAACAGGCTTATTAAAAAAATAAATTATTTTAAGTTATGTCCTGTAAAAGATCTAATGCATATATGTATATATTTTGCCTCCAGAAATAAAACAAATGCTTTGGGGAGGAGGAAGGGAGAGGGGAAAAGAAAAGAAAATGGTAGCGTCTTGGTTTTGCAGTTTTGACCTTTTCTTTCATGTAAGATAGAGCTCTGAAACCACAATCAAAAAACATTAAGTCCCTCTATGTAACAAGTACTAGGGTTACAAAGAAAAATTGAAGTAATTCCTGCCCTTAAAAAGTCTACATTTGAAAGAGGGAAAATTGAAGAATCAAAGAAAGTTCTTGTCTGAGAAACCGTGTGAATCATAGGGTCACGGGTGACTTTCTGGTGAAGGAGGGAAATTCCCTTTATTATCCCTTCAAATGGAATAAGAAGATCAAAATAGGAATTGTTGGGAATGATCACCAGAGGAA
Organism: Macrotis lagotis; assembly: GCF_037893015.1. Taxonomy (NCBI): domain Eukaryota; kingdom Metazoa; phylum Chordata; class Mammalia; order Peramelemorphia; family Peramelidae; genus Macrotis; species Macrotis lagotis. Next base: position 152,100,419 of record NC_133658.1, read on the forward strand.
TTCTAATATATATGGGGCTACAAATGTTGCTGAAGATTTACATCCAGAGATCCAGAGATAAACGTTCCATGGAGATTAATGATTGCTCTATAAAAGGTCCCTATCTTGACTTCTTCCTCCTTTTTATGCATATTTATTCTGAAATAAGTCGTTTATTATTGTATTATTTAATATTATAAGGGTATATTAAGTGTATTATGTGAATTATGTTGCTGCCAAGTAGAAAGTCATTTCTGGGCAAGCCTGTATGGAGCACAAGACTGAACAGGATTGAGGAGAAAGTTAATCCAGTCTCATTAGTAGCATTGTTCTTCAAATGCTGGCTTGACTTAGTAGAGAATGAAGAAATAGGAAGGTTAAGGGACAGTTTTGGGCTAACTGCAATGGAGAATGCCATCTGTATCCAGAGAAAGAATTATGAACTTTGAACAAAGACCAAAGACTATTACCTTCAAATTTAAAAAAAGTTATCTTATTATGTAATTTTACATCTCATACTTTATTTTTCTTCCTTAAGGATATGATTTCTCTGTTATCACATTCAACTGAGATCAATGTATAACATGGAATGAATGTAAAGACTAACAATGCCTTCTGTGGGGGGAGGGAAGCAAGAATGGGGGAAAAATTGTAAAACAAAACAAAATCTTTCAAAAAATAGAAATAGGAAGGTTAAAAAAAACCTTGATCTCCCAAATAAGTGGTTGTTTAATAATAATTTCTCATTAATAAATGCTTGTTGACTGATATGCTATCACATTTCATTCCCTACTGTAGAATGTAAGCTTCTTGAGGACAAGGACTGTTTCATTTTGTTTTTTTTATCTCTAGTGCCTAGCTTATTGTTTTGTCCATGGTAGAAATCTTAAGATACTTAAAAATTTACATTAGATTGAATTGAAAATGACAAAATGGGGGCGGCTAGGTGGCGTAGTGGATAAAGCACCGGCCTTGGAGTCAGGAGTACTTGGGTTCAAATCCGGTCTCAGACACTTAATAATTGCCTAGCTGTGTGGCCTTGGGCAAGCCACTCAACCCCATTTGCCTTGCAAAAAAAAAAAAAAGAAACCTAAAAAAAAGAAAAGAAAATGACAAAATGATTAGAATAGGAGAGTGTCCCTTTAGTCTCAAACATGGTCTTATTGAAGTAGAGGAAATATTGGACAGAGAAATATGTTTTATAATTATTAATCTGAACCCTCTGTACTAACCATGTAGCTTTTCCCTCATCCCCCCCCCCCATTCTACCCCATCCAACTGTCCAAATTATGAGACAGGTACACCTCTCATCACCTCATCTCTGCTCTCTGATTTACCAGCTCCAATCTTCCTCTCCTCAGTTGAGTTACTCCTCTGCCTTTGGAGGACAGCCTGCTCTGGGGGACCATGATTCCCCACCCCTTTGCTCTGCTCTACTACTGCTTGCTTGTTTTTCTTTGGGAAACTCTGGGGAGCATGGTTCCCCAAATTCTCTCACCTTCTTCTTACTACTATTGAAATTCACTATCTTGCTGCTTCTCTAAAGAACCCAACTCGTGAACTTTTTGTAGTAATTTGTGAACTTTATTTAGTAAATTGTGAATTTTTGGTAGTAAGCTATGAAATTTTATAGTAACTTGTAAACTTTTTAGTAGGTGAATTAAAATGTGAACTTTTTCTTACCCTCCTGAGTCTGAGAGTTGGTGATTTCTTTACCCAAAAAGAACCCACATAGATCCTTAAGTCTTCCCTTCCCCTGAAGCCATTTCACCCTGCTTGATCCCTAAACCTTCTTTTTTTCCTAAGCCCATTTCTCCTGGCTCCATCCATCAGTCCCCCCCCTTTCCCTGAGCACATTTTCCTGGCTTCATTTTGAGCAAAACTAAAGGGGCAAGTTCTTATACTCTTGGACAGATACTGTCACTGCAGTCTTGAGTTCCTCTATAGGTAGATGTCATTACTCTCAGGAGATGTTGCTATAGAAATAAAGAAGTTTGAACTTTGACTGGCATATATTGCTGAGATGCTGCAAGAATGGCAGGTGTCATACAAAAAAATGAACAGAACTTCTAAGAAGCCTCAGAGGACCCATACTTGATTGGTTGTCTATGTAAAAATGGAAAACTGTCTACTAGAGTTTAGAAATGCCTGAGGGTACTATATAATCACTTTATGGGTTTGGACAAATATGAGGACCTTCTAATTCCTAATCACTACCCAAGAAGAATGTGAAAAAGTTTCCAGCTCTGAAAAAAAGATATTTCAGAAAGTGACAGTGAAGTGACCTTTGAGTCTGAGGAACCATTTCTAGTAGTATAGAGAACATTAGAAGGTAAATTGTTATAACAATTTGTAGTTCAGTTGTTTCAATCTTGTCTAACCCTCTTTAACCCCATTTAGGTTTTTTTTGGGGGGGGGGCAAAGAAACTGGTGTGGCTCACCATTTCCTTCTCCAGCTCATTTGACTGATGAGAAAACTGAGATAAACAGAGTTATGTGACTTGCCCAGGGTCACATGGCTTATAAATGTCTGAGGCCAGATTTTGTTGCAGCAGTTCCATATTTTTGTGTGAAAAATCACTTCTTGGCCCAGGAATGCAGGTATAAAAAGAAAATAGAGATTTATTAAGAAGTTGTTACAACACGAAGAAAATGATAGAAAATCTCAGAAAGATTAAAAGGCCATGTGCAGTGGCTTGCTTAGGCAATCCAGCAGCAAGATTGATGCAGAAGTCCAAAGGAAAGAGAGCCAGAGTCTCTGCTAGCTAGGTGGTACAGTGGATAGAGTACACTGGAGTCAGGAGGACCTGAGTTCAAATCCAACTACAGACACTTGATAATTACCTAGCTATGTGACCTTGGACAAGTCACTTAACCCTATTCCCTTGCCCCAAAAATGCTTTTTGCAGAATCTCCTTAATACCCCCTCAGGGACCTTGGGAAGAGGTGGTGACTTGGAAGTTGCCCCAGTCCTGCATTTTGCTTGCCTTTTGGGGAGGGGTTAGGGGTCTTAGAAATTTGATTCTGATGAGGATGTTTCAGTGCCTGCCTGCATAATCTAGCTTGCCTTACCAATGTGGCCAAGGTCAGACTGAAGGTCAAGGTAGAGTGTTTTTTAACAGATAGAGGAAGAGTGAAGATTTAACAGTGCAAACAAAAGATTTACAAAATTTGTTTCCAATTTATTTCATTATTCCCTATGCCCATGATTCTCTGCATCATTTGAACTCAAGAAGATGATACTTCCTGACTTGAGACTTGATACTCTAGTCACTGCACTCCATTATAATAACTAAAGTTGCCCAAAAAGCACACCTAGCTCACCAGTAACAAATGATATAATTGATTTGATGGGAAGAAAGACAAACCATTAAAAATCATTATTGGGAGAAATGATGTCAGCAGAACAGATCCAGTCAAGACATTGATGCCCAATGAGAGGGAGGGTTTGACTAGACAAACTCAGATCCTACGTGCTATATTCCAAGATACACTATTCTGTACTTACTTATATGGAATGAAAAGAGACTCCAGGTCAGAAGTCAAAGACTTTAGCCACTAGAACTGTATGTAACAAGGGAGCCTAACTGAGAAGAATAAGTTATTTGGGGATTGTCAAGGGGAGCAAGATGCACTTTGAGATTACCCAAGAGGGAACTAACATTTAGTGTACAGAAACTACAGTCTGATAGATTAGAATCAAGAATCCATGAAGGGTAAAAGGACTGCATGCAGTAGCTACAGATTCAGAGGGTCATTCATTGAAATGAATGAAAGATCAAGAGGAGCAAGTGATCAGCTATATTTGACCACATATTCTGGATGGCCTTTATATTCCCAAAAGCAAAACTTAATACCTTGCCTCTGTGGTCTTAATGAATAAATGAATAGCATATATTATGTTCCTACTGTTTTCCTAAATGGCTGCAGATACAAATGCAAAAATCCTGATTTTTTTGCCCTTATGGATCTCACAGTCTAATAAAGGAAACAAAATATAGAGGGATGTGATAATCAGGGAAGAAAATTATACTATGTGAAGACATAAAGATGGTGAATAAAAAGGACAGCCTTTATATATCAGAAGTTTATCATATGAAATTTCAAATTTTCTAGTGAAGTTTTAGGTGTCAATTAAGAGGCTCAGGGTAGCTAGGTGGCACAGTAGATAGAGCACTAACCTTGGAGTCAGAAAGATGGGACTTCAAATACTACCTCAGACACTTGACTGTCATTTGTTGTGTGACCTTGGGCAAGTCATTTAACCCTGATTGCCTCACATCCAGGGTCATCTCGAGTTGTCCTGATTCATATTTGACCACTGGACACAGATGACTCTGAAGGAGAAAGTGAGACTGGTGAGACTGGTGACTTAGCACAGCAGCCCCTCACTCAAATTCAATTCATGTGCTTTTCATGGCATCATCCTCCTGATGTGGTGGTCTTCTTCAAAAATGAAGGGCAGGGGCAGCTAGGTGGTATAGTGGATAAAGCACCGGCCTTGGAATCAGGAGTACCTGGGTTCAAATCCGGTCTTAGACACTTAATAATTACCTAGCTGTGTGGCCTTGGGCAAGCCACTTAACCTCATTTGCTTTGCAAAAACCTAAAAAAAAAAAACCTGAAGGGCAAACATTGTTATTGTTAGACAAACCTCTATTGGGGTACATGGACTTAAATTCTCAAGAATTTTTGCTTTGATTGGGACAAATCCTAACTACCTTAATCCTGGCCAATGATAATGGTAATAGTAATGTCATAGCAGTGGACAAGTCCTATATGAGAAAAGGGGATAGTTTATTTTATCCTTATAGTAGCCCTGAGAGGTTATTATCCCATTTAAGAGATAAAGAAACTGAGGAAAGTGAAGTGACTTGCCATAGTAACCTAGTTAATAAGTATTTGATGTGGGATTTGATTTCTGGTCTTCCATCATTAAAGCTCAGTATTCTATCCAGTGTACCATCCAGCTGACAGAGCCCAATCTGAAATGAGAGAAACTTAAAATGACCAAAGAGGACAAGGGCTATTATGGGAGAATGATTTCTCAGTGTCAAGATCAAAGTATCAAATGTATCTTCATTATCATAATCCACTCTGATCACAGTTAAGATTTTCGTGAGCAAGTTACTGAGAGAAGTATTTGACATGGAAAGAATTAAGAAACCTACAACCATAACTTACCATCCCATCCAGAATGCTTCTGTGGTCATTGATCATGGATCTTGGATTTTTTTCCTAGGTATGGAAACTGTGATCACAAAACCCATCTATAACTTAGACTCTAAGACATTTGTCTAAAATTAACACAAATATATAAGACCAAGAGTCATATTCAATAGTCTAGTGATCAAAGGCTAATAAATAGATGTTAAAAGAAGGATTTCAAAATACTAGCATTTAAATGAAAGACTTTCAAATCACTAGTAATAAGAGACCTGCAAATCGATATAACTCCCTCTTACATCCAAAAAACCAACAAAGATAACAAAACACAGAATTGCTCAGAATGAGAGAAATATGATACAATGAGTGGAGTTGTGAAGTGGTTCAACTATTTTTGGAATTCTATTTGGAATTATACTCCCCAAGTACCCTTTGACCAAGAGATCCACTGATAGACATATATTGAAAGGTCAAAGACAGAAAAGTCCCATGTATCACAAAATATTCATAGCAGCATTGATTGTGATACCAAAGAACTAGAATTGAAGTAAATGCCTTTTAGTTGGGAAGTGTCTAAATGAATTGTGGTACACCAATGCAATGAAATATTACTGTGCCAAACCAAACAACTAATATGAAGAATTCAGAGAAGCAAGAAAAACTTATATGAACTGATGCAGAGCAGAGAAAATAAATAAGCAAGTTTCAATATGTATTCAATTGTTAGAATAAGGAAAACAATGTAATAATATATAATGATTACAAATCTAATAAGGTAGAATAATAACAACTATGAAAATGAAATCAGATTTTTTTATGACTGTAATAATAAAACTTGACTTTAAAAAGAGTTGAGGCAATGTCCCTTCTCTTCTTTGAAGAGGCAGAGGTATAATTTGACATATACTGTCGAATTTGGTAGATACCTTGGTTAGTTTTGTTAAACTTTGCTTTTTCTCTTTTTTAAATTATTGTTGGGAGGAAACAAATTCAAGAAATGATATGATGCAAAAGCAAAAACTTCAATAAAATGAAGGTAAGATTTTAAAATTTCTTTTTTAAAAGACAGAGTTGCCTAAGACTCAATTGGGTGCTATCAGAGGCTAGGTTTGAACACTGGAAGCTTTCTCCAACCTCTCTTAATTCAAGTGCTTTACCTATACTAATTATTTCCTATTTATGCTGCATATAGCTTGTTTTGTATATATTTGTTGCATGTCATCTCCCCCATTAGATTCTAAGTTCTTTGAAGGCAGGGACTGTCTTTACCTTTTTTTTATTCCCCCTCCCCCTTAATATATAGGTATCTGACATATAGGTGCTTAATAAATACATATTGATTGATTGATTGTATTCACTTATATACCCAGAATGTATAGTCATGATCTGGCATCTTTGTCAGAATGATGTTATAGCATCTTACTTTATACTTTTTGATGTTTGAGCAAGAATTTATTTTGCCTGTGTTTTGGAACACTGAACTGCTGAGGAGACCTAGAGATGGAGGACTATCATGAAGTTAAAGAAGAGATTGAGGAAAGCTCACTGTCAAGGCATGGTGCTTCAGCATGGATTACAAAGAGGAGGCAGCTAGGTGATGTAGTGGATAGAAGACCCTGGAGTGAAAAAAATCTAAGTTCAGTCTGACCTTATTAGCTATGTGATACTGGGCAAGTCACATAACTTCTGCCTATCCATTTCCTCAGCTATAAAACGGTGATGATGCTAATAGCACCTACCTACTTGGGTTGTTGTGAGGATAAAAGGAGATATTTGTAAAGTGCTTTGCTAACACTAGCTATTGTTAGTTATTAGGAGGACAAATGTCATTATGATGATCAGGTTCAATGTCAGTAATTCTAGCAAGGAGATAAGTTTCACCAAGATTAAAGAGGACCTTAGAAACTTTCTATCCCAATACTTTTTTCTAAATAGATGAATAAATTGAGTCCAAGAGGGCAAATGACTAGTTTAAGGTCATGTGAGTTATAAGTAACTGAACCACAATGTGACCCCAAGGTCTCCGAATCCAAGTCCTGTGCTCTTCCTACTACACCACAGGTCACTGGAAAAGACATGGGGGTCACTGGAATACACATAGATTGTGAAAACACATGGAATAGCAAATCACAGAAACTAGAAAGTAAACTAATCTATATATAGTCATACCAAAAAATGTTCTAAATTATTATTGATTAGAGAAATACAAATGAAAACTTTTGAGACATCATCTTACACCTATCAATTGGCTAAAATGTTAAAAGGGGAGATTGACAAATGGTGGAGGCAATGTGGAAAAGTTGGGACACTAATACACTGTTATTGGAATTGTAAACTGATTCAACCATTTTGGAGCAATCTGAAAATAAGCCCAAAGAGTTATTAAACTATCTATACCTTTGACCCAGCAATACCACTACCAAGTCTATTTCTGATGATTTAGGGAAAACGAAAAAAGTTTTATGTTCTAAAATATTTATAGCAGCTCTTTTTGCGTGACTAAGAACTAGAAATTGAATGGATGCCCATTAATTGTGGAATGGCTAAACAAACTGTGATATGTGATTGTGTTTTGTTGTAAGAATTAATAAGGGACAACTGGGTGGTGCAGTGGATAGAGCACTTTGCCAAGGAGTCAGGAAGACCTGAGTTCAAATCCAGCCTTAGACACTCAATAATTACCTAGTTGTGTGACCTTGGGCAAGTTACTTAACCCCATTGCCTTAAATTAAAAAAAAAGAATTGATAAGCATTTTGATTTTTTAGAAAAACATGGAAAGACTTGCATGAAAAAATGAAGAGTAAAATAAGCAGAACCAAGAGAATGTTGCATATACAGTAAGAGCAATATTGTTCAAAGAATAACTGTGAATGACTAAGCTATTCTGAGTATTATTGCATTAAGAAGGACCTATGAAAGAAGATACTATCCACCTCTAGAAAAAGAACTAATAATTGGAAGTATTCATGTATAGAACATGCATGCATGTACATGGGCACACATACAAACACAGACATTTATTTCAATATCAATTTTAGTGCAAATTGATATTTATTTCAGTGTCAAATTTCAGACCTTCTTTAACACAGGTTAAACATGAAGGGAGGTGGGGCGGCTAGGTGGTGCAGTGGATAGAGCATTGGCTCTGGAGTCAGGAGTACTTGAGTTCAAATGCAGCCTCAGACACTTAATAATGACCTAGCTGTGTAGCCTTGGGCAAGCCACTTAACCACACTGCCTTGCAAAAACCTAAAAAAAAAACAAACAAAAAGAAACATGGAGGGAGGAAAGAAGACTGATCAGAATTTAAAATATAACAAAAAATGAAATGAAATGAAAAAAAAAACTAATCTACAAAATAGCAAAAGAAGATATCACTTTGCTACAATTCCCAAAAGGGAATTGCTTCGATCCTGCCAAGTGACAATTAAAAAAAAGTCAAACTATTGGATCAGAAAATGTCCCACCCGTAGGTTTCAAATATACTGCTGTCTCAGGAAGAAATCCAATGTGGAGGTATTCTGAGCTAGGATTCTTATGAAGATGGGTCCAAATTTGAGTATCTTACACAAGGAAATATGGACATTTGACCTATTCTGACAATTGTCCAGCTAGAAGAGAGAATCCATAGGTGGCCACCTTCATTCCAGATCCCAATAGAGGTCTCAGGTGTCTAATCTGATATACTTTAATTTAGAATTAAATATTTCTGATCGAAAGTTGTTCTGTCAGCCTCTAATTGAGGTCTGAGTCTGGAATGTTCATCTCTGCCCTTACACAAAATCTGTGTCTCTAGATTAAGCCAAAGGCAGGTTTTGTTTGTGTGAAGCAGCATAGTCCTCTTCCAATTTGCATTTGCAAGGTTGGCTTTCAAATTGTGTAACCATCAAAGAAAGGGCCATTCTGAGAAGACAGGAAAACTACTGAATAAAAATACACTGAATAAAAAAACTGAATAAATTCTTATCTTTATGACATTTTGGTAGGAGAGGAGACAGTAATCCTGGGGCTCATTGGATCTTTGTCAGTTCTGACAAAGAACAGAATTTATGGATGGGTTAGGTAATCATAAAGTAATCAATGACATCTTATATACAAATATGTAACTTGATTGGTTGGCCATCAAAATTTTTATGATCCTTTGTTAAAATTCTATAAATATTGATTATTTAGTTAGTTCTGTTGTTGGTATTTGCAAGGATGCCATCCACCTAAGGGTTTTGGTAAGATCCCCGAGAATTAAACTTCATTTTTTGAAATAACTTTGTTATTTCATTTTTAGCTTAAGGAAATTATGGTTAACACAGGTAAACAAAGGCAATCAAGAGTAGAGAGGATTTGGGGGGGTGGGGTGGGGGGAAGATGGAATTAGAGGAGGAAACTGTCCACCAATGCAGATCAGCACCCAGTATTCCAAGTTAGTGATTTCTTATGGATTTTGCTTGAAGGTAAATTCAGTAAGAATTAATTTGTTTTGGTTTCATCCCATATATGTTGACATAGCATTTCTCCTTTCTTTTTGTTTCCAGATTTTCTCTGCAGTGTCATCACACAGCTTGGCTAGGGATTCTAGGGGTCTAAAGGATTCTATGGGGGTGGGGTTCAAATACATATTTTGGATGAAAAGTTGCTCATTCAAGGGTCTCTTTTGTTTTCTTCCTCATTAAACTTTCCTCTATACTATTATGAATGTTTACAAGTGAATGGGAGAATCAGTCTTGATTTCAGGCGAATTCTTCCATAGGATTCCTGGGTCAGGACTCTGAATTAAGAGAGTGAAAAATCCTCTTCCCCCCACCCCCACCTCCCAAAGTGTCCTAGGACTCCTCATGCTTGAGAGTTTCTGGTATAAAATTTAAAAATACATCATATGGGGTCCCCTTTGTACTGTTCCTAAAGAGTTAACTCTCACAGTATTTTCCTTTTTTGTAAGGCAATGGGTTAAGTGACTTGCCCAAGGTCAAACAGCTAGGTAATTATTAAATGTTTGAGGCTGGATTTGAACTCAAGTCCTTTTGACTCCAAGGGCCAGTGCTCTAGCCACTGTACCACCTAGCTGCCCCATCCCACACTATTTTCTAATACAGCCAAGCTTGCTTTAGGCAGAAGTCAGAGAAGTGATTAAAAGTCTAAATTAGAAGTAATCTCTTCCATACCAACTGGGGCAAAAGCATTAGTGACATTGGGGAAATCTTCAGCAAGAAGAACAGCGAAAGTCAAGAATGACTATCAAAGACCAGACATGGTCAACTCAAATATGATATACTTATTGTCTCTGTGACTCAAAGCCAAGTCATTTTACTTCCCAGTTCTCTATAGACAACTCTCTAAGACTATATAAGTTGCAGAGAAGGTACCCCTTACTCTGGTATAGGGAGTTACCTCACCCAGGAGTCCCTTTATCCAAATGAAATCATAGATCTAGTTACTGTCTCTATTACAAAGGGCAGAGTTGGAAGAATCAGATTAGAATGAGATGCTGAAGGTCACTTCATGCTAAAGAGAAGTTTCTCTCCATCCTGCATTGAATTATTTCCCAGCTAAAAATAGTATTTCTAAATGGCTCAGTATCTCCTGACTTCTCACTCTCCCTTACCTCCCTCCACCTCCTGCCCCTGAAACTTCACACACCTCTTTTATCTCTTGAAGATCCCATGACCTTCATGTTCTATTGGTGAACTTTCCTGGGAAGAGAGGAATACATATAAATGGTCTTTTCCATAGGGGCTTTATAGGACCACTACAATATGTATGATCACTTCTTCTAAGTGACAGTTTGGGTTAGAGGTGACCTGGTCATTCAGAATGTGTTCTGAGTTTGAGCAAGTAGAAGCTGCCTGGTTCAAGTAAGAATAGAAGAGTGGGGTCAAAGAGAGAAAAAGCAAAGAGTTAGGGGAAGAAAGTGAATACATAGTTTAGGAGAAAGAAGAGAATAGCAGTGGTAGAGAGGAGAGGAGGTAGGAGAGAAAGAGAAGAGATTTCTAGTTGAGGGGGAGTATCATTTGTATGAAAAAACAAAGACCTTTGAGGAAGAATGAAATGGGAAGAAGATATCAGAGGAGAACTGAGGAGAATGGACTGAAGGAGAGAAAGAAGAACTGGGAAGAGAAGAGAAGAGAAGAGAAGAGAAGAGAAGAGAAGAGAAGAGAAGAGAAGAGAAGAGAAGAGAAGAGAATTGGGATAGTCTAGGGGAATTTCATAAGAGAAAGGTGAGACTGAGGGAGCAGGGGGGAAAGAGTCAAAAGGATAGGGGGGAACACCTGGCTTCAGAAAGAGAAGACTTGTAAAATAGCAAAAGAAGTCAAGAAATATTTATTAAATATCTATGATATTCCAGGCAAGGAAAACTGCTTCCCTCTTTTCCCAAAAAACAATGAACTTAGAGGGGAAAAGTGAGGAAGGACAGAGAGGAGAAAAGTCAGGTGAAGGGAGAAGAGAAACTTTTGGTGGATAGGGGAAGGTATTAGACATTTTATGAGCGAGGAAGGAGAGGAGCAGAGGTGCATTGAAAAGCTAAGAGAATAAATGAGAAGAGAGCTGTGGAAGGAAAAGGAGGACTGAAGTGCAAAGAGGAAGAAGCTAATATTCATAAAAGCACATAGAGTCAGCTTGGCTAGGAAAGCTGACTCTATGTGCTTTTATGAATATTAGCTTACTTGATCCTCACAAAAATCCTGGGGAATAGGCACTGTTATTATCCCCATTTTACAGTTGAAGAAACTGAGGTGGACAGAGGTAAAATGACTTGCCCAAGGTCATATATCTAGTAAATTTCTGAGGTCAGATTTGAATTCAGGTTCTTTTGACTCCAGATCCAATACTCTGGGCCCATTAACTAGTAAGGAGACAAGGAAGAAAGGAGGAGAGTTTAGGTAGAGGGAGGAGAACTGTAGCATAGAGAAGAGAGAAGAGAAGGGATTGGATAGCTGGAAAAGAAAGAAAACAAAAGTAAAGGAGAGGAAACAGAAGAGGTGAAATGTAGAGTGCTGGTGGAAGAGAGAGAGTCCAGCACAATTGGGATGGAGAGGAGAATTTGAGAGAGAAGAACGAAATGGAAGGATGGCTAGGGAGAAAAATTTAAAAGAATGAGCACAGGAGGATATGAAAGGAGAATAAGGAGAGGAGATGAGAGGAAAGAGAGAGAGAGAGAGAGAGAGAGAGAGAGAGAGAGAGAGAGAGAGAGAGAGCTGGATGGAGAAGAGGAAAGTAAAAAAGAAAGACTGGGGAAGGAGAGAGAAGCAAGAAATGAGAGGGGAGGAAAGGTGCAATAAAGACAGGAAAACCTGAGAGGAGAGAGGAGGGATGACTAGGGAAGAAACAAAGATCAGCGGAGCAAAAAAAGGAGAAGGGATGAAAGGGAAGGAAAGTAGAAGAAGGGTGATTAGGAAAACTTAGATGGAAAGTATAAAAGAAGGAAAGAGGAGAACCAGAGGAGAAAAATAAGAGGATAAAATGAGAGTAGAAGAAAGGGGAACAACAGAAGAGAGCTGGAATTGGGAGGGGGAGAGAGATTAAAGGCAAAGAGATCAAATGAAGGCAGGTGGAGGAAAATGGGTAAGGAAAGATATGAGATTGACTAGAGAGAGAATTAGAGAGAGAAAAAAGAAATCTGGTGAGGGAAAAACAGTGGAACAGTGGAAAGAGAGATTAATCAAAGTGAAAAGAAGAAAAACCAGGGAAGAGAGTGAGAAGGGAAGCTGCCATTGTCAGAGTAGAATAGAGAGGAGAATGAAGGAGGAAAAGGAAAAGTAAACTTTTGAAAATAAGAAAGAGAAGGAAAGCTAGGGGAAAAGGGAGGAAAATGGGAAGTAAAAAGAGAAGCAGAGAGAAGGGAATTGAAGAGAAAGAGGAGCTGAGGTGGAAATGAGATGAAGCTTGGTGGGCCAGATTTTCTTTGGTCCTACTTTTCACGTCGGAGTTACATAATACCTGGAGAGACCTGCATTCCCCTGTTCCTCACACCTCTTCTCTTCTGGTGCAGCCTTTCACAATTGCAGCTGCTTCTCAGGGAAGGTCTATTTCTGGATGCTGTTTTCATTTGACCTATATTAAGCATAGTCACAAGGCAGAAACAAGTTGGGGGCGGCCTGCTTGCTCTTTGCAATTGTGTGTGTGTGTGTGTGTGTGTGTGTGTGTGTGTGTGTGTGTGTGTGTGTGCCACCAACAAGGAAGCCAGACTAGCTGGTGCCCACAGCTCATGATCCAAGGGAATACAGAGGTTGATGGGACCCATCACCCCCTGCCAGAGCCAGTAACCATCAGAGAGACTCAGGCATCAGTATCCCAGGCAGAGCTGGATCAGGTCCCAGTTGGCCTGGAGATTTTTTTTTTTTACCTCCATCCTGGGAATGCTTCCATTGGGCCTTGATAAAAGGCAATTCCTCATTCATAGCTGTGCCTGCCCAAGCAGGTGACAAAGTCTGCATTCTCTAAAAGCCCCATGTTTATGAACCTCCCATTTCAGAGGGTGGATGCGGGGTACTAGCTAGTTTAGGATTAGAATTCTTAGGATTATAGATTTAGAGCAACCTCAAAGGCCATCTAGTCCAAGCCTTACTAGAATCTTAATTATTTTAAGACTTACTAGGTACATAATCCCCTGTTAATTGAATAGGGAATTTTCTAAATAATGAAAGTATTGGAGTAGAAGGAATTAGACTTCTGGTAGCACCCTGAAACAAATACAGAACAGTAAGAATTGTTCATTTATTTTCTTTTGAATAATATTTTATTTTTCCTAATTACATGTAAAAATAATTTTTAACATTTGTTTTTTAAAACTTTGACTTCCAAATTCTCTCACTCCATGAAACAGTAAGCAATTTGATATAAGTTATACATGTGCAGGCATATAAAACAGACAGAACAGCAAGGTTTGAACTCAGTTTTCTCATTGGCAAAATGAAATGGCTAAAGTAGATTACTTTAACATCCTTTAACTCCAGGTAGTGAGTTATATAGAGAGAGCACTGAACCTGGAGTTAGGATGATCTAAGTTCTGATGTGACCTCAGCCACTTAACCAGCTGTATGATCATAGAAAAGTCATTTAATTTCTCTCGGCTTCATTTTTTTATCTGAAAAATGATAACACCTACGTGAGTGTTGCTATGAAAATCAAATGTAATAATTCTAGTAAAACACTTAATTTTATAAGTGTTTTATAAAAGCACTAAGGGCTAATTATTATTATTATTTATATTATTAGAAGTTCCATATCTGTAGCTCTTTGATGAAATCACAGTTTGGTAACCAAAAAAGAAATTCTCCAGTTTGCTATATCACTGTAAATCACATAGTACTTTGATGATGAATGAAAAAGTATCTCTTCTCTTCCTTTCCCTTCCCTTCCCTTCTTTTTTTTTCCTTTCCTCTTCTCTTGTTCCCTTGTCTTCCCTCTTCCCTTCCTTTCTCCTTTTCCCTCCCTTTCCTTTCCCTTCTCTTCCTTTCCATATTTAGTGAATCAATGAGATAAAGGACTAGACACTTTCTTTTTTTTTTTTTTTTAGGTTTTTGCAAGGCAAATGGGGTTAAGTGGCTTGCCCAAGGCCACACAGCTAGGTAATTATTAAATGTCTGAGACTGGATTTGAACCCAGGTACTCCTGACTCCAGGGCTGGTGCTTTATCCACTGTGCCACCTGGTCGCCCCCTAGACACTTTCTTTAGTCCTCTTGACCTCTCAAGTCTCTCCAAAGTTAGTATTATTTACAAAGGATAAAGTAATTTCATCTGTCTCCAAGATCTAAGCCATCAAGGACCCTAAGGAGGTAATCCAATGAACTAATAGCAGAGACCCAACCCCTAATTCCTAACTTGCTTATTCAGCACTTCCTTGTGTTTACCAAGGCTTCACAAGGACACCCACAATTTGCTATAAAACTTAACTCTCTTCTCTTTTCCCCTTTTCACAATACCATCATGGAAAACCAAATGGTAAAAACTTATATGGGTGAGAATGCAATATGACAGGGCTCCATGCTGCCACAGAGATCAACTAGAAAACAGAGGAGCAGAGGTATGGGACAGGGTACCCACATGTGTATGGTGCTCCATTAGACCTTTAGGTAAGGGGACTCATATCTAGTTATGGCTAGTTCTAACCCATCAAAAATCTTAGAAGTCAATGTAAAATAAATTCCACAACCATAGAAGACTGTTCAGAGATCCAAAAGACAGCTAGCTTCCAAAAAACGGAATATATGGAAATATTTTTTAAAAAGCCTGGAATTACCAAAGATCTCTGGATGGGAAAAAATCTCAGTTAAAGACTCAGCATAAGCAATTAAACCAACAGAATAATAATAGAAGAGAATATGGCCTTCAGATGAGCAAAAGGAGTCCAGATAGCTATAAATAAATATTGTAAGACAAGGGAAAATCAATGAATACCTGATGAGGCAGAGTATACTATGGATTCTCAAGAGACCATGTAATCATAGTAGGATGTTCCTGAATAGTTTAAAAGAAGTTAAAATTGTGAAAGAAGAATTTAAGGCCTGAAAATCAGAAATAATTAGTAGAATAGAAAAATTTGAATCCACAATGGCAGACCTCAACAAAGAAATAAGAGAGAAAGAATAAATAATAGGGAATGCATTTAGATAGAAGCAAAGGACAATCTAAAAGAAAAACAAAAAAAGTAATAACTTTCAAAAATAATATGATCCCTATGCAAGCAAAACATACTAGTTTTTATTGTTCTATTAGAAACCAGGAGGGATAGGAATTCAGGGAAGTCTGGAGCGATTTGCATGAACTGATGCTGAGTGAGATGAACAGAACCAGAAAAACACTGTACACCCTAATAGCAACATGGGGGTGATGTTCAACCTTGATGGACTCACTCGTTCCATCAGTGCAACAACAAGGGACAATTTTGGGCTGTCTGCAATGGAGAATACCATCTGTATCCAGATAAAGAGCTGTGGAGTTTGAACAAAGTTCAAGGACTATTCCCTTTAATTTAGGGAAAAAAACAGATATTTTATTGTTTGATCTTATTATCTCTTAGACTTTTTTGTTTCTTCCTTAAGGATATGATTTCTCTCACATCATACTCAATTTGGATCAATGTACAACATGGAAACAAAGTAAAGACTGACAGATTGCTTTTGGTGGGGGGGTGGAAATAAGATTGGGGGAAAAATTGCCGAAGTCAAATAAAATCTTTAATAAAAATATTAGTTTTGAAGACAAGGTGCTTAGAGACAACTTTTAAGAAATATAGATATCAAACAAACATAACAAGACAAAAAAAAAAAACCAAGCACCCATAATGCAAGAGAGAGTACAAGAAGATTGAGCAGAACTTCTGAATGCCAAGGAAAAAACTACCAATCAAAAGTCTACACAGATTGTCTCCAAAAAGAAACCCCCCAAAGAAACAAAAACCCTACTATAAACTTCAAAACATACTGGTTAAATTGAATAATTCCTATGACAAATTCTTCAAATGACTAGGAGAAAGATCTCCAAATATAAAGGAAAGAAAATTTGAATAATTTAAGATCCTTTTACATTCACTCTAAATTGCTGAAGAGAATGGTATGTTTTCTGAAGATCAAAATATCTAGTCTTCCATCTCATTGGTAACTGAACAGAGAAGGGAAAAGAAAGGAAGGGAAGAGAAAAGGGAAAAGAAGAAGAAGAGGGAAGAGGGAAGGAAAAAGAAGAGAAGGGAATGGAAGAGAAGGGAAGGGATGCTTTATCATTTATTCATCAAAGTATTATGAGACATATCCGAACCTAGTCATTCATGAAAAAAGAGTGATTTTAAAAAGCATTCAAAATATTCCTAGGGAGAAAACCAGAACTAAAGGAATAATTTACCCTTCAAACACCTCCAACAATGAAAGTTAAAAAAAAGATAAACAAAAATAGCAACCAAGGAGGCACAGATATGGGAATAAATTACCTCAGGAGGAAAAGAAAAAGATGAATGATTAAAAACAACAACAAACACCTGAGAGATTATTAAGAGATTTATTTATGAAAGTATATAAAGAGATAAGAATGAAAACAAAAGTCAAACATTAGTGGAGCAAAAAAGGTTTGAAACATCATGAAAAAACCCACAATACTTTGCCAACAAATGAATCAAGGTTTGGTGGGGGACTAAATTGCAGAAATAGAGGGAAAGGGAAATAGAGGAAAAAGATTAAATCCCATAGAGTCAATGGTTAACAATGAAGGGAAAGCAACTGCTGTAGTCATTCAATAAGAAGTGAACCTATAGTAGAATGGGTAGGAAAGTAAAAGGAGGGATTGGAATGCAACTAAATGATGCAATGGAGAGAGTGCAGGTCCTGGAGTTAGAAAGGTCTGATTTCAAATTCCTGCCTCAGATAATTACTAGTTCTGTTAACCCTGGGCAAGTCACTTAACCCTGTTTGTCTCTGAGAGAAATTAGTATCAAATAAGTTATTGGGGAGATGCCTGACCTTTACCCAAAATTTGCCCCATGTAGATTATCATATCTAGGTGGAATTATTGCCTCATCCAATTACAAAACCCTACAAAGAATTTAAGGTAAATTCTAGTCCATTGTATTCCACTGAGCAGGGTGGGGTAAATACTTTGTCTATATTGCCCAAAATTGGGGAATAATTTGGAAGCAAATGATGTGATCAAAGTTACATCTCTCAGCCTCTCATTGGAACAGGTCCATCTCTCATTATAATATTCATTCTCTCTAATTACTGGTTAACCAATCAGAGTTGATTGCCATCCTCAGGACCAACCACTCTTCCAAGGGTATATAAGCCTCTAGTGAGTTCTATGAGGGGTCTTTGGTATTCAAGAGTGTCACTGACCTCTTTTATTAATTATCTGCTAGCAAAATGATTAATTACCCACAAACTATGTCTCCAAACTTTTTATACATCACATCTCAGTTTTCTCATCTGTAAAATGAGCTAGAGAAGGAAATGGCAAATCATCACAGTATCTTTGCTAAGAAAACCCCTCTAGTCATAGATCAGAAATGACTGAACAACAACATTCTTGTTTCAGGAGTAGAAGAAGAGCCTATTGAAGTATGCTTACATGAGAAAAAGAGAGGGAGAAGGATGGAAATATAATAGGTATTACTTGGGGTTTAGAAAGACCATTCATCCTGCCTTCAGCAAAGGAGAATCATACTCCTAAGTATTAGTAATTAACATCTAGAAAAGTAGAAGAGTATTGACCCAAAAAGAAGATATCCTGGAAATTGGGCAGGGGGAGGAGAAATGATCATATGAAGGGCAAAGGGTAGTAATGGATTGAATAGAAATGCAGGAATTTTTTTTCCCATGGAGCAATATGTCTATCCTCATTATCAACCCAAGGGAATTTGTATTTCTAAGTGAAGCACAATAGAAAAAAGGGGTCAGAGGGCAAGACCTACAAGGCAATAACATAAAAGCATTTAAGAAGATGGAACTCAAAATAGATATCTTAGAAGCTTTAACTACATGAGAGAAAACAGAGACTAAAAAGGGAATAAATATTAATTACTAGCAATTATATAGCACTTTAAGATCTGAAAAAAATTATATATATGTAATCTCAGTTGATATAAATAAACATAAGGGTTTGCAGTGAGGTGGTGAGTGGATAGAGTTCTATGAGGTCAGGAAGTCTTATCTCTGTGAATTCAAATCTGACTTCAGATACTCGATATATGACCTTTGGTGAGAAATTCCCCATTTGCCTCAGTTCCTTATCTGTAAAATGGACTGGAGAAGGAAATGGCAAACCACTACAGCATCTTTGTCAAACCCAAATGGGATTAAGAAGAGCTGGACACAACTAAACAGTAACCAAAGGTATCAGGGCAATGAATGAAAGAATAAAAGTCTAGTACAGATAAAAAGTAGATTAAATAATGAAGAAAATGGGGGGAATCATTTTTAGGAAAAGGAACAGAAAATTAAAAATTTAAACTAACAAAACAAGTTCAAAGGGAGGAAAGAAAAAGGGATTTTACTTCCCTATTTAATTGAGAGGAAAAGAGGAGCAGAATTAGATGACTAGATAAAAGGAAAAGAGAAAAACGAATTGATAAGTCTACTCACTAATAGCTCCACAACTAAGAAGATGGTAACAAATGGGGGGAGGGGTAAAGAGAAAGAACTGGTAGGAATATGGTTGCATTAAGAAAGATTAAACTAAATATAAAAATATGTTTTGTATAACTTCATTATGTATAATGTATCATATATTGCTTGCCTTCTCAAGTGGAAGAGGAAGGGACTGGTGGGTGGTGCAGTGAATAGCTCACAGGCACTGGAGTCAAGAGAACCTGAGTTCAAAAGACATTATACACGTACTAGCTATGTGACCCTGGAAAAGTCACCTAACCCTGATTGTCTCACACCCAAAGCCATTTCCAGTCATGCTGATTCATATCTGGCCACTGGATCCAGATGGCTCTGGAGGAGAAAGTAAGTCTGGTGACTTAGTGTAACCCCTCCATTACTCAAATCCAATTCACTTGTTTGTCATGGCATCACCTCTCCTGCTGACATGGTCTTTAAGAATGAAGGACATATATCAGTTTTAGCAAAGTTGTAGACCACAAGATAAATCCTCAAAAATAAAAAATCAACAGCATTCCTTTACAATAACAAAATATAACAAGCAGCAATGGAAAGGAAATTTTTATTTAAAATAATTACAAAAAGCATAAAATATTTGGTTATCAATCTACTAAATCTCTCTCTCTCACACACACACACAGACAAACTTGTATAGTGCCCCCTTAAAGAAATAGAGAATAATTTGAATAACTGAAAGAATTTTCAGTGCCCATGGTTGGCTGTACCAATAGAATAAAAATTAGTATATGAACAAAATTAAATCATAGTTTGAATGCTATACCAATAAAATTATCAAAGTTATACTTTATAGAGCTCAATAAAATAAAAAAAAATTCACATTGTAGCCAATATTCAGTTGCTTTGGTTCTCAGAAAATGGAATGGAGGTGGGAATGATGGTGGAGGACTAGAGATTCAGCTACTTTTCAAGCTCTCATAGAATACTTTTTCAAAGGAAAGAAGATACAAACAGGAGATGACCCCCTCCCAGGAGGTCATGACTTCATGGGAAGGAAATGCCCTCATCAACCCTTTGGGACTCAGTTACCCTTATTTCTCAGGGTCAACAGGAATAATAAGCTTGAGGGGCAAGGATGGATCCTTTAGAATATCCACCAATTAAGGGAATCATCATGACTGTCAGCAAAGGATATTTTCACCTGCTCTAAAGAGGTGAGTGAAGATGCCTCCATTATGCCTGTCACCAGCAGAGTGCTCATATTTGTTCTCTTTATATTTATTCTATAACTAATTATGTAAGTACGTGTCTCTTCTGTTAGAATCTAAGTTTCTTATGAATAGGAAGTGTTTCATTCCAGCAGCATCTGGCAAATAGTAGGCATCTAATAAATGTTCATGATTCTTTAATAGCCTAAGTACATGGGTGGCTAGGTGGCGCAATGAATAGAGCAACGGCCTTGGAGTCAGGAGTACCTGGGTTCAAATCTAACCTCAGACACTTAATAATTACCTAGCTGTGTGGCCTTGGGCAATCCACTTAACCCCATTGCCTTGAAAAACCTAAAAAAGTAGCCTAAGTACATTGCTCTGGTACCCCCAAAAAGAGAACCAGAGGAAATCCTCCAGCACATTGGGCAAGTCTTCTACTGAGGATTTATGGAAGAACGTGGACAAGGATCATACAGAATGTAAAGGTACAGATGGGTTACAATCTATACCAAAGTAGAAAATTCACCTTGAAGTAACCTATAAATAACAAAAGTTTGGAAACATAAAAACTTTTAGAAGTATTTTGAAGGATAAAAGAAATCCACAGTCCCAACTTTCATATGTGTATGTATATATACACATAAATAACTCTCACACATACACACATATAACATGCATATATATGTATATATATATATATATATATATACCACCATGCATATATAATTTTAAAGTTTACAAAGTAATTTCCTCACAACAACCCTATGAGAGAGATACAAGTGTTTTTGTCCCCATTTTTTAAATTGGGGGAACTAAGGCACAGATAAGTTAAACATTTTGAGGGATCTTATAACTAGAAAACACACTGGATAAAAATAAATAACAAAATTCATATGGAGGAACAAAATCTCTAGAATACCAAGAGAAATCATGAGAAAAGGATAAGAATGAAAAGGCATGAGAACTTCCAGACCTCAAATTGTATCATAAAGTAGTAGTCCCCAGAATGATTTGGTATTAGTTTAAAAAGGAGAAATAGATCACTAAACAGATCAGAAAGGGGAAATCATAAATAATGAAATTCAATAACACAGGGTTCAATAAACCACCTAAACATTAATAGTTTAGGAAAGGACTCCCTATTTGAATTAGAACTGTTGGGAAAAACTGGAAAGCAGTCTGGCAGAATTCAGATTTATTCTATCATAAATTCAAAATGGACTTGAAGATTAAAGATTATACCCTCACAACCTCCCAAATTAGAAAAAAATTCAGATCATATAACTTTTCACAGTGATGGACAGGATATGTATATTTAGCCAAACAAGAGATAGAAGCAATTACAAAAGATAAAATAGATAATTTTGATTATGTGAAATTGAAAAATTTCTGTACAAGCAAAATTAATGCATATAGGGTTAGAAGGGAAACAGTTGAATGGGGAAAAAAGTTTGCATCAAATTTCTTGGGTAAGGATTTGGTATCCAAAATATATAGATAATTAACAGAAATATCTAAGATCAAAAGCCATTTCCCAATAGATAATTTGTAAAAGCTTATGAATAAATGATTCTTAAAAGAATTTCAAACTATTAGTAATCATATGAAAGAATGATACAAATTCTTAATATTAAGTTAAATGCAAATCAAAACAACCCTGATGTTTCACCCCAAACCTTACAAATTGGCAAAGTTGACAAAAAATGAAAATAGTCAATGTTAGGAGGGTTGTGGAAAGGTAGGTACACTAATGAATACATTGTTGGCATAACTGTAAATTGATTAGCACAACTATTTGGGGGAAAGAATTTGAAGTTGTACAAATAAAGTGACTAAAATGTATATATACTTTGGCCAAGAGAGAAAAATTAATATTGCAATGTTATAAAGAACAAACATGGTCCCAAAGACGCTTTCCTCTACTTCTTAGCAGAAGTGGAGGTTCTATGGATACACTGCATATATTATCAGATTTTTAAAATAATGTAATAATGTGTTTTGCTGATTTTTTTCTCTTTCTCTTTAAAAAAAATCAGTAATAATATTGTATGGCTCTCTAGGAGTGGGAAAAGAAGAACATGGGGGAAATATGGGCAATATAAAAACAAAAGATATCAATAAAAATTTATTAAAAAATAAAAGTAGCAACCATTACTCCACAATCAGAATAATTCAAACAGATACACAACAACCACCAACTGGTCATCACAACTGGTCACTTTTCCTTCTGGAACATTCTTAATGGTTAAACTTTCCTTCAAGAACATGATTCAACACTACTATCTCAGGGCCAGGCCTACGTCAAAGTTCAACCATTTCCTGAGGTTCCAAGTCTCTCTTTGCTCTCTCTTCAACTGGAACTGGCTATTTTCCCCATTATTAGTGGTCTAGTCATTAGCTCCCAGTTCCATTCAATCATTTATTAGGTGGCATTTATTTCAATGATATCAACAACACAAAATACAAAGATTTTGCCCAATACTTAAGGGACAAATTTGCCTTCTGCCTACCTCCTTTGTCTATTGGGAAACTTAGACTCATAACTTCATTTTTACATAAACCACAAAGTTCATGTTCTGATGTGTCACAACTGCCAAATATATCCTTCTACTGAACTAGAGTCTTTAAGATTGCTCCTACTTGTCCTAGATGAGAACTCCAACCTGGGCTCAAACTCTCAGCTTCCTATGGTTAGCTCTCTGGACCTTTCATAACTCCCCAAAACCCTTTTATCTGATCTCATGAGTGAAGGAGTCACTGAGCTTTTACAGAAGCAAATTAGGCAAGTGCCTCCACAGATTGTCAGAGCCTCCTCTTCAAACACATATATAGTTTGCTAGCTGCAGCCAGTTACATAATGTTTACACCTGCTCAAGTCTCTCCAAGGCATTTCCCTTACATGGCCCCCAAATTCTCCAGATAGCAACCTCCCTAATGTTCTCCAGGTGGAGAGATGCCAACTGAAGGGGTCTAGGTGTGCACCAGACTACCACCCAGACCCTCATTACTCTTAAAAGGAGACAACAGAGATATACAGGAAACTGAAGTTCAAAAAAGAATAATAGAAGCAAAGGAATGGTAAAAACCAAAAACAACAGCAACAACAACAAGAAATTTTCTACAATAAAGATGAGAGAGAAGTAGAGGAGAGCTTGACTGTAAGAAAGAAATATTTGAATTGGGCTTTGAAGACTGGGGAAGTATGAATTAAGTTCTATTGACTTGGCATAGCATGAATATCACTGAACCTGAATTGGAGATCCTGTTAGAATCTCAGCTTTGCTATTTATCATCTGTGTGACTTTGGGCAAATTATTTAATGTCTATGTGCCTGTTTCCTCATCTGAAACTATAGATGGTCTCTCTAATCTCTTCCACTTCTAAATCTTATTATAATACTACTATCCTATAGTAGGGAGAGAAGTCTAGGCACATGCAATTTTTGTTGTTTAGTCATTTCTGTCACATCTAACTCTGCATTACCTTGTTTGGTCTTTTCTTGGCAAAGATACTGAAGTGATTTGCTGTTTTCTTCTCCAGTTCATTTTACAGGTGAGAAAACTGAGGCAAAAATCAATTAAGTGACTCACCCAAGATCTCTGTCTGACATCAGATTTGGACTTGGAAAGATTATCTTTCCTGATTGCAGGCCCAGCACTCTATTGACTTTGCCACCTAGCTGCCCTATTTTGGGATTCATCCAATGCTGTCTTCTGGACAGAATTCATTGATCCATTCATCTAACTCCAGGTCTTTTGCTAAGAATGCCCTGGATTACTTGCTCCTCTTCCCACTACAAAATAACAAAATTTAGAAGCTACTTAATAAAAAACTTTACACACAGAAGTCACTTCCAAAATCTATAAAAGATGTGTGTGTGTGTGTGTGTGTGTGTGTGTGTATTCTTCAGGGATAGGGGTCAAGTTGAACAGGTAAGAGTTTGATGGGTTCTCCAATCAAACTGAGGAGATTACAGGAAGTAAACCTTTGTTTGACAGTATTTGAGGGCCAACCTTCCACCCCCTCCCACTCCAAGAATGTTGGCCTGTCTACTTGAGTCTTCCCAGTAGACCACAAGGAACTCAAGATGTTTGACTGAGGTTCAGGGAGATGAATTGCAGTAGAGAATACATCTCCCTCCTTAGTATATATGAGAGCTGTGACCAGTTTGATCGTTTTCCTCTTCTTTCCCTCTTAGACCTGCAAAAGACAGAGAAGTACACAGCAGACTTGACCTACATTCAAAGGGCAAGGAACCTGTCCCCATATACAGTTATCTTCCCAGGAAACATTAATGGTGATTCAAAATAGAGCTCCATGGTAAGTTCTATGTACCTGTGCAGTTGACTTGAGAGAAGTGCTTTTGGAACTCAGGTTCCTAATCATCTTCTACAGTTTCATTTTCTGAGCATGAGAGCAAATTTCTTAACTCCAGAGTTGGGAGCAGCCAGAGCATGGAGAGATTTTCTGCAGAAGCACATGGCAAAGGTAGCTGTGTGTTTTTCCCATGAAGGGAAAATGAAGTATACAGAAAAGGTTCCCAATTCTTGTACAGAGGAAGAGGATTTTTGAATTGCCTGAGTGGTATGATCCTGGACTCTATCCTTTTAGAGAGAGTAGGAAGATTTCCTGGGAAAATGTCTTGTGAGTTAGGACAGCTGATCCCTCTAAAAGGAGAGTTCTTAACTTGGGATCCACACATCATTCATAGAAAGATTTCAGGGGGTCTCTTAATTTGAATGGAGAAAAAATTACAACATTATTTTAATATATTTGGTTTCCTTTGAATTTTTCCTACATATTTTATATTAAATATTGAAAAAATATCATTCTGAGAAGAGGTTCATAGGTTTCAACCAGACCACCAAGGGATTCATAAAACAAAAAAGATAAAGAACTCCTTGCAGTTAGGTAGTGCAGTGGATAGAGCACCAGCACTGGAGTTAGGAGGACCTGAGTTCAAATTTGACTTCAGTAAATAATTACCTAACCATGTGGCCTTGGGCAAGTCATTTGACCTCATTGCCTCTCAAAAAACAAAATTTTAAAAAAAGGGGGAAGTTTCTGCTCTAGTTTGCACCTTTGAGAAAGAAAAGGAATGTCCATATAATTCTAGAATGCCATATTACATAGAGAACAAAGCCTGAAAATTATTCACACAGTTTAGGCCCAATGAAAGAGGGAGATTGTCATCCTAAAGGAGGACTCATGCATTCATGTATTTCTCTATTTTAGTCTAATCTGAATAACTTCTCCAGTTGCTGTTTTTATGTTACTTGGGCAAATGAATATATTCACTACTTATTATTTGTGATGTCCTTTTGTATAATCTGCGTTTGGTGGAAAGGGTTCAAACAGACAGATATAAGTTTGGGGTGCTTTTCTCCCTTAAAGGAAAGCAACCAGGCCAGCAGCTTTTGTTCAAAAGCTATTTAACCTCTAGGTGGTACAGTGAATAGAGCATCAGCCCTGGAGTCAGGAGGGAGTCAGGAGTCTAGGGAGGCTTAGATAAAAATCTATTCTAATATCCGCCCCCCTCAAGGAATGGAGAAAAGAATACCCAGCTTTAGGGCCAAATTCTCCTGTGACCCTCAAGGCAGGAATAACAGTAAGATTGTAGATATCTATCAATTCTTCTCAAAAGCTACATTTAGACAACCCATGAGGAAATTCATAACTTACATAGGAAATGACCTTACACGTTATTATTCCAGTTACTTATCTAGTTCCCTTGTTCCCTAAGGAATTGCAAATAACCACAAAGTGATGAGAATAGAAAAGGGAACTTTTCCCCCTGGCAAATGACAGAATCTGAGTATTCCTCCCCTTCCCAGCTAGCTCCCCTGGGTTCCAGTTTCTTGTTTGCCTACCCTGAGAGGCTCCTAAGTACTTTTAGTTGTGATGTTGTTTGTTCTTCTTTCTTGAAGATGATCATTTCATCATGGAGGTGATGGCATGACACACCATGAACTGGGTTTCAGTGAGTCACTGGCTTCATTTTCTCCTCCTGGGCCAGGACGACTGGAGATGGCTCTGAATGCAAAGTGTCAGAATTAAGTGACTTGCCCCAGGTCATACAGCTCATATGAGACAAATGTCTAAATTGAATTCAGGTCCTCCTGACTCCAGTGCCAGTTCTCTATCCACTGCACCACCTAACTATCCCCACACTTTCAGTTATAGATTAAGTTGGAAAGTTTAAGTGCCCCTCACTCTGGAGTGGCTTCTTTTCTTTATGTATGCCTAATGACTCTCCCTGGTAGTGATCCTGGGAAGATCTGGGTGGCTTCATCTGTCTATTTTCTTTTCTCTTGCAAATGCTTCAAAATTCCCTTAAATTGATTTTTAACTGATTCATTTGTATAGTCTGGTAAGAGTATAAACTTCTTCTGGTAAGAGTATAAGCTCTTTGAGGGCAAAGTCTATTTCAATTTTCCCCCCTTTGTCTCCCTGTATTTGATACATTATTTGGTCCATAGTAGTCACATACTGTTTTTGATTGAATCTTAGGTCAGTACTCAATATTTGGAGTTTTATTGTTAGGAGAACCTCATCTGCTGATGCAGATTGCAGTCCCTTTGGACCTTTGTAGACAGCTTTCATGAGTCTCTGTGTATTTATAAATAAACCCTGAGAAAACACACTCCTGTATTCTGGGGTATTTGGAGACAAGGGGAGAAAAGGAAAGAAGAAAGGCAGTAATGAGACCAAGGCAGCTGTAGGCAGGAGCAATGGCAGAAACAGAACTAAGGTGAGGGGAAGGAGGAAGAATTAGAGCTTGGATATATAGCACTATAAGCACAACACTAAGTCCTTTTTTACTTATATTATCTCCTATGATCCTCACATAACCCTGCAAGGCAGATTCTGTTATCATCTTCATTTTATAGTTGGGGGAAACTGAGGCAAACTGAGGTTAAAAGACTTGTCCAAAGTCACACAGTTAGTAAATATCTAAGGCAAGATTTGAATTTGGGTCTTTTTGATTTCAGACCCAGGACTTTATCCATTGTTCCACCTAGTTGCCCTAGGCAGGCCCCTTAAACACAGGGACCCAAGCTAGCTTGGGGACCCAGAAAGGGCAAGAGACATATGGGATTCAAGTTGGGATTCAGTGTTGGATGATTTGGTAAGGAGTGAAACCCATCAATAAGTATTTATTAAGAGCCTACTATGTGCTAGTCATTGGGTGGAAAAGTGAAAGTTATTGCTTGTAAGGATTTAAAATCAAGCCCAGAAAGTCAAGGATTTGATATATACATTATATGTATGTATATATACACATGCATATGCATTTATATATATATATATATATATATATATGTATATGCATACACCTGGATGGATGGATGATGGATGGATGGATGGATGGATGAATGGATGGATGGATGAATGGATGGATGGATGGATGGATGGATGATGGATGGATGATGGATGGATGATGGATGGATGGATGGATGGATGGATGGATGGATGGATGGATTGGATTTCTAGGTTCATCACACTAGGGAGCTCCTGAATTTAGAAAAGGCCCTCTTCCAATGCAGACTGGACTAAAAAATGGTGCTTGGGAAGGGTGGAAAAGAGGAAGTACATTTCAGGCCTGGAGAACCACAAGGGCAAAGGCATGGAGATGGAAATGCTGCATAACAAGAAGAGAAAGGCCAGTTTGACTGGACATCATATACATAAAAGGAGTATGTAATGAACCTAGAAGGATAGATTGGGGTTTTGAGGAGCTGTCAATGACAGGCAGAGAAGTTTATGTTTGGAAAAGGGGAATGATATAGTAGGTAAAACACTAGACTTCAAATCAGAGAGAGTTGAGTTCAAATCAGATATTTATCTGTGTATCCCGATCGAGTTGTCACTTAGATCTCCATTTGTTCATCTGTAAAGGAAGAGGTTGGACTCATTGACCTCTAAGATCTTTTCCAGTTATAAATCTCTGATCCTTGTTGTGATCAGGAAAACAAAGAGAAAAGCACATACACACATGAGAGCCCTAGGGCTTAGAAGGGTTCTGAGAGAAGGGAGTGGTGCCAATGTATTGAGGATAGTGCAGTCTCAGGTCTAGATACCCACACTTTCCTTCCTCTCCTCCAACTCAGCAAATTCAAACACACAGACTAAACCCCCACCCCCACTCTAAATCCCAGCAGTTGTTGCTCCAACTTCTTTTCCTGCCTACAGTCTATTTCTATTCTCTATCTTTACCACTAGAGGGGGTGGACTCTGAGACACTTGGATAATCCACAAGTAACCCTTTTTGGGGAGAACTCTTAGCTAGTGAGGCTGGGGACAGGTTTGCAGCTTGTTGATATTACTAGGATCCCACCCATTTCACCTTATGTATGATATAAGTCCTCCTCTCCTTCCTTTATTCCATTCTTTCTTTTTTTTAAAAATTCAATGTTTTTGTTGAGAGACAGAGAGAGGAGAGAGATATCTAGATATATAATAAGATACGGAAGAGAAGAGAGAGAGAATACATTCTTCCATTTCTTTTTTTTTTAGTAGTCTCCACTGCTTTGTCATAAATATATTAAATACATTCAAAACATCACCATAAAATATTATTCCAGGTTTCTGAAAAGATATTAGGTTTTATATTATTTATATTAAACAAGCAAGTACCTAAAAAAAAACTCTTCTCTCTTGACAACCCTTCTCTAAAAGGGCTATCATTTCCCTCCCATCCAGTCATCATCTTAACTCACTTCCATATCTTTCTCTGGAGGTAGATAACATTATAGTTAATTTAAATATTTATATTACTCAGAATAGCTTAGTCATTCACAGATACTCTTCAAATAATATTGCTGTTAGTATATGTAACATTCTCTCATTTTTGCTCATTTTACTCTGCATTATTTCATGTTAAGTTTTTCCATGTTTTTTTTAATCAATCTGCTCATCATTTCTTATAATACAGTAGTATTCCATCACAATCACATACCACAACTTAGTCATCCTCCAGTTAATGGGCAGCCCCTCCATTTCCAGATCTTTGCCGCCACAGAGAGAACTGCTATAAATATTTTAAAATATATAGATTCTTTTCCTTTTTCCCTGATCACTTAGAAATCAGACTCAAAATAATGGAATTTCTGGGTCAAAGAGTATACACTGTTTTATAACTCTTTGGGCCTAATTCCAGATTGCTCTTCAATATGGTTGAATCAGTTCACACTTCCACCAATGGCATATTAGTGTCCCAATATTTCTATATTCCCTCCAACATTTGTCATTTTTCTTTTCTATCACTTTAGTCTGTCTGAAAGGTGTGAGGTGATATTTCAAAGCTGTTTAAATTACATTTCTCTAATCAATAAGACCTTTTTTTCCCTCTGACTAAATATAGCTTTGATTTCTTTTTCCAAAAACTACCTGTTCATATCCTTTGACCACCTATTAATTGGACTTTTATACTTATAAATTTGACTCCATTCTCCATATATTTGAGATATGAGGTCTTTATTTGAGAAACTATATTTTCCCCCAATTTTCTGCTTTCCTTCTAATCTTAGCTCTAATCTTTGCTTTATTTGTATAAAACATTTTCAGTTTATTGTACCACAATTCTATTTCTTGTTTTTTTCCATAAATTCTTCTCCTATCCATAAATCTGATAGTAATATGTGTCATGTTCTTCAGATTTGCTTATGATATCTCACCCATTATGTAGGTCAGACATCCATTTTGACCTTATCTTGGTAAACAGTGTGAAATATTGATCTATACTTAGTTTTTGCCAGTCTTGTTTTTTGGTTTTCATAGCAATTTTTATCAAATAATGAATTCTTATTTCTAAAGCTTAGATCTTTAAATTTATCAGTGCAAGGTTACTATAATCATTTACTACTATGCATTGGATATGTATTCTATTTTACTAATCCATCATTCCATTTCCTGGTCAATACCAGAAAATTTTGATAATTACTACCTTAGAATATAGTTTCAGATCTGACACTACTAGATTTCCTTCCTTTACATCTTTTTTTCATTAATTCTGAGATTCTTGACCTGTTATCCTTCTAAATAAATTTTCTGTTATTATTTTTTCAAGCTCAATAAAATAATTTTTGATAGTTTAATTGATTAAATGATTAAGTTTAGATAAAGTGGTCATTTTTATTATATTGGCTTGACCCATCTATGAACAATTTATATTTCTCCAATTATTTAACTATGACTTTGTGTAAAAAATGATTTATATTTACTAATTATAATTAAATTATGCTATAAAATATATATATTGCAAGTATACATATATAATTATATTAATTACTAATTAATTCATATACTTCCTGGGTTTCTCTTGGCAGGTATATTTCTAGATATTTTATATTATCTGTCATTATTTTAAATGAAATCTCTCTTATGATCTTTTCTTACAGATTTTTGTTGGTCATATATAGAAATGTTGATGATTTTATTTTAAATCCTGCCACTTGCTAATTTATTTCAATTAGTTTTTTAGTTATTTCCAAGTACACCATCATATCTGTTAAAAAGAAACAGTTGGGTGTTGTCTTTCAGTCAGTTCTTGATTTGGTAAATTGGTTCTTACAGAAAGAAGGACATTTTCATCTTTGTGTTTTTGTATATTTAAAGGGAGATTAGGTTCATTTTTCTTTGTTCAAGAGAGCAGCTCTAAGGAGCTATGGGTGGAAGCTACAGAGAGTCCATTTTAAATTTAATCTATGGAAAGCTCCCTGGACCTATTCTCTGAGTAGATGTGGGTTTTTTTGCCTCATGTATACCAGGCATGAATTTAGTTAGCCTGCTCTGGAAGTTTGAGATGATGTGGATGGAGGGGAAAGTCTGGATCTTCCCTTTAGAGAATGTGTTGGTGTTATGTTACTATCTCTAGTCAAATAATAACAGTAAGAGCTAGCATTGATATAGTGCTTCAGAGTTCACAAGATGCTTTAGGTGGGTTATCTCATTTGGACCTGTTAACCACCCAGACTGCTGCTTGTCAGTTCTTCCCAAGTGTTCATGACCCCATTTGGGGTTTTCTTGGCAAAGATATTGGCATAGCTTGCCATTTTCTCCTACAACCCATTTTACAGATGAGAAAACTGAAGTAAAAAGGGTTAAGCTACTTGCTCAGGGTCACAAAACTAATATGAGGCTGAGGCCAAATAAGAACTTGGGAAAGTTACAAACCAGATTTTTCCTGCGGGTGAGACCAGCTTGACCAATATGACCCTAGGAAATAACTACAGTTTATAGCCCAACTGAAAATGGAGATGGCAGTGAGACATTAACTTTCAAGGAAGGGAGTGACTTTTCCATTACCTAAATCCCATTCAGAAGTGAACCTGGTAGAGCAAATGTATAATGGTTTCTGATATAAGTTGAAACCCACTCATCCCACGGACCAAGGGATAGTGTGCTCCAATTGAGAGGGATGTATTGATGTTATATTTTCTCAGTAAACATACTTTGGGGGTGGAGCCAAGATGGCAGCATGAGAACAGCCTTTCCTAGAAGCTCTCTCCAAAATATTCCAAAAACCTTAAAATAATGGCTCTAACTAAATTTTCGAGAGACAGAACCCACAGAAAGATCCAGTGAGGCATTTCTCCAGCCCAAGGTAACCTGGAAGATCATGAGAAAGGTCTGTTCCATGGGGGTGGAGGGGGCAGCAGCACAGCCAGGATTATCGTGCTGGAAAGAAGGACCTCCAGTCTTCTGGAAACAGCCTACCTCCATCCTGGGGTGATCTGGCTCTGGACAGCAGAAGAAGCTTCCTGACCTGCCAACCCAGGGAACACCAAGCACAACTAGGAAGATCAGCAGGGAAATCTCTGCCAGAGTGAGTGGGAGCCGTGGCCATCAGTGCAGCCCAGATCCCAGGAAATGGAAGCAGGCCTGCAGAGCCGCTCTCAGCAGCTAGCCACCTAGCAGCTACTCCCAGAGTGCTTGGTCCATGGAAGGTAAGGGGGAGGGGGAAGACTGTCGAGGTCTCTCCTCTGGCCCTCTTGTGCTTTGTTCATATTCAGACCCTGATCACAGACTAGGAACCCCCATTGCCATCTACAGACCAAAGTTGCAGGCAGGAGAGCAGTCCTTCATAAGACCTTGAAGGAACTGAAGTCCTTGCAGGAGGTGTCCCAATAATACTCAAAAGCTTGTGAAGCATTCCAAAACTAGGAACAGGCTGGGGAAATGAATATATATACAGAAAAAAAAGGAACCTGACCATAGACAATTATTTTGGTCCCATGGAGGACCAAAACACACAATCAGAAGATGAGAAAGTTCCAGCTTCTGCATCTAAATCCTCCAAGAAATATAGAAGTTAGTCTCAGGCTATTTCAGAACTCAAAAAAAGATTTTTGGAAATCAAGGATGCTAGAGGAAAAATTGGGAAGAGAAATGAGGGAAATGCAAGAAAAACATGAAAACCAAGTCAACAGCTTAGTCAAGGATATCTAAAAAAATGCTGAAGAAAATATCATAATAAAAATTAGTTTAGGTCAAATGGAAAAAAAAACAGTTCAAAAAGTTAATGAAGAGAAAAATATCTTAAAAAGCAGAATTGGCCAGATGGAAAAGGAGATAAGAAAGCTCTCTGAAGAAAACAAATCCTAGGGGCAGCTAGGTGGCGCAGTGGATAGGCACTGGCCCTGGAGTCAATAGTACCTGAGTTCAAGTCCGGCCTCAGACACTTAATAATTACCTAGCTGTGTGGCCTTGGGCAAGCCATTTAACCCCATTGCCTTGCAAAAAAAAAAAACCTAAAAAAAAAAAGAAAAAAGAAAACAAATCCTTCAAATGCAGAATGGAACTAAAGGAAGCTGATGACTTTGCAAGGAATCAAGACACAATTAAACAAAATCAAAAGAATGAAAAACTAGAAGAAAATGTGAACTATCTCATTGAAAAAAACAACAGATCTGGAAAACAGATCTAAAAGAGATAATTTAAAAATTATTGGGCTACCTGAAAGTCATGATCAGGAAAAAGAACCTTGACTTCATTTTTAAAGAATTTCTACAAGAAAATTGTCCTGGTATCCTAGAAGCAGAGGGAAAAATAGAAATTGAAAGAATCCATTGATCTCCTACTAAAAGAAATTAAAAAAATAATCCCCAGGAATATAATAGCCAAGTTCCAGAACTCTCAAGTCAAAGAGAAAATACTAAAAGCAACTAGAAAAAACAATTCAAATACTGTGACACTGCAGGCAGGATTACATAGGACTTAGCAGCATCATATTAAGGGCTTGAAGGCTTGGAATATACTATCCTGGAAGGTAAAAGAGCTTAGAATGCAACTGAGAATTAACTATCCAGCAAAACCAAATATCCTCTTCCAGGGGAAAAGATGTACTTTCAATGAAAGTACTTTCATGAAACAGGGAAATTTCAAATGTTCCTGTTGAAATGGCCAGAGCTAAACAGAAAGTTTGATCTTCAAGTATAGGACTCAGGTGAGACATAGAGAGTGGATGAGAAGGGTAAATAATGAGGGATTTAATGATGATGAATTGCATGTATTCCTGCATGGAAAGATGATTCAGATAATACTTGTATGAACCTTCTCATTTATTAGAGTAGTAAAAAGGAGACATAAGAGAGGGTCAAATTTGAAGGTATAATATATTTTTTAAACAGAGTCAATAAATGAAAAGAAAATGTACTGGGAGAAAGGAAAGGAGAGGTAGAAAAGACTAAGATATTTCATGTAAAAGAGTCAAGAAATAGCTTTTGCAATGGTATGGAAGTGGGGAAGGTGAGGGGGATTGAGGGAGCTTAATTCTCAGAAAGAATTCTCAGAAATGAGTCATAAATGATTCAGAAAGAAAACAACACACACACACATATTTAATAGGGCATAGAAATCTAGAAAAAAAGGAGAGAAAGGGAATGGGAGAAAAGGAATGGTGGGGGGGGAGGGGAGATCATGGGAGAGATAGTTAGATGTAATATATTTTCTTTTTGACTTTTTGCAAGGTGGTGGGATTGGGTGGCCTGTCTGGGACCAAGAGGTGGGGTGGGTGCTGGATCTCTGAGGTGGGATGTAAGCTTGGGGCCTATTGGCCCCAGCGCTGGTGCTCTGTCCACTGCACCACTCTGCTCTTCCACAGCACACTTTTGAAGAGGGACAGAATGAAAGGAGAGAGAAAATATAATAAATGGTAGTGGGGAGAAATGGATGGAGGGAATTATAATCAGCAACATCAACTATGGAAAAATATGTAGTAATTTCTCTGATGGACTTATTTTTTTTAATTTTTTTTTTCTGATGGACTTATGTTAAAGAATACTATCCACCCCAGAGACAGAGCTGATGATATCGGAACACAGACTGAAGTACATTTTTTTCCCTCTTTATTTTACCTTATTTCTTGTGAGGTTTTTGATTTTTGTGTGCGTGTGTATGTGTGGGGGGGGATTATGTTTATTCTTACAACAAGACTATTTTAGCAATGTGCAAATAAATAAAATGTAAATTAAAAAACATACTTTGTAAAATCTAATGAACATTAATTAGCTTATAGTGAGACACAAATCAAAGGCACCTCATTATTGATTGGTTGGTTGTTGTCTTTCATTCTCAAAGAGGACCAAAATGGCATCGCTATGTTGGGGTCATGATACAATGTGTCCAACTGTGGCTGTTCAGAGCAATGCAAGCTGGGAAGGCAAAATACTCCATATGAACTTTTGGAGAGGAGATATCTCTAAAAGTTTCTCTTGAGTTGTTGCAATTCTACTTTATTCACAGAGCTCAGTGCCTTCTTTGATGTGGGCACACCATGCTGGGTCGTTCTATGTCAGTGCTTCCCATGTCTCACAATCAATTCCAAAGTGCTTCAGAGAGACCTTGAGAATGTCTTTGTATCACTTCTTCTGATCTCCCTGTGAGTACTCATCTTATGTTATTCTCTGTAAAATAGTCTTTGGTAAACATAGTTTGACATTCAAACAACCTGGCCAACTCACTGAAGTTGAACTCTGCAATAGAATTTGAATGCTTAGTCATTCAACTAAGTCGAGAAAGGACCTCAGTGTCTCCTACTTTATCTTGCCAGGTGATCTTCAGAATCTTCCTAAGACAATTGAAATGGAAGAGATTCAGTTTCCTGGCATGCTGGTAGTATACTGTCTAGGTTTCACAAACATACAACAATGAGGTCAGTAGCCTAATACCTCTTCTCTCCCACACTTTTCTGTGGAGCCTCCAAACTAATGAGCTAACTTTGGCAATGCATGAATCAATCTTACCATTTATGTGTAAATCCCTGGAAAATATAATGCCAAGGTAAATGAACTTATCCACTGTATTCAACATTTCTTCATTTGCTATAACTGATGCTTTCATATATGAATGGTTTAGTACTGGCTGATGGAGAATCTCTGTTTTCTTGGTGTTAATTGCCAAAATTAGTACAAACATATGAGAATTGATCCACACTTTGCTAAATCTTATCCTCAGAAGCTGCAGTGAGTGCCTAATCATGTGCAAACATAAAGTCACGCACCAATGCTCCTCCACTTTAGTCTTGACTTTTAGAATTTTCAAGTTAAATAATTTACCGTCAGTGTGGTAGCTGACCTTGATGCTATTTTTGTCCTCATCGAAGTTATCCAACAACATCGGTGAAAACATCATGCTGAAAAGCATAGACGCAAACACATAGCCCTGTTTCACTCCACTGGTGACTGGGAAACTATTGTCCTTTAATTAGAACCCAGGCAAGCATGCCATTGGACAATGGCATATAATACTGATGAATTCCAGGCAGCAAAATTTCATCATAGTTTTCCAGCCTTATTAATTAATGAGAATGAGGAAATATTGACTGTCCCTAATTAGATGATACTGAAGAGATAACTAGGTGATTGAAGTTGAGGAGAACACACTAAAATGGGGACTTAAGCCAATAGTATTAGAAAGATAACCCACTATCCCTTAGGGGTATGTACCCCTAGTGAAAATATAATTAGCCAACCCTCTAAAAAAACAACTTGTCAGTGTGAGTGTGAGTTGGTAGGATAAGGGGGCTCCAAAACTAATAAGGTTTCACTAAGAATGAAAGTTGTTCAAAAATGAGTTGGTATTAGACTACATAATTTCTGAGGTGTATTCCAGTCCTATTTTAGAATGGGAACTACCCTATCCTGTTTGCATTTATTCATGTCCCTTGGGTTTATTCAGATAGGAATAATAACTAGGTAACCAAATGATTCCACAGATTCCTCCCATAAACTGGGAATGAATTTGCAATTGGAAGAAAGGACCTCAGATTAGAGACCTAGTGTGAACAAAACTCAAAGTCAACTTGTATGGGTTCTAAAGAGAAAATGCCATTCTGAGGCCTAGAAAGGCATAGATACAGTTCTGTTAAGTCGTTTTTTAGTTATGTCTATCTTTGTGACCCCATGTGGGGTCTTCTTGGCAAAGATTCTAGAGTGGTTTGCCAATTCCTTCTCCAGTTCATTTTACAGATGAGGAAACTGAGGCAAATAGGTTAAGTGACTTGCCCAGGGTCACACAGCTAGCAAGTATCTGAGGCTAGATTTGAACTCAGGAAGATGAGTCCTCCTGACTCCAGGCTCAGCATTCCTTCCACTGCCCTATTTCATTGCCCATAAGAATGAAAGCAGTAGATAATTAAGGACCTAAAAACAAATCTCAGACTAGACTCTAGAAAAAAGAGCCATTGCCCCAGAAGTTTACATAAGGTAAGAAGACAAGGTCTAGGCTGTCTGTTTACAGATAGTTGCCCCAGATAGTTTCCTGCTCTTGCCTACCCCCTCACTATGCTCCATAGCTCATCCCCAACCAAGAGGCTAGAAGACTTAGGGACAACTGGGGGACAATATCTATAAATATAGTCATGTTTTAGGGTAGGCACAGACCAAAACAAAACAAAACAAAAAGTAAGCTAGTCTGTTTTGGAGTTCTGAACCCTTTCCTAATTCTCACCCTCTTCTCAACAGCTGAATTCTCTCTCCTGTTTCCCTGCTTAGAAGGTGGGGTCCAGCAACCTCTAAAGTTCAATTCCTTTATTTCTTTCTCTAACATGGCAGCCAAACTTGCTTTCAGTTATTTATCTTCCATTCACACTGAAGACAGGTGTCACAACAGAGCTGAGATGTTCTTCCTTTGCTTCTTAACCAAGATGGAAGATTTAAATTAATAGTGGATAAAATTCTGCAATAGAATTTCAGTTGCCATTCAGTGCTAACCAAGCCGGTTGGGAAGGGCTGGAAACTTGGAATCAGAAGAGCTATACTAGGATTCTGGCTCCCACAAGACTGAGTCAAGTGTGACCTTTTGGGTGAGCAGCAAACAATCTAAGCTTCAGTTTTCTAAAGGGATTGGAGGACAATGGTAATAATCCTTGTATTACCTCCCTTATAGAATTGTTGAATGATTCTATATAGAAATCCAGTTGTTTTATAGGCATTTATTACCTCAAGGCAGTTGGGTGGCACAGTGGATAGAGAATCAGCCCTGGAATCAGGAGGATCTGAGTTCAAATTCAGTCTCAGACACTTAATAATTACTGTGTGACCTTGGACAAGTCACTTAACCCCATTGCCTTGTAAAAACAAAACCCCCCAAAAGCATTTATTATCTTTCTCCAACTGTTTCCCCTTATTGAATAGTAACAAAAGCAAAAAGGAATACCTTCCTAACAGATATGTATATAAATTCCATAGAATTATTTTTGTTTTTTTATCTTGCGAGGGGGAAACCCTGACAGCAGAGCAGATGGTCTCTGGGCGTTCTGTGACCTTCAACTTAATTATTCTATGGACGATCTGATGATCAGCTACTTATGAATTTAGATACCTAGTCCTTTGATGAGTGATCACCAGACTGTTACAAAAATAAATTATTAATTAAAGATAAATATTATGTATAAATACATAAATAATTTAAAAATAGTATCATCTGTATTCATTTCATTTCTCACTTGGCTCTACTCTTTTCAATTGCTTTGAACATTTCCTGGGACATTATGCTCCAGAAACCTCATCCCTGAGAAATCTCATCATCTTGCAAGATCTAATCAGCCTTGGTACTCCCCCCTCATCAGTACCTTCTGTTTCTCTGATTGGAGGGGCAGAACCATGAACTCCAAAACTCCTTTTAAGGAGGGGCATCTCTCCAAGGACAGACTGGCCAAGGCCATTGCCTCTTCATTTCCCACCTGACTGAACTCTTTTGGATATCTCTATCATGACCCCCATCTCCTACCTTCCTTCTCCTTTTCAACTTTTTTGTATGCTGTCTTCCCCCATTAGATTGTAAACATATATTTCTTGCCTAACTGGTTACCACTACTGACTTGGGGGATTTCTGATTCCTAGGCATAAGTTCCCTTTTCCTCTATAATTATTTTTGAGGCCCCTTTAATATAAAATTAATACATGTGACCTGGAGATCTGGAGCTGAGGATGAGATTGGGGCTGGTGATTGGGGAATTGTCCCTTCCAATAAGAAACTCCACTCATCAATTATTAATTACATGAAAGTCATAGCCATCAAGTAGGTACAGGGGATTTTGTGGGATTCTCTTCTTCTTTCCTTCAAGGTATATATAACACAAACATATTGGGTGAGAATGGGCTGAAACCTGGCGAATGAGGAAGCTTGTCATTCTTGAATTCTTTTACAGAGTCTGGAACTTAGTTTATGACATAGCACAGCACTCCCTCACTCAAATCCAATTTATGTTTTTTCATGACATCATCTCCCTGATGTCATGTTTTTCTTCAAGAATGAAAGACAAACATCAATAAATAATAATAGCTAGCATTTAAATAGGACTTCAAGGTTTACATAGGTTATCACATTTGAACCTTATGACAACTGTAAGGTAGGTGGTGTTAATATTCCTTTTAATAAGTAAAAATGAGACTAAGAGATTTGTCCATGGCCTCACAGATAATGTTTTGTCCTTCATTTTCTGTTTTTTAAAAAAAAATTATTTAAGGCAATGGGGTTGAGTGACTTGCCCAAGATCATACATCTGGGCAATTATTAAATGTCTGAGGCTGGATTTTAACCCAGATGCTCCTGACTCCAAGGCTGATAATCTATCCACTGCACCACCTAGCTGCCCCTGTTCCTTCATTTTCAAAAAAGATCACAATAGGGTGGTAATGTCATGACAAGCAAGTGATTTGGATTTGAGTGAGGGGGGCTGTGCTAAGTCACCAACCTCACTTTCTCCTCCTGTGGTGTCATATATGGCAATTAACAAGGACTATGAGAAATATGTCTGTAAGTAAGTCTCTTGAGGCAATGTCTGTTAAGCCAGAAGAATGCTGAGACTGCAACAAGAAGAATGTTAAAAGGTTTAGAGACAAACAAGAGTTGTTTGAGATATATGAGGATGATATAGCCACATTCTTGACAAATAAACATATGCCCCAGAGTATAGATAAGGAAGTGCTGTTTTGTATCTTAATGTTCTTAAATATTTACTCAGGACATTTGAAGAATATATGGCTTGCAAGTGATGAGTGCTTGTAAAAGATATTGATGTCAAAGAAAGATATATAAAAACTGTACTGTGCTGCACAATAAAGGAAAACCAGCTTATTCACCATATTGGTGTTTCCTTTGTGTTTCCCTCTCCTAACAGATTCAGCAATAATTCAACTTTTTATATGAAGATGAGCTTTGAGAATTCTCAAATCTAGTTATCCTAACTGGCTTCTGGCCTAAAGGTGTTGCCAGACCTAAATAATTGAAACCATTAGCTCACTTGATCCTTTTAACAACCCTGTGAAGAAGGCAAGGCATTTTATCTCATTCTGTAGACAAGAAAACTAAAGTTCATAGAAATTAAATGACTTACCCAAATTAGTGACAGAAGTGTATCTCTCTCTCAGTTCTGTTAATTGCTAGTTGAGCAGAGTCTATTTTTTAAAATTTACTATTTTATTCTTCCCCAATTACATGTAAAAATCATTTTTAACCTTCATTTTTAGCACTTTGAGTTCCAAATTCTCTCCCTTCATTCCTCTTCACCTTTATCCCCCTGCCCTCCCTCCCCCCATTGAGAAGGCAAACAATTCAATATGGATTATACAGTTGTAGCTTTGCAAAATATTTCCATGATAGTCATGTTGTGAAAGAAAATATAGACCATAAAAATCTAGCATATTTTATAATATCGAATTGCCTTTCAACAATTTATGTTTTTCAGTTCTCTAGAATCTCTGTGGAACCCACTTTTCAGAGGGGTGAACCAAGGTCTTAAGTTCTCCCCAAGTGGGAAGTCTAGGAATTAGAAGCTATTGCCCTTTCTCTCAGCTGCTCACTTCTAAACCAGCAGCGCACTCTGAATATTTCCCAACAGCCTGCTTTTTGAGGTCCCCCTGGTGAGACTTCTCAGGTTCCCAGGGGTAGAGGGAGGGCAGGCTTTCACCTTAGCAAGCAGCCCATGTTCCAGAGGCCTCTCCAGGTCAGGTAACTAGAATAGCTCCCTGGTGGCAAATCTGGAGGGAAAGTGCTGTTCCCTGAGGTGGGGGCAGCCTCCCAGGATGTGCGTCAGAAACAGCCCAGTCTGGGAGTGAAATTTCAAGTCAATCTGAGTCACCGAGATAGAGAGAAAGAAGCTGGGGCAGAATCAAAATAAGAGGCCAAGGCAGTCCCCACTTATTGGGGTTCCTACTTTAGGAACTGGCGATGCAATCAGGAAGTCAAAAATTCTCTCCTGCCCGACCCCCAGCACAGCCCCCGAAACCTGGCAAAGCCAGGGAGAGGAGAGAGTTGACTATATTCCTCCCAGTGTCTCCGAGTCACACCCCTGATTACTGTAACCAGGGCCCAACTTGTTGGGCTCAGCATTGGCAGCCCTTTGGATCCTGGTTTTTTTTTTTTTTTTGCAAGGTAAATGGGGTTAAGTGGCTTGCCCAAGGCCACACAGCTAGGTAATTATTAAATGTCTGAGAATGAATTTGAACCCAGGTACTCCTGACTCCAAGGCCGGTGCTTTATCCACTACACCACCTAGCCACCCTGGATCCTGGTTCTTAAAAACCAATGTTATCTGTTCTTTTCTCCCACTCTCCAGCCCCAGGTGCCTCCAGACAGAAAAATGTTCTAGACAAGGCCAACTTCCTTGGAGAAGCACCAAGTAAACTCCCCCTAGTAAAAAGAGGGAAACCCTAAATTTGGTTTCCCTCTCCCTTATACACACAAACCTGTTAGCTCTCACTGATTTGAGAAGGGGCCCTTCTCTAGCCAGCCACATCATCTCATTTATATGCATGGAGGTAGGGGCCAATTGGGTGAGGGGGGTAAGGTGGAGGAGATTGTTGAGAAGAGGAAGAGGGTACATAACAGGGAACTAGAAAAAGGACACTGGGTCTGTAACCACCAGGCAGCAATATTGCAGAGAGTGGAAAGTGGAGGTGTCTCATTTGACCTTGGATCTTGGAGAAAAGAGAGGGATGGAGAGAGAGACAGACAGAGACAGAAAAAGAGAGTAATAAGGACAGGATGGAGATGGACTCTGTCAGATCTAGGGCTGTGTGCCCCTGTGAAAGGTGGATTCTTTCATCTCTATATGAACCTAGTACACAATGAGAAATAGCAGGAGGGTCCTGATTATGCTGTAGTCATTCACCTTATTAAATCCTTCATTAAATCCTTATTAAAGTGAAAGACCATTGGTCAAGGGCCTAACATAGCAATAGCTGGTCATGGACAAACCTACAGCTGTGCCAAGAGCTCTGCCCTTTTCCTTGGCTCCCTCCGCAGACTGGCTATTTCTCTCATAACACTTTGCCTCTATCTGCCAATGCTATTTAAATACCCTTGCTTTCAGTCCTCTGATTGCCTCCCTACCAAGCCTAGTCCCAGGAAAGAAAGCACCTCCTAATGTAGTTTCTCCCACCCTCATGAGTGGCAAGAGTCTGTTTCTCTAAAAAGGAATCTGACTCTCTTCCCACCCTCTACTCCCCAAAGTTAGTTTTCCTCTGTTATCAATGCCATCATGGACCCATGAGTTCTTAAACTTTCCATTCAGCTTCAAGAAATTCTTTAAGAAATCACAAATTATAGGGGACGGCTAGGTGGTGCAGTGGATAGAGCACTGGCTCTGGGGTCAGGAATACTTGAGTTCAAATCCGACCTCAGACACTTAATATTTACCTAGCTCTGTGGCCTTGGGCAAGCCACTTAACCCCACTGCCTTGCAAAAAAAAAAAAAAGAAAGAAATCACAAATTATAAACACAGCTTTGTATTCTTTTCAAGGCAAGAACAGAACCAGGGGATAGAACTCAGAAAGGATAGGAGTTGAGATTGAAGGTGCTCCTAGAACCTTAGGAAGCTAGAGTACTAGCTGGGCCTGAAGTTGCAGTGATGAGACCATTGGCTGAAGCTGTGCTGGGCACAATGCCTAGTCTGTTGGCTAGCTCGGTTGGGACTGGGGTCATGTCTGGGTCTATCCCTCAAGACATTCCAGCTGCCTAAGTGTGAGTCAGCCCCTCTGTAGGGTCTGAAGGGACTTGGCCCTCTCACCCAAGAGAAGCATTCCTCCTTCCCCTAAGAGAAGCATTCCAATCCTGGACACTTGGAATTCTTTCCCCTGCAGGTCTCCTGATGCATCATCACCTCTCTCTCTCTCTCTCCACTCCTTGTCCCCATCAATCCTCCCAGAGAACATGTTACCATCACACAGCAGTTTAGGAAAGACCACTGTAAGGTCAGAGTATCTCAGCTTCCATGCTGTTCTCAACCCAAGTGACCCTACTTTGCATCATGAGTTCATCCTGATTTGCTCCTGAATATCAATAATAATGGTCTGAGCAATAATAATAATTGATAGCATTTATAGAGCTCCTATGTGATCCTCACAACAGCCTATGGAGGAAGTGCTATTATTTTTATTTTTACAGAGAAGGAAACTGAGACTGAGAAAAGTTAAGTGTCTTGTCCAGGGTCAAAGAGTCAGTGCTTTGTCAGGGGACAAATTTGAACTTGAGTCTTCCTGATTCCAGGATAAAGTCAGCATTCTATACATTAATCTACCTGTCAAGAGTCAGAAGATTTGAGGATTATAGATAAGAAGACTTCTGAAGTCCAGAAAAGAAGTCCCGTAGTCAGTTATTGGCAGGTCAAGATCTCAAGGGTCGCCCTGTTGCTGAGGGACTATTACTGACACTTAGTAATAATATTATATATTCTAGTAATAGGCATTAAATAATATTTGCTGAATTTAATGATAGTACATTCATGTAATAATGCATCATAATAATGTGTTATTTTAATACCAATAATAGATTAATAATCCTATTTTGATATCAATAACCTGTATCTGATGCTTTTTCTCCTTCACAATACTTTCATATCCATTATCCATTTCTATCATCTTTTTAGGGATCGACACTGCCCATTTCTTTGTGGTCCTTGCCTATTTTCCCATAAGTCTTTCTGTTCTCATTATTGTCCAGGAGTCTTCTTGCCTTTTTATGTGTGAGTGGGAAGGATCTTTCTCTGTATTCATTTCCTTCTATAGTAGAAAGCAGTGACAAATTTTTTTGGCTACCCTTTGACTTCATTTCCCATGGCTGGAAGCCCCCTCAACAGT
The DNA here is from genome assembly GCF_037893015.1 of Macrotis lagotis. NCBI lineage: Eukaryota > Metazoa > Chordata > Mammalia > Peramelemorphia > Peramelidae > Macrotis > Macrotis lagotis. The sequence continues at coordinate 152,144,399 of NC_133658.1, forward strand.
GTCACTGACCAACTCCATCCACCTATCTGCCATTTTCACAATGAACACACTCTCCCAAAGGATTGAAGACTATCCAAAAGAGAACTCATCTTCCCCCAAAAAATCCACTCCTCTTCTGAACTTCCCTATTTAGTTTTGGGGGCACTGCCATTCTTGCAGTTATTTAAATGTACAACTTCAGTATCATCTTTGATTCCCTACTTTTCCCCAGGTCTCAGATCCAAATAGCTGTCAAATCTTGTTGATTCTGCCTGCACATTTCTCTTATCCATCCTTCCCTCACCATTCATATGGTCACTACATCAAAGGCCTTATCACTTCACTCCTGGACAATCACAATAGCCTCCTCACTAGTTTTCCTGCTTCAATTCTCTCCCCTGTCCAATCCATCCATCATTCAGATACCCAAGTAATAACAATGAAGCATAAGTTTTACCATAAACTCTAGGTGCTCCCTATTATCTCTAAGTGCAAATTCTTCTGCAACCTGCTTCCAACTTTTCTTTCCAGGCTTATTATATATTGTGCCCTTTTGCAAGCTTTGTGGTACATTCAGTCAAGTTAAACATCTTGCTGTTCCACATTCCATTCCTTTGCTCTGTGTCTTTGTATAGATTTCCATGCCTAGAAAGTCCTCCATCCTTACTTTGCTTTCTAGTATTTCTAGTTTCCTTCAAAGCTCCAATGCCACCTTCTACATGAGGCTTTCTTGATTTGCTAGGAACTCTCCAACAACATTCCCTTTCATTTGTTTATATAGACTTATAACTGTCCATATTGTTTCTGAATATTAAGTACTCTGAGGACAGGGAGTGTTTCATTTTTGTTTTTCTATCTCTAGTACTTAATACAAGTCTTGACCCATACCCAGGATTTGCTGAGTAATAGTACTTCTGCCTGTCTGAAAGTGGTAAGGAGTCACACTGATTCAGTTTGTTCCCTTTTTAAAAGCTTTATTTTATTTATATTTATTATAAAAGCTTTTTGTTTTTTATACAACTGTTTCCTAAAAACTCTGTCTCATCTCACTGAACCCTCCCTTTATACAAAGAAAGTTAAGTACAACTAACCGATAGTGACTACTTCTAGCAACACATGTTATGTTCTGGTCCCAGTAGCCCCTACCTTTCAACCAAGAAGGGATAACTGTGTTTTGTTCTTGGTTCTTAATGGATAAGGCTAGTCCCAGCAATTGATCTGAGGCTGTCTGCCTTTAATGTTGTATTTATTATACATTATTATTAGTTTAGCCATTTTATATTTTCTTCTCTTGGTTCTACTCAATTTCATTTTGCATTAGGTCATATATTTTCATGCTTCTCTGTATTCTTCATGTGGAGTCAGCCCCTTTATAGGGCCTGAAGGACTTGGCCCTCTCACACAATTCCTTCCCCTAAGAGAAGCTTTCTTTATGTTTGTCTTTTTTTTTCTTTTTTTCAGGGAAATGATATTCCATTTTACTCAACATCATTTCCCAATTTGTTCAACTATTCCTTAACTATGAACATCCACATTTAGTCCTTTCCTAATGTTGGCCACAGACATCTAGATGAGGCAATGGATAGAACACAGAGTCTGGAATCAACTCTTCTTGAGTTCAAATCTGGCCTCAGACACTTAGTAGTATGATTCTGGTTAAGTCACTTAACTCTGCCTCAGTTTCCTCATCTGTAAAATGAGTTGACAAAGGAAGTGATAAACTACTTCAGTATCTTCCCCAAATGGGAACATGGAAAGTTGGACATGGCTGACAAATGTCGGCCACAGTCTGCTAACTGTTGCTGCCCTCAGTGGTTTTCATTTATATTTTTCCTCACTGACTCATCAAAGATTGGAATGGATTCTTTACTAAGGGAGTTTATAGAATTCTCTCTAGTACATTCAGTCAAAAACAGGGTGGGTTCTCAGGGAGGTAGAATGCTCCGGTGAAGATATGTCAAACACTGCCAGTAACACTCTCCTGTGCAGCCAGAACCAGATTTAAATGGAATTGGGAAATATTTAGCAAAATAAATAAAAACATATTAAAATATAGATTAACATTGCATTTTAAAACTAAGTCAGTAGGCAGGCAGCAGGGATCCTTCTGAATGATTTGGTGACCGCCTTTCTATTTGTCATTGCTCTGATAGAAAGTGTCCTTAAATAATGAGTCAGGAGACCTATGTTTTTGTTCTGGTTCTTTCACTAACTAGCTAGGCTAATTACTTCTCAGAACCTCAGTTTTATCATCTATAAATTAAGAGCACTTTATCAGAAAAAAATCATTCAAGACTGTAAAATTATGTGGTTATCTATTGGAAGCCACTATAGGCAGAGATATTGAGATATTGACAGAGGACATATTGCATTTTTCTATTGCCATTGAGTTGTTTTTCAGTCTTGTTCAACTCTGTGATCCCATTTGGAATTTTCTTGGCAAAGATATTGGAGTGGTTTGCCACTCCACTCCTTCTCCAGTTCGTTTTACAGATAAGGAAACTGAGGCAAACAGGGCTAAGGGACTTGCTCACAGGTAAGTGTAAGGGAGATTAGTCTTCCTGATTGCAGACCCAGCACTCTCCAATGTGCCACCTAATTACACACATTGAATAATATTTTGAAATCTTTTTCAGTCCAAGATCGCTTAGAAAGATCCTGGAAATCTGTTTGCTAGCTTTACCTATAAGTAATTTCTCAGGGATGAGATTAGGCAATGAAGATTATAAGGAGTTTAGTAAATTCTTTTTACTGTAATGTTAGGACAGCCAGAATAGACTCCCCCCAAGGACTACTAGACATTTAGCTCAGTGGCCTAGGGGATAACTTGAATTTATTTTCGTTGTTAAATGAACAACAGTAGCCTGCCACCTCTGGAAGCTAAGTCCAGGTAACCTGAAACCCTGGTGACCAGACCAATTTACTAACTTGTCTAGCTTGCTCTGTGCAAGTCAAGCAATCCCAACTGCCAGGTTCTTTTCCTCTTTTTGTCCTATGGCAATTCCTTTGTTCCTCCTCCAGGTCAATGACCTTGTTCTCCTCACCTCAAACTCAGATCGTGGAGGGGGAAAAACCACCTAAGAATGGTTACAGCCTTGAGTCACTGAAAAAGCAAGTCAATGATCAGGTGGGGCAGTTTTATGAATTCAAATCCAGCCTCAGACACCTAACTATGTGACCCTGGACAGGTTACTGAACCCTATTTGCCTCAGTTTTTCCATCTGTAAAAAAGAGCTAGAGAAGGAAATGGCAGACCACTCCAGTATCTCTGCCAAGAAAACTTCAAATTGGGTCACAAAGGGTTGGACATGACTCTATAACAAAAAGTTTGTGGACCTCTGTTCCAATCCTTGGTCTGCAACTACTTATTGTATTTGACCTCAGCCACATCTGTTCTAGGTTACCAAGAATCACGGATAATAGATCTGGAATTGACCTAATCCCTTCATTTTATAGATGAAAAAAAAATAATGTACAGAAGATGAGGGAATTAAGGTCCAGTTAGGTTAAATAGTTTGTCCATACTAACACAGTTATTAAAGAACAAAGGCAAGGATCCTAACTGAAGCCCTGTTATTCCAAATTGAATGCTCTTTCCTCTATATCATTCCTTAAGGGATTCTTAGCTTAGGTGACCTTGAAAATTCCTTCCAGCTCTAGAGTCTACAAATTTCCAAGGTTTCTCTGATTGATCAAATTTGCCTTGAGACTCGGAATATAATTCTCACATAGAAACCTTACAATTTGTCGATGGTTCTCTCCTTCTGTTGTCTTTCAGGTCCTCCTCTTTTTTCCTATCCTGACAATTTTGCTATAATCTTTTTATGCTTCCATCTTTCTCTTTATGGGATTTGTCCAATTATCCTCTTAGGATCTCTTTGGGGATAGACCTTAGAGTGTGTATCAAATACTGGTATGTATCAAAAGTCCTTTCCCTTTTCTAATGACCTTGTCCTACAACCCTCTATCCAGTGTTTCCTATGAAGAGAATGGTCAACCTGTATACTTGGCCTCCCTTCTTCATGTCTTTCTCTTATTCATTCCCTGGGATGCACAAGCTAAATAAACAAACTGTGGGGAGCACTTGGGACTTTTTATAATCCTTATTTAACAGCCTTGTCTCTAATTTTTTTTCTCCCTGAAGAGATGCCAACACCTCGTGGAAAAGCTGTGGAAAAGCAAGTCTATTTTGGGGGTGATCTGGCAGCTCTTCCTCCTCAGAGCTTCTCACTCTTCACTTGGTATTGCCCAGGGATGATGACTAGGGAACTGAGGTTGCCCTCTTTCCCAAGTCTGGGATGTGGAGGAGGGGGATCAGAATTCTAGCTTGAAAAATCTCCAAAGCCAAAAAAAAATGATTATGCCTTCCATGAACATCTTTTAGGTAAGGTTTGTGATGTGTCTAAAAGGTTAGACTAGGGGAAGGGTCAGATAATCCCTTCCTATAGTCAATCAGTTTACAAGTTTTTCCTATAGATCTACTCCTATTACTACATCCCCTGTCCACAGGAAGTTTATATTCTATGAGTAAAGACACCAGAGACATTCTAGTGGACTAGAAGTAGTTGGGGGAAGAAACAGTCAAGGATCTTCAGACTGGAAACTCCAAGTCCTCAGTTCAGTTCCTAGTTCTATGTGTCTAAATAATAGTAATTATTCTATATATTTTCATATTTCACTGGATCTATGATCATCAGAGAAGATGACCAATCTAGGTCTTCTTATGTTATGTGACAATTGTCCATAACCTCCTATAAATGTTCTGGAGTAGACAATGTCTACATAATGAGTTAGAGACCATTAAGTGGTAAAAAACTAGAAGAGGGGCAGGTTAGGATGCAGTGTCTAGACCACCAGCCTCTGAGTCAGGAGGACTTGAGTTCAAATTTGACCTCAGCCACTTAATAATTACTTAGCTGTGTGAACTTGGGAAAGTCACTTAACCCCATTGCCTTGAAAAAACCAAAAAAGTCCCAAAAAACTGGAAGAAAAACAGTTCGTGTACCTCTCATAGCTATGGGTAAGAGATATATTCTTAACCAAACAAGAGATAGAGGCAATTACAAAAGATAAAATAGCTACCTTTGACTACTTAAAGCTGAAGAGTTTTTGCATAGACAATATTTAGGCATCTAGGATAAGAAAGAAATTGGTGGAATGGGAAAAAAAGTCTTCATCAAATTTTTCTGATAAAGGTTTGGTATCCAAGCTATATAAACAATAAGTATATATACATACATACAGACACACATATACACACACACACATGCATATACATATATATATATATATATATGATTAATATCCATTCCCCAATAGATGATGGTCAAAGGATATGAACAGACAGTTCTCAAAATAAATGCAATGTATTCACAACCACAAGAAAAAAATAGTCCAAATCATTACTAATAAGAGATATACAAATCAAAATAATTCTGAGGTTTCACCTCATACCCTGGAAATTGGCAAAAAAAAATTTTAAATGACAGCAGTCAATAGGGAATATGGGAAGATAAGCATACTAATACATTGTTGATGGAACTGTGAAATGATATATCTTGTAAAACAAGTTAGAATTATGCGAATTAGCTAAAATGTCTGTGCTCTTTGACCTAAAAACTGTAATGCTAGATTTATGTTCCCAAGGAAGTCATTGATATGAAAAAAGTACCTATATACTCCAAAATATTTACAGCAGTACTTTTGTGATAATTAAAAATTGGAAAGTAAGTAGATGTCCATCAATTGGGAATGGCTAAACAAATTGTAATACTCGAATCTTACTGTACTAGAAGAAAAGCTGTGTGTGATGAATACAGAAAAACATAGAAAAATCTATATGAACTGATACAAAGAGAAGTAAACAGAGCTAAGAACAATATGCATAACTGTAACAATGTAAATGGGAAGAATGTCCTACTAAAAAATAGAAGTAAATGTAACAAGATGATAATGATCAAGTGGGACTCAAATGAAGAGAATAGAGAAAATACTTCCAACCAAACCCTTCATGGAGGTTGGGGAGAGAGGGGGGTCCACAGTGTTGTACAAACAAATTAGGGTCATATCTCTTTTCTAGTCATATACCCCAACTTTTTGATATCTCTTACATTGCCTTTCTCAAGTAAAGCTTGAGTAATATGCAATAGCTTATATATACCCACCGTAAGACCTCCTGTGTATTTCAAGTGATCTGAAATGGGGATTTCTTTATTCCAAATTTGACAGCCATGTAGTATCACCAGAAAAATACTAATGTTAAAAAGACTTTTTTGGGGGGAAAGATCTAGGAACTCTGATCAACACAATGACCAACTACAATTCCTGAGTAGTCAAGATGAAATATACTACCCATCTCTGCAAAGAGAGATGATAGATTCTGAGTATAAGACAGATATTTATGAGGTGAGGGGAGAGGGGAAAGATAATGGATATGGCAATTTTTTTTTGCTTGCTTATACATGTTTGCAATAGCTTTTATTTTTCTTGTTTTCTGGGATAAAATTCAAAAGTGAAAATAAAATAAATTGAATTTTAGAAGAAAAAAGTAAAAACAAAACAATGTTAAAAAAACAACAGCTACAATAGACTTGTTTCAAAGTGAATCTTGGGATTCTTGAAAATGCCACATAATTTGTTATATACAATGCAGACTGTTCTCTTGCTTGTATTCAGATCTGATCCCTAGTTCACTGCCCATTGGCAATATCTACTATACACACTAATGAACCAGATCTATAAGCTGTCCATCCAACTACACAACACATTTGGACTATAGACATTTCTATTTGGGGTGGATAGCTAGTCATCCGTGGATAAGTCAGCCTCTTAGTCTTGCAGACATTTCTTTCAAACCACAAGAAGTCACTAATCTGCACTGGTTAAGGGACTTCTATACCTGGAACTACCTAAATTGAGCCCAATTGAAATCAGAGTCAACAAGCATATATTAAGCATCTACTTTGTGCCTACATACAGCTTAATTGTACATAGTTGTTTGCTTATTTCCACCCCCAATTAAACCACTATGAACAGTAAGCTATACATAGGCATATAGTAGGCACTTAATAAAAGTGCAGATCAGGAAGGCAGTAACCAGACTTCTCCCTAGATCACACCACTTTGGAAGCTCTGCACTGAATTGTAAAAGAAGTTCATAAAAGACAGAAACTCAGGCTAGATAATACTTCCCCAACCCCAATCTCAGAGAAAAGCAGAGTCCAAGTCTAAACATGAATCTTGAAATTAATAACAGGCTAGGAAAATGAACAAACAATAAAAAAAAGAAGCTGTGACAGAAGCTCAAACATGAACTCCAGAAAACAAAACAAAAAAACAACAACAAGGACTTGAAAAGATCACTAAGTAAAGCCTCGAAGATAAAATGTAGATTGGATAGAAGACCAACAAAATTGCCTAGAAAAGCTAATCAAAGCACTTAAAAATTTTTTTTAATTTATTTTTTTTATTTTGTATTTTACAATTTTCCCCCTAATCTTGCTTCCCTCCCCCCACTCCCCACAGAAGGCAGTATGTTGGTCTTTACATTGTTTCCATGGTATACATTGATCTGAGTTGAATGTGATGAGAGAGAAATCACATTATTAAGGAAAAAAACCCAAAAGATAAGAGTAAAATTACATAATAAAATAATGTTTTTTTTTAAAATTAAAGGTAATAGTCTTTGATCTTTGTTTAAATTCTACAATTCTTTCTCTGGATACAGATGATATTTTCCATTACAAATACCCCCAAATTGTGCCTGATTGTTTGCACTGATGGAATGAGCAAGTCCATTGATGATCACCCCTATGTTGCTGTTAGGAGGTACAAGGTTTTTCTGGTTCTGCTCATCTCACTCAGTAGCAGTTCATGCAAATCCTTCCAGGCAAAGGGCTTTTTTTAAAAGGGGGGTGGGAAGAAAACATTTTTTAAATAAGTCATATAGGAAAATTTGGGAAAAGAAATAATAGCAGTACAAGAAAATTATGAAAAGGGGGGGGGAAGAGAATGAATAGCTTGCTGAGTCATAAATAATACTGAAGAAAATAAATTCTTAAAATTCAGAATTGCCTAAATGGTAAAAGAGTATAAAACCTCACTGCTGGATATAATTCCTTAAAAATTATAATTGGTCAAGAGGAAGTTATTGATTATGAGACATCAAGAAGTAGTGAAACAGAGTCAAAAGACTGAAAAATAAAGAAAATATAAAATATCTCATAGGAAAAACCTGGAACATTGATTGAACTGGAACATAGATTGAGGTAGGATAATTTAAGAATTATTAGACTACCTGAAATCCATAATAATAATAAAAAAGACCCTAGACACATATATCTTTCTTTTTTAAAAAAAATGTTATTTTGAGTTTTACAATTTCCCCCCCCCAGTCTTGCTCCCCCCCCCACAGAAGGCATTCTGTTAGTCTTTACATTGTTTCCATGGTATACACTGATCTAAATTGAATGAGATGAGAGAGAATAATATCCTTAAGGAAGAAAAATAATGTATAAGAGATAGCAAAATTACATAATAAGATAATGGGTTTTTTTCCTAAATTGAAGGTAAGAAGAGTCTTTGATCTTTGTTCAAACTCCACAGTTCTTTCTCTAGATACAGATGGTATTCTCCATCACAGATAGCCCCAAATTGTTCCTGATTGTTGCACTGATGGAATGAGTGAGTCTATTGATCATCACCTCCATGTTGCTGTTAGGGGGACAAGGCTTTTCTGGTTCTCATCTTGCTCAACATCAGTTCATGAAAATCCTTCCATGCTTCCCTGGATTCCCATCCCTACTGATTTCTAATAGAACAAGAGTGTTCCATGACATACAAATACCACAATTTGTTAAGCCATTCCCCAAATGAAGGACTTTCACTTAATTTCCAATTCTTTGCCACCACAAATAAGTCTGCTATGAATATTTTTGTACAAGTGATGTTTTTATTTCATAATTTCTTCAGGGTATAGACCCAGTAGTGATATTGCTGGATCAAAGGATATGCACATTTTTGTTGCCCTTAGGGCATAATTCCAAATTGCTCTCCAGAAAGGTTGAATAAGTTCACAGGTCCACCAACTATATATTAGTGTCCTAGATTTTCCACATCCCTTTCAACATTGATCATTTAGACACCATATTTCAAGAAATTATAAAGGAAAACTGCTCTGATATCTTAGAACCAGAGGGCAAAGGAGAAACTGAAAGAATCTACCAATAATCTCCTGAAAGAGATCCCCAAATGAAAACTCCCTAGAATATTATAGTCAAATTTCAGAACTCTCAGATCAAAATTCAAGCACCACAGAGTCATAGTCAAAATTTATACTCTACAATAGTGAAGAAGAGGAAGACTTGAAAATTAAATGGTGTGGCTAGGTGACGCAGTGGATAGAGCACCAGTCCTGGATTCAGGAGTACCTGAGTTCAAATCTGGCCTCAGACACTTAATAATTACCTAGCTGTGTGGCCTTGGGCAAGCCACTTAACCCCATTGCCTTGTAAAAACCTAAAAAAATAAAAAATAAAAATTAATTGGAAGTTAAACAATCAGATCCTAAATGATGAGCATATCAAAGGACAAATAATAGAAACAATAATTTCATTAAAGATAATGACAATAATGAGAAAGCATACAAAATTTTGTGGAATATGACCAGTGCTTTCTTAAAGTAGGTACTCATATCACCAATGCAGTTTTTTTGGTCTTGGAAAAGAGTATATCTGAACCACTGGGAATAACTATTACCATCTCCTCTCTATCTGCTCTATCTGATACCTAAATAATGAGACTTGGCAACTTTCTTTATATCTTATATGCTAAGTGTGAACTAGGGTGTGAGTCAGAACTTTGACTGGAGGTAGTTACAGCAAAAGACACCAAGGACACAACACAAGAAGTGGAGAAATAATGGCGGGCAATTATATGGTGCCTTATGGTTTGCAGAGTCAGTCTTCCTAAAGAACCTTTACTTGATTTTTACACTTTTACCATACTGTTCCAAATGTTTGTAAACTGACTATTATTAATATAGTACTTTTTGTGATAACAAAGATTTGGAAACAGTCAATGCCCATTGATTGAGAAATGGCTAAACCAACTATGATTCATGAAGGTAATGAAATACTACTATGCCATAAGAAATGATGAATGTGATGAATATAGAGAAACATGGAAAAATCTATATAAACTAAGGCAGAGTAAAGTAGTAGCAAGAGAACAACAAACACAGCAACTGGGTAAATGGAAAGAACAACTATATACCAAAAAAAACAAAAGTGAATGTTGCAGAAATATTAAAAAAGAAAAGCTATAATTCATCCCTTTGAGGAGGTGGGAGTCCACAGGTTTTACATATTGCACATCTTTTTTGAATACAGTGATTGGTTGTGCTAATTTTTTTCCTCTTTTTTGGTCTTAAAAAATAATGTTGGCTCTCTAGGGTGTAGAGGGAAAAGGATACTGGGGAAAATGATGATGATGTAAAAAAACAACATTAAGAGAAGCTTCTTTAAAAATCCTGCTCTCTAGGTTCTGCAGGTCTTTTGTGCATATATGTGTGTGAGAGAAATCAAGCTATATGTGTTACAGCTAAGATGCACAGTGTCAAGTGGACTGTAAGAGACAATGAGCAGAATTTTAAAAATCTTTTTGAGGATCAGAGTTGTAATTGTTATTGTTCAGTCCTGTCCGACCCTACATGACTCCAATTGGGGTTTTCTTGGCAATAAAACTGGAATGGTTGGCCATATCTTTCTCCAGGGGATTAAGGTAAACAGAGGTTAAGTGACTTGCCCATGGTTACACAGCTAGTAAGTGTTTGAGGTCAAATTTGAACTCAGGTCTTCCAGACTTCAGGTTTAGAGGCATTCTGTCCACTATGCTGTCTACCTGTTGTAATAAAGACAGAGTAAATCAAGTTTTGCCTTGGGGCACTAAATTTTAGTTGGTAGAGATATCATTTCTATTCCTTAAGACATTGACTCTGCCCATAATAATGTTTTTGCTATTGTTCAGTCATTTTTCTGTTACATCCAATTGTTCATGAACTCATTTGGGTTTTTTTTTTTTTTTTGGTTTGTTGTTTTTTTTTTCTTTTAGATTTTTCAAGGCAATGGGGTTAAGTGGCTTGCCCAAGGCCACACGGCTAGGTAATTATTAAGTGTCTGAGGTAGGATTTGAACCCAGGTACTCCTGACTCCAAGGCCAGTGCTCTATTCACTGTGCCACCCAGCTGCCCCATTTGGGGTTTTCTTGGCAAAAACACTAAAATAGTTTGAGATTTCCTTCTCCAGCTCATTTGACAGATGAAGAAAATGAGGCAAACAGAGTTAAATGACTTGCCCAGGGTTACATAGTAGTGTCTGAGGCCAGATTTGAATTTAGAACTCCAGCCTAGAGCTCTATCCACTGTGCCACGTAGTTGCCCTATGATAATATTAGTTAGCAACTGTAAAGCAACAGTTAAATTTAGCTTACTTCAAAATCTGGGGCTCTCTGACCAGCAGTAGTTTTCTCATCCCTCTCATCATCAAGCATCCCATTGCTATGCTGAGTTCTTTTCTAGGGGACTGGCCCAATCTAGCTTTGCTTCTCATTCTATGGACTTTGCCACCATGTTGGGATCTCTGCCCACAAAGTCTGGTGTGCCATTGTCTTTGTCTTAATGTCCTGGGTCTCTTCCCATTCTACCCTCAAGTGAATTTGTCTTAGAAAAATGTTTACAGGTATATTTCATTTTGCTTTTCCTGGGTGTCTGATTGCTAGTTATTGCTTTGACAAGTTAATGCTTATCCCAGCATTAGCTAGGGACTTAAAGGTCATAGAACCACTGAAATGGAAACTAGAAGGAACTAGAAAGATCATCTGGACTCTGATAAATACAAGGGGTCACAATTAGTGAACAACAATCATGACTTCAACCCAGAGAATTTGACTTTTTAGCAAGAGATATAGTGGATTTTAGATGAAATACAAGAAGGGCAGCTAGATGTGGATACAGTGGATAGAACTCTGGGCCTGGAGCCAGGAAGACCTGACTTCAAATCTCACCTCAGAAATTTATTAGTTGTGAACCTATAGGCAAGTCACTTAATATCTCTTAGACTTTTTTCTCCTCTTCAAAATGGGAACAATAATGGCACTTCTCTCCCAAGATGTTGTAAGAATCAAATAACATGTATAAGATATACAAGATAACATGTCTAAAACTTTTTGCAAATATTAAAATGCTAGCTAATATTATCATAGGGCAGCTAAGTGGCATAGTGGATAGAGCTCTAGGCTGGAGTCAGGAAGTTCTGAATTCAAATCTGGCCTCAGACACTTACTACTGTGTGACCCTGGGCAAGTCATTTAACTCTGTTTTCCTCAATTTCCTCATCTGTCAAATGAGCTAGAAGAGGAAATCTCAAACTATTTTAGTATTTTTGCCAAGAAAACCCCAAATGGGGTCAAGAACAGTTGGATGCAACAATAACTGGACTGAACAATAGCAAAAATATTATTATAGGCAGAGTCAGTATCTTAATTTGTCTAATTTTAGTTCTTTGTTTCAAGGGTAGGGACAGTTATACTGGGGAGGAGAATCAGTGGGCAATAAAAGCAATGTAAAAAGCATCATCAAGACATTTACATATATATATATATATAATTTAAATAGCAATGTATCATCTCATTTTGCTTTTTATGTTCAAACAAGAGAAGTGTTATTTTTCCTGTCTTATTAATGAGGACCATGGTCATGCATCAACTAATGGTAAGGAAGAAGACTTGAACTATTGTCTCCTATCTCCCAGTTCTCTTTCTGCTCTTCTGATCCTTAGATTTTCTTGCCTCTAAGCTCCTGGGCTATGACTGGATTCTATATCTTTGGTCAGGTTGTGTTTGGGTCCTGACTTCCCATGTCTTTCTTCTGCCCTATCCATGCTCCCAGTGTTATGATGACAAGCTAGGGCAGGGCAAAGAACATGAAAAATATCTAGAAGCCTTAAAGGGAAAAAAAAGAGAAAGTTAGTTGAGCTCAATTCCCAACCTGTTCTATTTCTATAGCTTTCAGACTTCCACTCAAGTAACTCTTCCTCTTCCCTTTTTACTGAAGGAAGATTAGTCAGACCTCCAATTTCTTGAAGCACAGTTAAATTCCTTTTCCATGCCAACTTGACATGATTTATCAAATATCCTCCCCAATTTTTTTTTAACTAGTCTTAGGAAAATTACATGGTCTTAAGGCATAAAGAAGTCACTCTTTTGGGGTGGGACTAGAAATATTTCATAGAATCTCAGTGCTGGAAGGAACTTCAGAGGGCATCCAACCTGAGGCTGGAACAGGAATTCTTTTTACAACACACCTGGCAATTGATCATCTAGCCTCTGCCAGAAGCCAGGAGGTGGATAGGGGAAGATTGCTGCCCCACGAGCCAACCTATTTTTTTTTTAGGTTTTTGCAAGGCAAATGGAGTTAAGTGGCTTGCCCAAGGCCACACAGCTAGGTAATTATTAAGTGTCTGAGATCAGATTTGAACCCAGGTACTCCTGACTCCAGGGCTGGTGCTTTATCCACTATGCCATCTAGTCACCCGGAGCCAATGTATTATAAAGATGGATAGCTCTCAGTAAGAAGTCCTTCCTTCTAGTGAGGTGAAATCTGCCAACATGGTCCCTCACCCAACTTGGTCTTCTCCAGTTAAGCAGCCTCATTTACTTCCGTTGATCTTAGTATAGCAGAGATTCTAGACCCTAGGGCACAATGCCTCAGAAGTAACAGACAATTGTCTGACCAGGAAAGAGTGCAGCAGAAAAATTATATCCCATACTGACTTCTGTTAATACTTTCTCACTCTGAACCTCTCCTTTCTCCACCCCTTCCCCCAAACTTTATCTCTCACCTCTTCCTTAGCTTCTAAATCATCACCATCACCTTTACTAAATTCTGATATTGGCTTAAGTATCTGCCCTAAAGAAAAGAATTGCCCCCCAAACCAAAAGGCAATCCCTCCCTCTTAGATATTCTTTTTGTTTGTTTTTTCAAGGCAATGGGGTTGAGTGGCTTGCCCAAGGCCACACAGCTAGATAATTATTAAGTGTCTGAGGCAGGATTTGAACACAGGTACTCCTGACTCTGGGGCTGGTGCTCTATCCATTAATATACAAACTAATATCCAAAAAGTATAAATGAATTGCCCAAGGTCTCTTGGTTCTTCTGGTTCAATGCTGTTCCCATTTCATCAGTCCATTTGAGAGTCAGCCCCTAAGTAATTTTGTCTTCAACATTCCATTCTGTTAAACAAACATCAGTGGATAGAGTCAGAAAGGACCTGAGATAAAAATACAGTCTAAGACACTTACTAGCCACGTGACTTGAGGCAAATCATCTAACCTTACTTGCTTCAGTTCTTTATCTGTAAAATTAGTTGGAGAAAGACACTGCAAACAGTTCCAGTATCTTTGCCAAGAAAACCCCCCAAATGGGCTCACAAAGGGTCAGACTGAAATTACTGAACAACAAGTCTTTACTTTGAGGCCTCTTGCTAGATATTGGTGTCTGCTCGACAAAAGATAAAATTCATTGAGAAGCTTAAATTCCCCTTGGGCAGGGTTGGGAGTTGGAAAGGATAAAATATATTCATAGATTCTAACCTAAGCTTTTCAATCTACTTACCTCTAAGAATTTTTCTTTTAGAGATTAGGGAGGGTATTTAGATAGTGAGACCTACCTAGATATTTCCCTTGACCCTAGCAGAGTAGAAGTTAGTACGTAGCTTTCCCCTCTCCAAGGAATCTGAGTGAATTTTTCATTTGGGATAGATCAGAAGTTCCTATAGGATAAAGAAGTGTGTGAACTAAACATTCATGACTGATTTCTCTTCTTCTTTCCATTGATTTTGATCAGATTTTTAGGCTTCCAGGAAGATGATGCAAGCCCCTGAAGTTGTATCTTTGACAGTAGTTACTGCTTCCAGAGACAACTCTGAGGAGTGACCAGAACCACATGAAGAATCTCCATGATCAATGCTGCCTTCAAGTTGTGGCATTTTGGAGAAGAGACAGCTGGAGGTTACTATACTAGAAGAGAAATGAAGAACAGGAGATTATCACAAATATAGATCTAAACAACTGAAGAAATATTAATTTCTCATGGCTAGGCCAATATTTTACTATATTAATGATAAATGATAATGATGGAATATTATTGTGCTATAAGACATAATAAGGGGAATGGTTTCAGAAAAGACTGGAAAGACTTGTATGAATTGATGCAAAGTAAAATAAGCTGAACCAGGATAATCTTGCATATAGTAGCAGCAATATTGTAATAATGATCAACTATGAAAGACTTAGCTACTCTTATTACAACAATGATCCAAAACAATTCCAAGGGATCCATAATGAAAAATGAGGGGAGACCTGTTGAACTCTGATTGCAAATTGAAATCTATTTCTTCATTTTCTTCATTTGTCTTATTTTTTCTTTCTTTTTGCAACATGGTTGCAATGGAAACATGTTTTGCATGAATTCACATGTCTAATTAATATCATATTGTTTGAGTTCTCAATGAGTGGGGAGGGCTAGAAGAAGGGAAAAAATTCAAAACTTAAATTTTTTAAAATTGTGTTTTAAATAAATAAATAAATAATGGAAAACAATTGAGAGAGTAACAAGCTTTTATTAATAACATACTATGTGCCAGTCACTGTGCTAAGTGCTTTTTAAATAAAAATAAATAAATATGATCTCATTTGATCCTCACAACAACTCTGAAAGGGGCTAATATTGAGGAAATTGAGGAAATTGAGGCACAGGTTATATGCCTTATTCAGACTTACACAGTTACTAACTATCAGAGACTCAATGTAAGCTCAAGTCTAACTTTCTATCCACTGTGACACCTAACTGCCTATTTCATTTCAATATTTCATTTATTTCCTAGATTAATTTCAGGTCCAGTTTGTGATAGATTAATCCAAACTGCTTAACAGGATAGGTAAAGCATGGTTTTGAGAATGGAAGTACAATCTGGGTGTTTTCATCATGAATGGCCTTTGATATGGAGAGATACTATGTCAGTGACTTGGTCAAGGTCATTAGGTTGGTGAATTAAGTAGAATGCTATCTAGTGGACAATTCAGATATTTCATATGCCCACTGAATAAACTTTTCTGAAGTCTGAAGGAAGCTAGGGTCATGAATGCCACAAATAGGGAGTTATGAAGGCAAATGAGAAAGGACATAATCCTTTTTCAGCTGAGTGGCTCAGAGAATGCTACAAGAGGAAATATGCTAGGAGATATTGAAACACAAAGATAAGGAAGACTATGTGGGAGATGCAAAGTCTGATTTGGAGAACAACTAGTCTAACTAGTAGAGTGTGTGATGGAAAGTTATGAGAAATATGGCAGAAATATAGAATTGGAAGAGATCATAAGGACTTTAAAATGCCAAACTTAGGAAGTTCTCATTATGTTATATACGTTGGGGAGGCCTTGAAGGCTTTTGAGCCTTCAGTCAGTAACTGTAAAAAGCAACATTTATATGTCCCACTGTGCTAAGCAGGGGGAAAACAAAAAAGCAAAGGGCAGTCCCTGTCCTCAAGGAGCTCACAATCTAATAGGGTAGTCAACAAGCAAATAATACATACATACAAATAAGCTATATACAGGATAAAGAGGAAATAAGTAAGAGAATGGAAAGCATTAGAATTAGGAGAGGTTGGGAAGATAGAAATTTAGAAATATATAAATTTGAAATATAGAAGATAGACATTTAATTGAGGCTAAAAGAAAGCCATTAGGCCCAGAGAAGGAATGTCTTGTTCCTGGAACAGTAAGGAGGCTAGTGCCATTGATGAAAGGATAGTTATGGGCATCTGGATTTTAAAGGGCTTTGAATGCCAAACAAAGAATTTTGTGTTTGATTCTAGACTTGATAGAGAGCAACTGGAATTTACTGAGGAGTGGGGTAGGATGTAGATAATATGAACTTGTACTTTAGGAAAATCACTTTTGTGGATAAATGGAGGATGGATTGAAGCAGTAGGGAGAGACTTGAGGATGGCAGACCCACCATTAGGCTATTTCAATAATTCAGGTGTGAGTGATAAGGGTCTGCACTAGAATGGAGATAGTGTTAGAGGAGAGAAAAGGGCATGTTCAAGAGATGTTGTGAAGAGAAAGTGAACTATCCTTGGTAGAGTGAAGATGATGTCTTGACTGTTAGCCTGAAAGACCAGGAGGAAGATGATGTTCTCTACAAACACTATTAGGAAAGTGTTTTGGTTTGAGTTTATTTTTTTTTTGGAGGTGGAATTGGGGGGATTGGGGGAAAGATAATGAGTTCAATTTTGAACCTGTTGAATTTAAGATGTCTACTAGACATCCATTTCAAAAACAGAAGAGTAAGATGAAGAGATCTATGACTTAGGAAGGTTATTTTGAGAGTTTGGATTGCCTGAAGAAAGGAAAAATATAGGAAAAAACCTGGTCACTCATTAGTAATCCACATCCCTGCCTCCCTCTACTTCTTTAGGG
Source organism: Macrotis lagotis (assembly GCF_037893015.1). Taxonomy (NCBI): domain Eukaryota; kingdom Metazoa; phylum Chordata; class Mammalia; order Peramelemorphia; family Peramelidae; genus Macrotis; species Macrotis lagotis. The sequence continues at coordinate 152,161,913 of NC_133658.1, forward strand.
TCCCATCTAGTGGGAATGTTTTTCTTGCAGAAGGATCCTAAGTTAAGAATGTAGGAACCTTAGTATTAGACCTAAGTAGGTTCCTTCAACCCTTCTGACTTCACTACTTTTCAGCGCTCACTCACTCTCTACTGTCTTCCAGCACCAACTCATTGTCTCTCCCTCTATATCAGGAATCTCTTGGATATGGAGAGGATGGAAGCTCAAAACAGAGCTCCATTCAGCCTCAGATTCTCCTTGTGAATATTCTTAATGGCTTTGTCTTATCTATTCCCAATGTACTGAGCTAGCATCCCATCTGGGAGAAGACCCAAGAGAGATTGGGTTGGTCTCTTTGTGAAGACATGAAAGTGTTACAGTGACCTCTGGATGAAAAGATTGGCATTTCCTTAGCCTAGTCATATGGATTCCTTGAATTTTACAGTTATTCATTAAAAGGGCAAGCCAAACTCTCATCCATTTCTACCAGGGCTCTACACAGGCAGTAACTCTGCTTCTGCTAGCAGCTGACTCTGAACTCTGTCTCCTGGGCATGGTGCTGTGGTGCCATGAGCCTTGGGTTCTCAGGGGACAGGGGAGGGTACTATTAGAAGCCAAATTTACCTACAGGGAGATAGAGAATTTTCCTGAGCTTCCATGCTGCATTATTTATTAAGAGGGGTACAGAGGTTAGTGCTTTCTACACCAAGGATTAAGTTTAGAGAATACATGGAAATTTTGTTTTTGGGAGTACAAGAACACCTTATCTGTGTTTGAGAATAAACAGCTATGTAGAGTCACAAAAACATGAAGATTTGGCATGTGTGATCAACAACATAGCTTTCTCTTGACACTTCCAAGAAGACCCTTGGACCTCCTTCCCAAACTGGTTCCTTATGTTCCCACCCCTGAAGGTATTACCCAGCAGTGGGATGTAGAGATCTTTTCTTGGGGCTCAGAGGTATGTCCAGTGACGAGTAGAAGTTGTAACACAAGATTCCAAGAGGGCAATTGCAGAGCCATGCACAGAGGAACAAGTTCAAATGCTGAGGAGGAGGAAAGAGTAGGCAGAAAAGCAAGGGACCAGAGAGGATCCTACAAATTTTTTACCCCATAATAAATACCGAGAAGGGAGCAGCCACCAAGTTTCTGGTAAGAGATTTTATTATGCCCTAGCTCCTGAGCAACCCAGTTTCCAAGATACAATTTAGATGAGCCTATACTTAAGACTATCGCTGAAGAAGGACCAGGGCAACAAGATAGCCTCCATTTCTTACCTGATCTGTAGTCACTCTCAAGGTTGGTATGGGTGCATGACTATGAGTGTGTGTGGGGCAGTTCCATAATCTAAAGCAGGTAGTCTTTAGTCATTTTTGTGTGTGCCTTGGATAGATTCCTCAGAATAACTTTAAAAATCATGATTGATATCAAAACTGTCTGGTATTGGCTAAGAAATAGAGCAGTGGATCAGTGGAATAGACTAGGTGCAATAGTGGGAAACGATTATAGTAATCTGCTGTTTGATAAAACCAAAGAGTCCAGCTATTGGGATAAAAATTCTCTCTTTGATAAAAATTGTTGGGAAAATTGGAAGCTAGTATGGAAGAAACTTGGATTACACCAACATCTCACCCTATACCAAGATAAGATCAAAGAATACAGGATTTAGACATAAAAAACAATATTATAAGCAAATTAGAAGATCAAGGACTAGTTTACCTGTCAGATCTATGGAAAGGGAAGTAATTTATGATCCAGGAAGAGATGGAGAACAACATTAAAAACAAACTAGATAATTTTGATTACATTAAATTAAAAAGCTTTTGCACAGACAAAACCACTATAACCAAGATCAAAAGAAATGTAGTAAATTGGGAAACAATTTTTACAACTAGTATTTCTGACAAAGGACTCATTTCTAAAATATACAGAGAACTGAGTCAAATCTTCAAAAAAACAGCTATTCCCCAGTTGACAAATGGTCAAAAGATATGCAAAGGCAATTTACAGATGTGGAAATCAAAGCAATCTATAGTCATATGAAAAATTGCTCTACATCTTTACTTATTAGAGAAATGCAAATTAAAGCATTTCTGAGGTACCACCTCACACCTCTCAGACCGGCCATTATGGCCAGAAAGGACAATGATCAATGTTGGAAAGGATGTTGGAAATCTGGGACACTAATACATTGTTGGTGGAGTTGTGAACTCATCCAACCTTTCTGGAGAGCAATTTGGAACTACGCCCAAAGGGCAACAAAAATGTGCCTCCCTTTGATCCAGCAATACCACTAGTGGGTCTATATCCTGAAGAGATTATGAAAAAGGGTAAAAACATCACTTATACAAAAATATTCATAGCAGTCCTATTTGTGGTGGCAAAGAATTGGAAATTAAATGAATGTCCATCAATTGGGGAATGGCTTAACAAACTGTGGTATATGTATGTCATGGAACACTATTGTTCTATTAGAAACCAACAGGGATGGAAATTCAGGGAAGCCTGGAAGGATCTGCATGAACTGATGTTGAGCAAGATGAGCAGAACCAGAAAAACCTTATACGCCCTAACAGCAACATGGGGGTGATGATCAATGGACTTGCTCATTCCATCAGTGCAACAATCAGGCACAATTTGGGGATATCTACGATGGAGAATACCATCTGTATCCAGAGGAAGAATTGTGGAGTTTGAACAAAGACTAAAGACCTTTAATTTAAAAAAATTATCTTATTATGTAATTTTTCTGTCTCTTATACTTTTTTCCCTTAAGGATATGATTTCTCTCTCATCACATTCAACTTAGATCAATGTATACCATGGAAACAATGTAAAGACTAACAGACTGTTTTCTGTGGGGGATGCGGGGAGGGAAGCAAGGTTAGGGGAAAAATTGTAAAACTCAAAATAAAATCTTAAAAAAAAGAATTTCTGGAATTCCATTTTTAGAATGTAAAAAAAAATCATGATTGATAGAAAAGCTAAATTTTAGTTACTGATTAGTGAAATAGAAATGTAATTTTTCCACCACTGAAGTTTACCCTTAAACTCTATTTAGGTCCATGGACATGTTAAGAGTTCCTGTTTAAGGGATTATTTAATTTTGCAATCAATTAGGAAAATGTGAGACCTGGGATAACAGAAAGTGGAGTGTTTCCTTTTGGTGGCTTAGCTCTTTTTTTAATTCTGTATTTATTCTGCTCTGTTCCCTAGATATCTCAACTCTGAGCATCCTCTTAGGATGCCTAGAAGTTGAAAAGTAAAACTATCCCATATCTACACTCCTCCTTCTTCCCAACAGTTCCCCATGATCAGTATTTTTTTTTTAGGTTTTTGCAAGGCAAATGGGGTTAAGTGGCTTGCCCAAGGCCACACAGCTAGGTAATTATTAAGTGTCTGAGATTGGATTTGAACTCAGGTACTCCTGACTCCAGGGCTGGTGCTCTATTCACTGCGCCACCTTGCTGCCCCAGATCAGTACTTTTTGTTGGACAAAACCAAAAGGATGAAATCTTGGCTCAGGTCCTACTTTGATTTAGTCCTCTGCACCTTTCTCTGAGGCTTTATGAGAGGGAGAGACTGATTCTGGATAAGCCCATCAGGGTTGGTTCCCCAGCCCTAATAGAAAACCCCCTCTTTAGGGGAAAAGGAAAGTGTGATACTGAAAGTTGCAGTCACAGCTGGATTCTGATATGGATAAACATATTAGGGTTGGGGGTGGGGCTGACTCAGGAATGAGACCCTGTTCATAGCTGCCAAGAACTTTGCCCAGCTGCCCCAGGCAAATTCTGCTCCCCTGGAGCCAATAAGCCAGATCACGGGGCAGGGCATTATTACCCTGTGATCCAGTAGGAGAAGGGAGCTCCAAAGTTGTGGCCCTGCTGATGCTGGACTTGGGAAATAATCTGCTGTTATGATCCACCCCATGGAGCCATAGCTTTGTTTCAAGTAGAGATTTGGGAAGGCCAGGGGAGAGAGAGAGAAGGGGAGGAGGAAGACCAGGAGATTTGCTGGGGGGAAAAAAAACCAAACTACCACACAACCCCCTCTCATGCCTGACTTTAAAAATAACCTAACCCAACAAAAACCAGGGTTCTTTCAGTGGCTGCTGAGGTGGCTTCTGCTATGGAGATAGAAGCTCCTGCTTTATGGGTTAGGTGAGGTCCTGGGAGTTGGGGCAAGGCAGGGTGGGTAGGGGAGCTTCTGCACAGAAATGGGTCTCTTGGAAGAGCTCTACTCCTGTGGGATGGAGATGACAGAGTTCAGAGGAGAGAGGAAGCAAATGCAGCCAGATTTGGGTTTGTATTGCTTAGGTGGTTGAATTGTCTCCTGCCGTTTGGGCTGGATTGTGTTTTGGCCTTTGATATGGTCCTGAGACTCAGAAGGGGAGGGAAGGGGAGGAGTAAGGGTGAGGGAGCAGCCTTGGCTGGGGCTGGGTAGTGAAAAAGTGTCACACCAGCCAAAAGCAGGGTGTATAGAATGAGGACAAGTTCAGAGACTTCCCGGCCTCATCTGGTGTGCATGGCAACAGGGGATAGATGAGACCTGTGGCATCCTGGCTGCGGACGCTGAGCTCAGGCTGAAGGTGATACTGGGAGGAATTCTGGGAGGGTATAGGGGAAAAGGTAGAACTAATGATCTCTAAGCTTCCTGCTCTCATGTTCTCTGATCCTCTGGTTCTGAGAGGGGAGTGTCTGAGGATAATGTATGATAAAGTCTGGCGATGGAGGAGGAAGAAGCTTATGCTGTGAGTCTTGAGACACTTTGGGGAGGGTTGCTCAGACTCAGACAGAATTGAGTGTTATGGGGGCAGGAGGGAAGGGGAGATGGGATGGTGGTGGTGGTGGTGGACTGTGAGGGATTCCAAATGGAAAATCTTGAAAAGTGGGGCTGATTGAAAAGAACTGTAAATGTGGGGAGGCTGAGGATTGTAAGAAGGGACTGGCTAAATAAGATCAATGGTTGGGCGTCAGGAAAACTAGAGGTCTGATCAGACTGCTCTTTGGTGGAGAGGGGCATCCATCTGACTTGGAGGCGGTTTGGTTGGAAGTGAGCAAGCTCTCAGGCAGCACCTGCACTTTGTCAACAATTCATCTCCTCTACCAAATCAAAATCCTAAAAGGTGCTTCCTCTTCTAATTTCCAAACTCCTGCTATGCCCTCCCCTGTCCTCGGGCCACCTTCTGAAGTCCAGTGCCTAAGCCAGTGAGCTTAAGGTCATTGTACCCAAAGGGAGAAAGGTCCTTGCCTCCAGAGCTGTACTTTTACGTGACTCTGGTGAAGTCTCAGCTTCCTGCTCTGCCCCCACCCCTTCCCGGCAGACTGGGACTTCAGCCTGGAGGGAAACCAGTGGGGTATCTGGAACCAAAAGGAAACTAGCTGTTTACATGAAATGCTCTGCCTCCTCCGGGGGATGAATGTGGATCGCTCAAACTGATGTGTGCTTGAACCCAGCCAGTCCTTAGAAGGTTCTCTGACCACAGGAACTGGGGTTGTCAGAAAACAAACAAACATGGGGGGAAGGGATTTATGGGTGGACTCTCTTGGAGGGTTTTATTCTATTTGAATGGAGAGAGTTACCTGTATAGGTGACTACATCTTGGAAGTAAAAATTAAAGTCTCCTGGGCAGGAGTTTACATCACAAAGCCAAAGGTAGATATTCGGCTCTGTGGGAGTGATTTAAGCTGTTGATGTTGTTGCTGTTTGTCCTTAGTTTCCAAAGAAGACCATGACATCCAGGAGGGATGTCATGACATGTACGTTAAATGGATGAGTGAGGGACTGTTGTGTTAAGTCACCAGTCTCACTTTCTCCTCCAGAGTCATCTGTAGTCATCCAGTGACCAGATTTGATTCAAGATGACTGGATGTGAGGCAATTAGGGTCAAGTGACTTGTCCAAGGTCATATAGTTAATAAGAGTCAAGTGTCTAAGATCAGAAGCAAACTCCGGTCCTTCTGACTGCAGGACTGACCCACTGCGTCATCTAGCTGTCCAGTTAGATGGGCAGTGAAGAACCTACCTACCAGCAGACAGTTTTACTCTATGGGTGATCTATGTTAAGATAATTGGAATTTGACTGAACTGTTTGTTTTTTAGTAATGGCCATACCGAAATACTTGGCATGGAGGAATGTTCATTTAAGACTTAAACACATTTTCTTTTATCATATTTGAGTTTCTTTCATTCCCCTGAGAAAGAGGATTTAAGGGATAAGTACACTTCTACAGGTTTGGGAGAAGATAGGATGGATTTCAGGGCATCCATGAGCAATTGCCTCTGGTTTCACTAACTTCTAACTCTATTTCTGCTTTTCCTTCAATTATCTAAAAGCATTATTCTGCGAAGAGGTCCACCGGCGTGGCCAGACCTGCCGGGGGGCCCTTACGTAAGGTTTGGCTTGGCTTGTCTTCTCTGCTTCTTAGAGAAGAGTTGAGGAAGGCTCGGGGAAGGGGTGGGGAGGGGAGGTGAAGGCGAGAGGGGGTGGGGGGGCAGGAGGCTGCGGGTCAGAGGCTGGCAAAGTTGAGCGGGGAAGGAGGCACGGTGCAGACGCTAGAGAGGCTGCAAAGGGGCCTAGTGGTCAAGAGTCGAGCGCGTAGAGCAGGGACTCGGTCCTGGAGAAGGCGCCTCCGGGGCCCCGAGTGCAATGAGGGGGGCCAGATGCGAGATGCTCCGGCCGGCCGCGGCCGCGGCCGCGGGGCCCAGGACGCGCTCGGGGAGGCAGGTGACCAGGGCGCAGGGGCGGGGGCGGGGAGGCCGCTGCTCCCCGGGCGCGGGAAGGCGGGGCTGGGGGCGGGGCTGCGAGCCAAGGGGGCGGGAGCGTCCAATCCCCTTCTCCGCCCTCGCTCCCTCTCCCCCCGCCCCCGGCGCTGCACCAATGGAGACGCCCGGGGGGCGGACCCGTTGCGGCCGCCCTTTCTGGGTGTGATTTTTTTTTTTGTGAATGAAAAAAAAGGAGGTCGCCCGGCGGGTCCCGAGACTGCAGCAGCGGGCTGCGCGGCCGCGCCGACCGAGCCGTCCGAGCCCGCCCGCCCCGGGGCCCGGGGCGCCGCCCGCCGCCGCCGCCGCCGCCTCGCCCCTCCTGCCGCCTTCTCTCGGCTGCCCGCGGCCCGCGGCGGGGAGCGGGTGCGGCCGGGCGCCCCGCGGCCACCCCGAGCGCCCCGGCCCGCGGAGATGCCGAGGCCCCGCCAGAGGCCGCGGCCGCAGAGCCCAGCGCGCGGGGAGCCGGGCCCGGCCGGCCTGCCGCGGGGGGCCGGCCTCGCCTAGGACCGGCCTGGGGCCCGGCCGCCGCCTCCCGCCCTGCGCGCCCGGGAGCCGCCCCGGCCACCACTAACATGAATGCGCTCGGCGGGACGAGCTGTGCCCCCTGCCCGCCACATCACCCGGTCACATGTAGCGGCGTAAGTAGCCCGGGGCCGGGGCCGGGGCCGGGGCCGGGGCCGGGGCCGGGGCCGGGCCGGGCCGGGCCGCGCCGCGGGAGGGGGGGCGGAGCGGCCTTTTCCGGGTTTGGCAGCCGGCCCCGATGCCGAGCCCCTCGCACGGACCCCGCCGTGTGTGCGTGTGTGCGCGTGTGCGCGCGGGGCCGCGGATCCGCAAAGAGAAAAGGGAAAAAGAGACGAGCGAGGCCCGGGCCGGGGAGCGAGGCCCGGGCCGGGCCGCCGGCCTGCAGCCCGGCCTTCCTGCCTCAGGCCATGCCGGCGGGGCTACTTCGCTGTCGGTTTGACCGGGATTTTTATTTTCCAAAAATAATATGATTTGAAAACGAGCTCGGGACGCCGCCTTCCTCCGGCCAGAAGGGTAGATGCCCCTTGCAAATAAATACACTATTTCTGGAGCCCTTTTTCGTAAAGGCAGCCTCCCCTTATTCTTCGCTTTTCCTTTTCCCCTTGTGTCTGATGCAGGATACGGGAGATTCTCCCGCGGGTTGCTAGGAGACAGACCAGGCTCCCTGGGAAATTCTGTAGTTTCCTTGACAACCAGCGATGGGGCAGCCTCCGAGGAGCAAAGAGCTTCGGCTGTGGGTGGGGAAAAGGGGGCTTTTCTGGGTTCTGATAAGTGGGGGTGAGCTTGAGATGGGGCCCCAGTGAAAGAGAAGTCTAAATAGATCAAGTCTTGTGGGACTAGGCTGAGCCCGAAGATCTGGGGGAGTCAGGCGAGGAAAGCCTATAGGGGAGTAGTACCCGGGTAGGGGCTGCTAAAATATAGCTGATTTATATTTGATCAATACGGAAAAAGAGAGCTGAAGAGGAGTTCATAATTCCTAGAACGGAAAGAGACTTAAATTTGCATGTTGGGAACTGGGAAGAAAAAGATCAACTAAATCTAGGAAGGCTTTTAGGAAAAAGTCTGCAGGCCAGAAGAATAAAAAAGATATCCTCAGAAGAACCAGCCATAGGAGCAAAATAATAATAATTCATTTTGGGGTATTTTAGGATTTAGATGATTGATAATAATAATACCAGTTTGCAATAGAAAGCTGTTTCTGTGTCTCAGATACAGGTTCCCATTTAAAATAGGCCTCAGGCTACCAGGGGCCTGACTTAATTGGGCCATCCTATATTATAGAGGGAGAAGTAATTACATATATAGATATGGGATCTAGTATTATATAAGGCCTGCATTACATAATAAGAAAACTAGCTCCTTTCATCCCAGAATCTCAAAGCAATTTGCTGTTATGAATTAACTAGGACCCAGGGGGACTTCATGAAGTTCTCATCCCCATTTCCCAAAAGGGGGAGGCACATGCCCTCCAGGGAAGCAAAGTGGTAGGGAACTTTATTGGTTGGTCCATCTCTGAGCCAGTTTCCCAATTAAAACAAGGCAGTGAACAGTTGTTTTGCTTTTTTTTTTTTTAAACTAGAGAGGTATAGCATAGTTTGGAGCCAGGGGATAGCAGAATAGAGAGGAGGTCAGATACAAGAATAGGAAATTGAAAGGAGCCCTGGACAGTGGATGTCAAGGAGAATTTTAGGTGGACCCAATGCCAATCATGCTTGATTTTACAGTACAGGACTTTTTCCCTCCCTTCCCTTCCCCCTTCTTTCCCCCTGTTTGCTTCTTCCTAAATGTGGTTCATGGGGAAGTCACCTCTCATTGGAGTTTGACTCGCTTAACAGCTACCTCATTGGTTAGCTATCCCCTGCTTAACTCTAGTGTTGCATAAGTTTTTCTTTGCCTTTTTTTTAATCAACAAAATTTCTGAGTCCAGAGAAGAGAGTAGCTATGCTAGTCTCCTGGAGTCCATTCTGTGCAAGAGGGCTGATAATAGTGAAATATAGCTAGTTTTTTAGCTTAACTTACCTTCTTCCTAGAATTTTCCTGGGCCTAGAGATCTCTGGGAGAAAGTGGCCTCTGAATTTTTAGGGTATGTCATGTATGATAGTTATTTTAATTTCTTTTTAACCATCATCTCAAAAATTTTCTAAAGTACCATCTGTGATCCTATTTTCTAAAGAATTTTTATCATTTAAGTTCCCTATTCTGTTCCTCACCAATCTGCCTCTCTACCCAAGACCATAATCAACTAGAAAACACCTATTAAATGGCAGGAACTGTACTTGGAGCTTAAATGATAAAATTGAAACTGTGACTTCTCTCCCCCATCTTTACTTTTATATCATAAACCAACTTTTAAAGTATGATTCTTGTTATTGGGATGAAGAAAGGAGAGAGGTAGTAAAGCTGGATCTGGAAAGTAAGGGAGGAATCAATACTGCAGGATGAGTTTGTCATTCTGAGTCGGGCCATTAGTTTGGTGCCAGTCCAGGAGGAACATGTGAGGTGGGGCAGAGGGCATTGTCCGGGTGTGGGCTACTTCATGTTAATGGGATAGAGTGAGCTGGAAGGAAACAGCATCCCTGAAAAAATCCCTGCTGCACTTTTTTGCTCAGATGCACCCACTCACAAAAACCTCCGTTGCCATTGTTACTTGGATATTTTGGTTCTGCATTCCTGCACATTGGCACAAAGTTACAGCATCCCAGGAGCCTCACAGGAATGTGGGAGCTTCCACTCCCTCTCTCTCAAGCTGGCTTTTGGGGTTGGACAGCTTAGGGAGTCGGAACTGAATACCTCCTTGAAATTATTTTCTGTTTTTGTTGAACTTGGAGGGGTTAATACAGTTTGTTTCAGTTTCCAGGATTGCCTAGCTTGCCTATCCTGACCACTCTGTACACCTGGCATATCTTACTTGAATCCCTACCCCCCATGCCTCCTTCTGCCCCTACACAACACACAACACGCACCTCCATCATATTTTCTCTACCTTACCTGCCCCAGACCCCTGGTACACCCTTCAGAGTTGGCTTGTCCTGTAAATGCTACACCCCCTGGATGTATCTCATAGCCTGTGCAGCCTGCCCGCTGGCTGCGCCCCTGCACTGCTTTCCTGTAACTCGTGGCCTACCCACCCTGCCTCCTTATGACATCTTACGTGACACCCAGAGTACAGCCAGGAATGCATGGGCATAGTGCTGCCCCAGCTTTTTTAGGTTTATACCCAAACCCTTCCTGTTGGAATGAATTCCCTGGCTGCTTGCTGTTATCTGCCATTGTGGAGCCCAATCGGCATAGCTCCCTTGAGCTGGGGGCCTCCCCATGTAACCTTTTTAAATGTCTCTGAGACTTCACACAGACACAAGCACTTTCTGCTTGTTTATCTGAAGGACGATTCCCCCTCCTCATTCTGGAGTTTCCTCTGAGTTAGGCAGAGGCAAGGCAAATGGAAGAGTAGTGACCACTGAGTCTGTGCTTGATCTCGCAGTTGAGACTTGGATGACCCTGGTAAGTTATTTGATTGAGCATCTCTCACTGAAACAACCAGTCAGTACAGTGACTGACTTGTCAGTTGAGGATTCTTTTGCTGAATGAGTGGAAAGTGTCTATGAGAGCTCAACCTCAGTTTGGAGAGAGAGAGAGAGAGAGAGAGAGAGAGAGAGAGAGAGAGAGAGAGAGAGAGAGAGCGCTGTAGCAGCAAAAGCCAGGGCCCAGGGGAAAGGGCTGCTAGCCCCACAAAAGGCTTGGTAGAAGTTTCCAAAAGAAAAATAGAGGGGGAAGGGAGTCTGCTGCTGGCTTTGACAAGTCCATTAAATTTTAAAGTGGTTCTGCCTCCGTGCATGCTGGGAAGGGGTGGGGACCTGGCTGAGCCTTCATCTTCTCTCAGCTGTTTGCTGTTCTGTTGCCACTGCTGCGCTAGAAAGAAGAGGGCAGGGTAGAGCAGGGGAGGAGGGAGCGAACCGTGTCAGCCTGGCACTCCTTTGGTGAAAATTAGAGACCCACCCATGGTCTTGAATGAAAAGGGTATCTCCTCCCCCCTAGCTTGGAGGTGATGCCTAGCTCGGAGGTGAGAGTCTGATGGAGTTGTCTCCTTCCTTCCGGGCTTGGTGGGATTCTCACCTCCCTCTCCAAATCTAACTATTTCCACTCTCTTTCTTGACACCAGGGTTTCCCCTTTAATTCTGGCACCCACCTGGACAACTTTGTCTTCCGCCCCCCTCCTCATCCTTTTTGCACAGCAAAGTTACTCAGTGAGTTGTTCAAACACAACTCCTTCCCCTCTTGGAAGAAGCTACCTTGAATTAAGCTAACCCTTGGGAAGATGACTTGGAGAGCAGCCCTGACTCGGCCCTGTCTTTTCTCCCAGGTCCCAATTAATGGATTCTGACATGGATTATGAGAGGCCAAACGTAGAGACCATCAAGTGTGTCGTGGTCGGGGACAACGCTGTCGGCAAGACCAGGCTCATCTGTGCTCGTGCCTGCAATGCCACCCTCACCCAGTACCAGCTGCTTGCCACCCATGTGCCCACAGTCTGGGCCATCGATCAGTACCGGGTGTGCCAGGAGGTAAGAGGTGCCTACATCTATGACTTTTCCATACCTGTGGCTGCAGGCTACTCTAGCTAGTTTGGGGTTTGGGTAAAAGTTATTGTCAGAGCTCACAGTGCAGCTCCCTGACCAGGGCTCTTATCTAAGGATGGAAAATCTTTAGGAGAAATAACTAACCTAGAAGGGAATATGGTTGATTTAGAATTACATGAACTTATGGTAGGAACATAGCATTGAAGACTTAGCATCAATTCTCCATTATCATCACTAATCAAATAGTCACCCAACTCCAATTTGAATAGCTCCATAAATGAGGAATTCACTAACAACTAAAGTCAATCATTCCAATACGGTTCAGAGAACATTTCTTAGATTCAGTCAGAGTTTGACTTCCTCTAACTTTTCCTTTCTGGTCTTCTCTCTGTTGTCTGGAGCCACACAGAATAAATGGAACACATCTTCCCCATGACTGTTCTTCAAATAATTTGAGTCAGCTATCAATTAATTCCCCCTTAATGCATTTTCTTCTTCATGTTAGACATCCCTAGTTCCTTCATCCGTTTCTCTTATGGCAGGGTTTCTATTCATTGTCCCACAGACATGCTCTGATTTATTGATATGTTTTCTAAACCATGGTTTCTCCAAACTGAATAAAATGCTCCAAATATGTTTTTAAAAGGCTAAGTTCAACAGGACTCTCACCTCTGGCACTTGAGATAATTTCCTTATATTAATTCAGGCTATTATTGACAAGAGACATTGAGGCATGGTGGATAGAGAATTGGCTTTGGAGTTAGAAGACCCAAGTTGGAGACTCACCTCAGATAGATGCTAGCTGTGTGACTTTTCCATGCCATCGGAAATTCTCTTAAGACCATAAATTGCACAATAGTTGCTGGTGTGTATTGGTAGAGGTTGTTTTCTCCCTGTGAATTTTCCAAACCTATCAGATCAAAGTCTGAGGGGAAAAAAGATTAAATTAACTTTTTTTTAATTGCCACATATTACCATGCAAACAAACATTTAAAATATCCGATTATATATGGATTATTCACTGTATATATTGTATGTCCCATAATTATTTAGTTGATTTTTTTGAAGCTAAGTGTCCAACTTTTACATCTATCTCAGTGTTTTTTTCTTTTTTGCTAGGGAGTGGGGTTAAATGACTTGCCCAAGGTCACACAGCCAAGTAATTATTAAGTATTTGAGGCTGCATTTGAACTCAGGGCCTCCTGACTCCAGGGCCAGTGCTCTATCCACTGCACCACCTAGCTGTCCCTCAATATTTTTCTATATCCTGTTTCTGGTATTTAATGCATTAACTATCATTTTCAGTTCTGTATCATTTGCATATTTGTTAGTTCTACCACTGATGTTTTTATTAGGAGTCTTTAATAAAAACTTTATAAAGACTAGAGTCAAGAACAGAGCTCTAAAAACTTCCTTTCAGCTTGACGTTGACTTAATGCCCTTTGGTTGATTCACCTAACTCTGCTCTCATGCAGTTCACATTTTTCTATTTCCTCCAAGGGAGACTATATCAAAATTATTGTTAAATATAGATATGGTGTTTTTATAATTTTTTGTTCAGCTTTTAGTTTAATAACTATTGGAAAGGGAAGTTAGATTAGCCTAGTGCAGGCTTCTTTTTTTTTATTTTATTTATTGTGATGGGGTTAAGTGGCTTGCCCAAGGCCACACAGCTAAGCAATTATTAAATATCTGAGGTCCAATTTGAACTCAGGTCCTCCTGACTCCAGGACTGGTGCTCTATCCACTGCACTACCTAGCTGCCTCCAGTGCAGGTTTCTTAACACTTTGTGACTTAGATTCTCTGGCACTTTGGTGAAACCTGTGAACTCCTCAGTAAATAATGGGAGGAAATGTTAAATTTCAGTTAGAAATTAGTGAAAATATAGATGTCATCAATTTCCCCCATTCAAGTTCATGGATCCCCTAAAATATCTTCAGACATCTCATGATTCATGGACCTCAACTTAAGAACACCTGGTTCTAGTGTAACATATTGTCAGTGAGTTATGCTAGCTCCCAGTAATCAGCCTTATTTTCTTTGAGAATGTTCACAAAACTGCCTAATATTGAGTTTCATAATTTTTAAAATTTCTTTTTCTTAAAATAAATTTTATTGGTGTCTTTTTTATATTATCAAAATTTCTCCCTTTGTTCTCTTCTCTTCCAAAACAACCATGTAACAAATAATATTTTTAGACAAAAAAAAGAAAATTAAAAAACTCAACAAGTCAGTTCTAGAGTTTTACTAATCTGATTGCCTCCCTCTCCCTCACCACCATTACCAAGGTTCTTAAGTGCAGATTAAAGCCAGATTAAAATGTTATTGGGAGATATATAACAAGATAAAAATACAGTAGAATAGAAATAATGTTAATATGTGGTTTTCCAAGCTAATATATGCAGCTCACACATTAGAGGTTTAGTAGCTTCCGTTTCTATTTGAGTTTGATATTAGTGATGTACAGAATTCACTTTCCCCTCTTTGAAAAGTTCTGGGTTTGTCCTATTCAGTCTTCTACTACCCTTATTGTGGTCCATAATTCTTTAATGATCCTTGTTAACAGTTCCTTGATCATATCCCTAAGTTTTTCTGGCACCCTGGGATGTATCTGACCCAGAGAGATGATTTGATCTCATTTAGAGAAGCTGTCTTCTCCCTTAATTGTTTCCCCACTGATCTTTGATTTTCAGATCCTCTCAAAATACATTTGTTGTTCCCATTCCAGTCTGGAAATTCTCCTTGACAGAGAAATTGGAAGCAAAACAGCCGTTGAGTAGTTAGTTCCATTTTCTCTTTGTCATCTCTTAAATATTACAGCATCTTTACCAACTGCTGGCTGATCTCCTCCTTGTTCTTTTTGCACCTAAACATAATCGTTCAAATTTTTTTTTGTTATACACAGCATTTTTTTCTGCAAGCCTCAGCTCATTCTTACCTTAGCCTTCCTGCTACCATTCCTACAGGACCTTGCCAGGGTTTTGTTTTTCCCTTAATTACCTGCCTTTTGCAACTATTTATATTTTTTTACCATTATTTAAAATCTGAGCTAAATTAAAGCATCTTGCAAAAAGCCAAATTGGTCTCTTCCCTTTTTCTCATCCTTTTTTTGGTTAGCATATCATCCAATATGTTCTCCTTGCCCTTCTTGAACTGTCTTCTCAGGCCGTGGCATCATAGGGAAATCATTTTGAATTGAAAAGTTACCTTTGAGGCCCTTGGGTCCAACCCAGTCATTTCACCTATAAACTGCCCAAAGCCCCAGATAATTGTTTCAGATTCCATGGCTACAAAATAGCAGATTTGCTTTGACTCTAGACCCTCTTACTACAAATTCTACATTCTTCCAAAATACCACACTGTTTCCCTAACAAGATCGAGTGTTTTGCAGATTGAGGCAATTTCTTGTGGCCTTCTTGTTGTAATAACTTTTTTACAGTGTTTAAACTTCTATCAGAAATTAACAGCACCCTTGTTTTTATCCATTTCCCAATTTTTAGAGTCAGTGGCTTTTTTTGGTTTAGATTCATAAGAGAATAGACTAGAGTTAGAAGAGCCTCAGGTGTCACTTAGACTTCCCTTTGACCCCCTTATTTTACAAAAGAGGAAAATGAGACCCAGGAAATTTCAATGACTTATGTTCCCAAGGTTAGCCAGGTGGTAAACACATGAGAAATGACATTTGAATTCTGGTTGGCTGAGTCCAAAGTCCATGCTGTTGGCTCTATATTACTCATAATTACATTGTGTCTTCTTTTTATGCATGTAGCTTTGGTGCTGCATTTCATTCATTTAACAAGCATTTGCTCAATGCAAGAAATTCAAAGACAAAAATGAAACAAATCCCTATCTTCAAGGGTGAAGATAATGTAAACATATAAAATTAAATACAAAAATGGAACCTGTCATGAAGGAGCTGATAATCTAATGAGCATAGATAACAAGTAAACAATCACCTACATACAAAATATAGACAGGATAAATTCAAGGTAATGCTTGGGGGAAGCACTGGAATGAAAGTGGTTTGGGAAAAGCTTCTTGGAGAGTGAGGATCTTGGTTGAAAACTGAGTGAAGTTAGGAGGCAGAGACAAGGAGGAAGAGAGCATTCCAGGCCTGGGGGATGGCCAGGAAAAAGGTATCATGAATGATGTAATTGCCTTCTTGAGCACAAGGATAAGTCCATCAGTTACTATACTTGTGTCACCAAGGAAGACTTTTGAAACCTCCTTCCCTTTAGCTATAGCTTTTCCAAACCTGTTTACTTTCTATCTTTTCTTCACATTCTTGGAAACTTCTCTAGCTGTTAGTGGGACAAGTGAGGCTACAAGCCCTCCTTTGCTAGCATGCAGTTCAAGATAATACGGTCACTTTTTCCCCAAGGTTCCCCTTGCTTGTGCTTTAATTGAGTCTTCCTTGTTGGTCTGGCCCAAGGTCAGAAGAGCAATCCCCCTTGTATCTTTTTCTTTCTTCTTAAAGATGAGGTAGCCAAGTGGTGCTGTGGATCTGGTACTATGTTCAGTGTCAGGAAGATCTGAGTTCCAATTCGGCCCGAGACTATTTACTAGTTGCATGACCCTGGGCAAGTTGCTTAACCTCATTTTGTCCCAGTTTCATCATTTGTCAAATGAGAACAATAACTACTTTTATCATCCAGGGTTGTTGTGAGGATAAAATGAGGTAATATTTGTAAAAGTGCTTTGCAAGCCTAAAAAATGCCGTATAAATGCAAGTCATTATTATGAAATTGGTGATTAAGAAGAAAGATATACTTAGGATATAGGAAATGGAATTTTTATCAAGTGTCCTAAGCTTTGGAAGCTCTTGTGTATTTGGAATTGAAAGGAAACAGCCAACAGGAAAGAAGAGTTAAACAAAAAATAATGGGGGCAGATGTTATTAAAAAACCTTTGATGGCCCAAGCATACAATAGGCCATTAAAGAGAACCAGAACTGAATGCCTGGCAAGTATATTTGTCTTCCCACCCCCCCTTCTTCCCCAAATCTGCTGTAGGACTTTTAGGCTTTTCTTATATTGTAAAACTTGCCCTTGGTGTTTGTTTTCGCCTTATAGAAATGTTGAGGATTTAGGGGAGACCCAAACAGTTTGAATTGTTCAAGGCTCCATCCTTTCCCCCACTCCCAGGGTCCTCTAGCTGATTTATAGGTGGATCCTAAAGACAAATTCTCTTTTTCTTCCACTTGAAGGTGCTGGAACGTTCCCGAGATGTAGTAGATGATGTCAGTGTGTCCCTTCGTCTCTGGGACACCTTTGGAGATCACCACAAAGACCGGCGCTTTGCTTACGGGAGGTAGGACCAGCCCCTGGCTGCCTTCAGGGTGGGTTTTCCCCCTTCACTGGGGAGGGGAGTGGAGTTGAGCCACCTGAAACGAGTATCCTGAGGGGAGGGACTATAGAGTCCCCGTAGAGTGAATGTGTTTGGATTCTCATATCTGATGTACCAATTATAGATGTCCTCACAGATATTCTCGTTAACTATATTCTCTTTGTATAGGGCTGGAATTTCTCTGCGTGTTGTATTTGTATGTATGTGAAACTATACATATATGTATATATGTGTGTGTGTGTCTGTGTGTGTATGCATATGTTAGACCTCCTTTATTCCTGAGAAAGGCGACCCCCCACAACCATGGGTGGGACTTCCTGCTATGGGCAACCAGTTTTGATGTGTGTGAGAGCACAGATGAGGGAGAGGGTTCCTGGCCCTGCAGGGCTCTGAACTTCCACTAGTGATGGGATCCTTTGGGGCAATGGGGCTGGCTACCTGCTTGGGTGTGGCACCTACTTCTTTATCACCCCCACCTTCCAGATCCGATGTTGTGGTTCTTTGCTTCTCCATTGCTAATCCCAATTCCTTGCACCATGTCAAGACCATGTGGTACCCAGAAATCAAACACTTTTGTCCACGGGCTCCTGTTATCCTGGTTGGATGCCAGCTGGACCTGCGCTATGCTGACCTGGAAGCCGTCAATAGGGCCAGGCGCCCTTTGGCCAGGTAGAGGAGCTGGGACCTGGAGCTATCTAGTATGGGAGGGCAGTGTTGCTGGCTTCAAGGACATTTTCTCTGATAAGAAGACTAAAAGAGATGGGCTCAGAAAGAATCAAGAGAGAGGAAACTGCTAGGAGAGAAGAGAAGGGGAACTGGAAATGGAGGTGAAAGAAGGAAAAGAGATTATGCTCCCAGCTGAGGAATACAGGGGAAAGTAGAACAACAGCAAGGTCATCTCTTCTTCCCCTTTTGAGGTCTTTATCCTCATGTCCCCTCAGTATCAACTGGAGTTATGAACTAGGATTTTTCCCAATCTAGTTGTGCATGCATTCATTCAACAAGTGTTTATTGAGCTAGTATTAGGATGTATTCACAGATCTCAAAATCTCCTTGGGGAATCAAGATTAAATACCTTTGAAACAAGTGACAAGTTGGGATATTCAATGGTTATGCACAGACATTGAATGTCCCAGGCAAAAGGAAAGAGTGGCACTATGGGCTACCATGACCAGGAATGTTCCCTAGTGGAGGATACTGAGCTAATTTTTTTAGTATACTAAGTTTAATTGGAACTTGGAATGAACCTTAATGGAATGGATAGAATTTAGTTAGGTCAAAGAGCAGCGAGGAACAGCCTGAGCAAAGAGTCTAAGTGGAGAAATAAGCATGACCCAAGTAATATTCTGTGGGAGGGTCTGCCCACCTGAATCTGAACCTTGAGTAGACTTCCTTGCCCTTTAAGAGCAATTTAGGGGAGGAGCTACCCCCTCCTTTCTTCTACCACATCCAGTTTTTCTCTATCTTCCCACCCAGGCCCATCAAACCAAATGAAATCCTACCACCTGAGAAGGGCCGGGAGGTGGCCAAGGAGCTGGGCATCCCCTATTATGAGACCAGTGTGGTGGCACAGTTTGGCATCAAAGATGTCTTTGACAATGCCATCCGAGCAGCCCTCATTTCACGTCGTCACTTGCAATTCTGGAAGTCTCACCTACGAAATGTCCAGCGCCCCCTACTGCAGGCTCCATTCCTCCCCCCCAAACCTCCACCCCCCATAATTGTGGTTCCAGACCCCCCATCCACCACTGAGGAGTGTCCTGCCCACCTCCTGGAGGACCCTCTCTGTGCGGATGTCATCCTGGTGCTGCAAGAGCGGGTGCGCATTTTTGCCCACAAGATCTACCTCTCCACTTCCTCCTCCAAGTTCTATGACCTATTCCTCATGGACCTGAGTGAAGGAGAGCTGGGGGGTTCCTCTGGGTCAGGGGGCCCCCGCTTAGAGGAATCTCAAGGTCACTCCGACCACCACCACCACCATCACCACCACCACCACCACCATGGGCGGGACTTCCTGCTACGGGCAGCCAGTTTCGATGTGTGTGAGAGCACAGATGAGGGAGGGGGTCCTGGCCCTGCAGGGCTCCGAGCTTCCACTAGTGATGGGATCCTTCGGGGCAATGGGGCTGGCTACCTGCTTGGGCGTGGCCGGGTACTCTCATCCTGGAGTCGTGCATTTGTGAGCATTCAGGAAGAGATGGCAGATGACCCTCTCACCTACAAGTCACGCCTGATGGTGGTAGTGAAAATGGATGCTTCGATCCAGCCTGGTCCCTTCCGGGCTGTGCTTAAGTATTTGTATACTGGGGAATTAGATGAGAATGAACGGGATCTCATGCACATTGCCCACATTGCTGAACTGCTGGAAGTATTTGATCTGCGCATGATGGTTGCCAACATCCTCAACCACGAGGCCTTCATGAACCAAGAGATCACTAAGGCCTTCCATGTACGTAGGACCAACCGGGTCAAGGAGTGTCTGGCCAAAGGCACATTTTCAGGTAAGGGGAATTAAAAGTGGGCATAAGAGTTGGAGAGAGCAGCATCAGTAGGAGCAGTGGTAGGGAGACAGAGAAGAATTTTATTCACTTAAATTAAATTGATTCACAGCAACCCTTGGGGAGCTTGGCTGACTCCAGCTTCCATCATGATGGTTGAAGGGTAGGTTAGTTCTTCCGCAGTCCCACCTAGGCCAGTATGTGAGTGAAAAGTCATCACTGCTTGGCTTTATCTAAGTGAAATCTTTCTCCAACTATGCCTCGGACACCTTCTAACCATCCAAAGGCTTATTTGGCTCCTATTCCTAGAATTTTCTCTCTCATTTCTTGTCCCTCAGAATCTCCCTTCTTCTGGAACAAGGGAAGGCTTAAGACATGGGAGATTTGGATGAGGGTTTTGCTGTTAAGTAACTGGGACACCAATTTCTCATACCTTGGATCAATATTTTATCCAATCCCAGACCTTATCCTAAAACAACTGTGGGTTTGGATACTTTGGAGGTGGGATCAATGAATTACTCACAGATCTTGGAGGAGGTACAGTTTTAAGGAGAGACTTTGATTGCTGGCAAATTTATTCTGGCAGCTTTAGAAAGTAGTTCTTTGTTTTAAAGTTAAATTGTATTTATTTTCAAATGAAGATCCACCTTCTCTCTAGCCTACCTCCTCCATCTACCCCTGCTGAAAAAGTAAGATTAACAACTGTTATAAACACATATAGTCAAACAAAACAAATTTCTGTTTTGACTATGTGTATATATAATATATATGCATAAATGCATATGTGTATGCATATACGCACACATGCACATGGCTGTGTACATACATGTACACATACATACACATGTCTAGATGTGTATGTATATTTACATACCTGTATCTATAGCCAGCTTTCTATCTGTCAGTCTGCTCTCAGTTCACCCCCCCTCCCCGTGGAGGTAAGTATTATTTTTCACTATGAGCCTTCTGGTTGTCATTGTTAATGACCAGAGTTCTTAAGAATTTTCAAGTTGTTTATTATCTTTGTAATGTTGTTGTTGTGGTATAAATTGTTCTCCTGGCTTTGGTCACTTCACCCTGCATCAATTTATACACAATTTCCTGGGAAGAAATTCTTTTAACCTCCTTCCTTCCTCTGTGGCCTCATTCTCCTCTCCTGCAGATGTGACCTTCATCCTGGATGATGGGACCATCAGTGCCCACAAACCACTGCTGATCTCCAGCTGTGACTGGATGGCTGCCATGTTTGGGGGGCCATTTGTGGAAAGCTCAACAAGGGAGGTGAGAATTTATGAAGGTGGGGATAGGCTCCTATCTCATCTCTGAGATCAACTATCATATTTTTAGGTGCCTACTATATGTCCACATTAGCTAGGTATGGTGGGTATATCAGATGGTCCTTTAAAGCATTAGGCAAATAGATTTGTAGAGAAATAAGACAAAGATATAGTATAGAAACAGTTAGAGGAACTGCAGTATGTCAAAAGTAGAAATGATCCCTTTTGCCCTTAAACCTAACTCTCTTTCCAAATTCTTTATTTTTGTCAGTGGTATCACTATCCTAGTTACCCACAACTTGAAATCTTGGTGGACTTTGAATCTTTCCTTTCTTCTATCCATTTAGACATTGAGACCTCTCCATTCTCCATTAGAAACATGTATTGCATCCATCTTTTCATTCATTCTCCTACAGTACATTCAAGCCTTCATTACCAGTCTCCTCTACATTATTACAGCAATCTCTTAGCTGGTCTCTCTGCTTTTCCTCTCTAAGTCATTCTACACCCCTGCTGTCAAACTTATCTTCTGAATTACTGACACATGGGTCATCTCTTCATCTCAGAAACCTCCCACAATTCCTCATTGCAGACAGGATCAAGTCCAAGACTGTCTTCCCACTCCACTTCCCTCCCTCTGCAACCCTTGTTCAAACTGTCTGTTCCAGTCAGACTAGTGTCCCCCGAAATAGACTTGACTTAGTCTTAAAGTCAACTTTTTTGCCCATAATGCTAGTTGTATTTAAATCAAAATCTAAAATTTGCACAGCTACCCTGAATAAAAAGAGGGGGTGCAGGTATTCATATCTATATAGGGAACTGAGACTCTGAAGTGGGAAGGAGTGCTTTTGAAGTCCACATTTCTATGGAATGTTAAAGTTTGCAAAGCATTTTTTTTTATTTTGGTCATAACCATCCTGTACAAGTGTGATCTCCATTTCACAAATGAGGAAACTGAGGCACCCTGATCAGATTTGCCAGTGATGTAAAGCAAGGAGGGGGGATGGTTTAACACAGTGGATGACAGGATCCAGAAAAAAATCTTGGCAGTCTGGAACATTGGGCTGAAAATGTACTAAGATGCATTTTTAAGAGGAATCAGTATAAAGTCTACTTGGGTCTGAAAAGCTGGCTTCAAAAGTAGAAGATGGGGGAGGCTTGGTTAGACAGCAGTCTGACAGAGAAAAGATCTGGATGTAAGAATCCATTATGAGTCATCAGGGTAAGATGGCAGCTTGAAGAGAGTTAATTAGGTCTTGGGCTGGTTAAGAGGACATCACTTCCAGGAATAAGGAGGTGGCCATCCCCCTGACCTCTGCTCTGCTCTGGTCAGATCACATCTGGAATGTTGTGTTCAGTTTTTAGAAAGAATATTAGGAGGCTGGAATCACCAGAGGAGGGTAACTGGGATGGTGAAGGAACTTGAGGTTATGCCATTATGAGGATGGAGAGGTGTGTTTAGGCTGGAAAAGAAAAGAGTGAAGGGAGACATGGTAGCAGACTAAGTATTTGAAAGGCTTTCTTGTTAAAGAGGGGGAAGCTGGGTGGTGAAGTGGAGAGAATGCAAGATCTCGAGTCAGAAAACTTGAGTTCAAATCCTGCCTCAGACTCATTCGCTGTATGACCCAGTGCAAATCACTTCACTCTGGTTTAGTTTCCTCATCTGTAAAATGAATGGGAGAAGGAAATGGCAAACTACTCCAAGATCTTTGCCAACCCCCAAAAGGCGTTATGATGAGTAGGACACAACTGAAACAACAAGCAACAACGTGTGGCAGAGGTCATTGGCCTTTTTTTCTTTAGGACCAATGAACTCATAAAGAGGCTTATTTTGTTTATAAGCCTCCCCTTGTGTCAATTTGTCATTGGAAATCTTCAAACTTCAGTTCTGGCTTAGACTGCAAAACCTGAAGTTGCTTCCAATTCTGATATTCTGGAATTTAATTGCTTGTGACTTGTATGTGGTCACAATAGCAGCATGTTCCAGGTCTTAACTTCAAAGCTTGGACTTCAGTCTGCAAGATAGGGCTCTTTCCCCTGTATCCCATTATCTCCCATGCTGTCCTTTCCACTCCATGTCTTTTCTTGTGTCCTCTCCCTTTTCAGAGCATAGGCCCCCAGCCATCTTTCAGGGCCTAGCTGAAGTCCCACCTTTTCTTTGAGATGTTGCCCAACCATTTCAGACCCTCATCATGTAATAATTACGTGTTTCATATGAAATCTAACAACTTTGGTTTCTTTTTTAAAGCTTAGGGTGATATTCCCCTCTCCTTTGCATCCCAATAACATTGCTGTATATCCTATTTACTTTGACCCTGTATTCTAGAGGGTC
Organism: Macrotis lagotis; assembly: GCF_037893015.1. Taxonomy (NCBI): domain Eukaryota; kingdom Metazoa; phylum Chordata; class Mammalia; order Peramelemorphia; family Peramelidae; genus Macrotis; species Macrotis lagotis. The sequence continues at coordinate 152,185,209 of NC_133658.1, forward strand.
TTTTTGTCTCGGTCTATCTCCCCAAAGAGTCATAAAGACCAGTAGCTTTTAAAGTGACAACTTTTCTTATGACCTTCACACAAAGAAAGGGTTAAGATCTAATAGGAAATGATTGAAGGTAAAGGCAGGGATATTCAAAGATATAATCAAGGAAGTTGCAGGACACTTAGACATGATAGTCTTTAGACAACAGCATTAACAGAGGAAGTCAAACAATATCCCTTCAAGAGGCCTGGTAAATCCAGGTTCTGCCAAACTCATCTCTCTTATTTCACGTGGCAGATACTAGGACCCTTTGTCTCTTTCATATTATGATCTCAGGTTAGACCGTAAGTTTTATAGGAAGAGAGCAGTTTGTCACCCATGCATATCTCATGGGTTCCCTTTCTTCAGTACCATGACAAGGAGACACAATGGATGGTCCCAGGTGAGGGCAAGTCCTTGCTGCATAAACATAGGCCATGGGAAGTTTGCTAAAGTTTCCAAGGGGTGAGACAGGAAGAAAGGAGGTGGGCCTAGAATGGCAGGAACCCACTGTAAGCAAGCCCCATGGATCTCCAGGAAGCTAGGTTTTTTGGACTATCATGGCCAGCTGTGACTAGTATTTCACATACATGCTGTCTCCTCAACTAGATCATCAGTTTCTTGAAGGTAGAGACAGTGTCTTCTATTTCTTTTGTATTCTCTACTATATCAAGCCTTGGTGAGAAAATAAAGATCTTAAACCATCCAGTATTAGGTTCTACAGTAGAGACTCTTAAGTGCTAAAAGTCAGGAGGAAAGGGATAGGTCAGTGTAGACAAGAGTTATAATTATAGCTAACATTTGGTTTTCCCCCCAAAGCATTCTTTTACTTATTCAACAACCCATGGAGTTATTGCAGAAGACTTCATAGTAGGGCATGAACTGGGCTTTAGGGGATGAATAGGACTTGCATACTTATATGGGCAAAGAGGCCAGGGAAAGCACTGAGAAGGGCCCATGACTTTGCCCTGCTCTCTGCTAATGATCTCATAGAAGAAACTTAATTCCAAGGTTCTAGCTAATTCTCCACATATATCTGAAGGAACATGTTTGATGAGAAAGCATTTTCCATTGCTGCACAATTCTAAAGTGATCTCATAGGCCAAGGGCCCTGGCATCAAAAGTCAAAGAAAGAAGCCAGCTGGCACTAGGTTTCGCCCTTCCTTGTTCTTTGTTCCTTGCAGAAGGCAAGAGGCAAACAGCGCTGGGGTCAGAAGGCTTGGGTATCTAAAGAATGTCTCCACGGCTTATGAATTAGCGGAGGAAGGGGAAGAGCCAGGCTGGTGGGAGCACAGGCTTCTGAACAGATAGGAGATGTGTGAAGGGGAACTACATGTGCAATCTGCATAGCAGGTCTTTATCAAGGCCTCCATTGGAGAGAGATCTTTGGGTTCAATGGAAGAAGAGGGAAGATGGGGTGGGAGCAGTCAAGTAAAGCATTTATGAAGCAGCTACTCTCTGCCAAGGGTAGAAGGGCCAAAGGCAGCTCTTGCTGTCAGAGACCTCACAGTCTAATGGGGTTAAGCAACATGTAGATGACTATGTACACTCAAGATGTCTACAAGATTATTTGGAGCTTATCAACCCCAGGAAAGTTCTGGCGATTTTCAGTAGCTAAGACGGCAGCTGAGCAGCGTGGAAGTTGAGTGACGCCACCTTCTGGGCCAGCCCGAGGCAGGTGCTTCTCCCGGCAGAGCCTCATACTGTTCTGGTTTCTGCTTCCCCAGGTCATGTTTCCTTACACCAGCAAGAGCTGTATGCGAGCTGTGCTGGAATACCTCTACACAGGCATGTTCAGTGCCAGCCCTGACCTGGACGACATGAAGCTAATCATCCTGGCCAACCGGCTGTGCTTGCCTCACCTGGTTGCACTCACAGGTAACTCTGCTTATCAGGGACACCTCTTAACGCCCCCCCCTACACACACACACACCAGGAGAAGGATCTGAAAAGCTTTTCATTGGTGGATGCATGATAATGTTTGTCACTTTGTAGATTTGGGTTTGCAAAGGCTATCTATTTCCTACTGTTCTTTTAATTCTGGCAGATGTTAAAAGGTGAGGTGTGGTATTTGGACTATATAGACTTTTTTTTTTATCTTCTTTTGATAATGAGGTGGATCGAATGCAGGGCCTGGAGACAGAAAGATTCATATCCTTGAGTTCAAACATGGTCTTAGACACTTACTAATTATGGGACCTTCTGCAAATCACTTCACCTTTTTGCCTCAGTTTCCTCAGATGTAAAATGAGCTGGAGAAGGAAAAGGCAAGTCATTCCAATAGCCTTACCAAGAAAACCCCAAATGAGATCATAGAGTCAGACACATTGAACAACAACTCATCCTTTTATAATAGTTTTACTTCCAATTGATAGGGCCAACTAAATTTAAAAAACTAATACTAACTGGTATTTTTAAAGTATTTTAAGATTTGCAAAGTGCTTTTCAAATGTTATCTCATCCACACAACAACCCTGGAAGTGTGGTGATATAATTATTTCCATTTTATGGATGAGGAAACTGAGGCTGAAAGAGGTTAAATGACCTTCCCAGGGTCACCCAGCTAGGAAATGTCTGAGGCTGATTCTAAGGCTAATGCTCTATACACTGTGCTATCTAGCTCCCTCAATTTTGCTTTTCTATAAAGATGGAACTTAATAAAATAAGTTACATAAACATTCATTAGGATTTAGTTATTTTTTAAAAGATCATGTAATACCATTTAGAATAAGATTTAAAGAAACATAAGTACTGACGTTCATTAGGACTTAGTTACTTTTTAAAGGATCATGTAATACCATTTAGAATGAGATTTAAAGAAACATAAGTACTGACGTATAATTAAGTCACTAATTTCCAGCTGCTATAACATAATCCTGGTTTCTCTCTAAGTTTGAGTAGATTTCAGTATATTTTCCCCTGACCCTTTTTATTTTGCTCTTGAGGTTTTATTCTTGGCTTTGGGACCCCAGTGACCTTTGCTATGTATCCAAACCCCTACAGACTTTCTCCTTCTATAATAATAAAAGAGTGCATTTGCATGAACTTCTCTCTATGCATCCCATGCCCTGACTGATTCCTAGAATGCTTTTGTCACAGAACAATACACGGTGACTGGACTGATGGAAGCCACGCAGATGATGGTGGACATAGATGGTGATGTCCTTGTTTTTCTGGAACTGGCTCAGGTAGCTTCTGAATTGGGACCATCCATTCAAAAAGGGTACTCAGAGCTGGTAGAGTATATAGAGGAAGCAAAGCAAACCAACAGGCGAATTTGGTTCTCTGCAGTGCCGCACATTTGGTCCTTATCCTGAGCCCAGGCACTCATGACTCTGGGCATCCTGGAGGGTGGGGAGACAGGTCTTGTTGGATAGGAGGCAGGGCTCCTACCTTTGAGGCTGGGCAGTGTGCCCTGGAAATAATATCCCTCAAATCAGTGCCTAAAATGTACATTAGATGTAACATGCCAACCCAGGTCAGACAGTAAGTAACATCTTATTGTATATTCAACAGGTCCTGACCAATTAAGGGGGTTGGTGGTGGGAGGATGGAGAAGGTAAGGGAGAGGGAAAACATAAATTGTGACTGGGGAATGCTGCTTCACATGGAGGGAGACCCCGCTTCTCACGCTCTTTCCAGACTTCCTGGTAATGATCTTCCTCTTTTGGCTACCAGACAGGTGGCCACTGGGGCTGCTCAAAAGACTCCTGGTTTTCTGGAGAACACAGTGGAGATGGGTTAGAATAAGGAAAGCGGGGAGACACCTAGGCCATTGAGTTAGGGGGAGGACATCTGGTAGCACAGTAGAAAAATCAAGGTGATTTGGGGAACCCTGAAGATGATGAGGAAGAAGCAGAGATCTAGAGAATCTTTGATTTCTTTGCCCCTTTGTCCAGTTTTACTTTTGAAGACAGCCCCAAGAATGTCTGTAAGGAAACCATTGAAGTATCTCATAAAAATTCTTGTTGTCTTCTGTTCCATTCCTAGTTCCATTGTGCATACCAGTTGGCTGACTGGTGTCTCCACCACATCTGCACCAACTACAACAACATCTGTCGAAAATTCCCCCGGGATATGAAGGCCATGTCTCCAGGTGAATGCTTTAGAGCCCAATCCCCTACGCTCTGACTCTCCATTCCTTCTCTATAACTTAGGGGCTTTTAAATTCAAGCTTGAGGGGTGGCTAGGTGGCGTAGTGGATAAAGCACCAGCCCTGGAGTCAGGAATACCTGGGTTCAAATCCGGTCTCAGACACTTAATAATTACCTATCTGTGTGGCCTTGGGCAAGCCACTTAACCCCATTTGCCTTACAATAACCTAAAAACAAACAAACAAAAAAGAAAATAAATGAATTCAAGCTTGAGCCTCTATTCTGGTCCTAGAAATACTGGAAAACAGCAGTCCAGTCTTTAATAACAATAAGAATAATTGCTAACTTTTACTAAGGGCCGGCAACTATGCTCAGTGCTTTGCAATTATTATTATTTGATCCACACAACAGTCCTGTGGAGTAGGTGCTATTATTATCTCCATTTTATTCGGAGATGATGAATTGAAGCAAATAATTTAAGTGATTTATCCAAAGTCATACAGATAGTGTCTGAGGCTAGATCTGAATTCAGGTCTTCCATAGTCTAGGCTCAGTGCTCTATCCACAGACTTTGTGTCTGAAGCAGAATTCAAGCCTGGCCTTCCTGACCTGTGTCCTGTCTGCTATACCAGATTATTTCCTAAGGCATCCTTCAAGACCAAGTACAAAACTTTATCTGCCCAGTGAAGCTCTCCATGGTTGCCCATCTTGGAAGTATTCTCCTCTTCCTCCTCTTAACTCTGATGGAGATAGCATCTGCTATATCTAAGCTGCTTTACATATGGTGTGCATTTTCTCCTGGACTAAGAAGTTGTTATAGACAGGGATCATGTCTATTATTCAGTCTGTTTCCCCCAAAATTTCAATTGCACACCCAGGAGCCTGTCAGTAATGGTCACATCTCTTGAGTGTCATCTGGAAACTGGATGGATAGATGTTGGGTGTCTGCAGGCATTCCTTATTCTAACCCATCCCCACTGTGTTCTCTAGAAAACCAGGAGTACTTTGAAAAGCATCGATGGCCACCTGTCTGGTACCTAAAAGAGGAAGATCATTACCAGCGAGCCCGGAAAGAGCGTGAGAAGGAGGACTACCTCCATTTGAAGCGGCAACCTAAAAGGAGATGGCTCTTCTGGAATGGCCCCTCTTCTCCTTCTTCCTCTGCAGCCTCCTCTTCATCTCCCTCCTCCTCCTCAGCCGTAGTTTGAGAGCTGCCTCAACTCTCCCAGGACAACCCCACTGCTATCCTCTCCTAGCCACCTGCCCTGACCTCCTCAGTCCTCCTTTATCTGCATATTCCCCCTCTCCCCTCACCAGGGACAAGAGGACCTAATCAACTAGGCCCATGAGGGTGAAGCAGATAATACCAGCCAAACCATCTCAATGGAAGAAAGACCAGGCTCTGGTGAGAGGCATGGGGACTAGCTGAGGATGGGAAGGAGCCAAGTTTCCTGGGACTCCCCAAATGAGGCATCAGAGAGAACCAACACCTCAGTCATCCATCCTCTTCCCATTCGGAATTTGAAGCCCTGGTCATGGCTGGAGATCCATGAGCCAAGGGAATCCAAAACATCTGGGTTTATGGAAAGTTGTGATTTTTGTAGAGGGTTTATTTTTTGATTGTGGTAGAGGGTCCTAAATTCCTTGGTGAAGAGAGAATCACGCTTCTCTCAGAATTGACTGATGTTTTTCCTAAGGATTTGTAGTTCATAAATGGATTGGAAGAAATTTCACTTGAGGGCAAATCAAGCAGTGTGGTTCTCCCCTTACCCCCTCTTTATTTCTAAGCCAGTGTAGGATGTGTCCTCACTCCATCATTAGAACTGCTCATCTTGAAGAGGAAGAGGAAGATGGTGGGAGAGCTAAGAGAGCCTACTCCTTACCCATCACCCAGAATTTTAGAGGAAGCTTTATAGACATGGCATGCTCCTGGAATCTGAATAGAGCTATAGTTGTTCAGAACTCACCAGGTTAGAAATGGTGATACCAGTGAGACTCTTGCCTGCTAACCTTCCACAAGATCTAGAGAAAATTTATTCACTGAACAGAAACCAACAGGAATAGGTAAGAGTGAGTAGGAAAGGAAGGAAGGTAGGTGGAAGGGAGTGAGATTGTATCCAAAATCTGCCAATCCATAGGACTTAGAACCAGAAAGATCCCTAGAGATGATCTAGTCCAATTTCCTAATTTTTTAAATGAGGAAACAGATCTAGAGAGTTTAGGTGACTTACCTAAGATCACATAGGTAGTTTGTGATAGAGCTAGGATTCAAACCCAGGTATTCTGTTACTACATCATATTCTTCCCTGGCTCTTCCCAACCTCTGATCAGAGCCCAGTTTGTTTGTTTGTATTTTTTTGTGGGGAGGGACATAAGGGGAGGCAGAAATAACCAAAAAAAATCCCCCCAAACTCTACAGAATGAAAAGCAGAAAAAGATAACTATAGCCTTTATATTAAGCCAAACAAAAATCCCTGAAGCCAAGAGAGAAAGTTGCAGGGGAAAAAAGAATTGAGTAATAAGAACAGCTCTGCAATCCATTCTCCAAGTGGAAAGGGATTCTCCTCTACTGTTTCCAGACTTTAAGGAGCCCTGGAGTCACTGACTGGGGGATTCAGATGGGCTGGAGGTTAACTCTTGGCCCTTCAAATCCTAGTGATCGACACTTCTTCTCACAGTGGCTCGTGTGTCATCCCAGGCTGACCCTTTGGTTTTCCCTTCCCTGAGAGTGGAAATCATATACCTGGTCTTGACTAGGTGGTGCCATGGGGTATTTTGTGTTGTGTGTCTTTGTGGGGGATGGAGATGTAGAATAGAGAGAAGCTGGAGAGTTGGCTTTCTTTTAAATTTATGGCATCCCCTCCCCCCCTCAATTTGGGAGAGTGGAAAAGGGGATCAGGCCAAGATTAGGACAGGAGGCCCTCATTCTGAGAGACAGAGACCTAGGGAGGGGAAGGGGTGGTTGATAATAGCCCCTGCAGCCCCCACAGGGCAACAGGAGGGCTGGCAAAGCTCCTTCCCCTGACCCCTTTCCTTAGCATCTTTTGGCTAATATTTGGTAGCTCTTAAGTTTTCAATAGGGGCCTGGGAGGTAGGTTAGAACTCTTCTGAGAATTGAAGAGCTGCCCCTTCTGGGCAGGTCTGGGAGGGACCTGCCTGGCAAACTGGCCTACCAGACTAGTTCCTGGCAAAGGAAGCTCCGGATGTCTTGAATTGTGCCTAGTCCAGAAAAATGCTGAGTGTGGACTGACCAGGTGTCGGTTTATTGTAGAGCAAGCCTTGTTCAAGATGAAGAGTTAAACTGTGGGTACCATTAGAGCACTGCTCTCTATGTAGGTGCCCTTTTCTCAAGCTGACTGGCCATTTTGGAGATGTGCTGAGCTCCACTGGCCTATTCTCCCTGTATGTCCAGGCCCAGGGGGATCAGGCTGGTGTCTTTAACAAATGCTGCTTTACCCTTAGTTTCTCCTTAAAAGAAAAAGAGGGCAAGTATGGTTTGGTAGTTCCAAGCTCTCTCCTATGGGGCAGACTAGAACTGATCTTCAGGAAGCCCATAGACCCCCATGGCAGAGAGAGAGCGTGGGGGCAGGATGAGAACCTACCCAACAAAGATGAAAGAGTGGGGGACTTGGGAACATCACCCTGTGTCAAAATTTTCAGAGAGTTTCTAGATCTGTATTTGGATTAAGAGGGTAGGAAGTCAATTGAGGGAGAAAGGGAGAGATCCAGCCAGGTGATTGTAGTTTCCTCATTGGAAAAATGACTTACTTTTCAAAGCTCTTTTCCTAGGTAGGCCTGGATGAAGCCTAGGAAGAAGAGAGGAAAAAAGGGAAACAATGCCCAGTGAAGGACAGTTATTCCCTCAGGGATCCCTTTCCCCTTCTCCCCTGCTGTGCCCTCAGAGCCAATTTCTATCACACTCTGGTCCTGTTTGTGGTCTGGGGTGCCAACCTAGCTGAACCAGCCCTTAGAGGGTGGACAAACTCTGGCCCCTAGCAGCAAAGCAGACATACCTCTCTGCTAGGGGAAGAGATGGAGACATTGCCCTCACATCTCCTCGGGCTTTGAGATGAATTGCAAGAGTTGGCAAGAGTTAATATTACTCACCCATGCAGGGCATGGTTGACTGAATTACAGAGGAAAAGGACTGATGCTACTCATTGGGAGGTGGGAGGGAAGGAGGAGAAAAACAAAAAAAACCCCTCTTTTTATACAACGTTTCATATTTAATTTGATCATAAATTCATAAATACATAACTATTTTGTACACAATGACATTGTTATTGTTCTTGCTCTTCTGGAATGACCTTGAGTTTTCTGAACCAATTCTGAGAATATAAAAATGCAAGAAAAAAGAGATTCCTTCCATTTACAATTGCACTTCATTGGTAGCAAAGCACACAGTGCAAAGATGAGAAAACTAAGTCAGAGTTATAATTATTCTCTGGCAGGATCAAAATTCAGAGATTCACAGACTTCTGAAGGAAATTATTCCTGAGATAAAAGTAATCCCTTATCCCAGGCAGTAATGCTGGATCGAGCAGCAGGACACAATTTCAAATTTCTCTGCAAAAGCAGCTTAGTTAATGAGAGGTGGAGGTCAGCCTGCTTTGGTTTTTTTCCCTCTCCTACCCATTACTCAGCACCTCTAGTCAACATCTATTTGAAGGAGACAGATTAGGTAAAATTGACTCACATTGTAATAGGGAACTACAGAATGTTCATCAAGAATCTGCCATATATTAAAACCAGTTACAGTGAAGTGTGAGGACTCTTAAGGTTCAGAGATTTGAAAAATGAATCCAATTTCAACTGTCAACATTCTTGTTCCATACAGCCACAATGAGACCTATAAACAGAAACTAGACACCTCTGAGGGTCCAGCTCAGTATATAAATTAGGCAACTATACAGCTTCAAGGTGCAAGAAAAAGTTAATACTCAAAGTGATTAAATGCTAGTTAAAAATTGGCCTGTTCAAGACCTTTTCCTTGAAAAAAAAAACAGACCCAGAATAAAATAACTTGTTCATGGTCCCATTGTGCAGTGATGACTAGAACCTGGTCTTGTCCTTATCCCCACTAGACCACAGTGAAAATAATCCTGAACTAAAACAAAAATCACATTTGTAGCAGTTTTCAAAGTGCTTTCAAATGTTATCCTTACAACATGCATGAAAAAAAAGAAAGGCATGTATTATTGTCCCCATTTTCTCAAATTAAAAAGCTAATGATCAGATAAGTGAAGTCATAATACTAAACTTGAACTTGCCTCTAGTCATGTTTTTCCCACTAAGGGAGAATAAAAAATAATGGTTTAAAATATTAATTAAAAAATAACTTTCTAATTTACTTTTTAAAAAAATTCTTTGATGAGGAACAAGAACCAACCAGAATAAATAAACCACTACTACTAACCATCTATGCTGTATTTTAAGCCCAGAATCAAGACTTAATGCCAATATTATATACAGGCAATACATTTGTAATACTTAGTCATGAAGATCTTTGAGCTGTACAAATATACAAAAGTAGAAAGTGTAAACAGTTACGACCTTGAAAAAAAATCAGAATACGGAAAGATCTCAGGAGGTGAAAGGTAGCTATTACCCATCTACTTCAAGAAACTTCCCTTCAGAAGACTCCTTTCAGTGTTTTGCACAAAGTGATTTGGGGCACCACAAGATGGTCTCAGAGAAAAGTGATGGGAGGCCAAGAAAATAAATCCTTTAGAGCATAGAGAAGTGTCTGGTTAGGAAGACATTGGGAGATTTTTCAAGGCTCTAAGTTTTTCCTTTTTTTTTTTCCCATTGATGCTCTACAAACAGTACAGGAATATTCATAAGTACACATGCACATATAAACACAAATTTTAAGACAAATAACCTCTACACATGCCTCTCACTGTGGACCCTAGGGACATACAAAACAGTGACATTCTGGTCACCAGCTTTAAGATTGGAGATCCCATGAATAAAAGAGATCCTTGCTCAACCATCTCTCGGTTTTACAAATGGGGAAAACATTTCAAAGGTTATTCACACATCTTCAAGACCTCAACTATATCCTTCCCCAAGAGAGTCACTGGGTACCTATAGGATAGAATCCTCAAAGGTCAGGTTTCTTTGCAATGTCTTTCATAACAGGTGATTCTAGGACTGCCCCTCCAAAGTTAAAGTATTCACAGAAGAAGGAGAAAGGCAATATGTGTAAATATCTGAGCTCCCCCCCCTTTATGTTAAAACTATTAGTTTGACTTCTCATCCTCTCTTTTCTGGTAGGCATAGAGCCCGTCACTGATGAATCTGTCATGGATGATTTCTCTGGCAGTCCTCTGTGGTATCTCATCCAGGGTCTTCAGCAGGATGTCCACAGTGGCAGCTTTTCCAGTTATTCAGCCACATCATAAGCAAGCTGTGTGACTGGTCCTTTATATTCTTTTCACTCTCTCTGGCTACTGAGATCTCATTCTGTCTCAGCCCTAGCAGCCTCATGTACTGATTCCAGTAATCCCAGAGTACCTTCTGTTCAAAGATAAAGAAAGACTTCTCCAAAGCTGGAGAAGAAATAAAAACTATAGTGGCAGCTAATTTGGAGGGGGGGAAGACTTCAGGATATGAAACAAGAGTCAATAAGGCTAGTGGACATAGGAATGGGCTACTGTAGTATAACTTGCCTATTTTGGGTCTCCTAATCAATCATCAACAAATATTTTGGCCATGTTTGAAGGTAAGGGGCAGGGTAATGCAGGATGTGCCTACTGGGCTGAAGGGGACAGAAAAAGTTCAGTTAAAACAAAGTTTAACATACATCTGCTGCCCTCACAGGGCTTACAGTTTAGCTAGGGAAAACACAAGGGTTTTGGTAAATGAATGCTCTATACTGACTTCAAGAATTCATGGGGGGGGCAGTCATTGTGGATTGGCATAGATTCAGATAGGCAAGGAAGGGAGGGGAATAACAGAAGGAAGCTCCAGGAAGCATCCTGAGTCTTTCTGGGGTCTTTGCAATATTAGGTTTCAATAAATCAGGCATAATGATAACCACTTGACTCCTGCACATTCAAGCCTTCATGACCCCACCCCAGCAGCACTAAACAGCCTTAGTGAAGTGAAGTTGGGAAATTTAAGAGAATACAGCAGAAACTGGATCAAGGTGAGATTGGGAAATATTTAATAAAATAAATAACTATATAATTGAATGTAGATAACATTACATTTAAAACTAAATCAATCTGCAGTCTGCAGGGATCCTTATGTATACTGGTGGTTTTCTATTTGGGTTTGACATCACTGGTGTAGGGTGCCCCTGCTCTACTCCCTGGCACTTGCCATACACCCAAGACTTTAAAAGAAAAAAACACATGGTTACCATCAGATGGAAATAGTGACTGAGGAGTCACTGCTTCTGCTTGCCCCTGCAAGAAAAGCAATGGAAATCATGAGGTTTGGGCTCTTGATTCTGTCCCTGGTGTACTGTGTGACAATGAATAAAAAAATCTCTTGACTTCTCTAGGATCAAGTTTTTCAAATGTAAGACAGGAAGACATATCTATCCTGTCTATCTCAAAGGGGTCGTGAGAAATATCAGAAAAATGTAATATTGTCAACTTTTGTTAAACGAATTTCTTTTCCCCTCAGCCCTTAGTTGGTCCTGCTCCAAGAGTCTTCCATATCTGCAGAAAATCCAGCTCAGGTCCATTCCCCTCATTCTTGGCCTACATTGTCTGCTGACATGCCCACTGTGTTACCTAAACATATAGTGGGGGGGGGGGAGGCAAGCCTCTGCTTCAAAGGTGCTGTGAAGTCAAGAAGTCACATGGTATGGTATAATGAGGAGCTAGGGTCTTATCAGTAAATTCTGCTTCTTACTACTAATAACAGATAATGGCTAGGATTTATATAACACTTGAGGATTTGCAAAGTGCTTTACAACCGTGGGAGGGTGTTATTATTACTCTCATTTTGCAGATAAGGAAACTGAGGCAGGCAGATTATGTAACTTACCCAGGGTCACAAAGCTATTAAGTGCTGGAAGCTGGATTTGAACTCAGGTCTTCCTGATCCCAGGTCTAGTACTCTATGTCCTGAGCCATCTAGCTGCTCTGTGTGACCTTAGGTAAATCACTGAATTTGACCAGAATTCCACTTCTTCAGATGTAAAATGGTAGGGGTCCAAGGGTGGAGGATAGAGTAAATGACTGTTGAGGTATTTCTTTCAGCTGTAATTCTGTGATTCACTCACCTGAATCACACCTGGTGATACCCATTTTCTGTTGAGATCTTGGGAATAATCAGAACTTCCTTCAGCAGCTTATTATGTTCATCTCCTTGAAGATGACCCTCCTCCACGTGTTCATTACCCTGGTGCTTTGGATGTTTGGGCTTCTGCAGGAGTGATAGCAAGTATCCCTTACTACAGAAAAGGAGGTAGTCAGATTTCAGAAGTCATAGGCCCACAGGGGATGGTTCTCTAGAACTGCCCCCAAAAGTTAGGTTTTCTCTCTTCCTTCCCCATTAGGTACCATGTGAGCCTGGCCCAGGGTGGAGCACAAGGAACAAGGAGTACTCAGAAAAGATTCTTGGGTAGGTTCTGGGAGGATATTGGTGGTGCCTGCAAAAGGGCAAAGGCTATGTGGATGTCAGGGAAGGGGTGGGAAGAGAGGAAGTTGTAGCTCTCAAAAGGTCCACGTGTCACTTCTGTCTTGTCCCAAAGAATAAGGCTGCTGCTTGGGAACTATTTACCAATTTACCTCAAATGTTCAGTGGGGTGACCCAGCAATGTGACCCCAAGTAAGACCTCAAGCAAGCATGCTGAAGAGATATATACAATATTGGACCCTGAAAGATGTGAGCTTCAGTGAAGGCTAGGGAGACATTCTGCAACCTCTTTATAAAAAAGCAAATCAAATATAACTGTCTCTCACCTTGATTTTGAAACGACTCCTGGGAGGTAAGCCATTGGCTAGAAAGGAAGGACATGCCCAATCAGGTTAACTCTCTACCTTTCCAACAATATCCCACCAAGGTATAGGATGGTACCGATATGAGTGGGCAATTGTCAAACAGCTCTCCCTGTTTTAAGTGAAGAAGGTCAAAGGACAGGAGAAAGAGGATCTTTTCTAGTTCTCTGGATCTAGGTGGTATATGGAAGTAAAACAGATCTTGGGACCAGCTGAAATAGCTTAAGGAGACTTAGCCAGCCAAAAGGAGGTAGGGTGATGGTTCTCTATAACCCCAAAGGATGAGGTTTTCTCAAGCAAGGCAGGCGATATTAAAACTTCTGAATTTTACTAACTCCATGGGCAAGTCACAGTAACCTTTCCAGGCCTGAGTTCCCTCATCTGCAAAATGAGAACCTTGGACTCAAGGACCTCTCAGGCCTCTTCCAGTTCTTAATCTATATCCTAAGATTCTAAGACTCCTTCTATCCAAGCTTTTTGTCTCCCATCGATCAAGCAAGGTTTTTCAGGAACACCCCCTCCCTGCTCAGCCCTAGAATTGGTTCTGTGGGGGGAGGGAGCTGGAGGAGGAGGAGAAAAGGAATAAATTAATGACAAAACACACAGGTATAAAGCAATTAGCAAATAATAGGAGATAATAAAAGTTAGCATATTGACAAGTGCTAAATTGTGCGGCACAGCTGTGCTTTTATTGTAGGAACTGAGGAAGGAGAAAGGAATAACAATCTGCATTTATAAGAACTCTTTACAAGGATACAAAGCCTTTACATATATTATCTCACTTGAAGCTTCACAATGATCCTCTGAGGTAGGTCTAAGAGGTATTATTATTCCCACTTTACAGATAAGAAAACTCATTATGTGACTGAATAAAACTGGAAAGGCCACCTCTATGACTACCCTGCTGGAGACCCTCGATGAGATACACCAGAGACCTTCCATCTAGGCCCACCAGAGGTAATGACTTGCCCATGGCTACCTAGGTCATTAACATCAGAAATAGAATTTGAACACAGCTCATCCTTGTGCTGAGTTGAGTGTCCAATTCATTGGACCACCTGACTTCATAAAGAAGAACCAGGTTTCATGAAGGAGGCTAGGCTTAAGTTGGGTCTTGAAAAATGGATGTATAGGACGTACATGGGTGGAGAGGTAGGTATACATGTTAAAGGGGAAAGGAGACAATTGGGGAGGGGGTTGGGGGAATGAAACAACACGGACCAAGGAACTTAGACCACTCTTTCTACTCCTCACCCTAGGGTTATCTCCCTTACCTCAGAAAGGGCACAAGAGTGCCAGAAATAAATGTCAAAACAAACCATGAAGAATATGGCTAATACCACCAATAAAATCTTATCTAATGATTTCTTGTGTCTGAGAACCAGAGAAGAAATGGTAAATATGTGTTTTCTGACCACCCAGACCCCACCAACCCCTTCATGCTGTATGGGTATCTGATGGCCAAGGGTAATCATACTCCAAGTCACTCTAGGGGCTGCAAGAAGTGACAATTATCATCTTTTGGGGGATGAGTATAAAGAAATAGGAAGGTCTGAAACAAGATATAGGTGAAATCATTAAGAAGAGTGCAGGGCCAGATTAGAAGATGGGAAAGGAGAGGGGCTGAGGTTGGGAACAGCAAGTCATGCTTATCTGGTTTCAACCATTAGGTTAGAGCTTAAGAGCCTTCTGTGAAGTTGCTTTTGGAAGTAAAAAAGGATTTCTAAATGGAAGGCCAGACCCAGAAGCACTACTTGAAGAAAGAATGATGAATAATTTCAGGGAAGAATGAAGTGAGGAAGAGACTGATGGAAGACTTTTTCCTTGTCTCCTACCAGTAATCCCTAGCCCTGGGGAGACATTTACTGGATCCTTACTTGAATTTGCACTTTCTGCAGACCTCGCAGGGATGGTCTTTTGAACAGAAGGTGCCAGGCTTGCAGCAACATTGAGTGTTTCAAGTTGTGTTACACAGCATCACCTCTCCCTGACCTGAGGACACAGAGAATGAGTTATGCCTCATCTTCCCTTTCATTCTCCAGAGTCAATCAGCTCCAAACTCCCCTTCTTCCTCTGCTGCTCCTGGGCAATTCAATTCAGCCTGAGAAGTCTTTTTTGACCATCCTTTGTGTGTTCGGTATTAAGTCTAGGGATGAGGCTCTACATGGTATGAGAAGTAGAGAGAGAGCAAAGCCATCCAAGAGAAGGGGAGGGCACAGCCTCTACCCAGGATACAGGGAGAAACTGTTAAGCAGACGTTCCTTTGTTCTTATTTTTCAAGGGCTGAAGTGAATGGCACAGACATAGAAGGTCATCAGTATGGAATGGAGTAACTGTAGAAAGATTTCATGAAGTGGGGAGCCTTTGATCTGGGTCTTAGAATTAGGGTAGGGTTTGGGTGCTTGGAAGAAGGGGCAGTGTCCTGGGTGGACATAGAACTGAGTGGCTATTAGATTATATTATTGTAATGTACTGTCTCTCTCTCTCTCTCTCTCTCATACATGTATATACAAATATACACCACACATGTATGTGCACATATAGGTGCATGTGTATTAGTATTCATATATAATTTATAGTGCATTTTGTATTATGTAAATAATATATACTATATATGGCACACTCCCTGCCACATCAGAGGTACTTAAACATGCTTTTTTGACTTGACTTCATTTAGCAGTTGTTCTTGATTCAAGGAATCATATCAAAGTTAGTTGCATTTTGCACACTCAAAGGATGGATGATTGGGGGAATCCATATAAAATTGGGATCATTGCAAAATACTCATTTTTAGAAAAAAGAGGCATGGAGAAAAGCTGGACTCCTTAAATACAATATGTGCTACCTTAAACTCTGAATTCACTTATTTGCTGAGCTATCAGTAGTTTTTCTTTGATAGTGCATTATTGTTTTTAATCAATGGAATCAAGTTCTGATGCTTCATGATCTCAAAAGCTGTTTAAGCTTAGATTTCCCCCTCTGTCCTCTGCTGGTCAGGGGAAGAAATAATCTTGTATTTCAAGTCTCTTAATTTAGTTCCCCCAAACCCTACCCCTCCATCCCTCACTCCCATTTATCTGAGAACCACCTTGTTAAGACTAGGAAAGACTTCAGATACCATCTAAATCAACTCCTTCATTGACCAATGAGGAAATTGAGGCCTAATATACCATCCTGCCTCTACTGTATCCATCTGAGATCTCCAATCCCAATAACTGACTTGGAAATACAACAAGGTATGCAGGAGCGAAGTCCATTGGGATATTCTGTAAAGTCTATTCCACTGAGATAAGGTATACACCCAGGAATTGGAGCAGAATTATAGTATCGTCCTAGGAGACAAAAAGAGTAAGGTATGGCTTTTTTATGGCTCACTCAAATAGGACTTTAGAGGATTGAATTATGAAGTCAGGAAAGAGTCATTGGCAAAATCAACTCTGAAATTTCCTCTAATTCATTCCACCCCTGGGTAGAGAGCATCACTAGTATAAGACCTTTTCTTTCCCCACTACTCCCTGCTTTTCAATTTGTGTTAACTTCCCCGCCTTAGACTATGAGGGACAGGCACTGTCCCTTTGCCTTTCTTGTACACTCACCTCCTAGCATAATGCCAGGATGACTCTGATGGAACCAATCCAAGAGCTCTTTGTCCCTAAAACTGTGCAAAGGGATTGGAGCTCCCTCTGTGTGGCCCAGGAGTTATGCATGGGCAATGAGGGTAAAGGACAGAGAGCTATTTCAAGGCAAGCATTCATCCTCTTTCCTCTTCCAGAAAATGGGGGGCAAGATGCAAAGAGGTAGATAGGAGATTTTCACTCAGAATACCTGCTGATAATTGATCTCTAAACTGTAACTCTGGTGTTTTTGGGTGCCTGCTTCATGGATCAGTGACTGACTGAGTGATTCCAAATGAAGCAATGAGGGACTGTGGACACAGAGAAGCAGGGATTGGCATGAGCCCAGATCCCCTCCCTCTCCTTCTCTTGCCCATCCACTCCCCATCCCTACATCATTCTTGGTATGTTACATTCAACTGAATTAAATAGATATTAATGTCTTATCTAAATTGATGTTTAAAGAATTGTTTTTTAAATTTTTTTGTTAATAACAAAGATCTATACAATCTCCTTAATCAGCCGTGGTAAGGTGTCTTAGTTTTGCCAGTTTAAAAAACAGACCCAAATATGAGCAGACCAAATCAATCAATCCATAAATCTACTAACCAATAAATCAACCAGTAAAGAAGATGAGAAAAAAAGCCAAACTTTTCTAATACAAGTTACCTGGAACTCTTGTCTATAATCAGTCTTCTTCCCTACTCAGTTTCTGCTACTTTTCATAATTTTTTGAGTTTTTTTGGCAAGGCAATGGAGTTAAGTGACTTGCCCAAGGTCACACAACTAGGTAATTGTTAAGTGTCTGAGGTCAAATTTGAACTCAGGTCCTCCTGAATCCAGGGCCAGTGCTCTATCCACTGTGCCACCTAGCTGCCCCTTTTTGTTAATTTATTTTTGCTTAACTTTATCTTTATTTGTGTGAAAAATACTTTGTAATAGTGTTCATATAATCTCTGTATTGTCTTTTTTTATGAAGATTTTATTTATTTTGAGTTTTACAATGTCCCCCATCTTACTTCCCTTCCCTCACCCCCCACAGAAGGCAATTTGTCAGTCTTTACATTGTTTTCATGGTATACATTGATCCAAATTGAGTGTGATGAGAGATAAATCATATCCTTAAGGAAGAAACAAAGTATAAGAGATAGCAAGATCAGACAATAAGATATCAGTTTTTTTTTCTAAATTAAAGGTAATAGTCCTTGGTCTTTGTTCAAACTCCACAGCTCCTTATCTGGATACAGATGGCACTGTCCTTTGCAGACAGCCAAAAATTGTTCCTGATTGTTGCACTGATGGAACCAGCAAGTCCATCAAGGTTGATCATCACCCCCATGTTGCTGTGAGGGTGTACAGTGTTTTTCTGGTTCTTCTCATCTCATTCAGCATCAGTTCATGAAAATCCTTCAAGGATTCCCTGAAATCCCATCCCTCCTGGTTTGTAATAGAACGATAGTGTTCCATGACATACATATACCACAGTTTGCTAAGCCATTCCCCAATTGAAGGAAATTTACTTGATTTCCAATTCTTTGCCACCACAAACAGGGTTGCTATGAATATTTTTGTACAAGTGATGTTTTTACCCTTTTTTGTCATCTCTTCAGGGTATAGACCCAGTAGTGGTATTGCTGGATCAAAGGGTATGCACATTTTTGTTGCCCTTTGGGTGTAGTTCCAAATTTCTCTCCAGAAAGGTTGGATGAGTTCACAGCTCCACCAACAATGTCATAGTGTCCCTGATTTCCCACAACCCTTCCAACAATGATCATTATCCTTTCTGGTCATATTGACCGATCTGAGAGGTGTGAGGTGGTACCTCAGAGAAGCTTTAATTTGCATTTCTCTAATAAGTAATGATTTAGAGCAATTTTTCATATGACTATGGATTGCTTTGATCTCATCTGTAAATTGCCTTTGCATATCCTTTGGGGAAATGGCTTTTTTTTTAATTTGACTCAGTTCTCTGTATATTTTAGAAATGAGTCCTTTGTCAGAAACATTAGTTGTAAAGATTGTTTCCCAGTTTACTGCATTTCTTTTGATTTTGGTTACAGTGGTTTTGTCTGTGCAAAAGCTTTTTAATTTAATGTAATCTAAACCATCTTTGTTTTTAGTGATGTTCTCCATCTCTTCCTTAGTCATAAACTGCTTCATAAACTGTTTTTAAAATAATTGTTAATATAGGAAACAAGTTCCAGCACCTTTCCATCTTAAAGAAAGGTTTTTTTGGGTTTCCTCACACTCACCTCTAA
This sequence comes from Macrotis lagotis, assembly GCF_037893015.1. Classification (NCBI taxonomy): domain Eukaryota; kingdom Metazoa; phylum Chordata; class Mammalia; order Peramelemorphia; family Peramelidae; genus Macrotis; species Macrotis lagotis. The sequence continues at coordinate 152,204,159 of NC_133658.1, forward strand.
TGAGTTTTTCCCATTACCCTCTATAAGAAATCTACACCAGAGTAAAAGAATGATACTATCAGTATCCACTCCACTCCTAGTTCTTCAAGGTCATACTGACCAACCCTCTCTCTCTCTGTCTCTCCATCAAAAACTAACAGGAGGAACCCTATTAACAAAGCAGACCCTTAATCATCCTTCCTCTATTTGCAAAAAAAAGTAAAATGCTCTGCAAACCTTAAAAGCTAAAAAATAAAAGCCATAGAGAGAGCAGGTGGTATGTTGTTGGGTCTAGAGCTAAGAAGACCCCGTCTCTTATGTTTAAAAGCCATGTGACCCTGGGCAAGTCATTTAACCACTTTTTGCCTTGACTGCAAAAATGGGAAGAGAAAATTAGATATTATTGTGTATTGCTTTCGTAGGCCGAGGGATTAAATTGTTATCAGGCACTTTGAAGATGCCCTTTCTACCTGAGGACCCACTGTCCCTCTGCCTTGAAGTCCTTTGCAGATCCAGAGGCAAACTTTAAAGTGCTTTTTAACAGCTAACTATTTTTTATTATGGTTAATTCAGCCAGATGGCCAAAAGGTAATAATTAAACACTTGCTGTATGCTGTAGTTAGGAAGAGAAAAGGGCAAAAATACAATCTATGACCTCAAGGACTCACTTCTAAAGGGGGAAACAAATCTGGCGCCTCACAAATAGTAGACACTTCATAAATGTTACTGGCTGCCACTAAGAAATTGTACACACAAGATGCAAGGAGGGTAAAAATAGAAAGTAATCTGAGAGGGAAGGCACTGGAGGGATTTGAGCTGAGTTTTGAAGGAAGGCAGGACTCAGAATAATTCAAATTATAACACAACAATAAATCACATATATGTGTGTGCAAATACATGATAGATGTATGTGTGTAGAAAAGAAATAGAAATCATTTTTTAAGTGTGGGGAACTTCTTCCATCAACACAGTTGGTGATATAGGGAAATGAAGTCACTTCCTAGGATCACAGAACTCAGGTTGAAAGTGCAATTTGAACTTGAGGTTTCCTAACTCCCAAGTCTGGTATCCACAACTCTGGAGGTCTCTACTCTGTTTTGTATCTCTCTGTTTGTTTGTTTGTTTGTCGTCTCCCTTGTTATATTGCATGAGCTTCTTGAGGGCAGGGGCTGTCTTTTGCCTCTTTTTTTGTATCCCCAGTACTTAGGCATAGTCCCTGTGCTCACAGTTGATACTTAATATTAGACATAGTTGCTGGATGATTTTGTTGATTTTTTTTTCTTTTTAAAATATTTTTTGAAAATAAGGAATGGATAACTGGATGGAGACAGAGAGAAGGAATATACTTTGAATACAATTGGAAATGAAGATTATGTTAAAACAAAAGATACTAATAAAAATTTAACTCCCTCCAAATTAAATACAATAATAAAAAAATGAAAAGAAAGTTTTCGAGATAAATTGATGTAGATAGAACATAGTGCTAATAATAATAACAGAAACCCAACCAGATATGGAGAAAATACAAATCAGGAAAATAATCAAAGAAAGTTCAACTGATAGACAATCATTATATAGCCATTCTGATGTCTGCAGAACTCCATTCTTTCATGAAGACTTAAAAAAAAAGATTCACAACATCAAATGGTCTTTTTTAAACTAGGATTTTTAAGTTGCCAAGAAGAGGCAGATTGAGAGAGATCTGATTATTACAGTCTTCCATGGCCTACAGTCTTGCTTAGGAGACACAGCACTAGACAGATATTCTCTGCTCCTAGACCTAGACACTGCTGATTCCTAGAAAGTCTTCCTTTATGTGCTTACATCCTCTAGAAAAGGACCCCACTCCTAGGCAAGTGATCCTCCTGTGAAGCCCCCTCCACTGTGCTAGAGCATAATCCCTGTCTACCCAGAATGCCCTCATTTCAGATAATTATTAGAAAATTCTCTCATGTTTAGTTATAGAACATGCAGTAATGCTTTGATTACTTTATAATTACTTTGTAACACTATTAGTCTAAAGATTAATTGACAGAACGATAAGTAAGGGAGGGCGTTAGAATTTAGAGGGTCATTGGTTCTCCTTGAATAGGCAGAAATAACAAATGGGTTGAATTGGTATCAGGCCCAGGAGATGTGCTTCCTGCCAACAGACCCACTGTCCCTCTGCCTTGAGGTCCTTTGCTGGTCCTGAGGTTTAGTCCCCTGCATCTGCAGTGTAACCATTCTAACTGTTGTCACCAGGACTCTGAAGTTGCTGTCCCTGATACTTGCAGTCTCATCTGTCTTCTGGGATCTGGTTAGTGCCAGATCTGCTGGCACATCTTCCTGCATTTTGGGGATGAGGGAGGTCATTAAGCACAGAGTTCCCTTCTCCAACCACCCAACCTTCTTTGGTGCCTCTTCCTAGGATACTTTCAGTGGCACTGCAAGGATGAAAGTCAAACCTTACCCCCAGCACCGACTGTCCTCAATACGGATCTGAGTAGAGTCATGCAGTCTGACCTGGAGCTCATTGTCTCATCCTCTCTAAGGGACCTTTGAATCAGGTGGGAACCAAGGAACAAAAAAATTTAATGTGTGCATAATTTCTATCTGTGACCAATAAAGCCTATTTACTCAGAAAGATGGGATCCAAAGGCCCTCCCACAGCTCAGAATGGTCCCTCTCAGCAATGACCTTCCCAAAAGAAGCCTCAAGGTCTTCTTCTCATTCCTCAACTAAATTTGTCATCAAAGGTAAATTTAAGGAGGCAGAGCCAAGATGGTGGATTAAATGCAGGAAATTCCAGAAGCTCTCCCCCAGAGCACTACACATGCCTTAAAAATAGGACCCCAACTAATTTCTAGAGTGGCACAAAAAGATTGAGTGAAACAACTTTCCGACCCTAAACAACTTGGAAGGGACTGCCAAGAAAAACTTGGAAGATCAACATGAAAATTCTGTCACACCAGAGTGAGTGTGGAGCACAGGCCAGTGCAGGCCTTAGCAAAGACCCAGCCTCAGGAACCTATGGATCCCCCCAGCAGCTGCTTCCAGAGTGCTCAGTCCATGGATGAAAAGGTGTTCAGGGGAGACTGCAGAGTTCTCCCCGCTATTCCTGGGTCAGGACTCTGCTGCCTTCCTATACGCAGATCTAGCTTGGGTCTAGGGCCTCATTCTGCCATAGAGGAGCTGGTATGCTCCTCAGAGCTCCAGGGCAGAGGGGAGCACTTGTGGTGATCCACAGGCCAGAGCACATATCAGGAGAGCAGACATAGTCTCTCACATGACCTTAAAGGAATTAAGGTCCAGGGTGGGGGGGGAGATAAAGGGGGTGTCCCAAAATCCCTCTAAAGTTTCGAACAGTGCACCTTTCATCCTGGAAGCAGAGCTAAAATAAGTCACAGGCTGGGGAAATGAGAAAAAAAACAGAAGAAATAGACATTTCATTCTCCCATGGAGAATCAAAATATACACTCAGATGATGACAAAGTCAAAGATTCTGTATCCAAAGTCTTTGAGAGAAATGAGAATTGGGCTCAGGCTATGGAAGAGCTCAAAAACAGATTAAATCAAGTAAGGGGGGGGGTAGAGGAAAAATTGGGAAGAAAAATGAGAGCGATACAGGAAAATCATGAAAACCAAATCAGCAGCTTGGTGAAAAAGATAACAATAAATAATGATGAAAATAACATCTTAAAAAACAATTTAAGTCGAATGAAAAAAGCTATCTAAAAGGTCAAAGAGAACAAGAATACCTTAAAAAGCAGAATTGGCCAGATGGAAAAGGAGATAAAAAAAGCTCTCTGAAAAAATAACTCCTTCAAATGAAGAATGGAGCTATGGGAAGCCGAGTACTTTGAAAGAAATCAAGAAACAATAAAACAAAACCAAAAGAATGAAAAGCTAGAAGAAAATGTAAAATATCAAAAACAACTGACTTGGAAAACAGATTTAGAAGACAAAATTTAAAAATTATTGGACTACCTGAAAGTCATGACCAGGAAAAGAACTGACTTCATTTTTAAAGAAATTCTCCAGGAAAACTGCCCTGATATCCTAGAAGCAGAGGGAAAAATAGAATTTGAGAGAATCCACCAATGACCTCCTAAAAGAAATCCCCAAATAAAAACTCCCAGGAATATTATAGCCAAATTCCAGAAATCCCAAGTCAAAAAGAACATATTACAAGCAGCCAGAAAGAGACAATTCAAATATTGTGGAGCTATGGTCAGGATAACACAAGATTTAGTAGTTTCTACATTAAGGTATTATAGGGCCTGGAATATGATATCCCAGAAGGCAAAAGAGCTTGGATTAAAACTGAGAATCAATTACCCAGCAAAACTGAACATACTCTTTCAGGGGAAAAGATGGACAAACAGTGAATTAGGGGAATTTCAATTGTTTCTATTGAAATGACCAGAACTGAACAGAAAGTTTGCTCTTCAAGTACAGGACCCAGGTGAAACAGAGAGGGAGGACAAGAAGGGCAAACGATGAGGGATTTAATGAATCTGAACTGAGTGTATTCATGCATGGGAAGATGATACTGATGATACTCATATGAATCTTCTCATTTATCAGGGCATTTAAAAGGAACATATATAGACAAGGTACAGGAGAAAGCTAAATATGAAGATATAGTATATTATAAAGGTAGAGTTAATGGGCAAGAAAGGAATGTACTGGGAGAAAGGGAAAGGAGAGGTAGAATGAGCTGAGATATTTTAGATAAAAGAGGCAAGAAAAAAGCTTTTGGCAATGGAATGGAAGGGGGCTAAGTGAGGGGGAAGGAGGGAGCTTTCATTCTCATTGGAAGTGGCTCAGAGAGGAAATAACATACATACTCCATTGGGCATAGAAATCCATCTTATCCTAAAGGAAAAACAGAGAGGAAGGGGATGGGAAAAAAGGGTCAGAAGGAAGGAAGAAGGGGTGTAATGATCGAAGAGAGGGAAGATCATGGGAGAGGGTAATCAGATACAACACACTTTTGAGGAGGGACTCAATGAAAGGAGAGAGATGAAAGAATAAATGGGGGTGGGGAAAATAGGATGGAGGGAAATACAGTTAGCAATAGAAACTGTGGGAAAAAATATAGAAGCAATTTCTCTAACTTACGATAAAGAATGTGATACATTCCAGAGACAGAGCTGATGGGATGTAAACACAGATTGAGGTGCACTTTTTTTCTTTCACTTTATTTTTTGAGGTTTCTCTATCTCTGTGTGTGGGGGAAGGAGGGATTACATTTACTTTTACACCAAGACTATTGTAATAACGTGAAAAAGAAGGAAAAAAAGAAAGAACAAAATGTCTTTACATATAATTTTAAAAATACTATTAAAAGAAAAAAAGGTTAATTTAATAAATTAGCAGAGATGATAAAAGAGTGTTGAGGGGCTGTAAGAAGAGGGACACACTAATTGATTGATAGAACTGTGAATTGGTCCAATCATTCTGGAATACAATTTGGAATTTTGTGAAAAAAATCACTAAATTATTCATAAATTTTGACTGAAAATATCCCAAATACAATATAAAATTCCTTGAAGGCAGTGACTCTTTCATTTCTGTTTTTGTAGCCTCAGTGCATAGCACAATTAATAAATGCATTTATTATATACTTACTATGTTGAAAACTCTGGGTTAGATCCTGGGGGTACAAAGAATAAAACAATCCTTGCCCTCAAGGAGCTTGCATTTTACAGGGAAACACAAGTATATCTCTAAGTATATATAGAATATGTAAAAAAGAGATTAAATACAAATAAATATAATAAAGTAGCTGGGGGGAGGGAACAAGCACTTATCAAGCCCCTACTATTTGTTATTTGATTCTCACAACAATCTTGGGAGGCAAATAGTATTATGATCCTCATTTTATAGTTGAGATAGCAGAGACAAACAGAGGCTAAGTAACAAGACCAGGTCCGCATAGATATTAAATGTTTGAGGTAAGATATGAACCCAGAACTTACTGATTCCAGGCTCAGAGCTCTATCCACTGCACATTTAGCAGCCCTGGGGAGGGTCCTAGTAGTTGAGCTCAAGGATATCAAAGATAGAAAGAAAGATCTTATACATACCAAAATATTCATCCTGGAACACAATTTGTAACATGTAAAAAATAACTTTATTATTATTGCAAAATTTTGACCCAGAGATACCCCAATATAATTTTTTAAAACTGCTTAAAGGGAAAGACTTTTTTCATTTTTGTCTTTGCAGTTCCAGTGCCTAGCACAATTTATTTTTGGTTGTTGTTCAGCTGTTTCAGTCATGTTGGCTCTTTGTGACCCTTTGCTAAGGTTTTCTTGGCAGAGATACTGGAGTGCTTTCCCATTTCCTTCTCCAGTTCATTTGATAGATGAGGAAATTGAGGCAAACAGAATCAAGTGACTTGCCCAGGGTCACACAGCTACCAAGTATCTGAGGCCAGTCTTCAACTCAGGAAGATGAGTCTTCCTGACTTAAGGCCCAGCAATCTATCCACTGTAGCACTTAGTTGCCTTAGCACATTTCATAAATGTATTAATTAAGTACCTACTATATTACAGACACCATGTTGGCAGTCCCTTCTCAAATACAAAGAATGAGAGGGTAGGGATTGCCAAAGAATGTGGTAAGAGCTTGGGGGAAAGGAGCCCTGATCCAGATGAATTTACAAGGAAATTCTTTCCAAAGTTTAAAGTGAGGTACAACTTATTTTTAAAAATTGAGAAAGAAAATACTACACCAAACTTCATTGCTGAGATAAATGAAGTCAGCATTAGAGTCTATGTTGAGTTAACTTGTAGACTTTGTAGAATTCTACTTTTTATTTTATTATTTAGCATGTTGCATAAGCTGTAATAATCTTCATAACAGTCTTTTTTGCAAAATTATATAAAAATGCTGAAATATAATGTAAGTATCTCACAAAACAATCTATCTTGTCTTTGGATGTACAATAAAGCCAACTCTGCCAAATCTTTTTTATTGCCTCTTCAAGAAGAATAAGCAAATCATCCTTCCACTTAGCAACTTCCTATTGTTTTCTAGTTTCATTTATATCAACAATGTCAAGGTTGATAATGATTCAGTGCCTCCAGAACTCTGCTTGCTCTTTAGTCAATGGATGCCCAGGTCACTATTTATGTATCTGGTACAACAGATGACTCAGAGCCCAAGGTTCAAATAAACAGTCCTTTTATTGGAATCACATTCTAATACTTTCATGTAGAAGCAGTCATCTAGGTGGTTAAAAAGCAGTTCAGGAAGATAAAAATAATCAGAAATGCTGACAAGTACTTGCTTGCATCTTAGGTCTCAGGTACCCACTCTGGTCATTAAGATGCCTTCATCTCTCCTACCCTGACCAACTACAACAAAACGAGGTACTGGCAGAGTCGATGTGGAAGGATACTGTGATAACAAAGCACAACATAGCTTCTCTTTGGAGTTTTTCTTTTTTGAAGGGGAAAAGAGGAATTTGAATCCCTTGAAAAATGTGCAAAATATGTCATATCCTTCCAGAACTTCATCTTTTTAAAAAAATATATATCTTAAGGTGAATATGACTTTCCCATAGGGACAATCAGTGATCTGAGAGGGAATTACATTTCTAACCAAAGACCCAATGCCCAACTTTTATAGAAATAACCACAAATGTCACATTTAATCAGTTTGAAAAAGCACAATGAAACTGTGGAGGTTTTACATGAGATTGGCTACCAATTACCTCTTCTGTCTTGGACCCAAAAGACCCATTTCCAGCTCAGATATACAGAATATTTCTTCAGGTGGAAGGTTGGCTTCTGGAGGCACTATCCATATCATCATTTCACAATATACTTTTCTCTTTTGAACTCCATATCATCTGCCTACACTACTCTTTCTCATAGAAAGGTCCTAAAGACACTCATATATCTACAGTACTACTAGTCAGAAAAGATGAACAAAACTATTTAAGTTAATACTCTGTTACTGGAAAATAGCTGAACAAATTATAGTATAAGAATGTCACAGAATATTACTGTATTGTAAGAAATGAGGGATTCAGAGAACCACTGAAAGACTTAAATGAACTGATGCAGAGAGAAGAATGATCCCAATTGTCTATAAATGAAAAAGAAATAATTAAAAGTCATCATAACTTAGATTAAATACTATAGCTAGCTAGTCTTGGCTCCAGAGAGTTGGTAGTAACTGTGCATTGTTGAATAAGTCACTTAACCAGTAGATGTAATAGAATATCACTGTGCTATGGAAGAAATGACAAATATAATGAATACAAAGAAATGAAGAAAGACTTACATGAAATGATAAAGCAAGCAGGGCCAAGGGAACAAGATAAACAATGATTAAAATAATTTAAATAGAAAAAACCCTGAGATTAAAAATTGAATATTATAAAATTACAAACAAGAAGCATGACCCCAACCAAAGAAAGGATATGGGAAGCCACCTCTCCCCACTTCTTGCTAAAGTGAGAGATTTGCAGATATGGTACAATCCATATAATTGCAGACTGCTTTTGATTGGTTTTGCTGATCTTTTTCTCTTTCTTATTTTCTTTTCCTTTCATTTCTTAAAAAAAAATTATTGGGGCAGCTAGGTGGTACAGTGAATACAGCACTGGTCCTGGAGTCAGGAGGACCTAAGTTCAAATCCATTTTCAACATTTAATAATTACCTGAGTGATCTTGGGCAAGTCACTTAACCTCATTGCCTTGAAAACCCGCCCCCCAAAAACCAAACAAACCTATTTAAGCAATTTGACAAGAGCTCCCTGAGTTCTATTTTTAAAATCTTCTCTTTATTATCAATGCTCATCCTCTCCTTTTTCACTTTGGTCATGGAAACCTTCTCCTTAAGGCTAATTCCTATACCTATGTCCATAATGACATTCACCACCCAACTTCTCCAGGACTGTGGTCAGCAGACGTATCTCTTCTTTCTCATGTACCTTGAGAATCTGTTTCTCCATGGCTTCTTCCCATGTGCCTACAAACATACTTAAGTCTTTTTTTTTTAGGTTTTTGCAAGGCAAATGGGGTTAAGTGGCTTGCCCAAGGCCACACAGCTAGGTCATTATTAAGTGTCTGAGACCGGATTTGAACCCAGGTACTCCTGACTCCAAGGCCGGTGCTCTATCCACTATGCCACCTAGCTGCCCTTAAGTCTTTCTTAAAAAATTTTTTTAAACCCTTTTATTCTACTGAAGCTACCAGCTATTACTTCTCTCTTTCCCTTCACTTTTAACTTCTTGAAAAACTGTTTATGCTAAATGACTTTATTTCTTCTTTATGATTCTTCCATCTTACCACTGTGAACTCCTTTCTGCTTCCACTCCACTCCATTGTTAAAGGTCATGAATCCTTCATTTATACCTGAATGACTTCTATTGCTAAATTCCATGATTTTAGTTCTCATATTCTTTGACACCACTAGCCACTATTTCTACTTACTCTTTAATTTAAAAAACAATACTTTCTTGATTTTCTTCTTACCTCTTAAATCCAAATTCTTAACCTCCCCTGGAACCATTTGTGTGCTCCAAATCTGGTCTTGGGTCTCTTCCCTACCCACTCTGTGCTCTATCTCATGGCAATCTCAATCACACACAAAACTTCCATTGGCACTTATATGGAGTGATTTAGAAATTACTATTTGTAGTCTTGACCTCTCTTCTGAGCTCTGGTCCTGCTTACTTCATTCAGTTCATAAATGTCTTCACAAGTTTCTCTGTATTCATTATATTAGCTTTTTGGAGCACAGTGATAATCCATTACATTTAAAATCTATTTATTTATTTATTTATTTATTTTCCCCAACAAAATGCAAAGTTAATTTTCAATAATCATTTTTGGTAAGGTTTTAATTTTCATATTTCTCTCTCTCCCCCTTCCCTCCTTCCTCTAACAGAGTGCAAAAAAATATTAATTTTTAAAAGTTTTTGGTTCCTGATCCTCTTTCAAAATTGCCTTCAGAGAAAGGTTACTAGCCATATCAGACAACTGGTCTTATTTCTTTATAATCAATCGCAACTTTCTATCATTTTCAAATACCTTTTCTTTCAAAATCCTTCACTTTTAGTTTACATCTACTTAAGCCAAAGGTATGCAGGTACTAAGCAGAGTGAAGTCTCCAAGAACCAGTGCTTGAAAAGTCTAATAAAAGCCAAGACGATTTCAGTAATCTATAAATGGGACTGACCTAAATTGCTTCATGATTGGTAGCACAGGAGATTTGCTTTCCTTCAGTTTTTCTTCATATTAGCATAAAAAGGTAGTGATGGATAGATTCAGGAAATATATCCTGATCTGGTGACTTGCTTTTAACTATATCATAAGGCTGGTTTTTGCTGCCAGATTTTTCTGATAGAGTGAATGATTTAGATGCTCAGAGTCACCCAGGTCTAAGGCCAGATTTGAACTCAAGAAGATGAGCCTTCCTGACTCCAGGCCAGACACTCTCTCCACTCTACCACCAGCTGGGTCTTGGGTTTCTTTGCTTCAGTTCTAGCACTGTGCCTGCTGTGTCACCCATCTGCTTCTATCACTAGCTATTCAGATGTTACCTAGCCTCCTGGGGGAGAGAAGATAGACAAGAGCCAATCCCAATTTGGAAAGTAACTTTAAGCCTTATTTCTGAATGCCTATGTTTTCACAGACATGCTTTTATCAATAATGAACATTTCAGCCCATCTCTGCCTCCTCATCTTGTGGCACTTTTGTCTAGGGCCTATTTAAATCTCCCAATGGTCTATTCAACAAACATTTTCTTCTAGATTTCTTGACATCATATGGATACCAGTGGAGCAAACAGGTGGTTGATAATATTCTCATTTTATAGTTGAGGAAACTGAGGCAAACATAAGTATAAAGTGACTTGCCCAAGATTACAGAGTAACTATCTGTGGTTGGATTTGAACTCAGGGTTCAACTTAAGAAAATCACTGTGGTTGCTATTAGAAAGCTGTTGTAATAGTTCATGTGAGTGGGGGTGGCTAGGTGGCATAGTGGATAAAGCACTGGCCCTGGAGTCAGGAATACCTGGGTTCAAATCTGGTCTCAGACACTTAATTACCTAGCTGTGTGGCCTTAGACAAGCCACTTAATCCCATTGCCTTGCAAAAACCTAAAAAAAAAAATGCCCCCTTATTCTATGTTTATTAGTTGTTTTTAAAAAACTTTTTCATATATATATATATATATATATATATATCAAAAACTTTTTTCATTGGTTTTATGACTATTTTGTGTATTTATATATATATCTTGATATAATTGTGATTTTTTTTGCTCTTGTTAATATGATCAATGCCGCCCCAGGGGCATTTCTTTAACATGACAAATAGCAGAGATTTCCAAACTTTTTCAGTTCACAATGACCTTAATGTTTCAGTAGTTTTGACAGTGTCCCTAGACCAAAACCCAAGCAGTTCCATTTATTAAATATTTATTAAATAATTTATACCCTAACAACTCAGAAAAAACTGTAAGAAAAAATATTTTTATTTCATTCTTAAATAGCCATACATATTTTCTTATTAATGAGATACATTTTTCCCATTAGGCACAAATTCTCAAACCATGCAATCAGATTTGACACCACCACCCTCACTTCCTTTTCCATGTAAATTTTCACAAGGTATTTGTTTTTAATCACATCAATTGCTGAAAACCCAGCTTTTCAAATATGATATCTAACGGTAATTCAGAGTCGCTGAGCTTTACTATTTAATAACAAATGTTCATAGAAATTTTAAAATCTGCCACAGTGCCCCTGTGAGTTTATTATAGCACTCAGTTTAGGAACTTCAGGTAAATGGTATTTATCTAAAACCAGAGTCAACATTGTATGCCACAGTGATAAACTATAAGTTCCATTAAGATTAGGGATAAAACTAGCATATCCATTTTTACCACCTCTATTTGATATAATGCTTGGGAAATGGTAACTATTGCAATAAGACAAATAAGAAAAAGAAATTGAGGGGTTAAGTAGAGACAATGATAAAGAAATCACTTTTTGGTGATACGATAGGATACTTAGTAAACTCCAGTGTCAACTATAAGTAATGGAAACAATAACTTCTGCAAAGTTCCATAATATAAAATAAATTCTTATTACTCATTATTACTCTTATTCCTACATAAACCCAACAAAACCTGGCAAGAAGAGATAGAGAAACTCCATTTAAAGTAATAGAAAATATATAAAATATTTGGAATTCTATCCACCAAGACAAATCTAAGAACTACAAAACTACAAAATGCTGTTTAAAGACTCAGAAACCTAAATAATTGATAAAATATTAATTGCTCATGGGTAGCCTGAACAATATAATAAAAATGAAAATACTACCTAAATTAATTTACTTTTTCAATGTTGTACCAATTAAGTTCCCTAAAGAATATTTTAAAACAAAAGTTCAAGAATCTCAAGGGTAACAATAAAAAAAAAAAAGCTAGGGATGGGGGGGGCAAGAGGGGGAAGAACCTAACAGTAAACAAACTGAAACTATACTATAAAGTAATAATCATGAAAACAATTTGACACTATTTAAAAGTTCCTCAGGAAAACAGATTAGGTATACAACAAATATAAATAAATTATTCAAGGATTATAGTGTTTATCTGATAAACTCCCAAATCCCAGATACTAGAATGAGTCACTATTCAGCAAAACCTTATGGGGACCTGGAGAGCAATCTAGCAGAAATTAAGTTGAGACTAATACCTTGCCCTAAATGGATATTGGATATATGACCTACACATAAAAGATCAGATCATAAACAAATTAAAAAAACATGGAAATTATCTTTCAAATCTATGGCTAGGGAAAGAGAACAACACAAAATAAAATAAGCATATTTTGATTATATAAAATTTGGTTACATAATTTTAATTTATATAATGGAATAATTTTGAAATTACTAACTGGAAGTATCTGGAAGTCACAAGACCATGGTATCGTTGCTTTTTTTTTAAGTCAAGATATGGTTTAATGTTTAAGAGAAATGCCACATTAACTGAATAATAAACTGACTATAGTGTTGATATAAGTATGAAGTCACTTCTGGATTCGCATTAGCAGTAACTTTTTTTTCCTCCTAAGAGAGAAGAAAAGAAGAAATAAAGGTAAAGAGGGAAGGTGTTGAACAGGAATTGTCTATAAAGATTATATTGAGAGGAATACTTCTTCTCTAAGAGTTACCCAACCACACAAGTCTATTTTTCAGTCCCCTGGAGGAGCTGTTATCTAGGTATTGCTAACAACTCGATTCACTGAACAAACACAATTGGACTATTCTAACGTTATTCTTATGTGTTAATTTACTCCCTTGGGAGCAAAGAACTAAAGTCACTTTGATCTCCAGGGAGTAGTTATGTTACAGGTAAAGTTGGCGATGGGGCGGTGGGGGGGAGGTTCAGGACATAAACACAGGCAATATCATTGATGGGGTAAACTGTAATTTGGTTTTGGAGTTTATACCTGAGAGAGGCCTTCAGATATAGAAATACAAGACAAATCTAAGTACTATAAAACTACAAAATACTGTTCAAGTGTTTAAAGCTACAAAATACCATTTAAAGCCTAGGAGAAATTCCCCTCTTGTCTAAGACACAGGTTTGAGAAAAGTCCTTCCTACCCATTTGGCCTTGTGATAGAGAAAAGCAACCCAAAAGGAATTCCTGCCACCTATCCCTGCATAGTTGAAGATGCCTTTCTTTATCTAAATTTCTGCTTCATTCCCAGACTAGCCCCTAGATGAGGACAGACTCCCCTGTGGTCTCACCTGCACCTCACCTGCCCCTTAGCTCACTCCCCTATCCCTTTCCCCTGAGAAAGCAACAGATCCTAACATCCATTCATCTGTTGATTAAAGGGGGGGGGGGGGTGGTCCAGATCCTTCTACTTAAACTCGTTCTGCTTTCCCTAAGACAGACTTTTCAGCTGGACCTGATTGACTGTCTTATATCACTCCTGATCCAAAAATTATCAAATAATTAAAACTCCGCTTCAGGGGATCCTGTTTGTGTGTGTGTGTGTGTGTGTGTGTGTGTGTGTGTGTGTACATGTGTTTTCTCATGACTGGATACCAAAGCAGGGTACGGGTTCCTTGGGCAAGAGGCTTTAATCTCCCTTGTCCAAGGATTAAGACTCCCATCATTTCATGGTTCCAGAAACCTTCTGCTGTTTTTCTCTGAAATTCAATATTCCCTTTTGCAAATCTATGGATCCCTTTCAAGCCAAAATAGGGGTAAGGGGTTTCTTTTGTCTTTCCCTACTCTCCCCTTGCTCCTTACAGTGAGGTCGTCTGGGGGAGCAGTCCAGGGTGAGGTGTTACCTGGGGAGCTTCTTTTGAGGCTGGGGGGACAGAGACTGTTGGGTGAGGGAGGATGTTTGGTCAGGGTGGCCACAGGTTGATCTCTAGCTCTTAGCTAGAACTTAGGGGCCACCACTCTGATGGGTCCACTGTGGGTTTCCATATTGAGGGACGCCTCTTATAGGGTATTTCTCTTGTTAGGAGCATGGGAATGGGACTGTGTACTCCCCAAAATATACCCTCAGGGGATATATTCCGACAAAGGAGGAAAAATTTAGAAATGAAATTTTAGGAGATTTTAGGAGAATTTTAGGAAATTTAAATGAAAACACCTAATCCTCTTATGAATTTATTCTGGCATATATACATACATACATACATACATATATATATATATATACACATATATATAAATATATTAGATAATCAGATTTACATTGGATAATTAGAAGTGGTGATTCATAAACGGGTCTCTAAAAATCTGACTCTCAAAGAAAAGGCTCTTAATTCCATACATATGCAGATAGCCTCATCCTCTACGCCCTCTCCCTGGAAATTCCCTTTGACTATAGAAAATTTTTCTTTCTTATAGATACAGCTTACCTTAGGAGTTCCCACCTGAGAAAACTCATTACCCCCATTTCACCTCCTCACCAATCTCTGCCCATCACAAAAGTCCCAGGGGGGCCTGGTCTGGGTTCTGATACTTTAGCTCTCTCAACATTTTAATTCAGAGCTCTGGCCCAGAATTTTGAAATGCATTATCAAGCCTGCAGGTAATGTATATAAATTAGCAAAATCCAAAACCTAAGCCAATGTAAGATTCATCCTGTCTGCCCTCCTTTCTCCCTTCCCCCTCATGCAAGGGGGAACATTTTCTTCTTTCTGGCCATTCTTTCCATACTGGGACAGTGGGAATTCAGCCTCCTCCTCAGACAATGAGGTAAAAATTTACCTGAAAGTCCCTTTTGTGGAAGGGGAGAATCTGTCCAGTTCCTTGTTCTCTAGCTTGGACTCCACTGAGGTTTTTTTCCCCTGCACTCAACCCCCTCCCCTTTCCTTCTCATAGTTTTTTCAAAAGAAAAAAAATAAATTTTTTGCTATCAATGAAGTACAATTGTGTAATCTAAGGTTCACCCCATCCTGGGCATTAGGCCAACAGAAGCCTCTCAAGAACAGCAAAAGGTATAGGTTAATTAAGTTTATTTTAAAACCATGCAAGTTAATATCAAACATTGATCACTGCAAATATATCTTGCTATAATTTATATAAGGTTTCTATTCAATTTCTATGTTTAAATCTTAAATGATATAAGATTTAATTCCATAACTTGAATATGTTTTGTGGCTATTTTTTGTATTTGTAAACTGTTAAAAACATCTGCAAATGATTTATAATGTACCTATCTGTAAGGAATATTTGATTGTGATAAATCAAGAGAAGGAATTGTGCTGTGATAAATAAAATCATGGTTTATGTAGCTGTAAAAGTAAGGTTTTACATAAGTCATTGGATTTGGTCAAGAACAATAGGTACTAAAATCAGAAAAAGGAAATTCAGTGGAGTGAATACAGTTGGTTAAACAGTTTATGAAGGGAAAATGCAAGCTGTGCTGTGTGAATTAATGGATTTAATGACAGGAAAATGAAAAGAAGAAAAAGGTTACAAGGAAATATGAAAAGATGTAGAGAAGCGTGGATTTAAATGAATGAAAAATAGGGGTGAACAGGTTTAACTTTGTACAAGTAAAAATACTGATTTTGGAACTTTTGATTGATTTAAAAAACAGTGAAAAAGAAAAAAGAGTATAGAGGACTGTGAAGCAATAGATAATCTGTGAATCACCCAGTCAATTGATAAAATGGAGTTTCTTCTGGGATTGTGTAATCCAGATTTGTACTAAATTGAGATGTGCTCTTGACTATGATTGAGATAATTTGAAAACTTAGCATTGGACTGACACTTTTGTAATCTCTGACAGTGAATTGACTGGAAAATGATAAACCCCATGATACGAAATGTTTGGGATATATCTCATTTGTGTTAAATAGAACTACAGTATTTAAATCATAAATTAGCATTTTGTATAATATCATTTGGAATATAGACAGATGGATTTGAATTCAGTTTAGGACACATTTTAGTGAAATATGTCTCCTAACTTAATGATTAAGATAAATCAGAATTTATTGTACTTTTTGGCATTAAAAATTTAGAAGATAAAAATCCAAAGAAAGTTCCATCTACCTTGGTTTACTATTTTGTAAAGTTATTTGAGAATGCATTTAATTAAATCATGAAATTTTCAGACTTTTTTTAACAGTTGTGATTATTAATAGGGACAAATTCTTTCATAAACTAGAACACTGAGAGATTAGAATTGAACTGTTGAACACAAGAATATGAGTTAGGAAATTTAATAACTTGCAAACTTCTAAGTTTTGAAAGGAAACTCATAAAGAGGGGAAATATTTTACTCAAGAATAGGATGTAGGGGCAGCCAGGTGGCACAGTGGATAAAGCACCAGCCCTGGAGTCAGGAATACCTGGGTTCAAATCCAATCTCAGACACTTAATAATTACCTAGCTGTGTGGCCTTGGGCAAGCCACTTAACCCCACTTGCCTTGCAAAAACCTAAAAAAAAAAGGAATAAGATGTAATCCACAAGTATGTTATACTCAAAGATAAATTTATATGTATGTGTATATATATATGTGTGTGTGTGTCTGTATATGTATGCCTACATTTTTAAAAGTTGTATTTATATATGAGTCAATTATTTGGAGATTTAATTTGACATTTCTAATAAAGTAAAAGGCAAAGAAAAATGTGTTACTATTAGGGTGTAATGGTCTTTTTTGCATTCTGTAGAAAAGGCCTTAGATTATTCTCTGGTTGTTGTTACCTGGGGGAAGCTGGTCAGCTCCTGTTAGCAAAGAAAGAGAATTCCTATGTATCTTTGGGCCACAAAAGCAATTTGTGAAACTTTGTCTTTATTCATTTATTTATAAAAGGGTATATATTAAAAATTAGGTTGTTATAAATCCACATATGGTGCAATTCAATTAATTTGATTAATTGGATTTGAAATTTGTTAACTGGGTGACTTACAGAAGTTACCTCATCTCTATTTACTAACTGTAAACTGCCTAGCATTTAAACTTGATATGTTAACTGTTATTATTGTTTTCACAATTAAGAATAAATGCTTCTTACCTGATAATTTTATATGAAGTTTTTATTATTGGTGACAAGAAAACTGATTTAACATTTAAACATGTTGGAGATATAAGTTTGTTTCAAGTAATAATAATTCTTGGGTTATAATGTACAAATTGGTAAACTGTTGCACAACTTATGTGCTTCAACTTGGATATTATTTTAGAGTATTGACTGAAAGAAATTATAAGAAAAAACAATGGAAAATGTTTTAAATCAGTCCTTGTTTTGTAACTTGCCTGGATTTTTCCATCTTTGACTAAAGTTAAGAAATATTATATCTACAATTATTTCTTATTAATTATGGAAAGGTAAATTGTGTGAACTTATTGCTATAATATTGGAACTTAAAGATCAAAGAGCATATAGCCCACTATAGGATAAATGGGTGAGCAGACAGGGACAACCAATCCAGCTCTCCTTCTCTAGAGTCTTGGTGGATTCAGTATGAGCAAGGTCACAAGCCCTGGGAAATGAGCCAACTCGAATTGTGCACAGTGAACCTAGCTTGCTGCAGATATGCAAGCTCTTGTCGAAGTACAGGATTTCTAATGAGTGGAATATTTCCAATAAAACCTTCTTAGGGTTAATATTCTTAAGTGAAGTCCTCTCAGGGTTAAGAAATATTAAGAAAAACAAACTATTATTCTTAGATGAAAGACCTTGCATTCCAAATGAGATTTGTAATGTCACCTGTTTTCTCCGTAAGGCTAGTTTTACTAACCGGGAGGATATGAGACTGTTCCTAGAAAGACCTTGTGTTCCAAGACAAGTTCATAACTTTATGATAAACCTATTTTTACTGGACTTAGACATTACTTTAATAAGGTAGTAATAATCCTGAAAGTTATTCTCACCATCTGGATGGTGAGGTAATATTTTAAGAATACCTTTAGATTTTCCTGAGTAGAATGTAACTCTGAAGACTAACCAATGAGTCGACAGGGAGAGAGAGGAAAGGGAGGAGGAGGGGATTAAATTAGGTCACAACATCTTGCTTGACTCAATTCGAGGCAGCTCCTTGATCTTCACTACTTTTGTGAGACTTGGAGTGTGCCCTTCTCTCAAGAAAAGCAAATAAAAACTTTCTTTTGCTCAGACCAGTCCCTGAAGATTTTGTTAAGTGTATCTTTTTCACATACACTAATAATTCCAGGCCGTATTTAAATTTAAGAAAAGAAAAATAAGTGGAAAATATTAAGTAAAAGCATTTAAATCTGTCTATTGCTTATTACAACTCATGAGGGAAAAATAACTATCTAGCATATGCTGTAGTGGAATTTGCTATTTGGGGTAAAGGTCTTTGGACTACAAAACGTTTTACACTACAGTTTGACTTAAGGTATTGTTGCTTAATTGATCATTAAGTCAATAATCACCATTCAGAAGGACTTCTAGAAGGTAAAGTCATAAGCTACTCAGTCCAAGGTGGGCTTCTTCTGGCTCAGCTTCCCCACTGTGCTCCTTTGAAAAGGAGAGTGTCTCCCACCTAGATGTTTCTGAAATCTATGAGGAGAAATCTATGTGACACTCCCCTGAAGTCAAACAGAGCTAAGGATGTTTGATCCTACTGGATATGTACTAAGTATTTAGGGGTAAATTGGTTTTGTTTTAATCATATTTCAGTTTTTTCCACAATTACAGCCAGTAGCCAGGGAAAGACATGGGTGTTGGCCCACTATGACCTGGTACCACACAGTATTCCACTACATACTGACAAGACCAATCCTGTACTACCAACTACCAAAGCAATGAAATATTATTTCATTGTCCACACTTTCTCTTTGTTATTGCTATTCTTCCTCCTCTTGTTATTGTTGTGTGTGTGTGTACATATATATGTGTATATATATATGTATATATATGTATATATATACATATATATATATATATATATATATATATACACAACTTCCAATAGATTGGACTCTGAGTGTTCTATGAAAAAGAATGCATGGATATACAAAGTCCAAGATGAAAGGTGGGGATATGATGGAATAAACTATAAAGACAGACTTTTCAGTTGGAGTTGACTGACTGTCTCACTTTACTCCTGATCCAAATACTATCAAATAATGAAATTTTGCCTTCAGGGGATACCTCTGTGTGTACATGTGTTCTCTCAGTACTGGACACCAAACCAGGGTACAGGGTCCTAGGGTAAGTGCTTTAACCTCCCTTGTCCAAGGATCAAGACCCCATCATCACCAGAACTTTATCCTTCATCTTTAAGGAAATTTCTCCCCTTTCCACCAAAGCAAGTGACTGACCATAGAACACAGATATGAAATACACTGGATGATGAAACTGGCCTTCCAAAAAGCAAAGAAAGCAAAGGTGAGGTATAAAAACAAAGTACCAGGGTTCCTTCTAATACTTACTAGGTTTAGGACCAAATCATTTAACTTCTTCAAAGCTGGAGAGGAGGGGAGGGGAGGAGGAGGGAGAGAGGAGAGAGAGAGAGGAGAGAGGAAGATAATACCAGTAATACCTAATATGATTATGGGACTTAAATGGAAATATGCAAAGAGAGAAATACATACATATATATAAACACACATGTACTTTTCAAACTACAATAAACTGTATAAATTGCAGCCATTATTAAGACCTCAGATGACAGCAATTCCTACAGATTAATTCATAGTATTTGTCCTTTGTTTTTGAAGACCATGACATCAGGGAGATAATGCTATTACACACACATGAATTGGATTTGACCAGATATGAGTCATAAGGACTAAAGATAGCCCTGGATGCCAGGCAATTGCCCGAGGTCACAAAACCAGTAAATGTCTGATGCTAGATCTGAATTCAGGTCCTCCTGACTTCAGGGATGGTGGTGCTCTGCTCTCTTCCCCATCAACTACTCCAGTCCCAGAAAACAGGGCATTTATTTCCTGAGTCTAATTCTATTAAACAACTACTAAGGACCCATTAACGGTGATTTTAAAAAAAGATTAAAAATCTTCTCAAGAAACTAACGTTCTACTGGGTTTAGTTTAGAGGAGTAAAGGACATCTAATATGTGGACAAAGTTTAATTCAGGATAGGTAGTGATGGGATCCATAAAGAGAACTATAGGGAAATCTGAGATGGGAAAGAACACTTTTTTTTGCTGGCTGAATCGGGAAAGTTTGACTAATGAAGTAGCCCTGAGCTAAAACCTTGAAGGTAGATAAGATGGTAAAGAAGAAAGGCAAAGATGAAGATGAAGAATAAGGGCAATGTTGATAAGAGGGATGTCTGGTCATGAATGCATATTTCGAATGTAATATTGCAAGCTATGAAACAAGTGCAAATAGATACTACTTTAAGAATTCAAAATATAAAATCCTAATCCACAAGAAAGATGATTTAAGGAGAAATTCTTCTGGGTACAAAGAGATCCACTAAAAGGGTTCTTTAAAGAGCATGTTTAAAATACAATTCAAGGTAGAGACTTTTATGGGAATATACCTCTTGAGTAAATGGAGGTATACATTCATTTATGGACCGTCTTAATGATCTGTTTTAGGTCCTTAGGTTATGATAATATTAAAGAGTCTGGGGAAAACAAATCAAGAAATATGGAGTTTATGTTGAGAGGAGGAAGGTTAAGAAGATTGCTAGATTCCATATTAGGACACCTAGGTTTTGTGTTGGTATTACTACAATTTCTCATGTTGCCTTATCCATGTTATTTCTTCCCAGTGGATCTCAGTTGGAGCATTTATAAATTGAAGGGAGGTCATACCAGATTGCCTCCAAAGTCCTTTCCAGCCCTAATATATTCTCTAATTCTACTATACATTTAGAGTACCATGCTTTCTCATAGCTCATAATTCTTATCAAGGGGTTTTGGTGTCAGAGGATTCTTTGGCACTCTGGTGAAATCTATAAACCTTTTCAGAATAATGTTTTGTTTAAATGTACAAAATAAAACACGTAAGATTATAGAGGAAAATAGTTTTGTTGCTATTCACAAAGATGCGATTATTTTCTCATTCAAGTTTATGGACCTGGTTAACTGCTTCCCCCCCCCCCCTTTTTTTTCTTTTTAAGCCTTTGTTAAGCTTTGTTTAAACTAATGGCTTCCAGATCTGAGGATAGAGAAAGGAAGAGTAGTTTTAGAAATGATGGGGTGATATTTAAATAAAAGATAACAAAAATGTTCATTAAGCAAAAAAAAATTCCTGGCAGCAAACACTAACCATTGGTTTGAAGGTGAAATAAGATAATAAAGCTAGAATCTTGAAGGTTAGTTAAGGGGGGGGTGGAAAAACAACTATTGTTTTCCAGACATGAAATAAAGTAGGTAATTTCCTCTTGAAAATTGTGACATTTTTTATTAAAATGTGATTTTATTTGATTTTAAATTTGTATCATTCCCTTCCCCATCCAGAAATAAGGTTTTATATTCATACCTGTGTACACATGTATACATGTATGTTTATGTATTGTGTTTTATATATATTAAAATTAATTTTGCTTTGACAATTTGGTCTCGAGAAACATACTTTGAGGTAATTGGTGATAAACTGAAGAGGTCATCAAAGCAGCAATTGAAATAGCTCAATTAGTCACATTTTTACTATAATGCAGAAACTAAAACCTAGAAAGACAAAGCCAAGATTACCCTCACAGGCCATTGAGGCACCTCAATGGTGCCTCAATGAAATTCCAAAATTTCACCAAAGAGATGTGACCAGTTTGTGTATCTGTTTTTGTTGTTAGATCTTTTTTTTTTCAGTCATGTTCAACTCTTTATGGCCCCCTTTGTGGATTTCTTGGCAAAGATACTAGAGAAGCAACTGAGGAAAACAGGTTTAAGTGACTTGCCCAGGGTCATAGAGCTAAGAAGTGCAGCTGCCCTGTATACGTGTACATATCTTTTCTTGTAGTCAAATCATTTCATCCTATTTGCCTCAGTTTCCTCATCTGTAAAATAAGCTGGAGAAGGAAATGACACACTAGTCCAGTATCTTTGCCAAGAAGTCTGATGTGACAATGCATATTTTGGGGGGAGAAGGCTTATTTCTTGTGGTTTTTTTTATAAAAATAATATTTATAGTGACAAATGAGTAAGTTGAGCTACATTAAGTTAAGAAGATTGTGTCTAGAGTGAACAGTTATAGTCTAACTGAATATTCCTATTTTGGGGAAGAAATTGACAAGTTGGAGGAATGAAGGAAGCTCGCTCACATGTTCAGGTCTATGAAAGACCTAAGAGTTGAGGAGGGGAGAGATAACTACTGTTTTCAAATGTTCAGAGAGGGATTCAATTTAGTCTGCTTAGTTCTAGAGGGTAGAATTAGGATTATGAGGAATTTAACAGGAAATAGCAGGTCTGAGCCTAATTTAAAGAAACACTTTCTAACGATCAGAGGTATCAAAATAGGATAAACTTCTTTGGAAGACAGGATTTGGGCTCAAGTTTCTCCTCCAATGTTATAGCTATGAGACCTAGGACACTTGATTGAATCTTTCTAGGCTTCAACTGCATTCTATAAAATGAGGTAATGCCTTACTTCTCCTTTAGCCTGCCTCAGCAGCCCAACCAGGAGCACCCCCTTCTTATTTTGAATTACTCCAGCACTTTCTGAATAGCTCCTATGTGGATCTTTTTTAAAAATTTAATTTAAATTTTTAAATTGGTTTTTGAATTTTATAATTTTTCCCCCAATCTCACTTCCCTCCCTCCACCCCCCCACAAAAGGCAGCCTGATAGTCTTTACATTGTTTCCATGCTATACATTGATCAAAATTGAATGTGTTGAGAGAGAAATCATATCCTTAAGGAAAAAATAAAATATGAGACAGATAAATTACATAATAAGATAACTTTTTTAAAAATTAAAGGTAATAGTCTTTGGTCTTTGTTTAGACTCTACAATTCTTTCTATGGCATTCTCCCATCACAGATATCCCAAGATTGTCCCTGATTATTGCACTGATGAAATGAGCAAGTCCATTAAGATTGATCATCAACTCCATGTTGCTGTTACAGTGTACAATGTTCTTCTGGTTCTGCTCATCTCGCGTAACACAGGGTTGTGGGTACCTTGCTGGCTCCAAAATATTTGCTAACCAATTTCCCCACCAGATCTCAGCACTTCTGATGCAAGAACCCTCCCATTCAGAGTCATAACTGCCATTTCTTCTAGGTGATGGTTTCCTAAGCTTCTGTCCACTCACTCTAACTGATGAACAAAGCTTGATCTAAGATGTGGTCAACCCTCTACATTAGGTCACTGCTAGTTATGCAAGAAACAAAACAATCATCTCAAGAAGCTGTGACTAAAGGAAGGATACCCCCCGGACATAGAACAACCACCTCTCAAGTTCACAAACTATAAATCTCAGAAACCAAGCCTTTAATTTTTCATTCCTAGAACTCCTGCCCAGGGGCCCTATATCCTGTCTAGTGGTTACTCTGCTATCTCATTAACAAGCCCGGGCTAGTGACATTCACTGCCCTTCATTCCTTTCCAGCCTCTTTCCTCCCTTCCTCCTTTCAGTGTCCCTTGTGACTTCTCTCATCATACCTGTTGATCATTTCCCATATGTACCTCTTTTTCTGGGGGGGGGGGGGGCTTGCAGGGCAATGGGGTTGGGGTGGCTTGCCCGGGGTCATACAGCTGGGTGATTGTTGGGTGTCTGGGACCGGGTTTGGGCTCGGGTTCTCCTGGCTCCAGGACTGGTGCTCCATCCACTGTGCCACCTGGCTGCACCTATTATTATTTTTATTATTAATTTTAATTTTTTTCTCTTTACTTTATCGCTTACACAGGTCTATATTTTTGGGGGGAGGGGGTATTATGTTTACTCTTAAACAAGAATATTTTGCTAATGTATAAAAAACATAATTTGTACAAAAATAAGAATTTAAAAAATTAATTTTGCTTTGAGGTTTGCTCCTTGAGGGAACACTAAACATGTCTTTGTAACACTAAAAATGCTGTCATACAGCAAATACCCATTAAAAGTCTATATTCTTCTCTTTTCCCAATATCATTTATAAATATAGGATGAATTGAAAGTATAATTGCAAAGAAAGATTCTTTTTTAAAAAAGATGAGTTCTGTTCTATGGTAAGAATGAATAAAAAAGCTTTTATATAGGAGACAGGGTATTGGTATTAAACAAGGATTATTATCACCACTGAAAATTTTGCAATTATTTTTTCAAATTTCAAACATTATTTTCTTCTTCCTCCTCCCACCTCCTTTCATGTACTAAAAGGAAAGAAAAAAGGGGGGAAAGATAAGAAGAAATAGAGGGAGGGAGAAAGAAAGGGAAGGAAGTCAGGAAGGAAAGAGCCAAGTCAACAAGCATTTATTTAATTTTGTTATGAGCGGGGTGGCTAGGTGGCATAATGGATAAAGCACCGGCTTTGGATAGAGCACAGGCCCTGGAGTCAGGAGCACCTGGGTTCAAATCCGGTCTCAGACACTTAATAATTACCTAGCTGTGTGGCCTTGGGCAAGCCACTTAACCCCATTTGCCTTGCAAAAACCTAAAAAAAAAAATTATTATGAGCCAGGCACTTACCAAGCATCAAGAATACAAATACAAGCAGAATGAAAGCTAATTCTTGTTTTAGGAGCTTATAGTCCAAAGAGGAAATACTACACATCAAAGAAAACTGAAAAAAGAAATTGAGGAGAAAGTGTGCCCACAGGGGAATAGTACAGAAGTCTAGAAAGGACAAACATCTGGCTTGAGCATTGTACTTAACAGGGAGGTTCTGGGAGGAACTAGCCAACCAGAAGGGTCGCTGGAGCTGAATGTACTTCCACTGTGAAAAGTCTAGGATGGAGTGAATTTCCAGAGCAAAGAGGCTTCTGTAGTTTGGTGAAGAAAGTCTGGAGATTTATATAGGTGGAGCCTAGAAAGAGAAAGAGTAAAAAAGAGAGGAGAGAGAGACAGAGGAAAGCACTCTATCACAAAAGCATAGTCAAGCAAAATATATTTTCATATTTATCACACCAGAAATGATTCTTTTAATTTAAATTTTTTTTAAATTTATTTCTTATTCTGTCTATCATGAAGTAAGCATCAGCCTTCTTTATCAGTTCTCTGGAATCATGGTTGATCATCAAGCAGATCAGAGACAGAAAATAACAAATATTGGTGGAGCTGCTGAAAACTGGACATCTGAGTGAAACTGAATAAGGCCAACCATTCTGGAAAACAATTTTGAATTATGCACAAATAGTCACTAAACAACTTTTCATATCTATCGGGTTGGCTAAAATGATAGAAGGAAAAAATAACAACTGTTGGAGGGGATATGGAAAAATTAGGACATTAATGTATTATTGGTAGAACTATGAACTAAGCAAACCATCAATCTGAAATTATGCCCAAAGAGTTACCAAACTGCCTGTACCCTTGAACCCTGCAACACCATTATTAGGTCTGTTTCCCAAGATGATCAGCTAAAAAGGAAAAGAACCTGAATGTTCTAAAATATTTAACAGCTTTCTTGGTAGTTGAGAAGGAGTGGGAATGGAGGAGATACCCATTAGTTGAGGAATGGCTAAACACATTGTGGTATATGATTGTGATAGAATACAATCATCCTGTAAAAAAAAAAACAATGAGCTGGCTGATTTTAGAAGAACACAAAAAGAATTGCATGAAATATTGAAAAGTGAAATAAGCAGAACCAAGAGAATGTTCTATATAGTAATGATAATACAGTTCAAAGAACATCTGTAAACAACCAAGTTATTCTGAGTATTATAAATATTCAAATCAATTACAAGGACCAATGAAGGAAGATGAAATCTACCTCTAGAGAAGGTACTGATAAATAGAAGTATGGTTTTTACATCTTTTTATAAATTTGTCAAATGGTGACTTTCTCTAATGTGGGATGGTTAGGAAAAGAGGAAGACAATTCAATACTTAAAATGTAACAAAAAAGACAAATGCCAAAAATAATAATGAACATTTAATTTGTATGATTGATTGAACATGTATAACCTTTATCAAATTGCTTCCCTTTTCAATAAAGGGGAGGGAAATAATAATAACAAATTAAGAATAAAAAAATGAAGGTTAAAATTGTTTTACATATAATTGGAAAACTATTAAAACTAAAATTATAATATACAAGTTTAATAATAATAATATACTTAATAGCTATGTGATCTTAGACAAGTCACTTATTTGCCTCAGGTTTCTCAACTACAAAATAGAGATAATAGCATCTTTTCCCAAGGTTGTTGTGAAGATCAAATGAGAATATTTATAAATTGCTTAGTACCATTCCAAGGACTTCAGGCAGTACCATATAAAAGTTAGCTACCACTACTACTACTACTACTACTACTACTACTACTACTACTACTACTACTACTAGTACTGTTGTTGTTGTTGTTATTATTTCTTTATAGATTATATTTATAGGAATAATATTCCCCCAACTAGAATACATTTCATGAGAATAGGATATTCATCAGTTAAATTTTGTATATCTTCCTCATTGGTCCTTACACAATGTTCTGTACTTTAGAGATGACTTTTGAATTAAATTCACTGAGTGGAGATTTGGAAGAACAGAAGAGTCCAATGGTGTTTAACAATTTTTTGAAAAATCAATGACTAATGGATAGAGCACCGGCCCTGGAATCAGAAGTACCTGAGTTCAAATTTGGCTTCAGACACTTAATAATTATCTAAGCTGTGTGGCCTTGGTCAAGCCACTTAATCCCATTGCCTTGCAAAAACCATAAAAAAAATCAATAAATCCTAGGGGGAAAAAAAGGAATATATAGGAAATTTATCAAATTTGCACATGATATAAAACTAGGTCGGGGTAGTGAATATGCTTGCTTACATCACAGAGTTGGGGGCCTGGAAGGGTCTATTAAGATGAAATTTGAGTAAATGAAAAATGCTCCATTTGATTTGGAAAAAAATTCTCCATTAAAGACAGGGTTAGTATGACTGGAAGTACTAATAGATAGAAATGTCAATATAAATCAATAATGTTATGTGACAGCAAAAAAACCTTTCAAATATTTGAAGATAATTGCAATATGACATTCTTTACTCCCTCTAAATCTTCTCTTTTCCAGGCTAATAAAGATTTCTTTGATCAATTTTCATATGGCAATATCTTAAGACTCCTTTTATCACCCTTCTTTGAACCCTCTCCAGATTTTCAGTTCTTTCTGAAAATCTAATTTGGAACTGAAATCAATTCCACTACTGTGGTTTCACCACAGAGTTACAGTTTTCACTAATGTAGATAAAGTAAGGATAGTAGACAAATGGGGCAAACCACCATATATCCTGCTCTGAGTATCTTAAAGATATATACAGACTGCACAGCTAGCTAACTACCCTGCACCTCTCTAGGGGAATAAAATCTCAGCAGTTCCCAGAAGATGCACAACAACTACACATTCACCATAAAAGATGTGTAAGCACCTCCCCTGGGATTGTTTGTCCCATTTATAATTCCCTCCCTCTCATTGCTTGAGTAGCCCGCTGACTTTTCCAGAAATTATGACTGTCTTAGTCTTAACTACTTTTATTATTTTAGCTAACTCTAACTCATTTTTATTATTTTTAAATGCCTTAACTTTGAGTTTTTTAAGGTTTTCTCTCTCCTTATCTGGAAAAAAAACTCCTTTTAGTTTGTCCTAGTTCCATTTTTCTCCAACTTAGGGGAACAGTTCCTTTCCCCTACACTATTCAAACTGCTGCAAAGGAAAGAACACTACATGTCCACCCTACACAGTAGTTTGTCTTTTTTTTTTTAAGTCAGAAAAACACTATAGATCAGGGCTTGGTTTAATGTTCATCAATTGTCTAAATTTAAGCCAGAAATGGAAAAATAGTGATGTAGATAAAATGTGTAACCTTCATACAGAACCAGCTGTTAAACATTAACCCACCCTGCTAAGGAGCACCTCACATTAAACACTTTACAGTAAAACAATTCACTTTACTGTGAACAAAGCAAACCTGGGACTTAAAAAACAAGCAAACATTTGTTAGGAGATCACCAGATCGTAGATTTAGAGTTGGAAGGGATCTTTGGCACCATCTGGTTCAACTCTCTCATTTTATATAGAAGGACTATGAAACTCAGAGAAGGTTGAGCTACTCAAGGTTACCCAAGGTTACCCAAAGATGGGATTTGAACTTATCTCCTTTTGGTACTCTTTTCCAAGACCAGGTATAAGTGAACTTGATTTCCCCTCCCTCCCTCATTAATGAAGTCAAATTGATCTGTCCTACAGACACTCATAAAGAGGATATTTTGGCTTTCAAAATGAGACATAATTGAATAAATGATTGTAAAGTTCTTTGAAGGCATGTATCCTTTTTGGTTCTGGTTTGTTTTTATTCTGCTGCTGCCTTCTTGGGAACTTTAAACAAGAAAACTTACATATACTAGCTGACTGGGTATGATGATAATGCTAATGCTAATAATAAGAATAATAATAACAAATGTATGTGTCAGTTTAAGGTTTCCAAAGTACTTTGTTATCATTATCTCCTTTAAGACTCATATCAACCCAGATAGAAGCAGCATGACAATGGATGGAGATCTGAAGGGCTACCTCTCATTTGTGTTGGCTGTGGGATACTGGCCAAATCCTCCTCTCTTCCTAACTGTCCTATTACTGTCAAGGTCATCGCTATTCCCACCCTGCCCCCTACTCCCCAGCTATCCAGGATCAATCCTGATCCTCATCTTTTCCACCCCACCCTCCATCATCACATATCTAATCTCTTGTCATTTCTCCCTTTGCGCCAATATGTCCTATTCTCTCTACTCACAAGGCCACCATTCTAGTTCACTTTTCCACTACTGTAGTAGTCTTCTGATGGGTCTGCCTGCTTCAAGTCTTTCCCCATTCTGCTCATCTTCCACTCAACTGTCAAAATGATTTTCCTCAAGTGCAGGTTTGATTTATGTCAGGGGAAAGGGGAAGAATTTCTTTATCATTATTATTATTTATTTAAATGGCATTTATTAAATGCCTATGTGCCAGGCACTATACTTTACAAGTATTATTTCATTTTATGCTGGGAGGTAGGTGCTATTTTTACCCCCAATTTATTATTTATTTTAGGTTTTTGCAAGGCAATAGGGTTAAGTGGCTTGCCCAAGGCCACACAGCTAGGTAATTATTAAGTGTCTGAGGATGGATTTGAACCCAGGTCCTCCTGACTCCAGGGTCGGTGCTCTATCTACTGCATCACCTAGCTGCCCCTTATTACCCCCAATTTACAAGTGAGGAAACTGAGTCAAACAGGGGTTAAGTGACTGCCCAGAGTTCATTTGTCACCTAGTTGCCTCAGAAACTACCAATTATATCCAAGTCAAAATATCAAGTCTTCTATTTGAGATTTAGAGCCCTTCACAATCTGGTCCCTTCCTAATCTTTCTATTATTCTTAATGCTTTACTCCCCTTCACACACAGTCCTAATTGCCATTCCTGATACAGGTTATCTCCCAACTGCCTGCCTTTGCACTGTCTGTGTCTCAATACACCCAATGGTTTTTGTCTCCAACTACTAGTTTCCCAGCTTTCTCCCTTCTAAAGAAATGCCTTTCCCGGGGCGGCTAGGTGGCGCACCGGCCCTGGAGTCAGGAGGACCTGGGTTCAAATCCAGTCTCAGACACTTAATAATTACCTAGCTGTGTGGCCTTGGGCAAGCCACTTAACCCCATTTGCCTTGCAAAAAAAAAAAAAGAAAAGGAAAAGAAATTCCTTTCCCAATTCCTACCGCTACTGTGTTTAGTTGTTACTGTTACCGTTCAGTCGTTTTCACTTGTATCTGATGCTCTGTGACCCCATTTGGAGTTTTCTTGGCAAAAATCCTGGAGTGGCTTGCCATTTCCTTCTCCGGCTTATTTTACAGATGGAGAAAACTGAGGCAATCAAATGATAGGCCCAGGGTCCCGCAGCAAGCGACTGGGCTCGGATCTGAACTCAGCTCTTCCAGACTCCAGGACTGACCCTGGATTCAATGGACCACCTACCCGACGGCCCTCCTCCTTGGATTACGTCATAATTTGCTGTTTTGTAAGTAGGCAGACCTATAGATAGCTTATCTGTACACAGTTAGGTACACCGTCCCCGCATGGAGAGGAACTTCTTGAGGCAGGGACAGCAAAACCCTTCATATATATATATACATATATACACACACACATATATACATATATATGTATATATGTGTGTGTGGATACATATGTTTAAATATATCAAATATAATATTAAATAATTATATTAACAATATATTAATATTTAAACACATTTATGTATATATACAAATATTTAAACATATATATATATATATATATGTATATATATATAAACTTAAAGGTTGATTAATCCCAGAGGTCTGATCTGCGGTGATAAAGGAAATTCCTCAATTTTCTTTATATTTTGAAAATACATTTAAACAAATTTGATGTCAGAAGCCACAGGGCCCTCAACACGACAGGAAGGACTCCGGGTGCAGGTCCGGGCGGCCTGGCTCCCCGCCGGGTCCCGCGGGGCAGACAGCCCGGCCTGGCCGCCCTGAGCCCCCTCGTTTCAGCCAAGGGGTGGCCCAGGCCCGGGGAGAAGACGTGGCTCCCGGGACGGCTCCCTCGCGCGCATCAGCATTGCTACCGGCAGGAGAGAGCGGGGGGGGGGGGGGGCCTCCGGGGGGGGGCTAGGGGGAAGAGGGGCCACAAGCACCCCCTCCCGTGCCCGCGCGCCGGTGCCCGCCCCCTCCGGAGCCACGCCCCCGACGTAGGCGGGGTCTGCGTGGGCAGGAGGAGGGGCTTTGCGTTCATTGGTTGGGAGCTCGGGCGGGGGAGGGGCTGTGGGACTGCCCCAGTTCACCTAAGACTCTTCTGCACCAGGCGAAGTTAGCCCAAATGCTTCGGAATCTGGGGCTGAGAGGTGCCCGGGCCAGCGGGCAGCGGCGGGATCTGGAACCGCAAAACACTTCTGTCTGTCACGTAGAAGAAAACAACCCAGGACATGTCACGACCGTTGCCAAGGCAAATGGGGTTAAGCGGCTTGCCCAAGGCCACACGGCTAGGTAATTATTAAGTGTCTGAGACCGGATTTGAGCCCAGGTACTCCTGACTCCGGGGCTGGTGCTCTATCCACTGCACCACCATTCACTTTTGCAAACTGGATCACTTTGAACTTGAATTCAGCACTAGATGAAACTCTTTTCTGAGCCATTTCTGAGCAGAACGTGGCAAAATGTAACCTAATATAGCAGTAACAAATGTGAAACAATGAATGCAAAATCAACAAGCAAGAAAAAGTGGGAAATGCAAGTAAAAAAATCTTTAGTCCTTTAAAGTGATAGTTCTATGTTAAGATCAAGCTACAGTGGAGCTGACTGACTGATCAGACCAGTGTCGTGAGACTGTCCCACAGGTTAGGCACAGATGGTTTACATGGACAGACATCTGGAGTCTTTAGGTTTGCCCATCTCCCATTTCTTTTGAGCTCTTGCAGTTTTCCTTTGTACCTTCTTTTTTGTGAGCGTGCTGTCCTGAGTCAGTGTCCCCTATGTTTCACAATAGATTCCAGAGAGATCTTGGGAGTGTCCTTGCATTACTTCTGATCTTCATGCAAGCGATTTTCTCCTGTGAGTTCTCCCCCAAATAGACATTTAAGCAAACTTACATTTGACCTTCCAACAACACGGCCAGTCCATCGGAGTTGCACTTTTTACAAGTAAGACGTGGATAGTGGACAGTTCAGTTCAAGAAAGGACTTAAGGGTCCTCGATGTTCTCTCAGTATCTTGCCAGGTAATCTTCAGAGTCTTCCTAAGACAATTCAAAAGGAAAGGATTCGGTTTCCTGGCACAATAGCTCTGTAAGACCTTCAGTTTGGTAGACATCTCACTACCCCTTCTCTCCCACACTTTCTTTCGGAGGTTTCCGAATCTAGCTCTGGAAATGTTTGAATCAACCTCATCATCTATGTGGAGCCATATTTATGTAGATATCCCTGAGAAGTGAATTTATTCACAACATTCAAGATTTCTCTATTTGATGTTGGTTCTGCATATGGATAGTGTGGTGCTGGTTGGTGGAGCACTGTGTTTTCTTAATGTTATTTGTTAGGTCAAAATTAGCACAAACAGTAGAGAGAATCCATCCACATTCTGATGCACTTCAGCCTCATAGGTTGCTTTGATTGATTGCATAGTCATATGCAAACGTAGCCTTAAGTTAAATAATTTACCATTAATGTAGTAGTTGGTCTTGATGCCATTTTCCTCCTGGTTGAAGGCATCTGATAACATCTCACTAAACATCATGCTGAAAAACTTGGGGGCAAGCATATCCTCCAGCTTCACTCTATCAGTGACTGAGAAAGTATGAGAGCATTGTCCATTATTCAGAACTTGTGCAAACATTCCATCATAAAACTGATGTCCAATACTGATGAACTTGACTGAATAACCAAATTTTGCCACGATCTTATATGTTGTATACAGTTCCCTATTCTGCTCCTAGCAGTTTTCTTAGTGTTATCAGGCAACAGAAACCATATTGACCTTTCTGAAGCCACACTGGCTCTCGGGTAGATAGCCATTTTTTAGGTAAAGGATCAGTCTACTAAGGAGAACTCTGGGAAGAATCTTGCTGACAATGACTAAAAGAGAAAATATTCTGGAATTGTCACAAGACAATCTACTTCCTTTTCCCTTTTAGAGATGGATGATGGAAGTATCATTGAATTCTTGGGAGGTAGCCTTCTTTTGCTATATAACCTGAAAGATTTCAGTCAGCTTTTCTATGAACAGTAGACCCCACCCTTATAAATCTCAGTTGGAATAGAATCAGTACTTTGCTACACTAGAGTATTCTAATGATATTCAAAATTTCTTCAGTTTGAAGTTTGACTGGAGAGGGATTGTCTTCAACCAAAGGTATATGGTCAGTAGTTTCAGCTTTAGTTGATGACAGTCTATTGAGAAAAACAATGTAATTATACAGTCCATCTTTCTGGGAGCAAGTTCTTATCACTAATGTGGCTCCCATCAGCCACTGCATAGTTGAGATGCCCCATAAGTCTTTGGGCTATAAATAGCTCTCAGGATATTCTAAAAAGACTTTGGATTGTTACTATCAGTCTAAAACTGAATTTATCTGCCTTCTTCCTAAGGCAAGAATCCTACATCTCTCTAAAATTTGCTTGCACTTTACTTTAAATGGAGTTAAATACTGGTTTCTTAGAGATGGATGAACTATCCTGCTGGTAGACCCTGTGAAGTTCTTATTTTTTATTTAGTAACTTCTGATTTTCCCCATCATTTTTATCCATTTTGTTTATGATATTTGGGAGTGTTCTTGATCAGATGAGTAAATACAGTATTGTATGTCAAATCTCTGAAAGCTGCCCATTCCTTTTCTGCTCCACTGTTGCCTTCTGGTTGTTAAAGACTTAGCTTTCCCTCCAAGACAGCCATAAACTATTCTTGCTTGAAGAAGTGCTCTAAATTGTTGGCATTAAGTCTTTCAGTACTCATCTTGCTTTGGGGGTCACCATTCAACTTCTGTTGAATGCAAATATTTTGTGGGGAGAAATGTCCATATTCAGTAGTCTTCACTACACATCTCCTTAGTCACTCTCATATCCTTTGTCTTCACCTTACAATGACATAGTATATTAAATGTCAATATTTGCTCCAAGGATGTATCCATGAAACTTTATTGCATTTAATTAAATAGAAGATAACGATGGTGATCAGAAGGTCTTGAGACTAACTCATTAGTCTTCAGTAGTAAGTGACTATTGCTGTTTACAACTCCATGCAACCAAGGACACCCTGTCAATGCTTCCTCTAGCATTAAAGTCACCCATAATTGTAACCTTGTTCTCATTCTCCAGGTCTTCAAAATTTTTTCTTTCATTTTATAAGGAATTGTCATGGTAGAATCATACACACTGATGATGATGGTATGGTTCCTGCAAGTGATGACCACATTGTCACAAGCCTGCTGTTCACTTCTTTTGGGAAACATACATTTGATTAGATTCTGAAAGCTAAACCAGCTTCACTGTGGCCACTCCCAAAAATGTAAATCTGACTCCTACTTTAGTAAACCAGCCTTCATTTAACAGCCTTGTTTCACTCAAGGTTGCTTTTTAGGTTATCATCACTGCAGAGTTCTTTCACAAGAGCTATTTGTCTTTCTGATCTTCTATTGTCTATAAACATACACACATTCCATGTACCAATGGTGAATGGAATCATCTTTGCAAAAGTTTGTTGTCTGTGTGTGTGTGTTGACCCCTGCCTGAGGTATTAAGCAGGCCAGGGTTAAGTTAGGTGAAGTAGAGAGTTTTGTTTTATTTTTTCATTTAATATCTTTGATTTATTGATTGATTGAACTGCTCTCACATGATAAAGGCATTAGGGCTAGATTATTTTTTGGTAATATTTTATTTTTTTGTTTTTCCAACTACATGCAGTGGTAGTTTTTACCAGCTTTTTTTTTTGCAAGGTTTTGGGTTTTACAATTTTCTCCCTTCTTCCCTACTGTTATAAATTAATGAAAGAAAAACCTGCTAGAGTGAGAGAAAATTGTAGATTTTATTCACAAATCCTGCAGGATACATGAGGCATGAGGTAGCATTTGAACATCAGGTAATTTAGTCTTCAGAAACTCTTTCCCCTCCCTCTTGGATTTTCATAGGCTCTCAGAGTTTGAGTTACAATCTAAGAGGTCCACCCATCCCATGACATGTCCCTAATATGATTCCCCCATCATACTACACATGATATGCTGATGAACACCAATCATCACAGGGGGTGTGGGGGATAATATTCAATTACCTAATTGCACAAACTCATTTGCATTAGGTCAAGATTTCTAGGTCACTCTTGACTGGGTAAAGACTAATTTCTTCTAATCTTGGGTTTGTCATTTTTGGAATGGGATTAGGAGAACTCTCCCAATTTTGTGATTGGCTGGGGCCATTTCCCCCTTTGTAATAGCCTCCCTCCACCCTGAGAAGACCAACAACGCCCTACATTCCTCACACCTACCCTCTCTCCTCTCCCTGACAGAAAGCAATCTGATATAAGTTCTATATTTATAACCATGCTAAACATAGATTGATATTAAACTTGTGAGAAAAGAATTAGCTTCAAACAGACAGGAAAAAAATGACAATATATAAGACAATTTTTAAAAATTGAAGATAATTAGCTTTGGTATTCATTTAAACTCTACAGTTCTTATCTGGATATGGATACTTTCCACCATAAGTCTTTTAAAATTGTCTGATTATTGTACTGCTGAAATAAACAAGTCCATCACAACTGATCATCACCCCATGTTGTTGTTAATGTATATAATGTTCTTCTGGTTCTGCTTATTTCTCTCCACATCAGTTCAGAAGCAGAACCTTAGAAAAGACTGCTCATGGGACTTCCAGGAAAGATGGCAGAGAGAAGCCAGGTACTGTTTTAAATTCTCCTGTTTTTCCCTCAGAACCGACATGAATCAAGCCTCTTAACAGATTTTGGATCAACAGAACCCCCAAAAGAACAGAGGGGAACATCTTCCAGCAAGATTGGTCATGGGGGGAGCCTGGGAATGTCCAAGGCAGAGAGCAGAGACCCAGTACACAGGCGATAGGTGTTTGCACCTTTCCCCAAGGCCTGGGTGTGGATGGCAGAACTTCCCTAGACCTTGGGAAAAAGATGCAAACACCTGTAGGTGTTTCTGTGTTTGTAATGGAGAAAGCCAGACCTTCCCACAAGAGCACAGGAAATATGGACATCCTAGGCAGCTGAAGCTCCCTTAATCCACACACCACTGTGGTTCTCAGGTTAGTGCCCCACTTCATCCTGTTGCCTCTAGTGTTTCTAGCCATGACCACCTAGCCCAGTGACTGGATTGCATTAGGACAGCCCAGAGCCAACTCCAGGCCTAGGGAGCGGACCACTGATGCCTCCAATATAGACAAGTCAGAGAAAGTTTCTGGTATTTCTTACTAGTGGGTCTACTGAGTAACACCCTGTGATCCTAACCCCATTGAGCAAGGTCTCTAGAGTTCTCAACATGGAAGATCTGCAAATCAGCCCCTCCCCCAAATCTAGGGAAAGTTAATATCCCACAATGAAAAAAGGCCAGCACAAAGCAGGGTCTACTGAATGTTACCTTGGAGATAAGGATACTAGCTCAGAAAAGGAGGATAGGAGGTCTATATGTGAAACTTCAGAGGAGAATATGAATTGGTCTCCAGCCCAGAAAGACTTCTTAGAAGAGATCAGAAAAGAGTTTAAAAATCAAATGGAAAAATTGGGAAAAGAAATGCAAGAGAAAAATTAGCATCTTCTAACAAAAAAATGACAGAAGAAAATAAATTCCCTCTATTAGAGGGAATATACTTACGCTGAAAGTTTGGAAATTCATGGTATGTCCATGACTTTGATGGAATGATTTAAAAAAATATTTAATTAAAAAAGGGGGTGGGACCACAAAGAGACAGGAGGAAGGGGGGAGGTTGAAAGGCGTAAATTACAACACATAAAGAGATGCAAAAGACCTATTGCAAGAGAGGGAAAGAAGTGAAGAGAAGAGAACCACCTGAATCTTACTCTCATCAGAATTTGGCTCAAAGAAGGATTAACATAATATTGAGTTGAATTTAGAAATTTATCTTACCTTTCAAGTATTGAGGAGAAGGGGTGGGGGAAGGAAGAAAAGGAAAAGCAAACAGGGAAAGAAAAAGAAGGGTGGTGGATAGAAGGGGGAAACACATCAAGGGAGGCACTATTCAGAAGCAAAACACTGGGAGGAGGGATAAGGTGAAGAAGGGGGAAAATACAAATGGAGGGGAGAAGCATGGAGGACAATAAAAAATTAGTAATTATAATTGTAAATGTGAATGGGATGAACTCTCCCATAAAACTGAAGCAGATAGAAGAGTGGATTAAAAACCAGAATCCTACAACATGCTGCTTATAAGAAACACATTTGAAGCAGAGAGATACACAGAGTAAAGGTAAAATACTGGAGCAGAATATATTATGCTTCAACTTAAGTGAAAAAAGCAGGGATAGTAATTCTTATCTCATACAAAGCAATTGCAAAAATAGATCTTATTAAAAGAGATAAGGATAAAGGGTACTATAGACAATGAGGTAATTTCAATATTAAAAATGTCTGTACCAATTCTTAGAGGAGAAGCTAAATGACTTACAAAAATACATAGTCAGCAAAATGTTACTGGTGGAGTACCCCAACCTCCCTTTCTCAGAATTAAGTAAATCTAACCATAAAATAAAGAGGAAGGCAGTTAAGGGGGTAAATAGAATATTAGAAAACTTAGACGTGACAGACCTCTGGAGGAAATTGAATGGGGATAGAAAGGAATATAACTTTTTTATGTGATATATGACACCTACACAAAAATTGATCATTTATAAGGAAAAAAAACCTCATGATCAAATGTAGTAAGGCAGAAATACTGAATGTATCCTTTTCAGACCATGATGCAATAAAAATCATATGCAATAAAAGGCCAGGGAGAGATAGACCTGAAACTAAATGGAAGCTAAATAGCCTAATTTTAAAGAATTTGTAGATCAAACAACAAATCATAGAAAGAATTAATGATTTCATTCAAAACAATGACAATTACAAGATAATATATCATAACTTATGGGATACAGTCAAAGAAACCATTAGGAGATATATCTCTAAATGCTTACATGAATAAACTAGAAGAAGAGGAGATTTATGAACTACAACTAAAAAAGTTAGAGAAAGAACAAAATAAAAATCCCCAATTAAATACAAATTAGAAATTCTGAAAAGTAAAGGTGAAATTAATAATCAAAAGCAAGAAAACTATTGAATGAATAAATAAAACAAAGAGTTGATTTTATGAAAAAACTAATGAAATAGATGAACCTTTGATTAATTTGATTTAAAAAAGAAAGAAAACTAAATTACTAGTATCAAAAATGAAAAAGATGTATTTACCACCAATGAGGAAGAAATTAAATTAATCATTCAGAACTATTTTGCCCAACTGTATGCCAATAAGTTTGATAACCTAAGTAAAATGGATGAATATTTACAAAAATATAAATTATCCAGGCTAAAAGAAGGGGAAATTCAACTCACAAGTGAATTCTCCCAAACATTCAAGAAACAATTCGTTCCAATACTATATAAACTATTTGAAAAAATGGGTGAAGAAGAAGAAGATCTGCCAACTTTCATCTAGGATACCAATAAGGAGTTGATACCTAAACCAGAAAAAGTCAAAACAGAGAAAGAAAATTATAGACCAATTGCCCTAATGAATATGAATATAAAAATTTAAAAAGTTAGCAAAATTATTACAAGTTATCACTAGGATAACATACTGTGATCAAGCAGGATTTATACTAGAACATATACTATTACAATATATATTAATTTATTATAACAATATATACTCATATAATATAATATATACTAATATAATACTATACTGGAATGTAGGGTTGGTTCAATATTATGAAAGCTATCAGCATAATTGACCACATCAATAACAAACCTAACAAATCATATGATTATTGCAATAGAGGTTGGAAAAACTTTTGACAAAATATTGCACCTACTGAAAACACTAGAGAGCATAGGAACAAATGAAATGTTCTTTAAAATGATAAGCAGTAACTATCTGAAACCTTTAACAATCATTAAATGTAATGAGATAAACTACAAGCATTTCCAATAAGATCAGCCGTGAAACAAGGATACCCATTATCACCACTATTGTTCAATATTGTATTAGAAATGTTATCTTTAGGGGCAGCTAGGTGGTGTAGTGGATAAAGCACTGGCCCTGGAGTCAGGAGTACCTGGGTTCAAATCAGGTCTCAGACACTTAATAATTACCTAGCTGTGTGGCCTCGGGCAAGCCACTTAACCCCATTTGCCTTGCAAAAACCTAAAAAAAAATGTTATCTTTAGCAATAAGAATGAAAAAGAAATTGAAGGAATTTGCATTGCTAATGAAGAAACAAAACTCTGACTCATTGTAGATGATGTGATGGTATATTAGAGAACCCTAGAAAATCTTCTAACAAACTATTGGAAACTTAAGCAAAGTTGCAAGATATAAAATAAACCCAAATAAATCTTCGGCATTTCTATATATTATTGACAAGATACATCAGCAAGAGATAGAAAGAAAAATCCCATTTAAAATAACTTCAGACAACATAAAATACCTGGGAGTCTAGTTGCCAAGGCAGACTCAGAAACTTTATGAAAACAACTATAAAACACTTTTCACACAAATAAAATCAGTTCTCAATTACTCATGGGTAGGCCGAGCTAATATAATAAAAATGACAATTCTACCTAAAATAAATTATTTATTTAGTGCCATGCCAATCAAACTTCCAAATAATTACTTTAGTGAGCTAGAAAAAAATAGTAACTAAATTCATATGGAGGAACAGAAAGTCAAGAATATTAAGGGAATTAGTCAAAAAAAAAAGGCAAAGGAAGATGGCCTAGCTATACCAGATCTAAAATTATATTATAAAGCATCAGTCATCAAAACTGTTTTGTAGAGAGGTAGATTGGTGAAATAGATTAGGTGCAAAAAAGACAGTGGTAAATGACAATGGTAATCTATGATTTGATAAATCCAAAGATTCCAGCTTCTGGAATAAAAAGCTACTGGGAAACTGATAGATGGCATGGCAGAAATTAGGCATAGACCAACATCTCACA
Source organism: Macrotis lagotis (assembly GCF_037893015.1). Taxonomy (NCBI): domain Eukaryota; kingdom Metazoa; phylum Chordata; class Mammalia; order Peramelemorphia; family Peramelidae; genus Macrotis; species Macrotis lagotis. Next base: position 152,244,402 of record NC_133658.1, read on the forward strand.
CCCTATCAAGTAGGGTAGAAGATAAGGTAGAAATGAGTGCAGGATTTAGACATAAAAGGTAATACTATAAGCCAATTAGGAAAACAGGAATAGTTTACCTGTCAGAATTATGGAAAGGGAGGCAGTTTATGATCAAAGATGAGATAGAGAACATTGTAAAAAAATAAACTGGATAATTTTGATTACATTAAATTAAAAAAGGTTTTGTACAAATAGAACCACTGCAACTAAAATTAAAAGAAATCTAGTAAGTTGGGAAACAATTTTTACAACTAGTGTTTCTGATAAAGGACTCATTTCTAAAATATATAGAGAACTGAGTCAAATTTATAAAAAAAAAGACCAAGTCATTCCCTAATTGATAATATGGTCAAAGGATATGAAAGGCAATTCTAAGATAAAGAAATCAAAGCTATCTATAGTCATATGAAAAATTGCTCTAAATTATTACTGTTTAGAGAAATGTAAATTAATATATCTCTGAGGTTCCAATGCACACTTCTGAAATTGACCAATATGACTAGAAAGGAAAATGATTAATATTGGAGGGGATGTGGGAAACTGGGACACTAATGCATTGTTGGTTGAGTTGTGAACTGATCCAGCCTTTCTGGAAAGCAATTTGGAATTATGCACAAAGGGCAATTAAACTGTGCATATCCTTTAATCCAGTGATACCACTCCTGGGTCTCTGTCCTGAAGAGATTGTGAAAAGGGGCAGAAACATCACTAATACAAAAATATTCCCAGAGCTGCCCAGCAGCTATTTCCAGAGCATTCAGCCCACGGAAGGTAAGGGGATGGGGGGGGAGACTGTTGAAGTCTTTCCTCTGTCTCTGGGACAGGACTCTGGTGCTTTGTTCATATCCAGACCATGGTTGCAGTCTGGGGCTCCCCATTTCCATAGGACTGGGTCCTCCTCACAGCTCCAGCACAGAGGGGTGTGCTTGTGGTCATTCACAGACCAAAGTATAGGCCAAGAGCACAGGCAGAGCCTCTCATAAGACCTTGAAGGAACTGAGGTCCTTGCAAGTGTGTCCCAATAATATTCAAAAGCATGGGAAGCAACCCCAAACCAGGGTACAGTCTGGAGAAATGAGTAAACAGAAAAAAAAGAACCTGACCAAAGACAATTACTTTGGTTCCATGGAGGATCAAAACACACACTTAGAAGAGGACAAAATCTAAGATTCTGCATCTAAAGCCTCTAAGAAATATAAGAGTTGGGCTCAGGCTATGACAGAACTCAAAAGTAAGAGAGGTAGAAGAAAAATTGAGAAGAGAAATGAGGGAGATGCAAGAAAAACATGAAAACCAAGTCAGCAGCTTGGTGAAGGAGATCCAAAAAAATGCTGAAGAACATGTTAAAAACCAGTTTAGGTCAAATGGAATAAACAAGCCAAAAAGTTAATGCCTTAAAAAGTAGAATTGGCCAGATGGAAGCTCTCTGAAGCAAACAACTCCTTCAAATATAGAATGGAGCTAAAGGAAGCTGATGACTTTGTGAGGAAAAGAGACAATAACACAATACCAAAAGAATGAAATATCTCAATGAAAAAACAACTGATCTGGAAAACAGATCCAGAGGAGACAATTTAAAAAATTATTGGGCTACCTGAAAGTCATGATCAGGAAAAGAGCCTTCACTTCATTTTTAAAGAATTTTGACAGGAAAATTATCCTGATATCCTAGAAGAAGAGGGCAAAATAGAAACTGAGAGAATCCACTGATCTCCTCCTGAAAAAGAGATCCAAAAAAATAAGCCCTAGGAATATTATAGTCAAATTCCAGGAATATTATAGTCAAATTCCAGAACTCCCAAGTAAAAGAGAAAATACTATAAGCAGTCAGAACACAACAATTCAAATATCGTGGCATTGCAGTCAGGATTACACAAGATTTAGCAGCATCACTTTAAGGGCTCATAGGGCTTGGAATATAATATTCTGGAAGGCAAAAGAGCTTGGAATGCAACTGAGGGATCAATCAGCAAAACTGAACATCCTCTTCCAGGGGAAAAGATGGACTTTGAATGAAATGGGAATTTCAGTTGTTTCTGTTGAAACGGCCAGAGCTGAACAAAGTTTGATCTCTAAGTACAGGGCTCAGGTGCAGCACAGAGAGGGTGAATAGGAAAGACAAATTATGAGGGATTTAATGATGATGAACTACCTGTATTCCTGCATGGGAAGATAATACTGATAATATTCATATGAACCTTCTCATTTATTAGAGTAGTTAGAAGGAGTATATATATGAGAGAGAGAGAGAGACAGAGAGACAGAGAGACAGAGAGAGAGACAGAGACAAGACACAGGACACAGGAGGGAACTGAATTTGAAAGTATAATATATTTTTAAAAATGGAGTCAGTGGGTGAAAAGGAAATATACTGGAAGAAAGGGAAAGAAGAGTTAGAATAGACTAAGGTATTTCATGTAAAAGAGTCAAGAAATAACTTTTGCAATGGTATGGAAGAGGGGAAGGTAAGGGGGAATGAGGGAGTCTTCATTCTCATTGGAAATGGCTCAGAGAGGAAACAACATATATACTTTAAAAAATATTTATTTATTTATTTTGAATTTTACAATTTTTCCCCTTTCTTGCTTCCCTCCCTCCACCTACCACAGAAGTCAATCTGTTAGTCTTTACATACTTTGATCTAAGTTGAATGTGATGAGAGAGAAATCATATCCTTAAGGAAAAAAATAAAGTATAAGAGATAGCAAAATTATATAAGATAATGGTTTTTTTTTTAAAAAAAATTGAAGGTAATAGTCTTTGGTCTTTAACAACATACATACTTAATAGAGCTCTAGAAGAAAAAGGAGAGAAGGGGGATGGGATAAAGGGGACAGGGGAAGGGGAAGGGGAATCATGGGAGAGGATAGTCAGATATAACACATTTTCTTTTTTGCTTTTTGCAAGGTGATGGGATTTGGTGGCCTGTCTGGGACCAACAGGCTGGGTGGTTGTTGGGTCTCTGGGATGGGATGTGGGATTATGGTCTCTTGGCCCTGGTGCTCTGTCCACTGTACCACACTACTGCCCCATAGCACACTTTTGAAGGGGGGACAGAGTGAAAGGAATGAAAGTAACTTCTCTGGCTAGTCTTTCTCCCTTTTTCACCTGTCCAGCCATCGTAGTGGAAGCTCGGCTGTCATCTCATCATGTCTTCTCATAAAACATTCAGAATCAAGAGGTTCCTGGCCAAGAAACAGAAGCAGAATCATCCCATTCCCCAGTGGATTCAGATGAAAACTGGCAATAAGAGGTACAACTCAAAGAGGAGACACTGGAAAAAGACCAAGCTCGGGTTATAAAGAATGGCCAGGGAAATGAAAGACATTCTACACCAAGACCACCTCCCCCTCCCTACCACTGCATCCATCCATCCATCCATTCATTCATCCATTCATCCATCCATCCATCTATCAATTAAATTGCCTCATTGCCCCCAATAAGAAATAACTACTATTGTTGCCCCTCCCGTTTTGGAAACCTGTCTGCCAAAGTACAGATGTCAAAGAAAACCCCCAGCAAAGTATTCGAGTTGTCTTGCCCTTGAATGTCTTCATCTCTTGCATCCATTCGTTCGGTAAAATGTGTATTGTGATATAGTTTAAATTACTGTCCTCTCCATCTCTGTGTGGCATTTGTATGTTTGAAGTTATGCTTAAGAGGCAGAGATCATATGGCAACAAGTTATTCCTGTCAAGAAAAGCCAAGCTCAAGCCCTGCCTCAAACAAGCCCTGCCTCAAAAAAGCCTTCACAATAACCTCTCTATGTTTTGTTTTGTGCTCTAAGGAGTTAGGAGAGAGCACCTACCTCACAGGTTTGTTGTGGGGATCTAAGATTTGCAAGCCTTCAGCGGAAGCCTCCAGTGTTGCTAATCCGGAGCTGTCTCAGCCAGATTAGCGCAGCTGACTGTGTTCATTTCTCTAACTCACAGTCAGAGAAGTAGCCTGTTTGACCCCCTGCTTATTTCACACAATAAGCCATCTTCATTCCTTGTTGGGAGGTGGTAAATTAAGTGTTGGCAACTTTCTTAAAAGTTGTCGGTTATTTGTGTGTTTGGGAAAGCCCAACCTTTTTGTTAAGAACTAGACCTAGTCCAGGTGAATGGCTTCATAATTTTCTGAAGATGCAATTCTGCTAATAAAGGGCTTCTACAAAAAAAAAAAAGAAAGTAACTTCTCTGATGGACTTACGATAAAGAATGCAATCCCACCCAGTACCAATAGGGAATGCCAGACTGGGTCTACCCAGAACATCCCAAAGCTATTTTCCTTCAGCACAGGCCTAAGGGAAGGCTCTGACTGACTGGATCTGGGAGCAGAAGTCAAAAAGGAAGAACTGAGCCTGTCCTAAAGGCATGAGGAACCGCTGCCTGTGTTCTGACTCCTCACCTCAACTGTCATGAGTGGTTTGTCTATCTTAGAACTATCTCCAGGATTCTGTGATCCTACTGGGGACTCCTGGGTGGGGTGGGGGAAGCAGAAGGCAAATTCTTCTAAGTCTTCACAGAGTGGTGCATCAATGGAGGGTATTAGGGTGCTCTAGGATCCTCCTGTACTGCCCCACAGCCTTCGGGTGAATAAATGAAAAGTGTTTATTAAGCACTTTCTGTATGCAAAGCACTAGGATAAGCACTGGAGACTCATAGAAATGGAAAAGCAAAGTAGTCTCTGATCTCAAGAAGTTCAGATGCTAAGTGGGGAAACAACACAAATAGAAAATTTCAGCTTTAAGTCATTTGGAAAAGTCCCACTGTCCTAGGCCATAGGGAAGATGAAGAGAGGGAGGAGAGGGGGGATAGAGAGCACCGGGTAATTCAGTAGATAGAGCTCTGAACCTGGAATCAAGAGGATCTAAATTCAAGTTCAGCTTCAGACTCCTAGCTGTGTGACCCTGGACAAGTCACTCAACCCCATCTGCCTTAATCCACTGGAGAAGGAATGATCCTTAGGGTCACAAAGAATCAGATATGACTGAATAGCTTTATCTAATCTATATCTATACACACATGCATATATCTATGTAATTTGTATGTATATAAATATGATATATATATACATAATATGAGTACTCATTCATTCTTGAATTTCTCTAAACTACTGCAACAATTGTGTAAAATTATGTTGATGTATGGGACACTAATGTATGGGACAGGACTAACCCTTTATAGACCATACTATTCTCCTCCAAACCCAGCGCTGCTCTTTTCTTATAAATTGACAGATAAGCAAAGAACTCTGAGATCAGCAAGATTATCTTGTGATCTACAAGATGGCATAGTAATTGTTTTTTCTCCCCAATATTAAAAGAAACCTCAAAAGAATAAAAGAAGGTAATACATGCCAATCTAGAATAATTAGGGCTGAATGTACAATATAAAAAGTCAGTAAGATTACAAAATTGAAAAAACCTCACGAAATAGCTTTTTTTTTTTAAAAAATTGGATTTCCCTGTCTCATTGTTTCTGGAAGTACAGCAGCCACCCATGATCTGATCCCAATACTGGTTAGCCTAGAAGTATTTGACCCACTTGATCTGGTTCACTTTTCTTTAGGCAACCATGTGGTCTTCCATTTCCAGGAACTTGTATTGGTACCATTGATTTTTGTGAGGTGCTGGGTTCAGATTCTGGATAGACCCTTCATATCTAATATAAGTACCCTTGTTTTCATTGCTTGGAAGGTTAAGTAAATTAGATTTTCCCTTCTCCTTCAGGATTCTAAAGTACTTTTGTGTGGGGGGAAGGAGGATCTTACTGCAAATGGTCCTAGCATCCACCAATGCTATCTTCTCAGGTGTAGGGAGTTCTCCTATACCCCAGTTCTTTTTAGCTATTAATAATCAGATTAGATTTTACAAAAGAGTATTTGCTTCAGAGAGTATAATCACAAACATACAAACTAACTCTCCCAAAACGAAGGAAATATAAAGCTGCCCCTCCCTTGTACTTCCTCTGTCTCTGGGGAAGGGAAAGGGATTAGATTCACAAATTAGCTCAATCATAGAGAGCACAGCCCCAGTTTCAAGTCCAACTATCTCTTCTACTGCTTGCTTAATTCCCAGGTACCTTAGCTTCTTTGAGCTTCCCAACTCTGCTGACTGGTTGCAACATTCAGTCTGAAATCCTGATGTCAAGGATGCCATGGCTCAAATGCCAGAGGCTGGTGGGGTGCATTGTTAACTGCTGACTCCTAACACAGAACAGAAACAAACACTCCCAGGAGTTTAGGGAAAAGAGGAAGAAGAGAAGTAGAAGAAAAGAAGAGAAATTAATTTGAGACAAGTAGGAAAGTACACAGGTGATAGACTGTACCCTGCCAGCCCATTTTAAAGAACTGGTCATCCAGCCAATGAAAGGGGAATGCTTCCATGTAGGAAGCCTCCAAGTTAGGCAATCTAGATCCATTTGCACATTTCCTTCATTTGAAATTTTATAAGTAGTACATTTTTTAAAAACAGTCCTCATTCCAAATTCAGTTCCTTGTCTCAAATATAAAACTGTTCTTTGGGATCTCTGGAGAGGTATAAGCAACAGCCTTTCATTTTCTTCCCAGTGTAATACAAGGAAAATCACCAAACAATCAGGAACATTTCACAAAATTCAACAAATATTTCAACAAATATTTAAGTCTTAGCCTTACAGGGCCTTTCTCAACCCACAACCACAAGAAACATAAAAAACAGAAAACTGGCTTCCATCTGAAACTGAAACCTGGTCCACAGTGAAGTTTCCAAGCTACATAGAACTCTCCCATCATCTTAGTGATGGGGGAAGAAGTATTGGACTCTATTAAAAAAAGTGTTCTTTCTTTCCAAGTCACACCAAAATTCTCTAGGGGATCCCTCTAGCACAAGATATCTCCTTAGAAGTCCAGGCATTTATGTCTGCATTCCTTGTCTCAAAAGGTACCCAAAATTCTCCCATGGATCCTTGCTACTGCCAGGATAAATCAAATGGAATTGAGAATTCACCATTATTACAAGAAGATAAGTTGAACAAGTTAGAGAAGTAGAAAAGGAAATCAGCAACTTGTGGATTTTATACATATGCATCTTATACCCCCCCCAAAGTTGTAGGGTTTTCACAATTTGTAACCAGTCTAGGTATGTTTAATTGTGAAAGAACATTATGAACATTTCTTCTTATATAGTAACAATCTAATGGTTCCATTATTTTCTCACATTCTCACATTCAAATTAATTTAAATATTTATACAGAATAGCATTAGTCTATCAATGTTTATATGCAAAATGCTTGTATACAAAAAATTATCAATATTCAAAAATCAAGCAATCAAAAAAAGAAAAATATACTAAATTTATCAGTAGAAATGACTTAGAGGGAATACTCACTGGATAAAAAAAAACTGTATTTACATTCTAAAAAATTTTTTTAGGATCTAGCAGTTTAGAAATTCTAAAATTCTCAAACTCAAAAAGAAATGGGATTCCTAACTATGCATATTGACTTATAAAAACACAAATTGGCATTAACTGTGTTGCTTTATGTATTTAATTATTTGGTTAAACATTTCTAAATTGCATTTTAATATGTTTCCTGCAGAACAGAACTGGGGAATTTTGCAGTTGCCTATTGGCCTTGAGTTGCATTCCTGGTCTTGGATGACTCAAGATCAGATTTGGACTTAGTTTCAAAATTCACAAAATCAAGGAATCTACTAGCTGAGAAGGCAGTAACAAAGGAATGGAAGTATACACTATAGTATCTGACATGAAAAATCTTAAACAGTATATGGCAAGGCTGATTGAGCATCTAGGGGCCAACCCAGGAAGCATATTCCCAGAATTTCCTTGTAAACATTCCAAGAGGGTTAGCTAGGTGGCAAAGGGGATAGAGCTCCAGCCCTGGAGTCAGGAGTACCTGAGTTCAAATTTGACCTCGGACATTTAATAATTACCTAGTTGTGTGGCCTTGGGCAAGTCACTTAACCCCATTGCCTTGGAAAAAAACAAAAAAACATTCCAAGGACATGGTGACCCCATTGTTTGGACCTTTGGAAGATGATGAACTTGCTGACTACTTTCAATTATATGATGACCTAGCACTGAAAAGATTTGGCATTTTGAAATAACTTGAATAACTATCAGTGATTTCTTAAGTCTTTCTATTTTAGTCTACCCTATTTTTTTCTTAGTTTTTACAAGGCAAATGGGGTTAAGTGACTTGCCTAAGGCCACACAGCTAGGTAATTATTAAGTGTATGAGGCCAGTTTTGAACTCAGGTACTCCTGAGCCCAGGGCCAGTGCTCTATCCACTGCACTACCTAGCACCCCTGTCTACCCCATTTTCTTCACCATGATAGTTGCAGGGCTGTAGGGATGGTGGACCCTGATTCCATATCTATTTAAAAAAGAAATCATTGGTAGGGGAATTCTGGGAAGATGGTGGAGTGGGTCAGAAAATTCTAAACTCTCCAGATTTTCTCCACCAAGTCAAAAAAACTCACCTCATGGGCAAAATAAAGTGGCAAAAACAAATAAAAGTTGCAGCAGAACATTGTTCCTTCTGAGGCAATAGGAGATCTAGTCTCTGACAAGCTGAGAAGGAGAAGATTCAAACAAAGATCTTGAGGTTTTATTGACTAAGTGAAGTGCAAACCCCTCAAAGTTAGTTCCCTGAAACAGCAAGAAGAGAGACCTAGGGACAACTGGTTTAGGAAGTAGCTTCAGTCTCAGCAACAGGAATTCTCACCTCCTGGACAGTGAGGCATATCAGTATCTGAAAAGGGGTGAGCTGGAGAAGAGAGGGAACCTCTCCTGGTAAGCCAGGCCTAATTGTGAAGGGGAGTCACAGTTCTGGGCAGGAAGGACCCTGCAATTACCTGTGAGTAGAAAAACAGTGGTGCAGAGACATGGCTGACTGTCGACACTCATAAGAGTACTAGGTTCTTGGTCTTGACTCTAGGAAAGAGGGGTAAACAGAAGGTTAGAGCCACTGGAGGATTTTCAAGGGACTAAGATCATTTCCAGCATGGTGTGCTGAGCGGCCCCAGCTGTGGCATTGGTTGAACTCAGGACAGAGATCCTGAGATCAGAGATACTACCCTCCATACCCCCGTATTAAAGGGGAATATAAGGAAAAAATTACTAATATTTTTTTTAAATGAGCAGGCAAGGGAGAAAGAACTCAAATATAGACAGTTAACTATGGGAATAGAGAAGACCAGGAGATCATTTTCAGAGTAAGATGCTGACACAAAAAGACTCTCATACCCCAAAGAGTAATATCAAAAAGATATTAAAAATCAAATGAGAGATTGAGGAAAAAATTTAAAAAAGAAAATAAGACTAATCTAAGAAAAACAAGAAAATCATGAAAAGAAAGTAAATCAATGGAAAAGGAGTTGCAGAATCTTAAGGAAGAAAATGAGTCTTTAAAAATTAAAATTGAGTGGCAGCTAGGTGGTACAGTGGATAGAGCACTGGCCCTGGAGTCAGGACTACCTAAGTTCAAATCCGGCCTCAGACACTTAATAATTATCTATCCGTGTGGCCTTGGACAAGCCACTTAACCCCATTGCCCTGCAAAAAAAAAAACAAACAAAGAATTAAAATTGAGCAAAGGGAAGCCAGTGAAATTATCAGTGACTAAAACAAACTATAAGGAATGAAAAAACATAGAGGAGCACATGAAATGTCTCACAAGAAAAATAATAGATGTGGAGAATAGATCAATAAGAAAATATAATAATCAGACTACCTGAAAGCTACAATCAAAAAAAGAATCTTGATACAATTAATACAAGAAATAAAGAAAATTGTCCTGAACTGTTAAGAACAAGAGGGGAAAGTAGAAACAGAAAAAATTCACTGATCATTTCCTGAAAAGGATCATAGAAAGAAACCTGACAGGAATATCATAGCTAAATTCCAATATCCCCAGGTTAATGAGAAAATATTGAGAGTAATAATTCAAATATGGCAGAACCACAATTAGAATTTCACAAGATCTAGCACATTCAACTAATTGTCAGACTTTCAGGATTTTCTTGGGGAAAAAAAGACCTGAATTTAATAGAAAATTTAACATACAAGAATCAAAAGAAATATAAGGTAAGCATCAAACACTAATAGCAAGGGACTCAGTAAGGACAAATTGCATGGAAATGTAAGCCATATGTCCAAGATTGTTATTAGCAATTGAACAACTAGAAAGGAAAAAAAGATTGTAGAGTTGAATAGGATGAGATTCTTAAAAGTAATTGGTCTAGGAAGATTTTTAAAAAAATTGCCATCCTATATAAATGAGGTATGAGAAGAAGAATTGATATAAAAGGAGAGCTGATAGTTCTGGAAACCCACTCTCCTCAAGAATGGGTTAAAGAGGGGTGGCTAGGTGGCACAGTGGATAGAGCACTGGCCCTGGAGTCAGGAAGATCTGAGCTCAAATCCGGCCTCAGACACTTAATAATTTCCTAACTGTGTGGCCTTGGGCAAGCCACTTAACCCCATTTGCCTTGCAAAAACCTTAAAAAAAAAAAAAAAGAAAAGAAAAAAATAAAAAGAATGGGTTAAAGAAGTAACAATACACACACACACACACACACACACATACCCATATATATTTATACATACATGTGTACACATACATAAGGTTATAAAAATCTTTACAAATTCAGAAAAAATAACAGGGGGAACAGGGAAAGTACTGAGTAAGGGTAAATGGATGGGATAAGAAGGTTATAGAAGGGTGAGAAGATCAATGGGAAGGGCTATAGAAGGGAGTGTAAGGTAGCCAGTAGAAGTAAAGCAGAGGAATGAGGAGGCATTGTTGCTTACAGGAAATGTTACTAAAATGAGTTACACACAAGCCAAATAGATACATATCTATGAATATGTCTGTGCCCATATGTATATATGTGGGTGTATGCATATGTATATACATATATGGATGTGTATATGTATGTGGGTATGTATATATGCCTATATGTATGTATATATATATATGCCTATATGTATTTATGTGTATAACTATGTGTCCATCTATGTATCTATGCTTAATTATAACTGTCCTGGGGGTGGGGAGTGGGAAGAAAAAAATAATAAACAGTGCACAGCAGAGAACAGAAGAAAATCTACAAGGAAGCAAAGAAAAGATGGACAAATTTGAACACAATATGTAATGTTTATTATATAGGCTTTTGAAATTGAAATTTATTGTTTCATATTGTGAACTCTGTACTAGTCATTATGCTAATACTGTTTTTCAGAGGATCACAATTTTTTTATTTCAAGACATATTGGAAAATGTAAGGTTGATGTATCTTAAAAATAACCTCATTTACTCCCAGAATCTTTCCCAAAACATGAAATTGATACAAACTCTGTAAGTTTGCTCACATACTTAACATTCTTTTATGTGAAAAGAAATCAAATACTTGTCTCATATCAATTCATACTGTAACTTGAGCTGTAACTTTTGAAATCATTCCTTAGGTTGGGGTTTGTTAATATGTCAACGAATACTTTAGAAAAGGAACCACCACTCAGTAGAAGCAGTCTGTGATTGGAAACATGGAAAGGGGAGAATATTATTATCCATATCCCTAAATGTCTGACCATAGTATCACTTATTGATGGAACACTTAAAGCCTCAGTCTGAAGTTCCTCTCCACACAGAAGATGAAATAGAAAACATTCACTCATTTATTCTGTCAGTTATACAAAATTTTCAACTACTGGGGCAGCTAGGACAAAGATATGGTGGTACAGAGCTGATTAGAGTAGAAAGATCTTCTGTGCTGAAGAAGAAGAGGACTATAAATCTATCTGGATTTAGTTTTCTCTCTATGGAGTTTAATTTGGGAAGGGAAGAAGCTGGATCCTTATCCCACATTTCAAATAAAAAGGTCTGAAAATCTAAGCAGTAATGAAAGGGGAAGAAAAAAAGAATGATGAAGTGATAGGCAAGCCAATGGGAATATAAGAAAAAGTTAGAAAGACAAAGTGTGCAAGAGAAAAAAAGCAAAATATCAAATCTAGCTCCAAAGAAAATAGTGAGATTCTTAAAGACAGAAGGACATATGAATGAAAATTCATAAAAAGCTATATTGAACAAGTATAATATTATAGAGGAAAATGAACCAAAAATCCCTCATGAAAAAAGCAGAATTCTGAGGATAACTTAAAGGTCAATAATAAATAGGAACAATAGTGGAAAAAAATCCAAAAGAGTTCAAAAAAGAAAGAAAACTTTTTTTCTGCTTTTTTTTTTTTGCAATGGGGTTAAGTGACTTGCCCAAGTTCACACTGCTAGGTAATTATTAAGTGTCTAAAGTTGGATTTGAAATTGTCTTCCTGATTCTAGGGTCAGTGCTCTATCCACTGTGCTTCCTAGCAGCCCAGAAAGAAAACTTTTAAGAGAAGATAGTAGGATGAAAAATTGATTAGTAATTAGAGGTCTCAAAGAAGATTTAATAAAGGTAAATGATTGAGTAGCAAATTAGAACACACTATGAAGTGAAAGCCATAAGAAATATAAGACAGATATGAAACTCGAGGAAACTAAGTTACATAGTGGATGAAGCTCTGGACTTGGTGTCAGGAAGTTCTTCATTAGAATCCTTTATCAAGCACTTACTGGAATGTAAATCCAGAAAAGTTAACTTAAGCTCTCTCAGTTTTAGTTTCCTACCTGTAAAATAAGAGAAATAATAGCTCCTTCCTCCCAGGCTTGTTGGGATTATCAAATGAGATGATATATGTAAAGTGTTGTGTGCTAGAGTGTGTTGGAGACAGCTCTAACTGATTTGTAAGAATCAATTGCTAAATTTTTGTTAAGATTCAATTGTTAGGGGTGGCTAGGTGGCATAGTGGATAGAGCACCAGCCCTGGAGTCAGGAGTACCTGAGTTCAAATCTGACCTCAGACACTTAATAATTACCTAACTGTGTGGCCTTGGGCAAGCCACTTAATCCCATTGCCTTGCAAAAAAAAAAAAGCCTAAAAAAAAAAAAAGAACCAATTGTTAAATTCTGAAGTGCCACAAACTCCAAATCTGGATTTGGTTTATTAATCTGTTGATTGTCTAGACTCAAAGTAGAAAAATGTCAACAATGCATATTAAACTATAGATTTTATCCCCCAGTCAGTTGTTAAAAATCTAACAGTACAATTAATTTAATTAATTAATTAATTTAATTAAGTTAAAATTGTATCTCATTCTGGTCTCTGGAGACTATCCTTCTTTTGAGACATTATAGTAAGTTTATAAGAAGTCAGTATAAATGGGGCAATATCTGGAAATAAGATGTAAAGGAGAACCTGAAAGTCACATACAAACTGACCCAAGGATCAAAGGAGCATAATTTATAAATTTACAAAATTCACATCTTGGTAATATATGTTGAATCAGCAGAAATCACCTAGGTGCTGCTATCAAGGTTTCTGATCCTGTGATATATAAATTCCAGACATCTTCCAAACCTCCACAGTTCCAGACCAGCAGACCATCAAAAGGTATTGATAACTTTGAGATTATTTGGCTATGTTAATGAACTAACTAACCCCAAGGGATACAGGAGTTTGTCTATTTCTCAAAAACCCCTATAATCATGAAACCCCTAATCCTTGCCTTCCTCTTCCATTCCCATCAGGATTATGCTTCTAACTTTAATCCATGGTTACCTGAGAAATATTTTGTTTCTCTCCCTCCTCACCTGCTGCCCCACAGTACCTGCCTCCTCTTCAGCTTCATCTCCTGTACCCATCCCATCTGCTCTGTATTCTTCCTCAACTTTTCCTGACTATTTCTGTACTTTCTATATTGTTTATTCTCACATCTTCTGTGGTTATTAAAGTGTGATATTCACCCTGTTTCCTGCTGCCAATCATGATCTTTCCCAGTAAGTACTCAAATAGTGGTATATTCTGCCCTTATTTCATAATTTAACTAATTAAGGATTAATTCAAGCTCTATATTCAAAAACCTGTTAAAATGAATAACAGAAGAAAGTTTAATATAAGAAAGATAAAAGAAAACATTTCTGAAAAAAATTCAAATTCTATACAAGCCAAAGTCAGGAAGTGAAATGATAATTTAAAGATCATAAGTTTCTCTGAAAAACATGATAAAATTTTTTAAAAATCAAGGAACAATGCCCCACCTCCTAAAAAAATAAAAAATTCTGCCAAAAACTGAAAAAACACATACAACAAAGTACTTAATAATCAAAGTTGCAGTGGGTATAATCAGGGGAAACTCATATGAAACATCAAGTTATATAGTGATTAAACTCTATAATTTTAATACCAAATAATGAATTTTTACAAGCATTCATGAGAAACTTCTTTGGAAAATAATCTTTAATAACTCAATCAAGCTATTAAAATTTTACTCCAAAGAAGTATAAATTTTAATAGCAGTACTATTCTACAGTACTATCCTGTTTGAGGACTAGTACCTTGATGAGAGAGTGCTGAACCCTTTTCAGGACTGTTTTCCATCTTTGATGTCTACCTGAGCCACCTAAGTCTCACCTGTGACTCCAAGGAGCTGTAGCATGCACAGTGGCTACATCCAGGTAAACCACTTTGGCAAGTGGGTTAAACCAGATTGAGGGTAACCAAGGGAGTCTTAAACTCACCAGTGTCTAGTTGGGGGTGTCTAACCCAAGCATATGAAGTCTTCCACTGGTGGAATGGGCAGAGGAGAACAATTTGTTCCAATAGTCATGAAGCCAGATGAAGCAGATACTATGGAGCCCTTGGAGTTGGGTTAGACATCGAAGACACTAAGGTCATCCATTGCATCTAAAACCATCAGCAGTTGTCTTGACTCTGTCTTGCTATGTTGAATCATGATGACTTTGGAAGAGAGAGTGAGGTGATTGATTTCATGCAGTTCTACCTCACTTAAATCCAATTTACATATACAACAAAAGACATCACTTATAACCATTCCTCAGCTGTTCCTGTGGCAACAGGCAAGTGATGAAGCAACAGGTGCAGATAACACTGGGAGTTGTGGTCACAACCCTGAACACAGGCGGCCCAGGTCATAGGGTCATTTCCCCACTGAAAGAAGCAGTGAGATTCATCAGCCCTTTGAAGTATTGCACTGCTCACCTCCTGATTCAAGAAAGGGGCTAGAAAAAGTGCCCCCCCCAAATTGTCTGCTTATCCAACCCTGGTCTGATTACTGTGGCAGGTAGGGAATCCCACAGTGTTTCAGGATACAAAAAAAAAAATCTATACAAACTTCTTCAAAGAGGATTTCACTCACCATTGGTGCATGAAACATGTACACACTCATAGACAATACAAGATCCAATAGACCTGAAACATGAACAACTCTTGTTTCCAAATAGCAACCCTGAGTGAAACAAGATTGGCAAATGAAGCCCAGCTTACTGAAGTCAGAGGTGGACATATGTTTTCCTGGAGTGGCCACAGTGAAAAGGAATGCCATGAAATTTTTGCAATCAAAACTAATCTAGTCAAAATTCTTAAATGCCTATCAAGAGGAGTGAATGTCAGACTCGTGACAATGAGATTGCCACTTCCAGGAAAAGCCATGCTATGATCTTCAGTGCCTATGCTCCTACCATGATGAACACTGATGAAATTAAAGAAAAATTTTATGAAGACTTGGGGATCCTTATCATCAGTGTACCAAAAGATGACATGTTTATAATTCTGGGTGACTTTAATGCTAGAGTAGGCTCAGATTACTTAGATGTGGCAGGGAATGGAGTTGGAAACAGCAACATGAATGGTCACCTCCTACTTAAGACTTGTGCTTCTCATGACCTTCTCATCACAAACACTGTTTTCCATTTACCTAAAGGCAATAAAACTTTGTGGATGCACCCTTGTAGGAAATATTGGCACCTATTAGATTATGTGATTGTAAGGAGAAGAGACAGGATGTGAGAGTGACAAAGGCAATGTGTGCTGCAGAGTGCTGGATGATCAGTCTAAGCTAAATATTCACATTCAACCAAAGCAGCTGCCCCAAGGCAAAATGAATGCTAGAAGAATTAATGTCAAGAGATTAGAGTGTTTCTCTGAGTGGGAACAGTTTGCTCCTGACTTGGAGGGAAAACTGAACCAACACAGTTGTCAACAATAGTGCAGAAAAAGAAAGGCAGCTTTCAGAGATCTGGTGTACATTACTGCATTTGTTCACCTGAGTCAGAAACCTCAGAAACATCAATTGCTTTGATGAAAATGAAGAAATGCAGAAGGTGCTAAATGAAAAATGAGAACTCCACAGGGTTTACCAGCAGGATAGTTTGTCCATTTCTAAGAAATCAGCATTTAATTTCATCAGGAGTAAAGTACAAGACTCTTGACTCAGAAAGAAGGCAGATGAAATTCAATTTTATGCAGATAGTAACAAACCAAAATGTTTTTGATGCCCTGAAGGCTATTTATGGGCCAAAGACATGGTGCATCTCCACCACTCGGTGCTGATGGATCCATATTGATTAACAAAAGGGACATGATCCTAGAAAGATGGGCTGAACACTTTCATAGTGTTCTTAACAGATCATCATCAATCAATGCAGAAGCCAGTGATCATTTACCTGAAATTGAAGTCAATCAATCCCTAAGTGAAGGTTCCCTTCAAGTGGCAAAGTACCTGGTGTTGATTCTATTCCAACTGAGATTTACAAGTTGGGAGGTCCATTGCTTATCCAAAAATTGACTGAAATTTTCCATATTATATGCATGAAGAATTCAAGGATGACCCCATTATTTATCTCTATAATAAAGCTAAGGCAATAGATTGTCCTGTGACAATCACAGGGCTATTTCTCTTTTAGTCATTGCTAGTAAGATTCTTTCCAGAGTTCTTTTCAATAGGCTGATCCTTTACCTGGAGGATGGTCACCTCCCTGAGAGCCAATGTGGCTTCAGAATGGCTTGAGGAACAGACAATATGGGGGTTTGCTGCCTGACAACTCCAGGAAAAATGCCAGAGATGGAATAGAGGTCTGTATACAACATTTGTAGATCTGACAAAGGCCTTTGATACTGTTGGTCTTGAGGGTTTATGGAAAATTATGTTAAAATTTGGCTGTCTGGAGTTCATCAGTATTGTGTGTCAGTTCCATGATGGTATGCATACCTGGGTTCTGGATAGTGAATGATGCTCTTGAGATTTCCCAGTCACCAATGTAGTAAAACAAGGATATGTCCTTGGTCCTATACTTTTTATCATGATGCTTTCAGCCATGTTATCAAATGCCTTCACTGAGGATGAATATGATCTCAAGATCAGCAACTGTACTGATGGAAAATTCTTCAACTTGAAAAGGTTACAAGCCAAGACAAAAGTGGTGGGAGTGTTGGTGCATAATCTTCTGTTTGTAGATGATTGTGCCCTCAATGTAGCCTCTGAAGCTGAGATGCAACAAAGTATGGATTGATTTTCTGCTGCTTGTGCTAATTTTGGTCTAACAGTTAACACCAAGAAAATTTAGGTGCTCCATCAGCCATCATACCATCCATACGTAGAACCATCAATTATAGCAAATGGGGAAGTTTTGAGTATTATATGCAAATTCACTTACCTTGATAGTGTCCTTTCCAAGGAGGTACACATTCTCCATGAGATTGATACATGTATTGCCAGAGCTAGCTCAGTATTTGGTAGAGAAGAGGTATTAGGCTGACTACCAAATTGAAGGTCTACCAAGCTGATGTATTGACCTCATTGCTATATGCCTATGAAACCTGGACAGTCTACTAGTTCCATGTCAAGAAACTGAATCACCTCCATTTAAATTGTCTTAGAAAGATTCTGAAGATCACCTAGCAAGAGAAGATACTAATCACTGAGGTCTTTTCTTGAGCTAATTTGCCTAGCATTCCAACATTATTACAGAAGAGTGCAACTAGGATGAACTGGGCGTGTTGTTAGAATGCCAGACATACATTTGCCCCCCCCCCAAAAAAAAGGAAACTATTTTATTATTTAGAATTCACACAGGACAAATGCTCATGATGGGTTGGGGGCGGGGAGGGCCAGACGAAGCTATACCAAAACACCCTGAATGTCCCACTGAATAACTTTAGAATTGATTGTACAGCATGGCAGATACTGGCACAGGACTGCCCAGTCTGGTATGCCCTCATAAGTGAGGGTGCTGAGCTCTATGAGGAAGGCAAAATTGAAGCAGCTCAAAGGAAACATGACATTTGTAAGTTTAGAGTACCCACCCCAGGTGTTCACATGGACTACTTGTTCCCAATGTGGTAGAGCATTCTGAACTGTATTGGTATGATCAGCCACAGTCAGACACACTGTAATTTGTCTCAAATATAGTGCTATCATTTTAGTCTTCTTCGATAACAAAGGATAAGAACCAACCAACTATTCTACACCAAATAGGAATTGTTGAAAAGAATGGAATAGCATTTTTTTAAAATAACAGCAAAGGAATTCAATTCAAAATATCCTGTAAAGCTGATCCTAATCATCCATGGGGGAAAAAAGGAATCTTGTACAAAAGAGAGGTATTCCTGCAAAATAAACCAGAAGAGAGTAAAACATTTGATTCATAAATACTCCATTAAGAAAAGTGAATAAATACAGTTATCAAGAAAAAGACTGGTCAATGAAATAAATTTCAGCATGTTTATGGGCTATTTTTAAAAATAATTTTCTTTCTTGATTACAAGAAAGAAAAAAAGAGTTAAAGAGTTAAATTTTTAAGAGTATTTTTTTAAGGACTAAGAAGGAAAGAAGGAAAAGTGAATTAATATTCCATGGGTTAAATCCCACAGTCCCCATAAGTAAATCAATATAGTTTGTGGAATGCATTTACAGTGGGAAGTCATTTAATTGGGGAGAATGGAAACAAGAGATGAGGAGAGAAATAGAAATGAATCTCTATCCAGCTCTAAGGAAATCAGAGAGAGAGAGAGAGACCAGTAATCTCTTTATTCACTCATTGACAGTTCTGATAGTAAAAACAGTGTAAAGTAGACATGACCTGTAAAGGAATGTGTGAGTTGGGTTTGGAACTAGAAGGGGGAATGAAAGGATGCCATTGCAGAAAGAAAGCCACCAGATGTAAATTTATCATAAAAAGAAAGGGGGGGGGTAATCTTGCAATGAATTTCATCTTGAGGGGAATGGACATAAACTACTTTGTCGTGACTGGAGTTGTTCTTTCCACAAGTGCATCTGAAGCTCTCATTTCTTAGGAAAGGGGATATATGGATCTTCAGGGATAGCCAGAGATAGCCAGAATGGTAGGGATAACATAGAAACAGAGTTAGAATAGTGCTCAGTAGAGTGCCTATGGAGTGAATACTTAATCAATGTTCATTGAATTGTCTAAAATAGCTTAGCTTTAAGTGTAGTGAAAGATCATGTTTAAAGGTCAGGAGGTGAAGTGGGGAAGAGGGTAGGACTGAATCTGTTACTATGGATCTTAATTATTCTACAACATAATACTGCTTCTATCACACAATGCTATTTATAAAAATGAGACACACCAGAAAAAGATTAGCCAAAATAAAAAATTAAATGTGATTAATCAATCAATTAATTCATTAATATACAAGGGGGGAAATGAAGAAATATATTAACATAGAAATGGGATAGAGGAGGGTATTCAAACAGTACTCCAAAAGTACTACTTTTATGAGGAAAACAGAGATTTAAGACAGAATAAGTAAAGGGACTAGGGGGATAGAATTCATTATATATTAGAAGGGGAATAGAAATAAGGAGAAATGCATAGCAAATTAAAAGTTCTTAGAATGAATGACACAAAACAATTTTATTTAAGCTAATAAATTGATTGGAGAAGGGAAAATTTTTGAACCACATACCTATCTGTGTAAAGGAAAGGGTAAATAGCATAAGGGAGAGAAAACAAACAAACAAATAAAAAGCATGAAAAGAGAATCCTGAAATATAGGAAATTGAATTATTCTCAAAGTCAAAGTTAAATATAGAATCACCAGCACAAGAAGATATAGTACCCCTTTATTGTCTATACTAATAATTGTCTAGACTAATAATTAGACTGACCAATGGCTTAATCAACTTCAGGTCTTATTCAACTTCATTATTTATCACTTACATTCCTTTATATTGTAGCCTGTGAATAAATGTAATGTTGCAAAATCTCAATTTGGCCACCTACCAGATGAGTTACCTCCTACCTTCTAAAGATCATATATTTCACATCTCCCTTAACTCAAGTGGAGGTGAAATGTAAAAATCTATCTTATCCTACAGGAAAGGAGGACAAAGGAGATAACAGAGGGGTGGTGTATAATAGAAGGAAGGATAGATTGGGGAATGTAGTAGTGAGAAGCAAAATGCTTGTGAGAATGAACAGGATGAAAGGAGAGAGAAAGAAAAGAATAAATGGGGGAATAGGAAGGAAAGAAACAGAGTAATCGTAACTGAAAAAATCTTGAAGCAACTATCTCTGATAAAGACCTCATTTCTCTAAATCACTATTGATTAGAGAAATGCAAATTAAAACAACTCTGAGGCATTACTTCACACCTATCCAATTGGTTAATATGACAGAAAAGAAAAACAACTGATGTAAGAGTGAATATGGGAAAATTTAGATAATAATGCATTGTTGGTGGAGTTGTGAACTGATTCAGCCATTGTGCAGAGCAATTTGGAATTATGTCTAAAGGACTATAAAACCATGCAATAATATCACTACTGGGTCTGTATCTCAAAGTGATAAGAAAAACAAAAAGAAAAAGTGCATATATGTAAAAAAATTATAGCAGTTTTTTTTATGATAGTAAAGAATTAGAAATTCGGGGAAGTCTACCAATGGGAGAATGACTGAACATGTTGGATTGTGAGGGACTATCACTGTGCTATAAAAAATGACAAGCAGGATTCTCTCAGAAAAACCTGGAAATATTTACATGAACTGAGGCAAAGGAAAATGAGCAGAACTGGGAGAACATTGTACATAGTAACAGTAATATAGTATGATGATCAGCTGTGAGTTACTTAGCTATTCTCAGCAATACAATGATCCAAAGTAATTCCCAATGATTTATGATGAAAAATATTATACCTCTCTAGAGAAAGAACTGATAGAGTACGAATGTAGATTGAAGCATACTTTTTTCCTTTTCTTATTTTTCTTTGTTTTTTTTGGTCTGTGTTTTCTTTCACAGCATGTTGGAAATATGTTTAGCATGATTAATTATATATAATTATATTATATATATATTATAGATCAAATTACTTGCCTTTTCAATGAGGGGGAAGGAGAGGAGATAATTAAGAAGTAAATGTTAAAAATTATTATTATTCATTTTTTTTAGGTTTTTGCAAGGCAAACGGGGTTAAGTGGCTTGCCCAAGACAACACAGCTAGGTAATTATTATTAAGTGTCTGAGACCAGATTTGAACCCAGGTACTCCTGACTCCAGGGCTGGTGCTTTATTCACTATACCACCTACCCCTTAAAAATTATTTTTGAGGCAGCTCAGTGGTGCAGTGGATAGAGCACCCATCCAGGAGTCAGGAGGACCTGAGTTCAAATCCAACCTCAGACACTTAATTAGCTTAGCTGTGTGACCCTGGGCAAATCACTGATGGAGGCCTAGTGAATTATAGACTGATATCATTTTTTTTATATCCCTCAAAGTTTGCTAAGTACTTTATATTCATTATCTCATTTGAGCCTTATAACATCCATGAAAGAAAATGACATTCAGTTATTGCCTGAGGTCTGATTTCTGACTTGGTTCTCAAAACAAAAAGTAGACCTATAAAGAAGATGCAAGGATAAGGGTCAGTGATTGTGGTTCTCATGCTGAGGACATATTTTCTCTGCAAGTACACAAAAGGGAGAGGTTCACTTCTTCAACTTTTCCTCCCTTTCATTCTCCCAATCACAAAGGACTTTTTAAAAGCTATATTCTGAGAGTCATTTACCTATCCTTGTATTTCCTAGAGCTGCAAAACAAGTTTCCCTAATTGCAGTGTGTGAGTGACTGATATATTCACTTCCCATCATGTTGGGTAAATAGAGTGGTCAGTTCGGATCTAGGAGGAATGAAGGTAGTCATTTGGGAAAGATTCCAGGGGTATTTCAATACCTTGCTAAATTCTCTATTTTGACCAGCGTTTTTTGTTTTATTAACTAGAGATAGAGTGGATAGCAGAAAGGGAAGTGTATTTGACTTCTGGGGACTTGTATTCAAGAGCAGCTAGGTGGTGTAGTGGATAAAGTGCTGGTGAGTTCAAATCTAGCCTTAGACACTTACTGTTGTGACATTGAGCAAGTCACTTGACCTTCTTTGCCTCAGTTTCCTCAACTGTAAAATGAACTATAGAAGGAAATGGAAAATGACTCCAATATATTTGCCAAGAGAATCCCAAATGGAACCACAAGGAGTCAAACCCTACTGAAAAATGACTGAATAATAACTTTATTCAAATCCTTTCTCTGTCACTTATTATGAACGAGGCAACTAGGCCCCAGTTTTCTTATCTGTAATATGAGGGATTTGATCAGAAGAATTCCTTAAGTCCCTTCCAGTTCTTAAGCTATGATCCTATAATTTTTATTTTAAATTTATTTTTATTTGGTTGATTCTGATAAAAGAGGCATTGGTGAGGGTTCATGAGCTATGTATTCATATATCATGGACTTGGAAATAGCTGAAAATTGAGTCACTTTGAGGGTCCCTAGGTGCTACATATGTTGTTGTCTTTTTTTAATAGAGTGGTTAAATTTTTTAAATTTCATTTTTCCAGAACATTGACAGTTCTGAGATTTGTTTTCCTGTATCTCCTTCCAGATTTCATCTCATATAGCTACATTATATTTAGACCATTTTCTCCAATGTAGTTATTTTCTGGACTTGGTTCTTCAGAAAAAAATCTAACTCATCAACACAAAACAAACATTTAAATAAATAGATTTTTTTAAATGATTGTACATAAAACCACAAGCTCCAAATTATTTATAATATATTAAAATTGCAAATTTTAACAAAATAACTAAAAGCATCTGTACTGCTTTTGTGTTTCCTTTTCATATTTTCTTTGTTCTTGTGTTTGTTTTAGGAAAATAAGTTTAATGTAGTAGTTGCAAAACTGTTCTTGGAGCTAGGAAGATAAGATCAAGAGTATCCCTTTAATATAGCAGCTGTAGATCCCTGAGCAAGTCATTTTCCCATGCTTTAGGTAACTTAAAATCTCCAAGTTGCAAAGAAGATGACCTTCTGTTCTGGTAGAGGGAGTCTTCTCATCTATTAGTTCCTTTAGTCAATGAAGTCATAGGTCCACTCTCTATCCTTATTCTTTTTAGATTTCTTTTTTTTAGGGTTTTTTTTTTGTCTTTGCAAGGCAACCGGGCTTAAGTGGCTTGCCCAAGGCCACACAGCTAGTTAATTATTAAGTGTCTGAGGTCGGATTTGAACTCAGGTACTCCTGACTCCAGGGCCAGTGCTCTATCCACTGCGCCACCTAGCTGCCCCTGATTTCCTTTTTTCCTTCTTCAAAATCTCATTATTAGATGAAGGTGACCATAGATACTCAAGGGCTATGGCAGAGAGTACAAAACTCTGGCAGGTTTTAACCCACCTAGAAATATTTTGAGTACAATTCTGTTGACTGATAGTACACTGCATTTATACTTGTCTTGTGTGCACAGATAATTTTCTATAGTAGATCACATTACCATTCACAAATTAAAAATTTTGTTTATTTAAATTTCTTCTTTGTATTTATGGATTAAGTTTCATTTTTTAAAAAAACACCAAGTCCAGAAAATAAACACATTGGGAAAACAAAAGATTTAAATATAATGTAGACAGAGAGGATGGAACCAGAAGAAAGGCAAATCTGAGAACTATCAATCTTTGAGAAAATAAAAAGATCACTCTAAAAAAAATCAGCAACATATTTAGCACCCAGTGGTGCTCAAGTGACTCACTTTTCAGTTACATCCAGGTCCCACCCACTAGGGAGAGGAATGCAGAATGTGTCCTTCTGGAAGCAGGTCTTTAGAATCTCCCAAGTGGATTTCTCTAGTTTTGGTGTTCTGGACATTGATTAAAGTCCCATTACAAATATTTTTGTATGTCCAAGCTGAACTAGTTCACAATACCTCAATTCTGAGTCAGTATGCCTACTTTCCTACAATCCTTATTTTTTTATCTTTTTATTGTGATGTGAGGTACCATATTTCCCCATGTATAAGATGCACCCTTTTCCAAAAATTTTGGGCTCTAAAAACCGAGAGCATCTTATATAGTGGTTGTAGATTTTTTACTTGCATTTCCCACATTTGGGTGCTTGTTCTCTTTGTGCACATTGTTTCTCATTTGTTACCAGAATATTAGGTTACATTTTGCCACATTCTGCCCAAAAATGGCTCAGAAAAGATTTTCGTACAATGCTGAATTCAAATTCAAAGTGAAGCAGTTTGCAAATCGTGTTGAGAAAACAATCTGAGACTGGCTACGGGAAGAAGAAACTCCACTGGAAAAACTCCAGGGCAGAAGAAGGCTATGAGAGGCAAGTCAACAAAATGGTCTCAGAAGGAATTGAAGAGATGGATTGAAGAGCAGAGGGCCATCCATTGGAATTCCTGTGTCCACAAAGAAGGTTCAGCAGAAGGCAAGAATTGCTGATGAAAAAGAAGTGACTGATTTCAAAGGATGATACAATTGGTGTTTCAGGTTCATGAAATGGAATGGACTAAGCATGAGTCCAGGCACCAGACTTGCCCAAAAGAAGCCTGAAAGCTATGAGCAGAAGGTCCTTAAATTTCATGATGAATAAAACTTGAGATCAATAACTATGCAATACATTTTTTTTCAAATTTTGGAACCCCAAATTAAGGTACATCTTATACATGGGGAAGTATGGTAATTCCTCAGGATTATTTTAATTTGCATTTCTCCAGTTAAGTGATTTTGAAAGCTTTTTCATTTGAGTTTGAATCTTATTTTGAAAACATAACCACTGACTACCTCTTTTTTTGGAGAATGATTCAATTTTATAAGCTTGTGTCAGTTCCCCATAGATTCTGGATGCTGTACTTTCTCATTGGAGATAGTAACAAAAAAATTGTTTAATCCATATTTTTTCTTTTCAAATTATATTGCATGTATATTATATATATATTATATATATACATATAAGTATAAGAAACTGCTGATGGTTACCTCTGAGTGAAGTTAGTGAGAGAAAGTTATCATTTAGGATTTCACAAGTAATTATCAGAATAGTATATTGCAAAGTCAGGGGTCTCTGGGTGATTTATGAGACCTAAAGAACACAGCAGATGGCAGGAAAGTGAGAAAACAAGGTAAGAAGGGAAGTAAAATGACCTAACCAATCATATAACTGGTAGAATTCTTTAAGCTTTTCTTGAAGACACCTATGTCTCAACCAACTCAAACTGGATGGTGGTCAAAAGGAGGTTGCTGACTTTTCACCAGCATGCATGTTTAATAAACTTCATATAATATTAACCCTCTGTGGTGAATGAGGTTCATAAACATAATATGCATGGTATGGAGGTGGGGAAACAAGGGGAATACAACAGGAGGGTAAGAAAGACTGTAACCTAAACCAATCTTGGCTCTGATGGGAGGAATAGGGTTGAACTAACAGTATATAAGCTTGAGCTTGCTTCTGGTAAAGGTGTGGATGCTCTGAGGGGCTCTCCACCTGTTTTTTTCGTGAGAATTGTAATAAACATTTCCTTCACTCACTTTTGTTTTAAGTTTTGTTTCTTAGGGGAATTGATTGATCACCATTTCTCACACATGTAAATAGACTTTTAAAGTTCATGTAACCAATATTATCATAAGGCTAGAATTCGGGGTCATTTGATCCAATTTCCTCAGTTTTACAGATAAAGAAAACTTCAGTTGAAGGTTAAGTGATTTGCTCAAGGTTGTATAGGTAGTAACTTCCTGGGGCCTCTAACTTCAAATCTATTGTTCTTTCTACTGTATCATGCTATCTGGTCTTAGTAAGACCTGGTTGCCTTTTCCATTTTTTGACTTTGTGACCCTGGTCAAGTAACTTAACCTCTCAGTGTTGCTAGATAATCCTCTAAAATTTAAAATGGCAGAAAAGTAGTAAATCTGTATGAATAAAGAAAGTTCCTTACTGAGAGCTCCCTACTCTAATGAAACATTAATCAGTCCACTTAGAAGAAAAACAAACAAATTTTTCTAGCCTGGTTCTTAGTATATATTTTCTTCTTATCCATAGTTTGATTGTAATTTCAATAATGCTATTTTGCATGCATACACACACACACAATTTATCCATTTTGTAATTTACTAAGTTAAATTTAACAGTGATAAGTAGGATTCTTCCTTTCTTCTTTCCTTCTTCCTCCTCCTCTTCCTCTTCCCTCCTCTTCTTCTTCTTCTTCTTTCCCCTCCACCCCTCCTCCTCCTCCTTCTTCTTCTTCTTCTCCTTCTTCTTCTCCTTTTCCTTCGTCTTCTCCTTCTCCTTCTCCTTCTTCTCCTCCTCCTTCTCCTGCCTCCTCCTCCTCCTTCTGTTCTCTCTCTCTCTCAATGTGAAGAAAATAGCATGTTTTCACTCAGCCCTGAATCCTGGGTATGTTTGTTCCCAAAGATGAAAATAGGAATGAATAAGCTGAGATAAGTTCAGGTTCAATTCTCACCAGACTTTTAAAAATTTTCTCAGAAATACCATTTTTGTAAACCAGCTTTTACTGGTCTTCCCAGACATAGCATGGGTTGAGTAAGTGTGACAGTCAGTATTAGATATGGTTTCACTTCCAAGTGACATTATTTCTATTTCTCATTCATCAACTCATCTCAGGTGTCTATTTAGTTTAATTGCTCTCTCCTCCTGTCTAAGCAAATCTAAGCCTCAAGATCTAAACTATCACAGTCTTTCCAGGGCAGCTATTGAAAAGAAAGGTTTAAGTAGATGCAAAAAGAGAAATATTTCCCTATTTCATCCCCACTACATTAAAACTCAATACATTTTTTAAATCATACAACTTTACTGTTTTGTATTAGGTGTAGGGCCTGGTGAGAAATCTCTAACTATTATTAGCTGGATTTCTAGAACTTAAACCTGTCTACTATTTTGAGGTATTGTTGCAAGAAACACAGACTGGAAATATGATGTATTGATAGCACTCTATTTTTATTTATGCTATTGTGATAAAAAATTGTATATAAGTATAGCCTATATAAGTTCTAGGCTTCCTTTTCACACTGACAAGTTGGGTCCCCCAGAATCCTCCAAGTAACTACATCTCCCTTTCTGTCAACTAGAAGTAACGTTAGAGACAGTACCGTTCTTCTTTAATGTGATTGATTTAGACTTTCATTCTAGTATTTCCCCTTCTCCCCAATCAATTACACCTTCATATCATTTAACTTAATATTAACCAGATTTTAAAAATGGATATTTACTGAAAAAATATAGCAAGAATCAAAAGTCCAAAACATCATTCTTTTTAATATTTAATTTAATTTTAATAGAATTTATAGCATTTTTCAATTACATGCAAATATAGTTTTCATAGTTTTTGTAAGACTGAGTTCCAAATTCCCCCCCTTTATTTTCTCTGCCCTCCCCAAGACAGCAAGCAATTAAAAAAAAGGTTCCACATGTACAATCATGTTAAGTATAGTTCCACAATAATCATGTTGTGATATGAACAACAATATTATGAATTGATCAACTTTGATGGATGTAACTCCTTTTAGTAGTTCAGAGAGCTAGGACAACCCTGAGAGACCTGTTATGGACAACACATTCAGGCAAAGAAAAAAAAGACCCCAAACTAAACAAAACAAACTACATAATCTGAATAAACACTTACGTTCACTTTTTACAAATGTCTCTTGTTTTTTCCTTCCTACCCCATGGTTTTCTTTCTTTTCCTTTTAGTTGGGTCTAATTCCTCATATAGAAAATTATTAATATGTAAGCATCTTAAACACAAATGTACACATACAACATTCACTAGACTGTTCATCACTGAGGTGGGAAGGTAGGGAGGAAGAAAATTGTGTAACTTATAAAATGCATGTAGATTAAATTGTGGTATATGTACATTATGGAATACTATCATTCTATTAGAAACCAGGAGGGATGGGCATTCAGGGAAGCCTGGAAAGATTTGCATGAACTGATACTGAGCGAGATGAGCAGAACCAGAAGAACAGTGTACACCATAACAGCAACATGAGGTTGATGATCAATCTTAACGGATTTTCTCATATCACCACTGCAACAAACAGGGACAATTTGGGGGGTATTTGTGATGGAGAATACCATCTACAATCCAGAGAAAGAATTGTGGAGTTTGAACAAAGATCTCTAATTTACTTCTAATTTTAAAAAAATGTTATCTTATTATGTAATTTTGCTATCTCTTATATTTTATTTTTTTCCTTAAGGATATGATTTCTCTCTCAACGCATTCAGTTTGGATCAATGTATAACATGGAAACAATATAAAGACTATCAGACTGCCTTCTGGGTGGGGGGGGGAGAAAAGTGAGATTGGGGGAGAATTGTAAAATTCAAAAATAAATTAAAAAAAATTTTAAATGCATGGGGATGAATTTTGAACTTTTATCAATAAGAAAAAGCTAAAAAAAAGAATGTGGTAGGTTTATCTTATAGAATGTAAATTTCTTGAGAGAATGGACTATTTCTCATTTTAAAAGTTCAATTAGGGGTGGCTAGGTGGCGCAGTGGATAAAGCACCAGCCCTGGAATCAAGAGTACCTGGGTTCAAATCCAGTCTCACACACTTAATAATTACCTAGCTGTGTGGCCTTGGGCAAGCCACTTAACCCCATTTGCCTTGCAAAAACCTAAAAAAAAAAGTTCAATTAAATTGTATTAAACTTTAAAAAAGTCATGTTGTGAAAAAAGAATCAGAACAAAAGGTAAAAACCATGAGAAAGAAAAAACAAAAAAAAAGTGAAAATAGTATGCTTTGATCTGTATTCAGACTCCATAGTTCTTTCTTTAGATTTGGATAATATTTTCCATCATGAGTCTTTTGAAATTGTCTTGGATCATTGTATTTCTTTTCTTTTTTAAAGATTTTATTTGTTTTGAGTTTTATAATTTTTTCCCTAATCTTACTTCCCTTCCCCTCCCCACAGAAGGCAATTTGCCAGTCTTTACATTGTTTTCATGGTATACATTGATCCAAATTGAGTGTGATGAGACAGAAATCATATCCTTAAGGAAAAAACAAAAAGTATAAGAGATAGCAAGATCAGACAATAAGATATAAGTTTTTTCCCCTAAATTAAAGTTAATACTCCTTGGTCTTTGTTCAAAATGGTATTCTCCATTGCAGAAAGCCCCAAATCATCCCTGATTGTTGCACTGATGGAATGAGCAAGTCCATCAAGTTTGATCATCGCCCCCATGTTGCTGTTAGGGTGTACAGTGGTTTTCTGGTTGTGCTCATCTCATTCAGCATCAGTTCATGCAAATCCCTCCAGGATTCCCTGAAATCCCATCCCTTCTGGCTTCTAATAGAACAATAGTGTTCCATGACATACATATACCACAGTTTGCTAAGCCATTCCCCAATTGAAGGACATTTACTTGATTTCCAATTCTTTGCCCTCACAAACAGGTCTGCTATGAATATTTTTGTACAAGTGATGTTTTTACCATTTTCATCATCTCTTCAGAGTATAGACCCAGTAGTGGTATTGCTGGATCAAAGGGTATGCATATTTTTGTTGCCCTTTGGGCATAGTTCCAAATTTCTCTCCAGAAAGGTTGGATGAATTCACAGCTCCACCAACAATGTAATAGTGTCACAGATTTCCCACACCCCTTCCAATAATGGATCATTGTATTTCTAAGAGCTTAAGTTCATCATAGTTGATCATCATACATTATTGCTATTGTTATGTACAATATTCCCTTGGTTCTGCTCACTTCATCCAGCATCAGTTCATGTAAGTCTTTCCAGGCAAAAAGATCATTCTTTTTTTTTTCCAACATAAAAGTCAGTTTTATTTAGAGGATTCAATACTTTAGTTTCTTTTTTAAAAAAAAATCAGCCTGGGAATTCCAGGTATCATGGATAAAAGATCATTCTTAACAAGGGACACATTCTCCCTTATACTACCTCTGGGAATAACTAGTTCAAATTTAAAAAAAAACTTTTAAATTAATCTCTCCCTCATACTATTCCTATCTTCAATAATATGTGTATTTGAAATAAATGCCTATTTTAAATATCTCAATATTGTATTAGTGTTAACTATGAGTCATGGAATACTATAACATTTGAAGAACTGAAATTAAGTATCCCTCAAGCACAGTGAAGAGCCACTAGTCAACTAGCATACTACAAACAAGGATTTGGAAGGAAAAATGGAATAAACACTATATAAATGGAAACATGGTCCAAAATAGTAGGACAGGAATAACCATTTTCTAGAGTATCCTCTAGAGACTACTAGCAATGTAAAGGAAGGTCCTCAATTAGCCAAAAAAAAAAGGATGTTGAAAAATTAAGTACTCAGTACATATAGTCATAATTTGGCAAACAAATAAATACCCACATTGGCCATACCTACAAATTCTTGTCTTTTTCTTCATTTTAAGCTCATCATCTCTTTAACATGAAGCAAATGGCATATTTCATTTTCATTCTTTTGGACTCACAGATTATCATTGCACTGAACAGTGTTCTAAAGTTTTTCAAAAGTTTTTTCTTTTATCTATTGTATTATGCTTCTATAATTTTTCTCCTAGTTCAGTTCATTTCTC
Organism: Macrotis lagotis; assembly: GCF_037893015.1. Classification (NCBI taxonomy): domain Eukaryota; kingdom Metazoa; phylum Chordata; class Mammalia; order Peramelemorphia; family Peramelidae; genus Macrotis; species Macrotis lagotis. The sequence goes on from NC_133658.1 coordinate 152,275,173, forward strand.
TTTGTATTAATTCCTTGGGATCCTCCACATTTGCTCTGAAAATGACAATTTCATCTCTTCCCAGTAGGACATTCCCTTAGTTTCAAATTTTTGACTATCACAAAAAAAAAAAACTGCTATAAATATTTTTGTATATGTCAGTGTCTTCCCTCTTTCTTTGATTTTTTGGCATATAGAACTAATAGTGGTGTATCTGGGTCAAAGAAAATGAACAATTGTCTAAGTTTTGGGGTTTAGCTCAAATTTGGTTTCTTGTAACAGTTTTCTCAGCAGGTGGGCTCAAGTTTAAAGCAATTAATGTAAAGCATTTGACCAAGTTTACTTCCAAATAAAATATTGGTGAAGGACTTGGCATCTTGACTGCAAAGTCAAACCCCTACTAGGCAGGGTTTTGTTGGTCCTTGGGGCTGTGCTGGTGATCTGGGCTCACCTGTCTGTACTCTGGGATTGAGGCTTCAGACTTCTGACAAAATCAAGTTTTGGTCTGTTTCATTTCTGATATTCCTTCAGCTAAGGTAGGAAAGAATTGTTGTTTGTCCCTTGTTCTCAAAAAGGACCAATAATGTTGTGGCTTGTTTCAACTTGGGGCCCACAGTGATGACCTTCCTCCCAGAGGGGAGCTGAGAATAAGGAATCAAGCCACCACTGCCTTATGCCTCCAGCTCAAATTTATTGCTGCTTAGCTTCTACATATATACTGTTGGGTCTTCCGGGGTAGAATAAAGAAAATGAGGTAATGAGGGGTGTACAAGCGGGGTTTATGTGCAGTGTCTTGTGTTACAGGATTAGGGGGTATGTTGGGGGGAGGTGGTAAAACACAGCTGTGTCCTGTGCCCTTGGGCTGTGGGGCAAAATGACCAGCTCCCAAGGACTACAGTGCACCATATCTCTCAAGGTGGCATGCCAGCTCCTGAGACTGTCCAGGTGGTGGTTTACTTGGAAATGATTTGTGTCATGGCCATTAGAATAGCCTGTGTTCCCACATGATAACATCATGAGGGTTATGGCTTGACTTGCACATGAGAGTTGGATTTAAGTGAGGCAGAGCTGCACAGAATCATCAACCTCATTCTCTCCTCCAGTCATAGAAGTCCAGTAGCCAAACATGAGTCAAGAAGATTGACAATGGACCAGCATCAGGAAAGAATAGCCCCAGCAGGGACAAAAGCATTGGGAGCCCATTTACAGATCTCATGCCTTTCTATGTGAGGAGAGTATACATTTGGCTCTAGATTTCTCTCTCCATCCAGAGGCTTACAAGAATCCTTGCCACTTTACTCCAAAACTCTCCTAGAGGAACAGAACCATACTGAGGTCTACTCTGACTAGTCATCACTATTTGAATACAAAAATCAGTTCTGGTTTATCACTGATTCATAAATTCATTTCTTCATCATGCGGTTTGTGAATAAAAATAGTCATGCTTGTGCATACTCTGAAGTGGTAAGCTATTCTGTTGTCATCAAACACTTTCAGAAGCTCATTATATTAGAATCATAACACTGTGTGTATGAGGACAACAAGGAGACTAATTTGACTAAACCTTAGGTTGTCTGAGGAAAAATAATATGTAATAACCTTGACTAGTGTGTTGTCAGGGTGGAGTCAGATGTGAAGGGCTTTAAACACAAGAGTTTTGTTTTGTTCATTGAAGCTTCTTGAGAAAGTAAGTGATATGGTTTCTATTACCTCAATTTACATTGTTATAGTCATGTATATTGTTTACCTGGGTCTATTTACTTCATTTTGTATTAGTTTATCTAAGTTTTTACATTAAGCCTATTTTTTAAAGTATAGTTTCTTGGGGGAACCCAAGATGGAGGTATGAAGCTAATATGCTCCTAGAGCTTTTTCCTACGCAATATTAAATGAAGCCTCTACACAGATATTAAAAGTTACAGATCCCATCAAAAAAGAAAAACAAATTTTCAACTGTAGAGACTGTGGAGAGTTTTCGGTGAAGGTCTGTCTCTTTGAAGGAAAAAGGGAAATGAAGCCCAGCTAGGTGGGAGAGCAGGGAAAGCCAGTGGGAGGTTCTAAGCCACAGTGTAGTCCATGTCCCAGCAGCTAGACAACAGCACAGGGAAGATCCCAACCCCAAATAAAGTCTGAACCCTGGGAACATTGGGACAAAAGAGGGGATTGAGTTGGAAACAAACCACTGCATAGGCAGAACCTGGACATAAAGGAAGAAACAAATCTCTTCATGGGAAACACCTGGATTACATATGCAAAACCTAGGCCAGTGATAAGCCAGGGATCATCTTGGCCAGTGATAAGCTGGCACAAAAGGTTTGGGTCTATACTCCTAATTCCCTAGGCAGAGAGCTCAAACAATCAAAATAAGCAAAAAAAAAACCCCTAAAAGAGTGCTAATCATAGAAATCTACTATGTATATATAGATGATAAAAATGCCACCTCAGGAGAAGAAAGGAATGAAAAATTTTCTTACATGGGAGGTCTCAAAGCAGTCTATGAATTGGACTCAATCCAAAACCTCATAGAAGAACTTAAAAAGGAATTTAAAAGCCAAAGAAGAAAGGAAGAAAAAAAATGGAGAAATGAAATGAGAACCATGCAGAAAAAAAAAAAATAAAATATTGACCAAAGAAATCAACTCCTTTAAAAGTAAAAATAATCAACAGGAAAAAGAATATAACTCTTCAAAAAATAAAATTGACCAACTGGAAAAGGAATTCAACTCATCTAAAATTCAAGTCAACCATCTGGAAAGAGAATGCAACTCAGCAAAAAAGTAAAATTAACCAACTGAAAAAGGAAACACAAAAGCTAACTGAAGACATTAAAATCCTAAAAATTAGAATTGGACAAATAGAAATCAATGAATCTATGAGACACCAAGATTCCATCAAACAAAGTAAAAAGGTTGAAAAAATTGAAGAAAACGTGAAATACCGATTAGGAAAAACAAATGATGTGGAAAATAGATCCAGAAGAGATACTTTATGAATTATTGGTCTACTAGAAAGCTAGATAAAAAAAGAGCCTGAAAAATATATTCCAGAAAATTATTAGAGAAAACTGTCCAAATCTGTTCGATCAAGAAGACAAAATAGCCATTGAAAGAATATAACTCCTCCAAAAAGAGACTTCAGGATAAAAACTCTATAACAGCTAATTTCAGAATTCTCAAATAAAGGAGAAAATATTGCAAGCATTCAAAAAAAGAAACAATTTAAATACAAAGGAAGCACAATCAGATTTACACAAGACTTATTAACTTCAACATTGATGGATCAGAGGGCCTGCAATATGGGTATTTCAGAGGACAAAGGACCTTGGATAACATCCAAGAATTTACTACCCTGCAAAATTCAGTATATATTCTTTCAGAGGAAAAGATGGAGGTTCAGGGAAATGGAGAACTTCCAAAAATTTCCTGATCAAAAGACCAGAACTGAACAGAGAAATAAATAGCCACAAGAGATGCATAAAAAGGTAAATGTAAGTCAAGAATACTAAATACTAAATTGTATTCAACTCTACAAGGGAAGATAACACTTTTAACTCTTGATAATTGTATTTCTCTTAAGATAGTTAAAGGGTTGAATATAGTTGAAGAGATTGTACTTAGAGGATATGGCTATGATTGATTTTTGTCCTTCTATTGAAGATCAAAATGATATCACTATATTTGAGACAAATTATAGGGTATCATTTGGTTGATCAGACCAGTATGAGCTTAGATTGCTTCACCACAGGTCATACACAAATTGTGCAGGCAAAAAGTTGGGGAGTTTATTCTAAACTTATGTGCCACATGTTTCCTTTGACCAATTTTAATTCTGACTTGCTCATAGAGTTCAGCACTTTCTCTGATGAGGGCATTCTATGTTGGGTGGTCCTATGCCAGTGTCTCCCATACCTTACTATCAACTGTAAAGTTCTTAAGAGAGACTTATGGGGACTTAAAGGCTTTATCCTTAATTAAATCAGAAATGACTTTATTTTACTAGATACTTGGAGGTTTATAGTACCATAGAGGCAAAGAATAGGGACCTACTTAGAAGGGTTGGACATAAAGAGATTAGGAAGTGATCTTATTTTAACATAAGCTTTAGTTAAGGAGAGTTTAAGTACCATGGGTGGGAATTTAAAAGGGGGAAGTGTGGAAGAGAGTATACTTGGGGGGTGGGATATGAATGGTTCATGAACTGATTTGACTTTGGATAATGTTTTGACTCATGAGGATTGTGTATCCTTGTAGGGTACTGGAAAAGGGAGTAAGGTATAAAGTGATTATAATTTGATGTGATTCATGACTCTTGAGAAGTATATTTCTGATGACACAGAAGAGGGGAAGGTCCTTAATGACTGTGAGGTAATAATACTTATCATTCTATCAATCAATCTTTGATTGATTATATTTTGAATGCTAAGACTTTGAACTTATCAATCAAGCAATCAATCAATCTATGATTGGTTGTTCTTTGATTGACAGTACTTTGAAAACAATAAATACATAATAATAAGGAAAAGGCTAGGTATTAGTGGATAAATAACACCAGTTGAAGAGATACAAAGGCTTATTAGGGAAGAGAGAAAGAAGGGAGGGTGTGAACTCTGAGTAAATCCTATTCAATAGAATTGGCCCAATTGGTTTTAAAAATCTATCTTTCTATTCAGAGAAATGGGGAGGGGAGGAAGGGAAAGAAAAGGAAGAAGGGACTGATAAAAGGGAAGGCAAAGATATAAGTGAAAATAAGCAAAGTTAAAAATTTAAAAGAAAGGTTAAAGGGGAAAGGGAGCAAAACATAAGAGGAAAGAAAAGAGGAAAGTACAAGCAGGCAAAGATAACATGGAGAGAAATAATTAGTAATTTTAACTCTAAATGTGAATGGGATGAACTCTCCAATAAAATGTAGATAGCAGAATGGATTAAAAATCAGAATCCTGCAATATATTGTTTACAAGAAACACATTTGAAGCAGAGAGATACACACAGGGTAAAGGGTTTTTAAAAAACTGGAGCAAAATATATTATGCTTTAGTGGAAGCAAAAAAATCAGGGGTAGTCATCCTGATCTCAGACAAAGCAAAAGCAAGACTAGATCTCATTAAAAGGACCAAGAAAGGAAACTACATCTTCTTAAAAGTTACTTTAGGCAACAAAGTTATATCATTATTAAATATATGTGCACATAATGGTATAGTACCCAAATTCTTAGAGGAGAAGTTGAATGAATTACAAGGAAACATAGACATCAAAACCATAATAATGGGGGACCCTCAACCTCCCTCTTTCAGAAACTAAATAAATCTAACCACAAATAAACAAGAAGAAAGTTAAGAAGGTAAATAAAATGTTAGAAAACTTAGATATGATGGACCTTTGGAGAAAACTGAATGGGGATAGAAAAGAATATATATTTTTCTCTGCAGTACATGACCCCTATATCAAAATTAAATATATATATACTAGGGCATAAAAATCTTGCAATCAAATGCAGAAAGGCAGAAATAATAAATGCATACTTTTCAGATCACAATTCAATAAAATTACATGTAATAAAAGACCATGAAAGCTAAACCAAAAATTAATTGGAAACTAAAAAACTTAACTTTAAAGAATAAGTGGATCAAAACAACAAATCACAGAAATAATCATTTCATTCAAGAAACTGATATCAATGAGACATCAAACAAAAATTTATGAGATGCCACCAAAGCAGTTTTTAGGGGAAATTTTATATCTTTAAATACTTCTATGAATAAAATAAAGAAGAGATAAATAAATTGGGTATACAACTAAAAAGGCTAGAAGAAGAACAAATTAAAGATACCCAATTAAACACAAATTAGAAATTCTGAAAACCAAGGGAGAGATTAATAAAATTGAAAGCAAGAAAACCATTGACCTAATAATTAAATTTAGGGTTGGCTTTATGAAAAAAACAATAAAATAGACAAACCCTTGGTTAATCTGATTAGAAAAAAAGAAGAAAATCAAATTACCAGTATCAAAAAATGAAAACGGTGATCTTAACACCATATCTTCCTATATTCTTCATCTTACATCTTACAGCCATCATCCTAGATTGGATCACAATGCAACCTTGTTTTATATCAGCCCTAAATCTGATAACTATGTGATCTATGCCTTTATTCAATGTCTGTAGTAAAAATGCAATCCTTACAGTTGTTCAGATTTCTTTTTTTTTTTTTTTTTTTTTGGCCTGAACCCAATGATTTTGTTATTAGGATGGAACTACTGGTAAGGAGATTCTATCTACCAGTGCAGATCAGCAATTGTTCTGTGATTTAGAGACTGACTTTGGGATACTGGGTGGTGATTCTTCTAAGCTCACACATTTTTTACTCAAGTTCTAGAAATGAAGGTAAAGAGATCAAAATACTACATTGTATATTGAGAGACATCACCTATTATTTTACAAATTTCCTCCAGTTTGGATGGATTTGGGTAGAAATCCCCATAGAAGTAAGAGAGCAGAAGCTTCAGTCTGGTTCATATTTCTTTTTTTCTTGCTTGTGTCCTGGTTTTCTTGGTTAATATTTGATTATTTTCAAAATCAGGCAGGAGCCTCACCTGGATAAATTCTTACCCAGCATTTCTCAGGATGCAGTGATGTCATATTGTCCTTGGGAAACTTCTTTTTTCCTTGTAAAGTTTGAACTTCAGAACAACTTTGACTTTTCACTTCTGACAGTTATCTTTCCCACCCAGGCAGGCCTTCCAGTCACTTGCCCTCACTCCCTTTATCAAATCTTAATCCACAGGAGGCAACTGACTTGAAAGTGGCAGAAGATAAATGTAATTGCAAGAACAGTAAGAGTGAAGTTAGGCTGTAAGTGGCATAAAAATGTTATAGTTATCTCTGTTACCTCCTCTTCCTTACACTAGAAATAGCAAATGTTTAGCAAAAAGCTGTGAATATAGTCCAAGGGAATTAGATAGGTCTAGGAATGAATTGTAGAGAAGGAAAAAGGGTCAAGTATCTTATAGTTTGAGCTGTAATGGGGAGCATAGATAGGTGATCTTTCACTAAGGCAATTTGCTTTAGCAGAGAATATAATCTCAGAATAAATACATTTACTTTTCTACCAGAATCCCAGTATTCACCTTGGAAAACCTTTGTTCCTACCCCTCTGGTCAATAGTATTATCTAGTCCTCTAGGTTAGGTCTATGAACTACACAGCTGCTTGGGAAAGAAACATAGCCTATTGTAAAAATTCTTAAGAGTTGACTTTAAAAATTCAGAATCCCTTGCTCTGTCACTTTCCTTCTCTATTCCTCAGTTTCTTTCCTCCATAAAATAAAAAGACTGTACTAGATAATTCTTCCAGGACTAATATCTAATGATTCTTCTCTAGTTGTCTAGATACCTCAATGTCTTGTGACTGAAGCTGTACTGATTTGTTGTACCCTCGGTTGACTTTAGGTTTCCTTCTGTTGATAGAAAAGGTTAACTCACATGGCTAATATCTCATGACTTCACATGTAGCATTGATGTTTTATTACTTGTCTTCTCAAGGGGCAGGGAAAGGGTGGGATTGAGGGAGAGAATTTGGAATTCAAAATTTTTAAAAATGAATGTGTACAATTTTAAAAAATGTAATTTGGAAATATTTAATGATTTTTTTTCTTTTAAAAGAGGATTGCTCCAAGAATTTCTTGACACCCAGCCTGTTCTTGCTTCACCACAGTAAGACTGTAAGACAGATTTCAGGAAGCAGAGAAGGTTTTCTGGAAGCTTCTCAGTCAGCTCCTGAACTCTTTAATCATAAACAGAGTAGAAGCAATTCCTTTGAAACATTAGAGAATATAGGATAAAGGTCTACACTACCTAAGATGATTCAGCACTGCCTGAAGCAGTTATCTTGTCTTTCAACCTGTTCCAAGAGCCAGACCAAAGGTAGAGAACTTAAACTTGAATATTCAAGGGACTTTCTTCCCAAGGAAATATGCTTTTACTCCCTCCTGATAATTTGTTTTCTTTTCCTTTTCCTTTTTTTCAAGTTAGCAGTTTGGGGAATGGTAACATACCAAAGTTAAGGACACTGATTCCACAAAGTATGAACTTTAAAAAAATTGTTCTGCCCAACTTTAAAATTTTTATGTTTTGTATTTATATCATCTTAATTTTTGAATATATCTCCATCCCTTCTATTTTAACTAATACATCACTTGTATATTTAATTTAAAAAGAACAAAAGAAGTCAGATTACAAAAGTAACAAACATACCAAGTCAGACACTATATATGGATCATTTAATCCATACTTATAGTCCCCCATTGCATATATGGCAAAATGACAGGCCTTTGACCATTGCAAAAAAACCAAACCCTTGATTTTGACATTGTAGAAATTGTTTTGAATGGTTTGCCTTAAAGAATTTTAGTTTGGCAATTAGAAGGTCATTAATTACACTTAAGAAGACAATGCTGTAGTCTCCTCAGAGCTGAACTATCCAGAGTTGGGATTATGGTCCTGTGCCCAAGGCAACCCAGTTGATTTGTTGGGACAACAAATATTTAACTGGTAGTAAAAACTAATGGGAGTGATCCCATGGTGTATGTGCTCTGGTCCTTTGAATGTACTCATCAGCCTTCTTCATTTTGATGAGGTAATTTTAACCACAATTCCTGTTAACTCTGAGTGTCAGTCTCTGTCTTTTCCCTCTGTTTCTGTTTATACATATATATATATATATATATATATATATATATATATAACATTTCTATAATTAAGCATATACAAAATTGTATACATACAAGGCATGAACATATCTACATAGAAGGGGTCTACAACTTATAAAAAAAAAATTCTAAAAGATCATTCTAAGTGAAGAATTTGAAACTGGAACACAGCATTCTGTAATTTTCCAGTTGCTGATTTGGTTTTCAAATTAGCCCAAAGTGCTTTGTACCAACTAGATGCCAATAAATGTTTTGCTTAATTTCACTGAGCTCATATTTCTGGTCGTATTTGTGCTGATGCAGTAGAATTTGAAAACCATAGAGCATAAAGTTAAGCTACACAAATATATAAAATTATAGGTGGCATAGTAGATGGCATATTGGCTTGGAATTGGGAGGAACTGAATTCAAATATAGTCTCTGACACTTACTAGCTGTATGATCCTGGCCAGATCACTTAATCCTGTTTGCCTGAGTTCCTAATCTATAAAATGAACTGGAAAAGGAAATGGTAAACCCTTACAGGATCTTAACCAAGAAACCTCCAAATCAGGTCACAAAAGAGTTGAACAGAACTGAAATGACTGAACAACAAGCAACAGGTTTAATATAAGATAGTTTGAGAAGGATGGTACCAGGAGTTGGGGAAGGATTAAGAAAGATTTCATGCAGAAGCTATTACTGGACTTCATCTTAAAAGAAAGAGATATGGTATATTAAAAGTATTCTAGGTGCTTGGAATGTTCAGTGTAAGGAATGAAAAAGCACTAGGTCTGCTATATCACAGAATATGGAAGGGCGAGTATTGCCCAAACCCCCCTCTTGTAACCAGAAATCTATTTCCCCATGTATGAGACACACCCTTTTTTGAAAAATTTGGGGTCTAAAAACTGGGAACATTTTTATACAGTGGTTATAGATTTTTTTTAATTTGCATTTTCTGTCTCCCCCCACCAGTTTGTCTTTGTGCTCGATTCATATGTTACCAGTATATTGTTACATTTTGCCACATTCTGCCCAGAAAAGATTTTCATACAGTGCTGAATTCAAATTCAAAGTGATCCAGTTTGCAAAACTCAATGGAAAATGTGCTACTGAACATCAGTTTGGTCCTCCTCCAACTGAGAAAACAGTTGAGACTGGCTCTGGGTATCAGAAGCCCTACTGAAAAACGCCTGGGTAGGAGATAGCCAAAAAGGCAAGTCAGCAAAATGGTCTGATTTAGAGAGGGAATTGAAGAGGTGGATTGAAGAGCAGAGGGTCATTGGAATTCCTGTGTTCACAAAGATGGTTCAGCAGGAGGCCAAAAGAAGTGACTGATTTTAAAGGAGGACACAATTGGTGCTTCAGGTTCATGAAATGGAATAGACTAAGCATGTGTCCGGGCACCAGACTTACCCAGGGAGTGTTTGTGGTCAACTACAGACCAGAGCACAGGCGGGAGAGCAGTCAGAACCTCTCCTAAGACAATGATTCGGCATCAAATGTAGATAAGGACAAGCTAATGCATGGGAGTTTTGATAGTGATGAAGAGTTGTATGAATTTTATGATGAATAAAACTTGAGTTCCATAACTTTATATAATACATTTTTTTTTCAAATTTTGGGCCCCAAAATTAAGATGTATCTTACATATGGGGAAAGTACAGTAACATTCCCTCACTTTGGCAACTGTGTGGAGAAGATTGGGGAGTGATAAAATTCGAATCAATTAATCTAACTAGTAAATTATTGCATTCTAAGTGATAGACACTTGAACCAGTTTGGGTGAGTGGTGAGAAGGGAACAAATCGGAGAGATGTTTTAGAGGGAGAATCAGCTCTATCTATGCTGGAGTCAACTTGAAAAGACCCCTTAATGGATCTAATTATTAACATTTCAGAATGAGTATTTATTCCTTGTGGCAAATGCTACAAATCAGTGCTTTGTTTGTTTATTGATTGCCCAGAGTTTTAAAAAGTGATGAAGAAAATGTTAATGCGGATTAGATTTAAAGTGTTTTGTGATAACTTTTTTTTTTGAGGGGAGGGGAGTTTCTTTGATAAACATTTACCAGCACACATGGGAGCAGAACCAACAAGACTTGGCTACTGAATGGATATAGGGAGATCAGGGTAAGGGAGATTTACCAGGTTTGGTGATTGAAAATGATGATACCCTGAATGGAAAAGTTTGGATCAGAGACAGATTTAAGAGTGGGAGATATCTAGAAGATATCCAGAAAGCAGTTGATGGGGGGGGGGACTAGATATCACATAATGCTTAAAATTTCTGTACTTTTCCAGCTTTTTAAAAATGTATATTTTAGTGGTAGCATGATAGTGACAAAAATGACCTTATTTCCGTGTACTATTCAGTGATCTTCTGTGTATTTTTCCGGATCACGTAGCTAATGTTATTTATAGTTCTGTCAAATACTTTATTCCTGGTCAAAGCTATTGCAAGAAATGGAATATGTCCTCCTTCAGACTGCTTGTCTTCAACTTTTTTTGTTTTGTTTCTGCACGGCAGTGGGCTAAGGGGCTGCCCAAGGCCACGCAGCCGGGCCCTTATGCAGCGTCGGGCCGGCCTTGGGCTCGGGTGCCCCCGCCTCCAGGGCCGGTGCTCTCTGCACTGCGCCACCAGCTGCCCCGGGCACAGGCCTGCGGAACGGAGGGCTCCTCGGCCGCTGCCCTCCCCGGGCGCCGTCACCAGGCCCCGTGTAGGGTGTGCAGTGGCCGCTCGAGGCCTCTCCGCGGGCTCGATGCCCGCCGGCCGCCACATCTCCAGAATGGGAGTTTCCCGTTCCCGCCCTCGGCGGGCCGCTCCCGGCGGGCGCCCTCCTGGCGGGCCCCGGCATCACCCAAGCCTCGCGCGCCCCTTCCGGGAGGCGGGGCGCGGCCCAGGCCCCGCCCCCAAGCGGCCGCGGGACCGACCCCGGCCGGGCGCGCAGGCGCGGAAGCGGGAGGCACGCCGGCGCGGAAGCGGGACGCACGCCCACGCCTGCGCGAGCACGGGCCCGGCGGCCGCTGGGCGCACGCGCCCGGCCCCTCGGCCAACTGGGCGGGCTCCCCGTGACGTCACGGGGCGGGAAGCCGCGGAACTGCCCGGGCTTTGGAGCGGGATATCCGGAAGGCGCTGCGGGAGCCTCCTCCCGGGTCCCGTCGCTGGCTAGGTGACGCAAGGGCTCGGCGCTCTAAGTGGCGATAACGCCTCGCGACTCTCCTCCGGCGCGGGGACGTCAGTTTCTTTTTTCCTCCACAAAGGCCACACGGAGGGGGCGCAGGCGCCCTGGGAGTCCCCGAGACTTTTTTCCCCCCTTTTTCCTACGATACTAGCGCTGGGCGAGGAAGAGCAGGATTGGGATCATGCGCAGTGCAGCCACCTGGGATTTATTTCATCCGGGGCGGTGGCGACGACGATGACGGAAGAGGAGGCGGCGGTGGAAGAACGGAAGCCGGGAGGGAGCTAGGACGGAAGGGGACCAGGGCCAGGGCTGTGTCCGGAGCCTCGGCGGGGCAGGGGTTCCGATGTGGTCCCCGGGGCAGGAGTCCGAGACCCCAGCCAGGGGGGACCCGGCGGGGCTGCTGCCCCCCGAGTGGGAGGAAGATGAAGAACGGATGTCGTTCCTCTTCTCCGCTTTCAAGAGGAGTCGGGAGGTGAACAGCACCGACTGGGATAGCAAGATGGGCTTCTGGGCGCCGCTGGTGCTGAGCCACAGCCGCCGCCAGGGGGCGGTCCGCCTGCGCCTGCGCGACCTTCAGGAGGCCTTCCAGCGCAAGGGGAGCGTGCCCCTGGGGCTGGCCACGGTGCTCCAGGACCTGCTCCGGTAAGGGGGCGGGGCCTCCGGGCAGGGGCGGGGCCTCCCCGCCCCGGGCAAAGGGGAGGGACACTTACTTGTCCCATTGTACAGATGAGGAAACTGAGGCCCAGAGGGATTTGAACCCAGGTCTTCTGATTCCATTCTGACTTAGGGTGGCTCTGGTCCCAGACCCACCCCACAGGCCACCTCCCTATGGGAAGCTTTCCCTGACACCCAGACAAACTAACCCAGCCAGCCCTGGGCACTTTGGTCACTCAGTTCTGGAGACGCTTGCCTCCCAGGAGGGAGCTGTAAGGAGCAAATAAGTAGGAGTGAGGATTGCGGCTGACTTCCGGCCTGTCCGCAGCCCCGGGGGGCACACTTGTGCCCCAGTAGGGGCTCCCTTTGCCCACCTTCACATCCCGGCTCCCCTTGCCGCCTTGGAGGCTTTGCCCTGAACTCTTCTGCTGGATACTTTGTCTCCCCCTGTTACGCCCGCCCCTTTCCCCTCCGTACTCCGCAAGCCTTGTTACTTTCAAGGCCTGATACATTGTATCAGCTCAGTAAACGTTCTCCCAGAGTGTAACTTCCCTAAGAGAAGGCAGAGATTTTGTACGCGAACTCCGGACCCTTTCCTATGTGTAAATAAACATTCACTCAGCTGAATTGGTTTCTTGGAGAAAGGAAGGATGGGCTAGGGAAAAATTGAGGTATGAGAGAGTCATGGAGTTAGAAAAGCATCTTTACAACTCTCCTCCCCTCCCCCCTTTCCTTCCCCAATATGATTATCTATGGTGTTCCCTTTAGAGAATTTCTATTGGAGGTGGCTAGGTGGCACAGTGGAGAGAGCACCAGCCCCAGAGTCAGGAGTACCTGAGTTCAAATGCGGCCTCAGACACTTAATAATTACCTAGCTGTGTGGCCTTGGGCAAGCCACTTAACCCCATCTGCCTTGCAAAAACCTAAAAAAAAAAAATTTCTGTTGAGGTCTCAGAATTTGAAATCACTTGGAGAAAGAAGATCTCTTTGCTGGTACAAATTGATTTGAGTTTATTCATTTATTAATTGAAACATTTATTTAGTTCTTGCTCTTTCAGTACCTTGTGCTACTTAAGTACTAGGAAAGAAAATGATAAATGAAACCTGAGCTCTGCTGTCAAGTAACTCACAATTTAGTAAAAATGATGACATGGTATAAAAATAACCATAACAAAGGTTACAATATAGTTGTGTGGTGGCACAGTGGAGTTCCTGACTCCAGCCTCAGACACTTATTAATAATTACCTAGCTGTGTGACCTTGGGCAAGCCACTTAACCCCATTGCCTTGCCAAAAAAACCCATATATATATATGTGTGTGTGTGTGTGTATATATATATACATATATATAATTGTGTAAAAAAGTATAGGTGCTATGGGATCAGATAAGAGATTCATTTTGGAAGACTATATGGAATAGGTAGAATTTGAGTTAGGCCTTGAAAGATCATTAGGAATTCATTAGTTGGAGATTCTGGGGAATGGAGATGGGTCAAGAGACTCTTTACAGTAATTGAAATGAACTTTAAAGGGGATAAGAACTGAGGTGATGGCAGTGGGAATGGATAGGAAAGCTGTTGAACTAAGGAGATTTCTAATCAAGGGACCTAACTTTTGGTCAGAGTCCTGGGACATAGCTTCTTTGAGAAGAGGAATGTAAGTGTCCTCGGTAACAGAAAATATGTGGGAGGTAACAGCATATTGGATAGGGCATTGGATTTGGAACTGAATTCTGCCTTAGTATCATGATCCTGGACAAATTGCTTACCCTGTCTGCTCTCAGTTTCCTTATCTGTAAAGTGAAGAGATTGGAGTCAGTGACTCTTCTGTTCTCTATCTTGACCATGGCAAGTCAAGCATAACTAGTATAGACAATCAGAACACTGGTCACCATGACATCCCCCAGTTTTTTCTGTTCAGCCTTCACCAGCAAAGTCTTCATGTACATTCATGTTTTGCTTTCTTAATATGGCAAGCTATCTCTAGTACCAGTTAGTGCCACTTGAAGTGGGCATTAATGGGGATTCACCTGAGCACTGTGTATTTGCAGTTTTGGTTTGGCCTCCTTTCCTGTTTGAAACTGGGAAGATAAAAGGGAAACCCCTGGCCACCTATGCTCTTCTTGAATGGAGTCTTGTCCTTCATTGTGAAAGAAGACTATGCCATCAGGGAGCTGATGCCACAATATGCAAGTGAATTGGATTGTGCAAAATTAACAGCCTCAGGGATCCTGTGCAGAGTTAACAGCCTCATTTTCTCCTCTGGAATCATCTGGGTCCAGTGATCAGATACGGATCAGGACTGGATACAGTGGGAGACCTTAGCTTTTTAAAGTTAGATCTTTTCCAGTTTATAGTTTGACTGGAACACCATTTTCAGATATTAAGATTAGGTAAGAGAGATGAGGCAAAGATCCCAAGAAGAACTACTTCTAAAACAGTAGGAAAAAAAGATTGGGAAGGTAAGACCCTCAGGGTATCTCAGTTGATTAAGGCAGGTAAGAAAGAAAAGACACTAGGACCCTTTTTTGCACTGTCAAAAAAAAATCAGTCTGGGAGGGGAAGACCTTTTGGGGTTCTGGGTGATGCTGTTTGACACTGAACCAATTAGGGCCCAAAATATGACCTAGTGGGCTTAGTCTGAGACCCATTATTGCTGACCAATCAAGGAGAGCCAGAGTGATTTGGCCTGTAAACTCATAAACCCTAAGAAATCTCACTAGGCCTTTGGGCAGAGTACCCAAAAGTATGAGAAGAAAAGGAGAAAGAAAGGAAGGAAACTAACTAGCAGTGTAGCTCAACTTGTCAGCAGTGGGACTGCTATTAAAGAAGACCATGACATCAGGGAGGTGATATCATGACATGCAAGTGAGTCCCAACTCACTTAAATATGGTCTAGGAAGTTAGTACTTTCCAGAAGACAGAACATGGGTGAATCTCATTTGGATTTAACCTGAGCTTGAGATCAGTATTCTACCCTTAGATACTATGTATTTCTTTCATTTTTTTCCCCTTAAAAACTGAAAAACTTGTTTGGCTCCTAAATTTGAAGACCAGTTCCTACATGCAGAACATATTTGTCAAATCCTAATGATCCCTTTGTTGGGATGTCTTTTGATCTGGCCTCAGTCATTTATGTGTGCTAAGGAGAGAGTACTTAGGCAAATGTCTGACATCAAGGATGCTATGATGCATTTCCTGAGGAAAAACTGATGGATAGGATATGCCTGGTTTTTGGCAAAGTCTTCCCTTTTTTATCTTCATCCCTCATATCCAGAGTGTACTTTTTTTTTCCTGTTCTGTTGTGGAGTGTGCTTTAGATCATGACTCTAATAGAGAACTACTGAGACAGTTGCTGGAGCAGACATTTTAGGCAATTTCATGATTTCATTTAGCCGGTGCAGTAGAGTCAGGTAATAAACCACTGGTGTTTCCGTGAAAGCCATGGTCCCCTCTCCAGTGGTTTTTGGTTTGCAAATGCTCCTGACTGCTTGACTGTGTGGGTTCTAGCTCCCTCTAGTGGAAATACTATGGAGTGTTCTCTGACCAGAGGTGTCAGATTCACAGCCTACAGACTAAATTGTAATTGGGAGATATTTAACAAAATAAAATGTGGTAAAATATAAATAATGTTAACACACAGTTAAGTTAATATGGGGCCCACAGAGATCCATTTTTATTCGAATTTGATACTACTATTCTAGACGACCTGAACTCCATGACTTCGTCTTATTTATCATTCCATTCCCCATAGTACTTTTCACTTGGTGAAATAAATATCTCAATAAATATTGTTGATTCTTTTTATTTGGCACATATAGTATGGGCTCCTCTTATCTCTGTTTTATGGCAATTGTTTGGGGACACTGACTGAAACTCCAGTACACCCTGGCTGACATGACCTTTTCCTTCTGTTCTTGGAGTCGAGGGGAGTTACAACGGGAATCAGATTTCATGGCCAGCGTGGACAGCAGCTGGATTTCATGGGGAGTAGGTGTCTTTCTGTTGAAGCCTCTCAAATGGACTCTTTCTAATATGCTGGGGGACAACAAGGTCCCTGCTGAAGAGGTGCTGGTGGCTGTGGAACTGCTTAAGGTAGGTGCATTTAACTACAAACAGACCAAGGATTTTCCTTTTTTTTTTTTTAAAAGAAGGACTTTGTTATTGGATTCAGAGTCAGAGTTAATTTCTTGGTAAGTTTTTTGTGTACTCCTGGTCTGCCACAGACTAGGAATAAGGGAGAAGCTTTGGTTCCTCTTACACAGTTTTACAATGTTCATCTGTTACTTGGATCTTCTGTGCTTTAAGAAAAAACCCTTGTCTCGGGACTAAATCAAGGAAACAAATTTGTTTTCTAGGGTTAAAAGAACAAAAAATGAGTTAAAGTTTTAGAAATTTTTGCAGTCTGAGATTTACTGATAAAATTCACATCTAATTTTTTTGAGAACTAAGAAAGTTTCTGTCCAATGGGAAAAGATGGCATGATATTTTGGTAGTTATATTTCCTCAAAGCTTTATACGTAATGCCATTACATTTACTCTTCTTGTACTTTTATTATTTTTAAAGAATGTTTTTTTCTTAATTATATATAATAACAATATTTAGCATTCATTTTTTTATAATGTTTGAGTTCCAGATTCCCTCCCTCTCCTTGAGAAGGAAAGCACTTGGACATAGATTATATGCTTGTAGTCATGCAGAACGTATTTCCATATTAGCCGTGTAGCAAAAGACAACACAGACCTAAAAAGAAAAACAAAGTTTAAAAAATGGGCTTTGATCTGTATACAGACTCCATCAGGTCTTTCTCTGGAGGTAGACATTATAAGTTCTTCAGAATTGTCGTATGTCACTGTTTTACCGAAAATAGCTAAGTCTTTCAAATTTGATCATCATGCAGTATTGCCCTACTGTGCACATTGCTCTCCTGGTTCTGCTCACTTCATTTTGCCTCAGATCATGTAAGTCTTTTTCAGGTTTGTCTGAAACCAAACTGCTTATCATTTCTTTTAGCACAGTAGTATTTCATCACAATCATATATCACAACTTTTTCAGCCATTCCCCAATTGGACTTCCCTTCAGTTTCTAATTCTTTGCCACCACAAAAAGAGTTGCCATATGTATTTTGTATACAATTTTTTCCTTTTTCTTTGATGTATTGAGATACAAACCTAGTGGTATTGCTGGGTCAAAGGATACACACAGTTGGTTGCCCTTTGGACATAGTTCCAAATTGCTCAACAGAATGGTTGGATCAGCTCACAGCTCAGTCAAGAGTTAAATTGGTGTCCTAATTTTTCTTCATCCTCTACAATGTCTGTTGTTTTCCTTTCCTGTCATATTAGCCAATCTGCTGGTATCCTAATTTTTCTACATCCTCTATAATGTCTGTTGTTTTCCTTTTCTGTCATATTTAGCCAGTCTGCTGGTGTTAAGTTATTTTAATTTGCATTTCTCCTAATCAATAGTAATTTAAGAGCATTTTTATTTGATTGTTGATAGCTTTGAGTTCTTTTTCTGAAAACTGCTTGTTCATATCCTTTGACCAGTTTATTAACTGGAAACCTGATTTTGATTTATTAGTTTAAGCTACCTCCCATTTTAGTTAAATTTTCTTCCCAATTTTTTTTTAAAAAAAGCAAAACTTTGGAAAAAATTCTACTTCAAGTGAAGAAGTTGATTTGACTTGGACATTTATAGGTCTAGTTTTATGAAAGAAAGGTCAGTGGCTCTTTGGTCTCCACACTCAGGACGCAGAGAGAAAACAAGCTCCTTTCTTCCTATAGGAAAAAGCAGAGGACGTATATCGTCTGTATCAGAACTCTCCAATATCCTCTCATCCTGTGGTGGCCCTGTCAGAGTTGAGCACCCTTTGTGCTAGTTCCTGCCCAGATGAGCGAACCTTCTATCTAATATTACTACAGCTGCAGAAAGAGAAGAGAGTCACTGTTTTAGAGCAGAATGGTGAGAAGGTATTGAATTTCTATAATATCTATTAAACATCTAGTAATCTTGCCATCAGTTTTTCTGTGTGAATTTTTTTTCAGACTGGGAGTAATTTGTTCTTCTCCTGCAGATTGTGAAATTTGCCCGAGGGCTACATGCCAAGGTCTCTCCGGTAAATGATGTAGATGTTGGGGTTTACCAGTTGATGCAGAGTGAACGACTGCTCTCACGGAAGGTAGAGTCCCTGTCCCAGGAATCAGAGAGGTAATTTCTTCTTCCAAGGCTCAACTGAACCCCCCCCCATTGACTAGTTCTCATAGTTCTCGAGTACTTGGGGTCATGAGGTTCTCTTTCTGTAGATATGTGAGGGAAGTGATACCATTAGCCTTTCTATTTTGTTGAGTTATTGGAAGCTTTAGGAAGTGGGATTATTCTCTTCATTTTATTGAGAGGAGAAGACTCAACCAGAGAGAGGAAGGGATATGTCCTGATACCAATGGTAGTGGGAGTTGATCTTGGTCTTTTGAATTCTATAAAGTACGGAGTGGAGGAAGAAGTGGGCTGGCAAAAAACAGGACTCAAAAGTGGATTTAGTGATTTATTTCATTGTTTAGTTGCAAAACAAAATATGCAATAGGAAAATAGAGTTCAGGGTCCAAGAATGCTGGGACTGTTAGCTATAAGTGGCCAGACCTGATGATCTGTATAGAGCAAGTTCAAATAACCGTGGGAGGAGAAATTAGCTGAGGGTGGCAGGATGAAAGGATGGAAATGGGCATTAAGACTGGCCAGTTTCTAGATTCCCTTTTTGGGGCTTTGTTTTCTTACTTTGTTTAGATCTGTTCTTTCCTTTTTCTTCTTTAGTCTTCTTTTGGTCCCTTCAAATAAATGAAATATTTTCTAAGTTGAGTGGGAACCTTGGGGGATAGTATTTGTATTTGGTGGTTGTTATCTTTAAAAGAGAATTCCTGCCTTGGTTTCATTACTAGTCAATTGACTTTTGATAATGCATAAAAAGGTAAACTGGTGACAGGTAATTTGGAGAGAAAGAAGCTCTTTGTAGAATCTATAGCTTCCAAGTCAGAACTTTGTCTTTCAAGTACCTTTACCCTGCCTCATCCAGATTGAGTGTTGTTAGATATCATATACTTCTGTTCTAGAGCCATGCTATAATATAAGACTTTGTGTAATGTTCATTATTCCTATAGAATGGAATTTGGGCTCAAGATCTCTTGCCCTTTTTTCCCTATTTGATTGTGGTTATTCAGTAGTTCAGTTGTGTCTTGACTCTTCTTGACCTCATATGGGGGTTTTCTTGGCAAAGATACAGGAACATTTCCTTCTCCAGCTCAGTTTATAGTTGAAGAAACTGAGGCAAACAGAGTTAAGTGATTTGCCTGGGGTCACTCAACTAAATGTCTGAGGCTGGATTTGAATTCAGGAAGATGAGTTTTCCTTGACTCTTAAGCCCAGTGCTCTATCCACTCTCCCACCTAGCTGTCCTCTTTGATTGACTTTCTCCTTTTAAGGATTTCTCGGGGCCTCAATCTGCCCTTCTGTTTCACAGATGTAAAGAGGATGCCCGACAAGCTTGCCGAGCTGGAAAGAAGCAACTGGTGAGTGTCCTTTTGTCCCCTTGCTACTTTTGTACTATCACATTTAGCAGCCAGGAAGCAAACAAGAGATGAAGATGGTGCTTCAGCACCATTACATATCTTGGAAGTGAGAACATGTGTAGAGAATTGGGAATCTTAGTCTCTTAGTAGGGCTAGGGCTACTCTCTTGCCTTGCTCTTACTATGGATTATGGTTTGACTTAGATCCTGACCACATTTCCCTTTGTTCTTCTAGGCGCTGCGGCATCTCAAGTCTAAGCAGAGGATAGAGAAGCGAATTGAGGCACTACACGCCAAGCTGGAAACAGTTCAAGGCATTATGGACCGGATCTATGCTTCCCAAACAGATCAGATGGTAATCCACTTGGCACCAGGATAACAAAATTTGTTGATCTCATTCTATTTGTGCTGGTGTTTTGCCTACTCTAATTTTAGTCTTATCTTTTTCTTGTTGAAGTTTCAAGATTTGTCCTTCATCTCTGCAATATTCATTCTTAATTCTGCTTTTCCAGCCTGCTGCTGCTGCTTCTTCTTTTCTCTGTTTCATCAGGATACTTTTTTAGTAGCAGACCTCTAGACTTTTCCTGATTAGCACTTCTGAAAGACCAAGTTGGTGTGGGGATATAGAGATTTCAAGAAGCTAAAAACAATAGTGTTTGTTTTCACAGATATTCTTCATGTGTACTAATACTTCTGCTCTCCTTTTAGGTTTTTAATGCCTATCAGGCTGGAGTAGGGGCCCTCAAACTTTCCATGAAGGACATCACAGTGGAGAAAGCGGAGAGTTTGGTGGACCAGATCCAAGAGGTATAGGATGGACTGGGAACAAAAATGATAGGAGGATATTGAGCATGTGATCTTTACACTTGGGCTGTCAGATTTTACTTTGTGTGGGCAGTCTAAGGGGAGAAAACCTCTTTCTTCTGTTTGAACTTGTATGTAGAAGCCAATTTGACTTTTTTTTGTTATTAGGGTCTTTGCTTGGATTTTCTATTTCTATTTTTGAGTATTTGCTATTTCCTTTGCTCCCTCTACATTTTATATCATTTAGAAACCCTCTGACTCAGGATCTGACCTATTTCTCTTACAGCTCTGTGATACCCAGGATGAAGTTTCTCAGACTCTGGCTGGGGTGGGGATAAATGGCTTAGGTAAGTTGTCAAAAAGATGGCTTCCTACCTTAAGAGGAATTCACCTTTTTCATATGGCTATATTTTCCCCACATATTGCAGCAACAGAGCTTTCTGCAGAGACCTTCCTATACTCAGCATTTTTGACATGGAAGCATCCACAGGAAATGACATGTCACTTTATGCTCCCCCTCCCATTCTGATTTTCAGCACCTTTTGTATCTCAACCAGTTCCTTGGATGTGAGGGTATGATAAGGGGTTTTGTTTCTCACTGGGAGAATTGCATTCCCTTAAATGCATAAAAGAACAGTAATTCCTTGGACTTAGGGAGGGAGTCCCTATCACTTTGATTGTATTTTATGAATGGGTGCGGACTCCTTTTGAGAGTATTCCTTTTCTTCAAGTGATTCCATAAAAAATAACTGTTCCATCTTCAGCTGTAGTGTATTCCCAGCTTAAGTCATTGTTGGTTTTTTAATTATTATTACATGCCAGTGTTGAATCTCGATTGTTTTATCTCTATGGAGATTTATATGCTTCTTACCTTTTCTCTCCAGATAGTGACAGCGAGGAACTGGAGAAGGAACTGGATAGCCTCCTCCAGGACACCACCAAAGAACCTCTGGATCTGCCTGATATTCCCCACAAGCCATTCTTCCCCACCGAGTTGCCTAATCCCAGCATTTCAGATGCTGAGCTTGAAGCTGAGCTGGAGAAACTGTCCCTATCAGAAGGAGGTAAGGAGGTATATCAAGAAAGGGCTTTGGTTGGGATTGTGGCACTAGACCCACACATGTGACTGCTGAAATGGTGGATCCCAGGCCTTGTTCCCAGCTTACCTAGGATGTGGAGACACCGAGGTAGTCGGAAGCATAGTGTGGGTTAAAGTTCCCATTTTCCCCAAAGAATATTGTCTTTTTCTGGGTTCACCTCTGCCTTAGTTTCAGGTCTAACTTACTGTATTGCTCAACCATTTTTTCTCTTCTGCAGGTTTGCTTCCAAGCCAAGAATCCTCCAAAAGACAGCTGGAACCTACTCTCTAATGCTATCCTGGGACTTCCACATTAAGGAGATATCAGACGTGTGTTTGTACATAGTTATTTAATTGAAAAAACTCTCAGAATTTGATGGGATGGGGAAGAAAGACTACTCCATTTAGCTGGATACTACCAGTTACTACAGGACAGAAGTAATTTCTGGAAGTTATGCTCCAAAGGCTTGCTCCCAGCTGGTGTCATGGACCTGTCTGTCTTCTCATCTTTATAGTGCCACAATCTATGATGTCCTGTGTTTGACCTATTGTTCCATATAGCCTGCAGTCCTTGACTTTGGCCCCATTATGTTTGTCTTCACCCACCAACTCCCACTAGAATTTTGTTCCAGCCAACAAAGGTGAGAGATTGCAGACAGTTTTTCTCCCGTTGGTTAGAGGGACTTGTCATCTTTACCTGTAGGTGTTTATAAGTTTACTTAAACAACTTAATCCTACTCATTTCCATTTTCATTGGTGAGGAGAATCAGACAAGTTTTATTCAAGGGGACTTAACTGCTGCTTTTTTAAGGAGAAAACAAACAGTGCAAAAGTTTTTGCTCTTTATTATCAAGTTTTTTAGGCTCAGAAGTTGTCACCCTTGAGTAATTCAAGGTGGTGGCACCTCTGATTCTCACTGACTCCAATTTCATTTTGTGCAGAGGGGAAGAGAATTCTTCTTGGCCTTTGAACTTGGGGTGGTGAGCCCTAGGTGATTGTGGATCCATCCTATGTGGATTATGGATGGTCAGGTCCATCTCTTTTAAAGCAAGAGGCTGCCTCCTTGCTCTACCTTTGTTGGGGTATGGTAAGAAGACCCTGAACAAACTGTACAACAAAACCTCCCTTCTATGAGCCTGTAAAACAAGAATGAGTTCTTTCCTCAAGTTTCAGAAGAATATTCTTCGGCAAATAGAACACTTTTAAGGATAGGGTAATCTGAGCCAATTTGTGCAATAGAAGCAGAAGGGTTTTGCCCTTCTGCCATATTGGTAAATGCCTCCCACATTCTACTTATTTATCAGAACACACATGACCTACTGTTGCCTCTTTGAGAATACCATATTCTTGCTTCTGTCTACTCTTTGGTGACCTAGGGACAGAGCAGGAATTGAGAGAAACAGTAGTCTAGAGAGGAGAAGATGGCAGCTACATTGCCAGTGTGGCTGCAGAAGCACAAGTATTTTTGCCTAAGCTATTTGCTCTTGCCTCCAAAATGATATGGAGCAGAGGAAAAGAAGGAACTTATTCCAGGGCAGGAGCAAGACTTATGGTCAACAAATTTCTCTCCCATTTCACCTTGATAAACAGAAGTGTTGGGGGTGAAGAGAAACAATCACTTTTTTCCCCTTTTCTATCTGGTACATAATTAAAAGAAAAACAAATCGTGGTCATTGTCTGCTCTGGTTCCATTTTTTCCTTTGATTTACTGCTCCATGCTGTTGAACCTGTGTCCTCTTTAACTTAAGATTTATTAGATCAGTTCTGGTCAGTGGTAGGCAGCCTGAAAGACAAGTGATGTTTAAACTTCTCTCAAGTCAAGTCTTAGAAATATCCTAGCATCGTGCAACAAACATTAACCACTTAATGTAAGCAGTGCTAAGTGCTATCAAGAGACAAAATTTGGATGAGAAAAGACTGCCCTAATGTTGTCCTAGGGGCCCAAGCACTAGTAGCCTATACAGACCACTATGCCCCAAAGACTAGATAAGTGTATTAAAAAAAACCAAAACTTGATAGATCTGACCAATCACCATTCAATAATTTCATTATGAAGTTGATCTTGGGAAGGGTGGTTGAAAATGTGATTTGGTGTTAAATGAAAAAAGGCCTTCAAGATTGTGCAGAAGTTCATGCTTGTGTGTCAAGTACATTTTAAAAGTTGCAAAGCAACCTTCTAGGTGAGGTCCAAGGGAAAAGATAGTTAACCTGGGGAGGACTTGAAGGAACTTTAAAAATTCACCCATTGGAGGGAAGAGAATTATTTCAGAACAGCTTGAACAAAGGCATGGTTGGAGGCATGAACACTAAATATGTTCAGGAGGGCTTTATCTGTGAGGATAAAGAGGAGTAATGTCAGATAAAGCTGAAAAGGTGGACTAATTATGGAAGACCTTGCTGATTAGACTAAATTATTTGAAACTTTTTTTTTGTGAAGCAATAAGAAATCATAAAATTTTTGATGGGAAGAGTAAAATGACCAACAGAAGTGTAAAGAATGGATTTGAGGAAGAGACATTGAAAGTATTAGGATGTACTAGGCTAATACAGTAATTCAGGTGGATTCTAGAACTGACAACCTTTCAAGGGATGAATCTTCTTTGTATGGCTCCCTAGAATTCTTTGAGGTTTTGCCTTCAATAATAATTGTTCTTTCCATTGCCAGCTGCCATTTGATCTTTGAGTAACTTTATATAGCATAATGCTTGTATTCACATTATTTAGTGAGAATCTGACATGTGCCCAGACTTGTTAGGTGCCTTGGGCACCCAAAAAAGTCCAGAAAAATTCCTTGCCCTTGATAAAATTCAGTGGAAAGACCAGGCACAAAGTAAGGCTAAGTTAAGAATACAGCAAAGGAAAGGTCAGAAGACAGTAATTAATCAATGAGTGATTATATAAACTTTGAGAACCTGAGTTCAAAGGAAGGAAAAGGTCATTGTGAACTGGGAATCCATCAAGGTGCTGACTCTGTGTTAGGTGTTGGGGATAATTCCAACAGAAATTAAATAGTTTCTGCTGTCAGAGGGCTTTCATTTTGTCAGAGGAAGCCACAGGTACATGGTTGAATAAGTGCTTAATAGAAAGTACTGTGGTGCTGTGGTTGGGGGATCTGGAAGAGCCATATTTAGGAAGAGGTACTTAAGCTGAACCTTGAGAAAATGATTCTGTAATGTGAAAATGAGAGTGAATTCCAGAAATGTAGGCCTGTGCAAAGACAGAGGAAGGAAATTCAGTGCCTCATATGAGGAAAAACAAGGGCAATTTGACTAGAAGGAACAATGTTTGAAGGAGTGTACCATGTAAACAATCTGGAAAGGTATGCTAGAGCTAGACTGTGAAGGTCTTTTTAATGCCAGAGATTTCTAGAAGGAATCAGAAGGTTTTTGATTAGGAGAATGAATCATTAGACTGTACTTCACTGATAGTTGAGTGGAGGAGGGAGAAGAAGGGAGAGGTTTGAGGAATTGGAGACCAGTGAATAGGCTGTCTGCCTGACTTCTCACCAAGAGGGGGGCTAGGTGAATAGAGAAAAGGATATACGTGACAAATCTCAAGAAGGTAGAATCAAGACTTAGAACCAAACTTGACTGGAGTATCTCTAATCTGGGAATTCTTAGCACTTCTTGGTGTCATGAACCCTCTTTGGTAGTCTGATGAAACTTATGGACTTCTTAGAATAATGTCTCTAAATGGATAAAATATCTAGCATTACAAAGGAAACATTCTATTGACATAGTTGTCAAAGAACAAAAGAAATCTTAGACCTTTGGCTAAGAGCCTCTCCCTCATAGTCTATATCCTCTACTGATGAGGAAATGGGTGCAGAGTAGAAAGGACTTGCCCAAGTTAAATTTTTTTGTTTTATAGGTTCAAGGAATTGGGAGTCTGGATTATAGTCCGAGCTTTCCCATGAATTTGCTGTTATTTGATCATATTTACTAAAGAAGCGTCAAGGTAGTGTAATCATTGAGTGAGACTGGTGGGATTGGCAGGGGGAGAGAATTTTGGCAAGACAGGAAGACAGGGAAAAGGGTCTACTTAGAAGAGTGAGTATGTAGAGGCACTTTGTACCAGTGTATACTTTTCCAGTCCTTGCTGTCTTGTTTTCCATTTTCTAATAAGAATTCATGAACAAGGCAACTGAGGTAAATTACTTTGGAATCTGTTCATCAAGCCCCTTACACGGTTCCTGTTACTGAGTTTTTGAGAATTTGCTTTGAATTCTTTGGGAAAGAACAAGGTATTAAAGTTGTAGAGAAATGTGTTGCCTGACCAGGGTTGGGGAATTTCCTTTGACCTATTTCTGAGCAAGGGCTTCTCAGAAGAGTTCTTGGGGTTCATGTTGTTTTTCTCATTCTAGTCCTCTCAAGGGATAGGAGCATGTCTAGAAAAACTACATCTGCCATTGTAAGTTGGTTGTGATCTGGTTGAAACTTAGGGCTTAATGTATCTGAGGAAAAAAAGTCATTATTCTGAAGCTCAAGGGGAAATTTAGTCTTATCAAAGATGTTAAAGAAGGCAAAACCAAAGTAAAGGCTGGGGTCTTAAAGAGGACTTTGGGACTTGAAAGAGTATTTAGGAACACTTCCTTTTGAAAGAGGCAATGTTATCAGTACAGGTGTCCAGTTATTCATAATGCAAGTTCCTCCTGGGAAGGAATATGACTTTTCCCAGTAGCTTCATGACAACACTACAGTGATTGTGATTATATTATGCAGCCTCAGAAAATATATTATTTCTAGGTGAGTAGATAATTACCATTTAGTAAACTTGAATTGGTGTAGAAGAATTCTGTGTCTGGTTGAAAGTTTGTATTTGGAAATACAGAAAATTGCCCCAGAGTTGCTAAGATCATGTGTCCAACACCCTCATTTTAACAGATGAGGAAAATGAGACTCAGAGGAGATAAGTGCATTGTCCAAGGTCTTACAATTAGTAAGAGACTGGATCTTTTTGACTTCACATTGAGAAGTCTTTCCATTATACTATTCTTGCATCTATTGTAAGGTAGCCAGCAAGCACTAGGAAAACAAAGGGAAGTAAAACAGTCCCTGTTCTCCAGAACTTTAAAGTTCAGTGGGGAAACACAACTAGTAAACAATTGTACAAACATTATTTACAAGGTAAAAGGGAATTAATCAGCAAAAGGAAGACTAACATTAAGGGGGATTGGGAAGGCTCTTTGCGGAAGGTGGAATTTTAGTTAAGCCTTGAAGGAAGTCAGGGATATTAGAAGTTGGAACTGAGGGAGAAAATGCCCAGTTCCTAGCAACTAGCTGGCTATTGCAGTAGGACAGACACAAGGTGAGATAGACCTGATTTAGAGTGGTGGCATCCCGGGTGGAGAAGGGGACAAATACAAGAGATGTGAAGGTAAAAAGTAAAGGACTTGGTAACTGATTGGACATTAGTGGAGAATGGGGTAAGATGATAGGAGAATGAAGCATCCAGGATGACCCAGGTTGCAAACCCGGATCACTGTAGCTGCTGGTTACTTAGGTTTGGTTCTACCTATGAGGAATCATTCAGACTCGGGAAAGCATGGGTGTAAATAAGACAAAAATTTATTAAAAAGGTTACATGAAGGGTGGCCAGGTGGCGCAGTGGATAGAGCACCAGCCCTGGCCTGAGTTCAAATCTGGCCTCAGACACTTAATAATTGCCTAGCTGTGAGGTCTTGGGCAAGCCCCATTTGTCTTGCAAAATCCTAAAAGGAAAGAATTTCTATTGAGGTCTCAGAATTTGAAATCACTTGGAGAAAGATCTCTTTGCTGGTACAAATTGATTTGAGTTTATTCATTTATTAATTGAAAAAAAGTCAGGGATCCACATCTCTCTTTTTTCTTTAGGATTTAGGAAGGGCTAGAGAGAGAGAGATGAAAGAACAGCCAAGCAGCCTTGTCCAACCCAGGTTTTTATGGCTTGCCTCTCATCCAGAGGGCAAAAGGTGAACTCCCTTTCTCTTACTAAACAAGGAATTAGGTAGAGGGTAAAGCTTACAAAGTTTACATTAAAAATGAATCAATGATACATTAAGAATGGGGGGGGTCTGCACCCCAAGCAGCTTTTAAGGTTACAGTTTCAGTTACAATCATAATTCTCTACTTCAAGTCAATTTACATCTACACCCAAATTCTTTTTGTTACATTCACAATTCTCTTCATCTTTCCCTTGCATCTACTGGAAGAATGGATCACTGGAAGAATGCCCTTGACAGTAAGAAGGAAGTTAGGAAGAGGAGTGGGTTTGAGGGGAAGATAATGAGTTTATTTTCTGATATGTTGAGTTTAAGATGTCTATGAGTCATATGGTTTGAAATATCCAATATGTATGTGAAATGAGGTTAGGAGAGAAATTAGAACTAGACAAATCTCAGAATTATACATATATATTATATATATATATATATATAGATAGATAGATAGATAGATAGATATGGAGATAATAGTTGAAATCAGTGGAGCTGTTAAAATCATCAATTAAAATTGTATAGAGGGAAAACAGAAGACCTAGGACCTCTGCCTTGGACACCCAGGATTAGGGGGCATGATCTGAATGAAGACTGAGAAGAAATAGTAGGAGAATCAGAAGAGAGCGAGTTGTGTACTTGGCCTTGTGCTAAGTATTGGGGGATATGAGGCAAAAGATAGTCTCTGACCTTGAGGAGCTCCCTGTTTAATGGGGGAAGAAATAACAAGGAAAGAGAAAAGTACAAATAAACTATATTCAGGATACTTAGTCAATGATTATAAGAGAAAAGACTAGAATGAAGATGACTTAGGAAAGGCTTCCTGTAAAAGATGGGCAGAGTTGAGGGAGGGCATTCCAGGCTTGGGAGAAAATGCTCAGGGCAGAGATTAATGTTTTGCTTGGGAAATAGCAAAGACTGCTGTGTCATTGAAGAGTACATGGGGTGGGGGAGAAAGGTATGAGAAGATTGGAGTATAGAAGGTAGGGCTTTAGAATACTTAACAGGATTTTATATTTGATTCTGGAGGTGTTAAGGAGCCATTGGAGTTTGAAAAACAGTCACACAATCAGACCTATGCATTTGAAAGGTCACTTTGCCAGCTGAGTGGAAGATAGACTGAAGTAGGTGATACTTGTGTGTGTCCACCAGCAGATTTTTGCAGTAGTCCGTATGTGAGGCTACAAAGGCCCACACCAGAATGAGGTCTGTGTCAGGAGAAAAGGGCATATTCAAGGGATGTTTCAAAGATGAGATCTATAGGCCTTGACAACAGATTAGATATGGGGGAGGGATAAGAGTGAGTAATTCAGAGTGACTCCTAAATTTCGAGCTGGGGAGGATGGGGTGGCTTCAGTAGTAATAGGCAAGTTGGAGAGGGGAGGATTTAAGGGGAAAGATAATGATTTCAGCTTTGAACCTGTTGAGTTTAAGATGCCTACTGGACATCCAGTTTGAGCAATATTTAAAAAGCATTGGACCTGCGAGATGGGAAGTCAACAGAGAAATTTAGGGCTAAATAAGATTTAGGAATCATCAGCTCAAGTGTGATAATTAAATCCATAGAATAGAAGATCATTAAGAAATAATCTAGAGGGAGAAGAGAAAGAAGGTCAAGGACAACCCTGTGGGACTGCTATGGTTAGAAGTGATCTGGAAGAGAATCCAGCAAAGGAGATTAGGAAGCAGTGGTCAGAACCAGAAGAGAATGGAATTCCTAAAACTTAGAGAAAAAAGTATCAAGAGGAAAGTGAGATCATAAGCATCTCAACAGTGCTCTAGTCTGCAGAGAAGCTGAGAATGAGGATTAAGAAAAGGGCATTGCAGTGGCAATAAAGAGATCTCTGAAGAGAGCTTTTTTTTGGAATGATGAAGTCAGAATCTAGATTTGTAAGGGATTAAGAAGAGAGTGAGAGGAGAGAAAGTGGAGGCCTCAATTGTAGATAACTTTCAAAAAGAGTTTGGTCTTTAGGGAAGAAGAGATAAAGGATCAAGTAAGTTTTTTGAAAGTGAGGGGAAAATGAGCTTGCTTACAGGCAGTGGGGAAAAAAGATATGTGACAGATTGAAAGTAAGTGAGAAAGATTGCAGAGGGGGCAATCTTGGGAGAAATTGATTGGAAAGGGATTTCTTGTGCAGGTGAAGAAATTAGCCTTGATATGGAATACAGCTACTTCATCACAGGAGATGAAGTGAAAAAGGAGAGACCTCTGAGTGATAAGAGATGGAGAAAATATCTCTACAAGATATTTCAGCTGAGAGGGTGGTGGAAAGGAGAACCATGGGAGCTTTGAAGAGGGATAAAAAGGTTTGAAGCAGCAGGGCTTCCCATTAAATACTCTTCTGTGGTAAATTGAGCAAGGGGTGGATCTGGAATAACTTATTTTGGAGAGCTAAGGACCCGACATTGCAACCCAGAATGTACTACCCTGCAAAATTCAGCATATATATTGTACCAGGAAAAAGATGGATGTTCAATGAAATACAGGACTTCCAGAATTTCCTGACATAAAGACCAGAACTGAACAGAGAATTCAATTGCCAAAAACACGACTGAAGAGTTACATACAAAAAAAAAGGTAAATGAAAAAGGGGACTGAAAAAACAAAATTGTTTTAAACAAATGTTGGTCCCTAAAAACAGAAGATAAAACAATTCTAATTCTTTAGAACTTTACTTCTTCAAAGAAAATTAGAGGGTAGAATATAATTGAAGAGAATGAACCTAAAAGATATGGGTATAATTGGGTCTTATCTCTCCATTGAAGAGGTCCAAGATCATCACGAGGTAAAAAGCCCTGTTAAAAAAAAAGCACAGGTGTTAACTTTAACTTAAGTGTTTCATTATACTTTGACTCACTTTAATCACAAGGTGTTAAGTACCTTGTCTAATGAAGGTATCATGAACTTCAGGACCTGAGACACTGTCTGTTACTTACAATCATTTGTAAAGTTTTCAGTGAAACCTCCCAGTACTTAGAGATCTTCAAGATTCTTATAGTTAATTAGATCAGTGTCAGGTACTTCACTTAAGTTAAGTACCCTGGGTGGGGTAAAGTGTGAAAGAAAATAGGTCTGGGGGAGGGGCACAAACAGTTCAAAAAATGATGTGGCTTTGGATGATACTTTAGCTTGTGAGGAGGATTGCGTGAACTTGAAAGATTCTTGAAAAGGAGGGGTAAGGTAAAAAATGATTATAATTTGATGAAATTTGAGTCAATGCTGCTTATTGAGCAATCAAGTAAACAATCTGTGATGATATCTTGATAACAATAGGAGCTTATCAAGCAATCAAATATTCAAACTGTGATTGATGATACCTAATAAATAATATTAGAGCACCAAGGGAAGAGGCACAAAGCTTTATAATTTTAGAGGGAAAGAAAGGAGAATGTGAATGCTGAGTAAATTCTATTCAATAGGTTTAGCCCAGTGAGGGAATAAGATACATTCCCACTTGGGTTTAAAAATCTAACTTAATCTATAGGGAAGGGGAGGACAGGGAATGGGAAAGATAAGGGAAGAAGGGACTGATAGAAGGGAAGGGAAGGTATAAGTGAAAATAAACTGCAAGTTAAATTTCTAAGAGAAAAGTCAAAGGGGAAAGATAGTAAAATTTTGGTGAGAAGGAATAAGAGAAAAGGAAAGAGATAAATATAAATGGAGAAAGATAGCATGGAGGGAAATACAGAATTAGTAATTTAACTGTAAATGTGAATGGGGTGAACTATCCACCAAGCAGATAGCAGAATGGATTAAAAACCAGAATCTGGTACAACAAATATGTTGTTTACAAGAAATACATTTGAAGCAGAGAGATATATACACAGGGTAAAGGTAAAAGGTTGGAGCAAAATATATTATGCCTCAGTAGAAGTAAAAAAATCTAGAATAGTGATCCTAATCTCAGATAAAGTAAAAGCAAAAATCAATCTCATTAAAAGGGATAAAGAAGGAAACTACATCTTCTTAAAAGGGTAATGGGTAATGAATGGGTACTATGGGTAATGAATCATTACTAAATGTGTATGCACCTAGTGGTATAGCATCCAGATTCCTTGACAAAAATTTGAGTGAATTACAAGGAGAAATAGACAGCAAAACTTTAATAATGGGAGACCTCAACCAGTTAAATATATATATATATATATATATATATATATATATATATATATATATATATGTAAAATAGACAAGAAGGAAGTTAAGAAAGTGAATGAAATCTTAGAAAACTTAAATATGATAGACCTCTGGAGAAAATTTAATGGGGATAGAAAAGAATATACCTTTCTCTTGGCAGTACATGGCATCTTCACCAATTTTGGTCAATTTTGACCATGCATTAAAGCACAAAAACCTTAAAATCAAATGCAAAGGCAGAAATAATAAATACAACTTCTCAGACTATAATGCAATAAAAATTACCTGTAATAGAGGGTCAGGGAAAGATAAACCAAGAACTAATTGGAAATTAAGTAATTTTATCTTAAATAATGAGTGGATCAAACAGCAAATAATAAAAATAATAATTATATCCAAGAAAATGATAAAAATGAGACATCACACTAAAATTTAGGGGATGCAGCAAAGGCAATTTTGAGGGGAAACTTTATATCTCTAAATGCCTATTTGAATAAATTAGAGAAAAAGGAGATCAATGAATTGGGAATACAACTAGAAAAGCTAGAAAAAGAACAAATCAAACAATCCCAATTAAATACCAAATTAGAAATTCTGAAAATCAAGGGAGAGATTAATAAAATGGAAAGCAAGAAAACTATTGATCCATAAAACTAAGAGTTGGTTTTATGAAAAAGCCAATAAAATAGACAAAATCTTTGGTTAATCCAAGTAAAAAAATAAAGAAAAAAGATAACCAAATTACCAGTATCAAAAATGAAGGGTGAACTAACCACCAATGAGGAAGAACTTAAAGAGATACTTTGGAACTACTTTGCTGAACTATATGCCAATAAATTGGACAACATGAATGAAATGGGTGAATATTTACAAAAATACAAACTGCTCAGATTAACAGAAGAGGAAACAAATTACTTAACCCCATTTCAGAAAAAGAAATTAAAGAAACCATCAATAAACTCCCTATGGAAAAAATCTCCAGGTTCAAATGGATTTACAAGTGAATTCTACCAAACAATTAAGGAACAATTAATTCCTATTCTACACAAACTATTTTTAAAAATAGGAGAGGAAGGAGATCTGTCAAACTCCTTTTATGATACCAACATGGTACTGATACCTAAACCAGGAAGAACCAAAACAGACAAAGAAAATTATAGCCCAATCTCCATAATGAATATTGATGCAAAAATCTTAAATAAAATTTTAGCAATGAGACTACAGCAAATTATTATCAGGTTAATACACCATGATCAGGTTGGATTTATACCATGCAGACAGGGATGGTTCAGCATTAGGAAAACACTCAACATAATTAAGCATATCAATAGTAAAACCAATAGAAATCATGATTACCTCAATAGACACTGCAAAAGCCTTTGATAAAATACATCCATTCCTATGAAAAACACTAGAAAATTTAGGAATAAATGTTTTCCTTAAAATAATAAATAGTATCTATCTAAAATCATCAAGTATTATATTTAATGGGAATAAACTCAGAGCATTTCCAATAAATTCAGGGGTGAAACAAGGATGCCCATTATCATTACTATTCAGTATAGTATTGGAAATGTAGAAATAGAGAAGAAAAAGAAATTAAAGGATCTAAAACTATACTATAAAGCAGCAGTCATCAAAACTGCCTGGTACTGGTTAAGAAATAGAGTAATGTGGATTAGAAAAGGTTCAAAAGAAACTGCAGTAAATGACTATAGCAATCTACTATTTGACAAACCCAAAAACATCAGACTCTGGGATAGGAACTCAATATTTGACAAAAATTATTGGGAAAACTGGAAAATAATATGGCAAAAACTAGGCATAGATCCATATCTCACACCCTATACCAAAATAAGGCCAAAATGGGTACAGGATTTAGACATAAAGAGGATACTATAGATAAATTAATAGACCAAAAAATACTCTATCTGATCTATGGGAAAAGGGATAAATTTATGACCAAACAAGAATTAGAGCATTATAAACTGCAAAAGGAATGATTTTGACTATATTAAAAGGTTTTGCACTAATAAAATTAATGCTGCCAAAATTAAAAGAAAAACAGCAAGTTGGGAAACAATCTTCACAACCAGGAGTTCTGATAAAGGTCTCATTTCTAAAATATATAGAGAATTGCATCAAATTTATAAAGTCACAAGTCATTCCCCAATTGATAAATGGTCAAAGTATTATGGACAGTTTTCAAATGAAGAAATTAAAACTATATCTAATTATATGAAAAAATGCTCCAAATCACTATTGCTTATAGAAATGCAAATTAAACCAACAATGAGGTGTCATCTCACACCTATTAGATTAGTCCAGATAAGAAAAAGGGAAGATGATCAATGTTGGAGAGGATGTGGGAGTATTGCATTGCTGGTGGAGTTGTGAAGGGATCCAACCTTTCTGGAGAGCAATATGGAACTA
The DNA here is from genome assembly GCF_037893015.1 of Macrotis lagotis. Lineage (NCBI taxonomy): Eukaryota > Metazoa > Chordata > Mammalia > Peramelemorphia > Peramelidae > Macrotis > Macrotis lagotis. The sequence goes on from NC_133658.1 coordinate 152,309,661, forward strand.
TGCCCAAAGAGCAATAAAATTGTTCATACCCTTTGACCCAGCAATTCCAATTCTAGGACTATATATCCAGAAGAAATTGTAAAAAAATGGGAAAAGTCCTACTTATTCCAAAATATTCATAGCAGCTCTTTTTTGTAACAGCAAAGAATTGGAAATTGAGGGGATGCCCATCAACTGGGGATGGCTAAACAAGTCATGGTACATGAATATTATGGAATATTATTGTTCTATAAGAAACCATAAATGATTGGACTCTAGAGAAGCATGGAATGACTTATGGGATCTGATAGCTGAGTGAAGGGAGTAGAGCCAAGAGAATACTGTACAAATCAACAGCATTATGAGATGAACAACCTTGATGGAAGCAACTCCTCTCAGCAATCTAGAGAGCTAGGAATGGTTATAGACTATATTATTCCCCCAAAGAGGAAGAAAAACAAAACAAAACAAAACACAGAAAAAACCACCCTATTGAATCTGATGAACAATTTATAAAAATTATCACTTATGTATCTTTTTCCCTTTATCCTAATTCCTCATGCCAAAAATTACTAATTTGTACTAATTTGACAAAATATGCATGTAAAATGCTAACCTGACTTCTCTACTGAGGGGAGAGGGGTGGGAAGGAAGGGTAGAGGGAATTTTATAACTTGGAAATATGCATATACAAATGGATGAAAATTAAAAAAAGAAAATATGGGAGAGAAGAGGTATTCGATTGAATACCAAACTGAGGGTCTACAGAGCTATTGTGCTGACCTTACTGCTATATGTCTGTGAAACCTGTACAGTCTACCAGCACCATTTTAGGAAACTGAATCACTTTCATCTAAATTTTCTTAGGAAGATTTTGAGGATCACCTGGCAGGAGAAGATATCAGACACTGAGGTCCTTTCTTGAGCTAAACTGTCTAGCACTCCAACATTACTACAGAGTGCAGCTACGATGGACTGGACATGTTAGAATGCCAGACATATGTTTGTCAACAAAAAGCTATTTTATACAGACCTCACACGGGGCAAGTTATCACAAGGGGATCAGAAGAAGCTAGACACCCTGAAAGTCTCACTGAAGAACTTTAGAATTGATTATACAGCATGGGAGACACTGGCACAGGACTGCCCGGTATGGTGTGCCCTCATCAGTGAGAGTGCTGCGCTTTATGAGGAAGGTAGAATTGAAGTAGCTCAAAAGAAACCCAATATCTGTAAGTTTTAGAGTCACAGACTATTTGTGCCCAATCTGTGGTAGAGCTTTCCGAGCTTGTATTGGTCTGATCGACCACAGTTGGACACATACTGTAATTTGTCTCAAACATAGTGATGTCATTTTGGTCTTCTGGACAGGAACCAACCAATGTGTGTGTTTGTGTGTGTGTGTGTGTGTGTGTGTGTGTGTGTGTATGTGTGTATGTGTGTGTGTGTGTCCATATGCAAGTTCATTTTTTAAAGGGGAAAAAAAATTCAACCATTCAAAAGGTCAAGTCTTTCATATCTGGTCTTTTAATCTCTCATCTTCAGGCCCTTGTTTGTAAAATGAAGATTGCTCTAAGTGGTGTTTGAGGTACTTTCCTGTCCCCTAGCTAAGGTCCCATGTGATGCTCTCTGATACAGCAACAGCTGACAAATAGTCCAAGAGAGGGAGAGGGGAAGGGAGGAGAGAAAAGAGGAGGAGAAGCCCTGAGACTGGCTGCAGTCACTCTACTTGCTCAAGTTCTCTTTGTTGGACCATCTCCAGGCACACATTGCTGCATTATGTTTTTAGGTCCGTAATATCCTTGTCTTTGATCTGTTCCTTCGACTAGCTAAAGTTGCCTTGGCAAGTGATGACCCAGGCAGTTGACTTCTGCCATTCTGTAATATCTGGATGACTTTCAATATCAGGTTCCACAGCATCCCTCATGTATCTTAGACATATCTATTCTAAAAGGTCCTTCATCAGCCCTTTCATGGCCTCCATTGAGGGTGTGCTATTCCTTCTTCATTTCCTGGCATAGTGGATCTTAGAGTCAGGAGGACCAGAATTCGAATCCAGCTTCAGACACTTGACACTTATTAGCTGTGTGACCTTGGGCAAGTCATTTAACCCTTATTGACTCATATCCAGGTCATCTCTAGTTATCTTGATTCTTGTCTGGCTACTGGATCCAGATGACTGGAGAAAATGGGACTGGTGACTTAGCATAACCCTTCTCACTTAAAACCAGTTCATGTGCTTGTCTTGGCATCACCTCCCTAATATCTTGGTCTTTGAGAATGAAGGACAAATATCACCATCTCCATCCAGTTTTACTGAGACAAAGTATATAAATAGCTGGTGCCAGGAAGAGGTGATGCCAACCTCTTGATGTCTACTTGAACCAAATCCATACAGTATCCTTGATGACTAGTTTTTTCATCATGATTTCATCATTTTTCAGTCATGATGGTACTGACCAATATCTACTGAGTGTCACAGAACCAATTGCAGAGATTTTGACTGTGGATCAGCTGGATGGTCCTGGTCAGGTGGCTGACCCTAGGGTGCTCTCAGAATAGGCTAACAGGAGGGTAGGAGGGAGTGGAGAGGAGGGGAAGTATTAATATTCTAATTATCTTTATTCAACTTCTTGGTATCCATCTTTCCCATGGTTAAAACCTGCCAACTTCATTATCTTCTACATATTTGAACTGAGTGGGCCTACCATCCTGGGGTGTAACACTTTAAAAGGGAATCCTAATGGGTCTTTGCTTTATTTCTAGGTTGGCTGTCATAGGGATTCCCAATACAGTACCCACAAAGTGAGATGGAGACCAGGACTTGATTGATTATGGAGTTCCTTTAATGATCCCAGGGGCTGCCGGGGTTCAAGAATACCCAAATTGGACAGCCCCTGAGTGTTCAGAAGATAGGGTTTATATAGCATTTGGGGGGGAGGGATTGTGTGCAAGCATAATACAAAAGCAGAGATAGCAGTTAGATATATTTTTCTGTCGGACAGGTAATTTACTAATATATACAAACATATAGAAGAACTCACATACTCCCAGGCCTCTCCCAGGCCTCTCCCCCAGTCTAGGATGTATAGAATGTAATGCCCTATAGTTCCAGCTAAATCTTGAGGAAAGGTGAGATAGTCTTGGGAGGAGTCAGGAATTTGCAGGTATAGCAAAAGCATCAGGGAAACAAGAACATTTCGTAAGTCCCAGATAGGTTCTGTGACCCCCACCCCAGAGTCAAACATCAGTGTCTTATCAATATGTTTTCAGACCTATAGGCACATAATCAAATTTATATTTCTAAGGAATTGCTCAGGCTCTAGAAAAGTATCAAGGACCCCTCTTGTACAGGAATTACACAAATATTAATGTACTTCATTCCCCACTTTTTTAAAAAAAAAATAACTCAAACCCTTGAGGTATTTTCCACACAATCTGGGGAAGCATGAACTACTAGCATCTTGACAGAATTTATCCAAGAGTGTATAAAGTGGATGATTTGATTAACAGGCAAGGACCTATGGTAAAGGCAAGGAGGAGTAGCAAGGGACAGGCTAGGGCTGATACCATCATTGTGAGCCATGGAGAAAGACCAAATAAATGCTGGTACTAGTTCTCAGACTTTTCTCATTCTCGCTGCCGGTTCTCTTTGTTTTAATAGAGATAGGCTTTCCCAAACTAGCCCAGAGTTATTAGCATAAAAACAGCAAGCCTCTCTGAGATCAAGACTTCGTGGTTTCGCAACACCACTTCAGCCGGTGAGTCAATTTGTTTTTCAAGATGTGCTATGGAATCTCTCAGGTCACCATTATGCAAGTCAACCTGGGCACCTAGCTCCTGGAAGGAGGATTCTCCACAGACAAGGGCAACAGCTCCCTCAGCAGTAGAGCTGACCAGGCCCAACCACACCAGAAGGGGGATCAGGATAGGAACAGTGTGCTTCTTTGGGACAGGATTGAGAAACCTCCAACTCTCAAGTCCAGGGAGCAGAGATACCCAAGGCAAGACAGTGACAAGGATACAAATGGGACAATTTTGGGTCAAGAGAAATGAAGCAGAAGCACATCTCATGAGGCCAGTTGGACAGGGCCACCAAGTTCCATTGGGTGCTACATACCAGTAGGGATCCAAATCAGGGAGGGAGATATTAATGAATTGGGAACAGGCAGTGAGGAGGGGATTACAGAGAGTGGTTTGGGGTGTTGTGAGGCATTGGCCTTGACCTTGAAGGTCTTCTAAAGTGATTCGGGGTTGGTTCCAGGAACAAACATTTAGTTCTGAGGTATGATATACTGGATCAGGGACTGCAAATCCCACCAAATAAGGAGGTTGTGGGTCCAGACACCACCAGCAATCTTTTCCCAGAAATGGGATTGGTAGTATTGACAGCCTTATAGACTGAAGAAAGAGTTCCTAGGAGGGAAGCATGGGGACATGTACGACTGGGCCCCCTCCTGGGCCAGTGTGGTAGTTGGTTTGGGTAACTCCAGTAAACCAGGGTTTTGTTCCACAGGATCTGGTTTTAATCCCTCAAGAACTGGGTTTGGTTCCTCATGAGCTGGCTTTTGTTCCTTGGGGACTGAATTTGGGCTCTCATAGACAGTGTCTATGCAAGGAGGCCAGGCTAGCCCACTCAAGGGACCAATTGGTGGATGAGGGGGTGTTGTTAGATGCTGAACAGAAAGGGGAATGGCAGGTTTCCCTGAACACAGGAAGTAGGAAAGCTTCCTGTCTTTTTTCCACCGGGGATCTTCTGGGTCCACCAGTTCAAAAACAATAAGAGGGGGTTCCAGGTGTTTTGAGAGTTGGTGATCAAAAGTCTTAATGCTCACAAGAAAGGGGTTTTCAGGGAAAGAAGTACAGGGGTGGGTATCTGGACACAGGGCAGGGACTCAGGGGGATTGAGTAAGTGAACTTGTACAGGGCTTTGAGAAAGTAAATTGTATGATATGGTCCAAAATATGGGGTGTGGCATATGCGGGGTGGGGGGGTGTCTCCATACACGAATATCCAGGTGGGCACATGTGTATTGGCAGCAACTCTAGAATCCAGATCCTTAGACATAGGAAAGCGAGGAGTTGGAGGTCCAAGGTTTTATATAGCTGTGATGAAGTCATGTGGGGATGGTTTCAACTTTTACAGCTATTGGGGTGGTGAGGATAATGGTGTGAGGACCCATCCAGGATGGTTCTAATCTCACAGCTGTGAATTTCTTAACAAGGACTAAGTCACCAGGTACAAAAGAATGGGCAGGAATGGAAAGGCTGACTAGAAGTGTATCTCGAACGGATCTCTGTAGCTTCTGCTGAGAGGCTTGGAGTCCCTGTAAAAACTTAAGTGGGAAATGGTTAAGAGTTTCATCCCTTAGATCTTACCAGATGTTGGGCAGAATAGGGGGAGGGTGACCAAACAAAATTTCAAAAGGGGTTATGCTTGATCTATATGGGGTGCATCGACTCCTAAGTAGGGCTAAACGCAGTAAGGTTACCCAATTCTCCCCAGTCTCTAATACCAGTTTGGAGAGTTATTCCTTAAGTGCTATTTGTCCTTTCAACTTGCCCTGAGCTTTGGGGCCTATAGGCACAATGGAGTTTCCACTTAATCCCCAGGGCTTTGGAGAGGCCCCTGTGAAATCTTTGCTGCAAATGCTGGCCCATTATCTGACCCAATTTCTAGGGGAAGACCAAATTGGGGAAGTATCTCATTTATGATCTTTTTAGCTACAGTCAGGGAATCCTCTTTTCGGGTCGGGAATGCTTCTACCCATCCTGAGAAGGTGTCAACAAAAACTAACAAGTATTTATACCCCTGTGCAGCAGGTTTAATTTTCAGTGAAGTCAAGCTCTGGTTGTTGGCCCCAGGTTCGAAGCCCCATTGGAATTGGGAGATTTCTTTTAGTGTTTACCTTTGCACATGTATCACATTTTTGGACAGTACTGCTGATGGAAGTTTTTAGTTTAGGGATAAAGTACCAAGGACTTAGGAGGTCATGTTTTTCTTTCCCCAAGATGGGTTAAATGGTGTAATTGTTGGATCCATGTTTGCCCTAATGTGTCTGAGATAAAAATTTTCCCATCCGGGATTTCCTACCAACCTGCTTCTATTTTTATCCCCCTTTTTGTTTTTTACTAAGGAATCTTCCACAGAAGAGTATATGGTGGACACAGGGATTGATGGGGGAGAAGACAAAGGAAGGAGATTAAAGATAATATCAGAGTGTGAGTCAGAAGATGTGGCTGCCTTGTAGGCAGCTAAGTCCCCAGTTCTGTTACCAACAGCCTCCAGAGTTTCCTACCTGATGCCCAGGGCAATGAATAATGGCAATGAGCTGGGGAAGCCAGATGGTGATGGTGGTGAGAGGCCAGACCAGGAGGGTTAGACTCAGCCCAGACTAGAGGGAAGGAAGTTAGGAGATCAGCAGAAATGAAGAGGTGGGATGGTTTCGTGAGATTGGAGGTTCATTAAGCCAATACTCAGAGGAGAGAGGTACTGTGACTAAAACCCGCTGGGAGCCAGACCCAGGGATAGTCAGAGTAGATTCAGAATCTGAAAAAGAAACAATAGCTTGAAAACTTCCGTAGGAGATCGTGACCTAGGAGGGTATATGGGCAGTCTGGCATGACTAAAAAGGAGTGGGTAACTAGTCCTTTACCAAGATCTACAAAACTTTCTGAGCATCATGGGCAAGAAATGATTTTTCCTGTGATTCTATCCTGTGGATAGAAGCTTTTTGAGGGGAAAGAGGACCTAGTGTTTGCTGAAAGACAGAGTGGCCCCTGTATCCACCAGAAAAATCTATAGGATACCCCCCAATATTTAGTCTCACCCTAGGTTCCTGGGGTGGAGGGGAAAGGAACCTGGGCCCTGTCAGGCCTCAAGGGGGAAGATGGGGGTGGTGCCTTTGTGAGTGGCTTTGGGACATTCATTTTTCCAGTGCCCTATCCCCTTACAATAGTCACATCATTTCATAATGGTGGTCAGGCACTGTGCTTGCTGTATCTGTAAAATTCCTGCTTCCTCCCAGGTCTGCCTCCCCTTCCTCAGATGCAGCTGGAACCATAAGAGTAAATTTCACTCCCTCACACCTGTGGGAAGCCCGTGAATACGTGACTCCCTCTGTCTCAGGAAACACGTTCAGACATAACACAAAGACCCTGACCCTTTCCCACTCTGTCTAGTCCTCTATCTATACTGAACCATATATTTACATATGTTTGTAGTAGTATATCCTTCATTTTTTTTTTTTAGGTTTTTGCAAGGCAAATGGGGTTAAGTGGCTTGCCCAAGGCCACACAGCTAGGTAATTACTAAGTGTCTGAGACTGGATTTGAACCCAGGTACTCCTGACTCCAGGGCTGGTGCTTTATCCACTGAGCCACCTAGCCGCCCCCTGTTTGTAGTAGTATGACAAGAAAATATATCTAACCCCTGTCTTCGCTTCTATATCCTGCTTGCTCTCAGTACCCCCCTCCCACCAAAACACTATAAAAGCCCTATCCCCTGAACACTCAGATACTGTCTGATTTTGATACTCTTCATCCCCAGTCAGTACCCGGGAAATTAAAGATCTCCAAATTTTGGTCTCCATCTCACTCTTTGGGTTCAGCACTTCTGTGTCTCTGAAACCTGGAAGTTCCCTATAAATCATGGGTTTTAATCTGAATTCCTTTTTTGCTTCTTACATGGTCCCTTCCTACCCTTCATTTCATTTTAGCAGAACATCTTCCCATTTGGGCCTGTCTGTCAGGGCAGAGCATGATTTCCATGGAAATGATCCCCTCTTTTTAAAAAAGATCTCCATTTTAAAACCTCCTCTCACTCACTTGCTTCTGCTAATACTGGAATAGGTTTACTACAGAAGACAAAGCCTTTCACTCTAAAATTAGTCAAAATGCAAAGACCCCAGGGAAAGGGTACTTAATAGTTTTAAATTCACACTAAAGCCTAACAATTGACATAAAATCCTTTGCAGAGGGAGAGACTAGTTTGTTCTCTGCCCCTTGTCCCACATGTCCAGGCCAGGGTCTGATTCATGTGCTAGGGGAGTGGGAAATTACATGCAAATGACCATGAAGCCAATTACTCATTAGATCTGGTCTTTACAAAATAAGAACAACTTGGAAAGGAAGATTAGAGGAATTTGAAGGAGTGAAGGAATTGAAACCCATGGGGACCTATGTGACTTATGCTTTACCAGTTAGATAGGGACAAATAAGAGTGATTGAGAGTTGTTGACATTCTCAATGAGAAGCTATAGTGGTAAGGAACCTGGGAAATGAGGGTGAATCACTTGGAGGGTCCAGAAGTCCTTGTGCATCTAGGGCTTGGCTCACAGTGATCAGGCCCATATTTTAGGAAGAAGTGAGAGTTAGAGGGCATAGGGGAAGCTGAGAGGGGCTAATCCTTTTACAAAGAGTTATCCCATGTCCTTCTGGCTTTAGTGCTGCATTTGGTGAAGAAGTGAGATAGCATGTTTTCAAGTAGAAGGCTAATCCTTGACCTTGGTAGCATCATCCTCTTAATCTCTACAAGGGAC